>NC_092821.1:121157459-121892459 GCF_023375885.2 Dermacentor andersoni | reverse complement strand
TAATGATCTCGCATTAAAACGCACTGCGCCTACCACTGACGTCTGAAAAGGAAGTGAGCAATCCAGAGTCCGCTCACAACTTGACGACTTTGCTCCGCTGGTGCAAATGCTATAGGCTAATTCGAAGACGAAGTCTCGTTGTATCACGATAAAAAACGTTACGTTTGGCAGAACACTGATCTGACCACGGGCCATAAGATTTGACATGTCGAACTTTTGGGCATGTACCGATGCGGTAAAGCGAACTAAAATTTCACACCTTAAACATTCAGGTTTCAGGTTCAGGTTTCCTCCCGAGACGAGTGACACAAAGACAGATCTGTACGGAGGAAACAACCGTTTTAAACACGCAAAACCGCTTGACGTCACTGAAAGAAACGAACCTAATTGGCTGGCGCACTGAACCGAACGGTTCGTGATGTTCAGAAATAGTTTATTCCAACAAAAGAGCATACGAACATACGCAATAGGTGTGACGGCACCCAAGAAAGAACAGCTTACAATCAGTTAAGAAAGTATTTTAAAAAACCAGTTGTACTCTAAGCTGTAGAGAGAGAAAGAATTATTACAGAGAGGAGGAGTTTGTAAATGGAAGCTTATTTACTTTTGTACAAAAGTAAAAATTTTGCCACATTTCTGAAATTCTCACACATGGCTGAGACTTTGCGATAGCATCTTGAAGCCGTCGCCTGTTTCTTCCACGATAGTGAGTTCAGTCAGGTGGCACCCTTGCGCAGCAGAATGTTTAATGAGATATAATTATAAGCGGACGTCACACGCTTCGTATGAATCCTTCAGACGAAAATGAAAAGCACTGTCAGTTTCGCCCGAAGGCGAAGCATTGCAAGCGATAGCAAGGCTTAGCTTTGCGCTGAAAGCGTCTCAGAACGCTAGCCTGGGGAGAAGCGTCACAACGCCGCTATAGGTGAAGAACCTCGATGGCGCACGAGATGAGACTGAAGGAAAAATCGTTATAGTCAGCTTTACAGCCAGCGTTATAGTCAATGTCCAAAGAAAGCTTTGCACAAATTCAGCTTGACATTCACAACTATACGTGGTATGCGCGCAGAATGTTAAAAGAGTCTCCACAGACAGCTTGCGGCCTGTGTACATTTCCAACAAGACGGAATGTCCAATTCGAAGTCGTCGGACATCGAGTCTCGTTGGGAAACGCCATCTTAGTTGGACATTCTCTCTCGCTGGACATTTGTCTCGCCGGAATCCAGCAACATTGCGCGCCCCCTGCCACCGAGCGGCAAGCATCGAATTTTTTTTTCTTTTTTTTTTTTTTGCAAGTATACTGCTGCAGGAGAGAACGTGTGACCAGAAAGCCGAGACCTTCAGAGGAGCGCCTGAGACTATAATAAACGGGGCCGCCGCCACCGCCACCGCTGCTGCATACGAAAACTATACTAATTCGCGTACTACCCATCCTTTTCGCTTGGACTAAGCAGGGCACGTGCGAGGCACCGGTGCCTGGAAGGTGGCTTCGCCGGTGCTCACAAGAAGTCGAGAGCTAGCCGCAGATCAGGCAAAATTATTGGTACGGGCATAGTAAGCACCAATATAGTCGAAAATAAAACACATTGCCCCATAGATTTCACAATATTTGGGTTCGGCACACCTGGCCTCTTGATAAAAGAAGGAGGGCCGACCAAGAGTCGACGCTAGAGAATACGAAGTCGACGTACTCGGACACGAAATACGATACGAATGAGATACGAAATCAGGGAATGACGAACATGAAAACAGAGACAGACTTAATGGAGAGATATAGTCAGCATTTTTTTCAACGAATCACTTTGACCTCCATGTACGTCGACTTTGTCATCTTAAGCGTCGGCACTAGGTCCGCCCTTTCTTTTTCTTTCTTGATGGATATGGTTACAGCAATTCTCAACCACAGTTAACCTACGAACGCCGCCAAGAAAGAGTACGCTAAACTATAACAGAAGTAACTAAGACCATAGTTAATCGGTCGAAGCGACACGTACACTTACCCGTTGATGGAGTTGAATAGTTTCTTGTAGTACTCTTTTGTTTGGTTGACACTGCAAGAGAGTCGTCCCAGCATGCAAAGAAATGCGTAGAACTTTAAAGTATAACTTAATGTGCAAGCGAAACACATGATTACACATGATTACAGCGACATATGATTGCATACATATGATAACCGCAATTCCTCATGTTAACTATACTTCCTGTATTGTAAGGTAACATATGAAGCGTGTGTAGATGAAAAATCAACCTCTTTCACGAGCGCAACGTGCTGCTCATTTATACAAATTAAGTTCTCTATCCGCATTTGTGACTATGCACATTTTTCGGAGTTCTCTGTTTCTTGCTGCCTTCTAAATTGTTAGAATACACGTGCACTTGTAAATAGCCTTTAGGTTATGGATGTTAAAAAAAAGATTTACCTCGAGAACGTCTTTCTAAATAGACCGGAACGGAGGAATCGTTTTTCTCAGCAACCAGCGCACCAATCTTTATGAGGTTTGTTGCAATTAGAAAAAAAAATTAAAATTAGTGATTTTAGGAAGTGGTATCTCAATTTGTTTCGTAAATTTCTCCGAAAATATTCCAGAAATTGAAAAGCACAAAAATAAACCTAGGCATCGAGTTACAAGCTCGGTCTATAAGCAATACGAAACGAAGTCACAATTCTGTAAACTGCACCTAACAACGCACATAAGCAGACAAAATTGATGCACTGCCGTATATACACCCAGAATGGGTGCCAAGGGAAGGGAAGCGCAGTCGAGAACGGCATAAAGTTAGGTGCAGTGATGAAATTAGGAAATTTGCGGGTGCAAGCTGGAATAAGCTCGCGCAGGACAGAGTGGCAATCGGAGATCGCTTGGAGAGGCCTTCGTTCTGGCTGTGGACGTAAAAATAGGCTGATGACGATGGTGATATTATACACCACTCTCAAGTATAGGACTATAGGAATATAGGACGTTTGTCCATTGGATGGTATGTTAACATACATTACACTTGATACTGTTTGTACGTTACACGGCACACTCAATGTGCATTTTTTTTTTCTGTATTAACTGCATCTTACACTTTACATGGCGTTCGCACTGTTTATAGTTTGTTTTTGTTTCCTTGTATTTACTTCTTGCTTACATGGCGCGTCGATTGCAACCATTGCCTTGTTTTTTGAGTTTGCTGCAAACCCCAGTATGACAAAGCGATACGCCTGTACTGTTTGTATGTCCACTCCTGGATGAACCTTTCAAGGCTTACAGTATTGATTAATAATAATATTAATAATAATAATAATAATAATAATAATCAGTGAGGGGGGCGTTTGCGACACCCTCGTAAATCTTATAACAAGTTTAGTGAAGCTAAAAATTCCTATATTAAATTTGTCAACTTTATAAGCTCTAACAGATGCAGTTTACAGAACGGCGACATCTGCTTTTTTTTTCTTTTTGGTGCAGAGTTTCGAATTTGTAAACTTTGGGCGGCTGATCTTTTTTTTTTCGCTTATTCGAGGTCCTAATTCAAATTCAGCTTATTACAGTTAGTGTAATTTACCTTGCTTCTTCAAATGTAACAAATTTCATTCAAATTAGTTCGGCGGTTGGGTCATGAGAGCGCTTCTGCGTTTTACGCCTATCTCAGCAGGGAAATAGAAGTTTGACCCGAGCCAGACCTTCCTTTTAACGCTTCACTAAGTTCACTTCTGCACTTTAGGATGTCTGTCACCTTGTTGCGTGTAGCAGCTTATTATTATTTTTCTTTTACAGGAGACTTTTCTTGAAGTCTCTTTTGTAAGTTTTATTTGATTAGGTTTATTTATTTGTTTTCATCACGAAGACGCGGGAAGGCCCCAAGGAAAAAGTGACAAATTCGCTTGAAACATACCCGAGTCCCTCGTGTACATAGCATACAGCAAACGCAAGTACCTCAAATATATCGATAAAACAAAAATGCATTCAACACAAACCACACAGAAGAAGTTCTAAAAAAAAAGACATTTTCACAACACACATCCTACAGTCTTCCTCATCAGTTGAATACATATATCATGTCCAACACATAAAGTATATATAAATTTTACATGCACATATAACTGTTGACTGAAAATTAAAAAATGGCATTTAATATCTCGTATGCTGTAATATTCTACAATAACATTGTTGAAATCGTGGGAATATATAGCGGATCGCTTGTGCCCCAATTTCCGTCCTAACGATATGGTATACACCAAAATTCTTTCTTCCTGAAAGTGTAACTACTTATGTTAGCCTTCAGGTCAGCAAGATCTATTAAGGCTGTTCAGTTTAGAGCCTCGCTCTCTACTAGTTAACAGGAAATATTATGTACCGCTAACACCGACAGAGAATAAAGGTTAGGGAAAAGGAAGGGCCTGGGCCGCCTCTTTGCAGAGCCGACCTCGGGACCACTCCACCTCGAGGAAGAAGAGAGCAGAGACATGATAATGGACCACCCCTCTCGGTATACCGTCGAGCGTAAAATTCTAGGTGAAATTTTCACGTAGATTTCTTCTTAACGTCAATAATTTATGCGTGAACAGAGCTGATTGATTGATTGATTGATTGATTGATTGATTGATTGATTGATTGATTGATTGATTGATTGACTGATTGATTGATTGATTGATTGATTGATTGATTGATTGATTGATTGATTGATTGATTGATTCTTAAATTTTCGAGGCTACACCAATACTATGACGGTCACCTTATTGTCCATCTTTACATTTTTAACCAATTGCGTTATTTCTAAACGGCAACGTCAATCACTGCAGAGCCGTTCACATACACTTTCAAAACAACACTTTCATTCCGTTAACCTAAAACACCTTCGGTCACGGCAAGAGAACGTGAAAACCAAACTGTTGTTGTTGTTGTTGTTGTTGTTGTTGTTGTTGTTGTTGTTGTTGTTGTTGTTGTTGTTGTTGTTGTTGTTGTTGTTGTTGTTGTTGTTGTTGTTGTTGTTGTTGTTGTTGTTGTTGTTGTTGTTGTTGTTGTTGTTGTTGTTGTTGAAAGCTCTACGCTTTGCACAAGGCGTTGCCGACGCAAAAATACAAAAAGAACGACTTGAACGCTTACAAAATTGGCACCGCTCGACCTCCGGAAGCCTCGATGAACTTGACGTAAGATGCGGCGATGTAGGTATCCGTCCTGTTTGGATTGAACGTGCGGCTGTAGAGATGCTGCGACACGATACCTGCACGGTTACGTAACTCGTGTAAGTCAATTCAGTCGGCGACGGGGACTCGAGTGGAGGGTACACAGGTAACGGCGCAAACCGTCGAAACAGACCGCAAAGCGCATATATCCACCGCGTTCCTCAGGGCGTTGAACTAATAATCTTCTTTTTTTTTTGCTAGAAACGACAACAATTGACCTGCTCTCAGTGCAGGTGTGCGAACTAGGATAACATGCCAGCGCCAGCAGATAACGGGAAAAGGTTAGACGCGAATTCCGCGATGGGTTATAACTTGAACGGTTATAGAGTATCGGGGTTGGCGCTGCCTCTGTCGACTTACTTGGTAAAGAGACGCGCTTTATTTATTTATTTATTTATTTATTTATTTATTTATTTATTTATTTATTTATTTATTTATTTATTTATTTATTGAAAGAGCGGCGTCACAGTTTGACTAGGACCGGCGCGGTTGCGCGCAGTGCGCAAATGAACGAATTTCCCAGAGGAAAAAAAATGAAATATTTTCAAGTTAACGCATCGTGGTGTCTACGTCTCTGTTTTGTCCTTGTGTGCTAGCACTAGAATGTTACCCGAAGACAACAAACGTTGCCATTACCATCCGCGTGTTCTAATGTGCTTTCATATTTTTTTTTTGTCTTGTGCGGAATACATTCTTTTCTTTATCTGCCATATCTAGGCCCCTGCCGTTCTTTCGGATAGTCTACGTGGCTAGTTGGACACTAGAGGCATCAACATTTTCACATGATAATCTCACTAATTACCTAACGTGTGCTAAAAATGTATCTCATTGCTCACTTGAGGGCGCGTGTTGTGATTGCAAAATCGAAGCCAATGAGCAGTGAAGTCGTATCTGCTGAGCGGGAATCCTAAAGACTAGCACCCCTTTCGATATATCCCTCTTGAAGGTGCGCTAAAGCAATGTCTCGGCATCCGCTCAAGATCGCCTCCAACTGCAAGAGGCACTACATTGGAAAAAAAAAACTGCTAACCGAAACGCCAACGTGTTGTACAGCACACGTTGGGAGTCGCACGTCTCGGAAGTGGCGCTATAGTATTTGGGTTCCTGCTAGAAAAAAAAAAATGGGTGCATCACCTCTGCTCTGTCTTCAGTTTCGTAGTTCCAACTTAAAGTTGGAAATTTTTTTAAAATTAATTAGCGCATAAGCGTTCTGCATAAGGAAGAACACCTGATATATACGGCCCTTCGCTGTTAACTAATTTGCACCCTTAAAATGCACATGGGTGTAAATCAATCTACACTCTAAAAACGTTTACACCCTTTGGGGTGTATATTTGCCACACAATGATAATCGTCATCTGTCTTGCCCGCATTTCCTTTCTTGAGAACGCTGCGCTCATTACTTTCCTGTCGATAACTACCTACTGATAACTGTCGATAACTCTCGATAACTCTCGATAACTGTCGATAACTGTCGTGCTGATAACTGACTTGGAAGTATACCGGGCTCGCAGCGTTAAAGAAAAGAAATGCGGGCAAGACAGATGACGATTATCGTTGTGTTGTGTGCAACTGTTTTTAGAGTGTACAATTCGCGTACTTCACTCTTTAAAAAAAATTTACCCCCTTTGGTGCTTATTTTGTCCCTAACGGTAATCGTCATCTGTTCTGCCCGTATTTCCTTTCTTTGACGCTGTCAGCCTTCCAAGTACTTCCCAGTCACGAACGGCTTGCGCGTTATCAGCGTGACACAGCATTCTCGACAGGAAAGTAGCGAGCGCTGAGTTTTCAAAAAAGGAAACGCAAGCACGGCAGGTGACGATTATTGTTGGTTCTTGGGACAGATATACACCCCAAATGGTGCAGCTGTTTTAAGAGTGTTGAGCCCACAAAGGGTGTATTGGTGTGAGATTAAGACCGAGCTACACACCCTTATGCACACATAAGTGTGTAAATTAGTTTACAGCGTTGCAGGCAAGGTGGAAAAATAACTCGAAGAGAAACATATAGATGGCGCGTTTCTGTGCTTTGTTGAGACTTTGTTCCCTGCCAGTAAAAGGAAACCGGAGCAAAAAAACTCGCTTTTCACTAATATTCTTGTGCGGAACCAAAGGTTATGTCCACTGCATGACCAACAGACTAACTAACTAACTAACCAACTAACTAGCTAATTGAATAACTAACAGGCAATCGCGGTGAAACATGCGCCCTTAGTTGAGGTTTAACACTTCGAGTAAGCAGATGGTTATACTGAGGCAGCTGTAAAGCAGAACAACAATGTTTCTATGAACACCGACGCGGAATCGACACTTCTAAGTAATAGTTATCAATGTGTGTGCGTACGTGCGTGTGTGCGAGCATGTGTGTGTGTGTGTGTGTGCGTGTGTGTGCGTGCGTGTGCGTGTGCGTGTGTGTGCGTGTGCGTGTGCGTGCGCGTGCGTGTGCGTGTGCGTGTGCGTGCGTGTGTGTGTGTGTGTGTGTGTGTGTGTGTGTGTGTGTGTGTGTGTGTGTGTGTGTGTGTGTGTGTGTGTGTGTGTGTGTGTGTGTGTGTGTGTGTGTGTGTGTGTGTGTGTGTGTGTGTGTGTGTGTGTGTGTGTGTGTGTGTGTGTGTGTGTAACTACCGTACTAAATAGACAAGTTTTGCGTGAAGGGAACACTTGAGCGCGAGTGAGATTATAACGAAGCAGCTGCAACATTTTGATAAGGCGAGAACGGATTTCGTAATTCGAACCACGGCGAGGACTCTCGTCGTTCCAATCTATTCATGTCGTACCGTCTCTCGCGTCGTGTCGGGGGCTGATAACGCGCAATAGCGTCGGAGCGGCTACGTGCAAGGCAATGACACAGCGGAAAAAAAATGATGCCAAACGAAAAGAACGTTAGGAATTACTGCCATAGTACGCTGCTCAGGACCCCTTTAAGTAACACTGGGATTAAGAGACCATGCCGTGGAAGGCTCCGCATTTAATTTGACCATGTATACGATTCTCTCACGTGCACCCAAACGTAAGCAGACGAGCGTTTTTCATATTCCACCCCCATCTGAAATGTGTTTATGTGTGTGTATTAAACAGAGCACATGCCGGGACGTTAACTTTCTGGTAACAGGTCAAGGCCTTTGTAATAACCGCTGATTGGTATTACAAAAAGTCACCGTCGAAAACATCCGCCAATAAAGAGTTTCTCTCTCTTTCTCTCTGGCTCTCTCCATTTCACTAATTAACTCTCTTAATTAAAACCTCCATGGCGCTCTGTTGCTAAGCATGAGGTCCCGGATTCGATTATCGGACGCGGCGTGCTCGCACATTTACGGGGACGCAATTTTTAAAAAATTAATATAAATTCTGCGGAATATCCACATGTTGCAATCTATGTGGAGCGAAGCTTGCGCGAAGCGGTTGAATTAAATGCTATTAATTTGCTCATTTCATTCCCGCGTCTTTTGGTGCGAAGGAAACTGGCTCGCGCGGCAGTGTTCAGTCGCGCACGTGCTATATACGCAGTGTGACCAAATCTCATCACCGCTCGTATTTTCTTCATTTCTTCTTTTTTGTCTTTTTTAAATGCGCGGAGCCCCTCTACTGTGTTGTGTCGCAGTGTCATCCTCGACACGCGCCGATTATCTCAAACAGCTATATACTTGTTGGTAGATACTTGTCGGTAGATACTTGTAATAGCTATATACTTGGTGGTAGTACTTGTTGGTACGGCCCGCTTCTTGGTGAATCGCCCTTGTTGTGGGTGAAGGCCATAGTATTAAAGGATATCATCCTCGCAATCAACACGCGGACATGCGTCTTGGCCTATCCCTCGTCGTTACGTTACGTTAGTTGCGTTTTATCTGCGATATTATGGAAATAGTCATCGTAATCAAGACGCGCGCGCACGCTTCTTGGTGTCAAACCTCCACCCCTCCCCCCCCATATTGTGGGTATGTGCCGTGTTAGTTGCGTTTATGTGCAAGCACTCGCTACGGTGACACGACTCTGTCATTACAGTCTATACGCACTGTCATGGCGGACACCCTCACCGCGTATCTGCAAAAGTGAGGAGACTCCCCCCCCCCTTTTTTTTTGTTCCATCGCACGTTATGCGAGTGGTTCGTCGCTGGTGAGCGGTTGGCCCCTCTCCCTGGGGCGCGCACTGACAACGCAACAACGTTGAGCAAAACGAGAACAAGGTGAAAGCGGGAGCCAACGTTCCGACAAGTGGACTTGTCTTTTTTCAAGGCGACACATGCTTTCCTCGGCACAGTATTTATACGTAGGGTTCCTCTAAAGGGAAGATGGGAGTAAGGCGCGTGGGTGAGGAAACGACCGAAAGTGTGTTAGCGGCGAGGGTGTAGAATAGACAACAGAGGGGTGCTGTGCACACGGCCGGTGACACGGCCGTGTGTCAGCCGGTGTGTCAACGGCCGTGTGCATAGCACCCCCTCTATTACCTGCTTCGCTGGAGGTCGCTGGAGGCGCACGGCCATGTCTTGACTTGATTGATTGTCTTGATTAATAGAAGAAAGAGTTCGATTTTGAATCAGCATACCATGCGATTCTTGACTGCACCCCACAAAGAAGACGCACCATTTGATGTGGTCTTTCTTTTTTTCTTTTTCTAATTGGACTACGTAGCTTGTGGAAGACATGCACGTTGTACCGAAACCCTGAGCCCATTGTTTCGTCGGAATTACAGCATTCTCAAATGATTGGTCGCTCGACGGACATGAACGACCTAACAGAGTTTCAACCGGACTGATACCACCTCTTCATAAGTTACCTGTCGTCGCCACTCTTTATTTAAGTTCTAAACTACTTGTACTCCTTCTGTCGTGCGTGCATGTTCACATTGTGATTTATAATTCCTTTTTATGCCATAAATACGAGATGTGGGTCGCTATAGCACTTGCACGTTTCTCGCATATGGTATTACGCATGGTGTAACAAATAACGCGTACGAAAAAGGAATGTGTGGGCCTAATGGTTACTGCATCGGGCTTCTTCGCTGGGGGACGAAGTTTGAATCCCGCCGGCGAGCTTATTTTATTATTATTATTTCTTTTCCTAAGAGGGAGGATGGATCTACTTGGCGGGAAGACGACCAGCGACCGACAGAACAACAAACAGACCGACCGACCCAGGCGAACTCATGGGATGGTGTAGGCAAGGACTGCTTCGCTCAAAGTGGCTAGTTCTATCTGAGTTCGCGTTAAAACAACCCCAGGCAATCGAAATTAATTTTGGACCCTCCGCTGCAGGCACCCTTCATAAGCAGCTGGGATGTTATCGGTTAAATATTAGTTTTAGGAGAGGGGGTGGGGCTATATTCGTAAAACTGAAGCCAGTCACGGTGGAAAACATACATATTGGCTAGAAATCCAGCGGCTGTAGCGTTACGAGAGATTCACGTATGAAAATACGCGCCAAAATACGCTGCTGCTTAATTTAACATTCTACCGAGGTTTATTTCCTCGCCAGTTCTCCGCTAAAGTAATAAAGAGATTGTACTAGCACTCTGCTCCAATATGAAAGTGAACATGTAGTCTATATTCAAAAGGCGATTCCTACAAGTGTCTAATACAGAACGTCGTTCATGGCTACTTCCTATATAATGTGTTCCAGCTAACGTGAGTAAAGCAGTTCAGCGAAGAAAACAATTTAGAAAACATGGTGCATGATACAATCTTAAGACCTATAGGCTGTTCGGTCGTCACACCTTTGACGACAGAACAGCGTAGGTATAGCAAATTTTCAGGAAACGAAACTATCAAGTTTACAACTCGGTAATTCAGCAATGAAAAACTATGTCAATTCTGTCAATTGCGTCTAGTAGTAAACCTAAAGCGGACAAATTCGATGTATCATACATGGCCCTCAAGTACACCACTAATATGGCATCGGAGTTGGGCCCGAGCATGGAGGAAGGAATGCATAGGAGAGCACGGACGTACTGAAGAAAGTGTGGCGGAAGTCACGTGCTGTTTTTCGCAAAGGACCACGGGGACTGGTACCCCAAACGTCAACGTTGCCATAGCAACCTCGCTCCTGAATCTCTCGCTGCTGCTCTAGGCCTCTGAAAAGCGAGGCAGGTTTTTTCGGCCCGTGTCATTCTCGTAGCAAATTCTGTTCACGAGACAACCTGACTTTGGAGCGTGGTGTGTAAGCTTAAAAGTTGTGTTTAGGGTCTATGAGTGTGAGTGTCAGCCAGTAACAAATACACTCATGTTGTTGCTGCTGTCGTTGTTGCCTCAAAACATGGCTCGTAAAGGCAATCAGGGCACGGGTCTTCGTCGTCTTCTTCAACGCGCCACGGAAAAGCACGGGAGCGCGTCTGCTTCACTGAAACTGTTACAA
The DNA here is from genome assembly GCF_023375885.2 of Dermacentor andersoni. NCBI lineage: Eukaryota > Metazoa > Arthropoda > Arachnida > Ixodida > Ixodidae > Dermacentor > Dermacentor andersoni. Next base: position 121,880,945 of record NC_092821.1, on the reverse strand, counting down.
AAGTTTCGTAGGCTAATAGGGGCTCCAACCATCGTGCCTTATTTTATTTAGATTGAATAAAGTTTTACTCTCTCTCTCTCTCTCTCTCTCTCTCTCTCTCTCTCTCTCTCTCTGTTCTGACGCGCGTCGACAGCACACACTACCGACGGCTCGTAGCGATGAAAGTTCAAAGATCCCGCCTATCTGCTTCGACGAGCTGATTAGAGGCGCAACGGGAGATGGCACACGAACGTGGCTGCATTTCGGGCTTCCAAAACGTGATGTCAAGGGCTCTCCTATTTTGTTTCTTTCCTCCATGCGCCGTCTTCTTGTAATCTTTTTGTTTCGTTGAACAGCCTGTCTAACGTTAGTTGGGACACGCTATACCTCGCAATGAGCGGCGGAAAAACAAAATTTCTTCTGTTAGTGGGATTTCAGCGAAAACAGCTGCATAACTCCGAACAACCCGCCAAGACAGTTCAGTTTGTAACAAAGCGACATGTTCCCACCTGGGCGCGCTGCTTTAACTTCATTCATCGCAAGAAACAAACCAACGCGACAGTTGCAACCGTACGCACTATCTTTATTTCAGTCATATTTGCGAGTCGCTCGAGCTCTCAAATGATATCCGCAGCTGTACGTAGACTACCGCAGAAAATAAAATGAAGCGTGACATAAGTGGCACAGATACGCACCTATGATGGGTCTGTCCGTCGCCGCAGCGCAGACGACAGAAACCGCGAAGCAGACGATCAACGATACGCACCACATGGTAACAGACGAGACACTGACGTTTGCTATCGGTCAGAGACGGCAAGCGCGTTGTGCCAGATTAGCACTTCCTCTAGTTGATGCCTGCGACGTCTCCTCCTATATCATTGGACACGCCCTAGCAGGCACCGCAGTCTAACACTCGCAACCGTACCGCTGGAGTCACGTGACTCCCGTCGGCGAAGCTTCCTGCAGGCAGGCCGGGTGAGTCATAGTTTCAGTATTCCGCCGCGTCGGCGCTGGCGGCCGGCACAGGAGGCCGCAGTCCAGTGAGGCCCGTTGACTGAAAACTGTTAAAACACTGGACACGACAAGTGGCTTCAGTACCCGCACGATAAATCTTTCCTGAAGTCGACAGTGTGGATGTGCTAACTGCACACTACAAAGCACTACAGGGTAACTTTGTGACACTTAATCCTTACTCAGAATCGCCTTAGCCAGTGGTCACTCAAACTGCTGTTGGGAGGTATCTCGTTGAAAGACACGCCCGGGTCTTTTTTTTTTTTTTTTTTTGCTTTTCCCTGACTAAACGAGCGTTGCAGCATGCTGCCATGGCGCATTGTTGAGCAATTAATACGTACGGTTGTATAGCAGCGTTAACGAAGAAATAGCATGAACTTCGTGTGCTTACGCATAAATCACAACGTGCAGTCGTCGTCTGCTCGAGTTTTACCGGCGGCGCAGCGACCGGTGTGTCACAAGCGTCCACCACAAGGGGCGCTATTGGCCATACAAGTGGCAAGGAGGAAAATGGAAAGGAAAGGGCAGGCGGTTTTCGGCTCGCCTCGCAGGCATCTATCTATAGGAAGGGCTGGCCAGATAAGGCCTCTCCGCGAAGACCTTGTCATTCGAGACACCGCTGGCGCATATCTCGCTTCCATTGTGCTTATAAGAGTTATTATCACCTCCACCTGAACCTTCTAATAACCGGCCCTGCGCTAATCGCCTGAGTAGCTTTGCCTTTGCATACCACGCGTCCGCATGGTATTTCTGAAGCGGCTTCGATGGATGCGGTGTTTGCCATTCGCTGACAGTGCCGATTTAAGGTTGACTAACAAGGTTTTACGTTACGTACACGGAAGAGCGCGCGGAAAACTACCTTCCCAAGGTGTTCTTTTGACGAGTGACGTTTGTTTCTGAACGTCGAGATTCTTTACGTTCCACTGTGCCACTGAAACCTCGGCACACTAGCACTGAGGGGCTTCAGTTTAGATGAGATTTTTAAACCGCAAGTGAGGCGCGTCATGACAAGCCTGAAGCATACGGCAGGCGTACGGCGTACGCCATACGGCATACGGCGTACCTACGGCAGGGTGCGACAAATGCTGACGGCTTCTGAGAACAAACAAGGAGGTGTTGCAGCACCGTGTTCAACTTTTCACATAACAAAGTTGACCTATCGAAAGTAGGGGTGAGCGAATATTACGAATTTCACATTTTCTTTTCAAATTCAAATTTTTTATTTCTGCCTTGCACAGATACAGACAGCGGAGGCGCAGATAAAGCTGTCAGAAACAACTTGACAAAGCCACAGCCCCCTTTCACTTGGCTGCGGCTTCACAAAAAGGCTTTTAAAACAAAGGTAATTGCAGTCTAGTAACAGTTATACAATAATGAACAAGTACAAAAGAAAACATAACAAAATTATACAATATTTAGACAATATTCACCACAAAGAAAAACAGAACCTACATGGTAACATACATAGCACGCAAAGCAGTCTGACGCACTGAAGAGATCAATATTATTATATACATAAGCATTTAAGAGAGAAGGAAGAGTGAATTGTAGGCGTTCTCCACCGGAATTTGTTCGACGGGTCGGCACTACCCAATTCTCCGCATACCTTGTCTTGTAGGTTGCTTTTTGGGTACGCAAATCAGCAAGGTAACGTATGTGATTTACGTTTCTCCGCATTTCCAGTTTAAACCGGACGCTCAAGCGGTATTTATACAAGTTGTGGACCTTCAGCACACTACTTTGCAGAAAGAGGTCCACGCTCGGTGAGCCCCAGGGGACATTGTGAACATGACGAAGGAACTTCTGCAAGATGTAGATGCGCTGAAGACAGCAAATTGTGACTGTGCCGCACAATAAATCACAATAGTTTAAATAGGAGTAAAAAAAGGGAATTATAGAGCAGTAATTTTGCTGGCCTTGGAAGAGCGTATCTGAGCCGACATACGACCCCAGTTATTTAAGCCAGTTTCGTTGTGATATGGTCCACGTGATGTTGCCAAGGCATACAGGAGGAAAAAACTACTCCGAGACATTTAAATTGCTCGACCACATCTATACGTCGTGAATTTAGCTTAATCTCGAGAGAGGAGGGAACTGGTTTATTTTTAGGGCGGAATATGACAGCTTGTGTTTTCTTTTCATTTATACGCATGCATTTGGATTGGGACCATTTTTGTAACTCGTTCATAGTGTCATTTCATTCCCGAACAAGAAGATAAAAATCATTTCTAGCAAGAAAGATGCTAGTATCATCAGCGTAGATAATAAATTTAGCAGGGGAGTTAATGTTGGAGATATCATTAAGGTACATATTAAATAGTAATGGTCCCAATACACTGTCCTGTGGAACGCGAGAAATAACAGATTTTAGTTCAGATTTCATATTGTCTATGCAGACAGCCTGTTTTCTATGTGCTAAATATAATTTAAGAAGCATTTGAGCCTGTCCCTGAAAACCATAACACTCTAAGTTACTTAGGAGTATAGTGTATTTCACTAAGTTGAATGCCTTAGAGAAGTCCATGAGGACTCCAATAACGAAGGCTTTCTTTTCAAACTGTGTAATTATGTATTCCTTTGGTCGAGTAGTGCTAACTCGGCAGATTTATTTTTACAAAACCCAAATTGATTCGGTGACAGAAGATCATGCTTATTAATAACATGAGACAACCTAGTATACAGAACTTTGTCAAAAGCTTTTGAGAAGATTGGGAGTATAGATACTGGTCTATAATTTCCTAAATCATTGCGGTCTCCTTTCTTACACAGAACGGTTACTTTGGCTATTTGCATTTTATTAGGGAATGTTCTGGTAGCTAAGCATAAGTTAAATATATCGGCAATAACAGGCGCAATGACTCCTACAACGCGCTTCACAGACCTTGCTTGAATGCCGTCAGTGTCATAGCTACGGCCGTTATTAAGGTTTTGTATTACTGATATAACTTCTTCTGTTGTAGCCGGATTCAGAAATATCGTGTCATTAATGTAAGAATTAATGTATTTATTAGAATCATGATGCGGGTTGTTATGAGCTAGGGTTGTAAAAACGTTGTTAAACGCATCTGCTTGCTCTTCTCCAGAAATGTATTTATTACCTAGCTTTAGCGTACTGGGGGCAGCTTGTCGTTGTTCACATCTCAGTATGAAATACGAATCGGGTATTTTCCTTATTCGAAGCGTACCCTATTCAGGAAAAGCATATTCCGAAATTCCCGCATATTCGAGGAGTGCCTAATAACGGTGGAAAAGGCGAATATTCGGACAGACTGCGAATAAGGGAGCAGGCAACAAATTATATGCTTGCCCCGCGTTCTCCTAAGAATAAGTTTATTCACTGAGAACTTCGCATGATCCGCTCACGTATTCGCCTGCTCTGTTTCAGTCAATCTGCATCGCGCCGCTGAGACACGATCAGTTTCCCTATTTACCAAGCTTCATTCTGTTGCTCTTTCATAACGATATATGATGTACTTTCGGGCTCTGTGAGTATATGCAACAAAATATGTATCTCCAGAATGTTACCTAGACTGTTTTTAAATATTTGGAAAATAAAAAGAAAAAGTTATATGTCCGAGGAGAACATTGCATAGCCATCGGCAACTCCCGCCTTGTGTTCCCGCTTTTCTAAGATGGTCGCCGGCTCTTTGCTACGTGCTGCTGCTTTGTGAGGCAAGCGCTAACCACGCTAACTTCGCCACTGCGCCATTTGCAACTGTCTCGGTGCTTATACAGCCCTCGCCCAAGCGTGTTCTCCAAGAACGGCGTCAACTGCGGATGACGGGCCACCGAGCAAGAAAAGAAATAGCCGGAAGAAGTCTTCTTTGGCGGTAACACACAAGATTCTCGCCATCGACAGCTCGGTGCAAGTCGTGCGAACGTGTTCTTCAAACGCCGACGGGAAGAACCACAACTCTTCAAAATCACATGAAGCAGTAGCAGCCTTTGTTGATGGAAGAGTACGAAAAAAAAGGACGCCGTCGCAAACGCACCGTTGAAGAATCAACCGACGCTGTATTGATGTACTTCAGCAAAGACCCAGCAGCCATTGTCTCAGAAGGAAGAAAACGCACTTCACCAGAGAGTGGATGAAATGGTCGCCTTAGATCTTCTCCCTAACAGCTTTGTAGACAACGAAGGTTTCAAAGCACTCGCGAAAGCAGCTGTACCGTGCTACAGTCTGCTATCTCGAACAAAAATGGTCGTGTGTGCTCGTCCCGTGCCTGTATGACGACACAAGAGCAAAGGTACGACACGAGCTGCGAAAAGCACTTGATCAAGGAAGGAGCACTCCCGCTTTTACGGGCGACATCTGGACGTCGCGTGCCAACGAGGATTTTATAAGCCTCACGTGTCATTTTCTTTACGATGAAGTTCAAGATGAAAGAGTTCACCTTGAACATGCGCATGTGCCGGACAGTCACACGGCTGTGAACATAGCTGCCTCGTTGGAGCGGCTACGCACCGACAGCGAGACACCAATCGACTGCGTGAAGTACATCGCGACGGACAACGGCCGCAATATCCGAGCGGCTGCCAGGAGACTGTCTTGGCTCCAGCGATACTGTTTTGAGCACACTCCACAGCTGGCGATCAGCGATGCGATGTTGTGAACTCCGGCAATAAAAAAAATTAAAATATATTATGGGGTTTTACGTGCCAAAACCACTTTCTGATTATGAGGCACGCCGTAGTAGAGGACTCCGGAAATTTCGACCACCTCGGGTTCTTTAACGTGCACCTAAATCTAAGTACACGGGTGTTTTCGCATTTCGCCCCCATCGAAATGCGGCCGCCGTGGCCGGGATTCGATCCCGCGACCTCGTGCTCAGCAGCCTAACACCATAGCCACTGAGCAACCGCGGCGGGTTCCGGCAATCAACAGACCCTGCAAGAAGGCGAAAGCGAGTGTGATAAACTAGAAGCATAGCCCTAGTGCGCAGAAAAGACTGAACGATGTGCAGAGGCAGTTGAACAAAGACGTGCCCCACGTTGTGCAGGATGTTGACGCAAGATGAAATAATCAGTACCTCATGGGGCTCTCCAGGTTCCTTGAACTCCGAGACCATCACACTTGAGCTCATCACTTCGGACACGAGCATAGATACATTTAAATCCGCAGAGTGGATAGATGCAGTGTGGAGTTTCTGGGGGCATTGAAGCCCTTGTCTGACGCAACTGTGACCTTAAGTGCTAAAAAGTAGCCCTCATTGTCATGTCTAATTCCTATTATTTGTTGTATACAACAAATAATAGGAATTAGACATGAGGCAATGCAGCATTATAATGCTGCATTGCCTCGAAGGTTGCAAAGGCAACTCAGGATTTACTAACAATCTCGCAAAATGTATCAAGACTCGCTTTGCGGTGGAGCAAGAAGTCGCCGAAGGGAGCGGACACATCTCACGTCGGCTCCGTTTTCCGAGAGCAGCTACGCTGTGATTATCGGTCATTCACCCCATGAATTTAACACCAGCGTATTCAGGAAGTCGCCAAGATTCTACTGGCACCATATTCAAGGTGGGGAAACGACTTTCTTCCCAATTACAGAGGCTTTTGACCGGCTCCACGCTAACTCTCACCGGAGTAGTTCGCATGCTGGGCCTCACCAGACACTCGAGGGGACGCGCCCAGCCCCTTCTCCCACGCGGGTGCTGGCTTCGCAATGATGCAAGTTGCAATGATGCAATGATGCAATGATGCAATGATGCAAGCAATGATGCAAGTTCAAGTGAACGGGGAGGACATCTCCCCCGAAGAGTTTCTCGAGGGCAACGTTTGGTGCACCACCAGATACAAAACCCAATTCGACCGCGAGACCGCGCAAAGCAACACCCAGAACGGAGCCCACTCCCGCACCGGCGAAGGAGCGAACGGCGACCGACAGCGTTAGCGTCAAAGACAGCGTAACGTGAAGCAGCAAGTCATAAGGAACAGCAAAATGTCACTACTCCCACGAAGTGATTTCAAAATCGTGATACGACCACGAGGAGGCCTCGACGTTGCCACCACCGAAACCGTGCGCCTCGCATCGGCCTCGCCTCGCACCGGGCTGCCGACGTACCGGCGCAACAAGCAAGGGAGGACACGGTGTGCTCCAATAACCTCCAGAACATCATACTCGTGAGTACACCCCACGCTACTCACGCCGCTAAGTACAGACAGTTAGAAGCCATCACCATAGGTGATCGCCGCCACGAGGTCAGTGCCTACGAGACGCCCCCTGACTACACGGTGAAGGGAATCATCAGGGGAATCCCTTTGGAGGAGGACGCCAAGTCCATTCACACCAACATCGTTCATGCACGCAACCCCCACGCCCTGGCAGCCAAACGACTCAGTAATACCAAGACGGTCATAGTGGCCTTTGAAGGACCGCGAGTGCCCTGCTACGTCAGGTACGACGGCGCCCTCCTTCGCCGCGCCCTGTATAGCAAGCAAATCGACATGTGTCACTGCTGCGGGAGACTCGGTCACCGCATGAACGTGTGCCCCAATCCTCAGGACAAAGCGTGCCGTGGTTGTGACGCCCTTAACCCAGGCCCCGACCAACAGTGCTCCCCCCATTGCAAGCTGGGCGGGGGAACACACATGACGGTGGATCGCAACTGCCGCGCATGATACAAGACCCCCTACGTCGTGACAAAAAGGCAATGGGAACGACACAGGGCCGCCGAGGAGGCGGCCGCTTAAGCCAACAACCCCGCCGGCAAGCCCCGCTCAAGATCCGGGACTCGCAGCCGAGGCCGCTCCCGGTCCCGAAGCCACACCCCAGACCCCCGGCTGCAGCAGCAGCAACACCGTTCTCGCAGCCACACCCCCAGAAGGACCCCAACGAGACACACTGAGACCACCGAGAAGGTGAGCTGGGCAGATGCGGTCACGGGAAAACGAGCACCAACCGCGAAGGCTGGCGACAAAACACCCACTAAGACAGAGACGGAGATAACTAAATTAACACAGGCGATACAAGCGCTACAGAAGCAAATAGAACACATGCAGACACAGATTCGCGCAAAAGACGACCTCATACAGCAACTCCAGCATGCCGTGAAAAGTGGTACCGATACAGAGGCCATGCAGGAAACTCAAGAACCCATAGAGGACGACGAGGTCGTATGCCCCGACACTAAACACAGACCCACTCCCACACAGGCCACGCAGCCCACGCAGGGAACAGAAGAGGAACCCTTAGAGGACGACAAGGTCTAATTCATCCGATACTAAACGGATACCCACTCCCACCCTTATAGAGGCAACACGACCCAAGCGCACGCACGCAGCGATACGTACGCGACGCGCGAATAGGCGCACTCGAGGCTCACTTAAGCAATCTCGAGAAAACTATCATCGCGTCCATCACGCGTACCATCCAGCTCAGCTTGGAGAGCGTTCACCTCAGACTGTCCAGATTAGAAGCCGCGAAGAGCACGATCGTACCGCCGCACAGGGAAGCGGCGCAACACATGCAACAAAATATAAACATGGCCCGACACCCATCAAAACAAAAACACACGATATGGAAGTGGAACTGCAGAAGTTACCAAAACAAACGAGCGCATTTACAACAATACCTGAAAACGATCCCCGAACGCCCAGACGTCAACATACTGCAACAAACAAACGGTCCCGCCAAGCTCGCGGGGTACCAGTCTATAACAGGCAAGGCGGAGAAACCAAACTTCAATACGCTGGCCAAGCGAGCGCACACAGCTATCGAACACGACACCAAAATCAGAGACATTGAAGCCGTCCTCGTAGAACTAATTCCACCACGCAAGACGCGCAACAGCATCTTCGTGCTCAACGTCTACAGCAGTCCCAGATGCCGCCAGCACCGCTTCCATGTCCTCTTCAAACGGGCAATCGACATCGCCCAGGGGCAACAGCTGTTCATTGGGGAAGGGGGCGGGGGGACTTTAACGCAGTGTATAGGGCATGGGGTTACAAGCACGATCACCCCAAAGGCACGCATCTGCAGGCAACGGCGCAATACGTCGGACTCGAGCTGGTCACCGACCCCGCGGCACCAACAGGGCAGGGCAACAGTGTCAGCACTGACACGACGCCGGACCTTACTTTTACGTGCAACACACGCAAAGTCACTTGGACAAAGATCATGCAAGTCTTGCGAAGCGATCACTACATTATTCCCATAGAAACAGAAGACGGCCCGCAGGAACACAATGCCGGTCGTCAAATGAAGGTCACCAACTGGAATCAGCTACGCAAACATCGTGACAAGCAACAGGTGGAAGACATCAAAGACATAGACCAATGGACCGACCAACTGCGGTGGGATATCGAGAGCGTGACGCAAACGATCCCGTCGACAGCTGGGCTCGAGACAATAGACTCCCTGTTGCTTCACATGTGGGAAGCCAAAACCCACCTGCAGCACCGATGGAAACAACAGAGACACAATAGGAGACTACGTAAACGGATAGCGCAGCTCAACAAAGAAATAGAAGAGCACGCGCTTAACCTGCAACAACAACAATGGGAAGAGAAATGCGCGGAGATGGACCGTCAACTCACCGCGCGTTGCACGTGGCAGTTACTGCGGTACCTGATTGATACCGCCAACACCAAGACCACACACATGCAAGGCATATAAAAAATCATACACGCTTACGGGGGAACGGAGCAACAATTCCTACGGGATGCGGAACGCCTTTACATATCCCAGACGCCATCGCAAATATATCCGGACTTCTCGGGAAAAAGCCAACGCCACCCTAGACGCGGAATTCTCCGTTGCCGAAATCCAGGCGGCCCTCGTGAAACTCAACACCACGTCGGCCCCTAGCCCCGATCGAATATCCAATAAGGCACTACGCAATTTCGATTACGGATCGATGGAGAAACTCACAAAATACATTAACGAGTGTAGGGCGCACGGCAAGCTACCCCAATGGAAAGAAGCATAGATCATACTGATACCGAAACCAGTCAAGAAACTACAGCTGGAGATCCTGCTCCCCATCTTCCTCACGTCTTGCGTGGGCAAGTTCATGGAGCACGCGTTTCTCAATAGACTCACGGATTACCCCGAGGACAAAGGATTATTCCCACACACCATGATTGGGTTCAGAAGACATCTCCTCACACAAGACGCCCTTCTGCAACTAAAACATCAAATTATAGACAATTCGGGGCGCTCAACGAGAGCCATCTTCGGGCTGGACCTGAAGAAGGCCTTCGATAACGGTCGCCACGATGCCATATTGCGACAAATAGACAAGCTAAATCTCGAACTGCGAACGTACAACTACGTCCGAGACTTCCTCACGGGAAGAACCGCTCGCATGCGAGTGGGACAACTAGAGTCAGATCAAATCAACATCGGGAGCTCGAGCACCCCGCAGGGCTCGGTGATCTCGCCGATGCTCTTCAACTTCGTCCTGCTGGGGTTACCCGACCGATTGCCTCAAATCGAAGGACTGCATCACACGCTATACGCGGATGATATCACGATCTGGACAACGGGAAGTGACGGAACGATCGAGCAGCGTTTACAGCAGGCCACCCAATACGTGGAAAACTACCTCGTGGGCACTGGACTTGCCTGCTCGGCCGAAAAATCCGAACTGCTGCTATATAGACCGGTCAGAAAGGGGCGCCCACCTAAAGGCTACAACCCCCCGGAAAAGGAAGAGATCCAATTAACGGCCCCAAACGGCCTACCCATCCCGAAGGTAAATAACATCCGGGTATTAGGAATGATGATCGAACACAAGGGCGGCAATGGCGAAGCACTTCGCAAAGTAACGGCAAAGACCACCAGCACGATGCAGCTCATTCGACGCATCACCAACAAACACGCGGGTATGCGCGAAGGCAGCGTCATACGACTCATACAAGCCTTCGTCATTTCTCAAATAAAGTACACGGCAGCGTTTCACAACTGGGCGGTCGCGGAAAGAAACAAGCTCAACGCCCTCATACGCAAGGCGTACAAATGTGCGTTGGGACTTGCGCCCGGAGTCAGCACCACCAAGCACTAACTAGGCTTACACAATACGCTTGAGGAACTCGTGGAGGCGCAACAATTGTCCCAACTCGAGCGCCTATCCAAGACCCGCCTGGGCAGACACGTGCTCGAAAAGCTCGGCATCACATACCACACCACGCAGCACGGCATCAAAGTAGAAATTCCAAGAACCATACGTGAGCAGCTATATCTACCCCCATTGCCTCGCAACATGCACCCCCAACATCACACGGGGAGACGTAAAGCCAGGGCACAATGCATGGACCAAAGTTCAACAACAAGGAGGCGGTCTTCACCGACGCAGCCCGTTATCGAGACAGGAAGAGTTTCATGGCGGCAGTTACTAGCCACCGAGGCAACCACCTCACGAGCGTCACCGTGAACACGGCACATGCCGAAGCGGCAGAGGAAGCGGCCATAGCACTGGCCCTCACACAAACCAAAGCGACATACGGGACCTTCGATTCGCAAACGGCAATTCGCAATTTTGCAAATGGGCGCATCTCGCAAGAGGCGTATCACATACTCCAGCGACATCCCATACACCAGAGAGAGGCTGACTTCGATAAATGAAGGCACTTGCTATGGATCCCGGCACACACTGGATTGAGCACCCCCAACGAAGCGGCCCACCGCGTTACTCGAGGCCTCACTCACCGAGCATCATCGGAGGAAGAGCGCCCACGGGGTACTGCAAACGTCTGGGCGTGAGAGGATCGTATGACCGGGTTCCACGACATCACGACACACTACCAGTTACAAAGACGAGTATACCCATTCCCTCACGCTAGGTTAGACAGGACGCAAGCAGTACACTTCAGACAATTACAAACGGATTCTTACAGAAACCCCAGACTCATACACGCCATGTATCCAGACATGTACAGTACAAACAGATGCACATCGTGTGGCGAGGTTGCCACACTTAATCACATGATATGGGAATGTCAGCGCTTAACAAACAAGTCGGGCAGTGCCGACCCCTCCGGCTCTTCCACCGCCAGCCTCTGCTCGCAGTGGAAGACCGCACTGCTCAGCTCGAACCTGATAGCACAACTCTGGGCTGTCCAGCGAGCCGAGGAAGCCGCTTCGAGACAAGGCCTCGGAACCGCGTCCGCGGCGGGTTCCCAGACCCACTAAAAAACGCCGGACTCAAATCTTATTGATTTGAAAAAATAACGTTTACGCTCGCTTTGCGGAGTGCGACTTTGACGAAGTGTCCAGCCTGGCCATGTTTCTTGATCAGCGCTTTACGGCCACAGTTCATCAGGCATCTGGTCAGATTACCTGGCTGAAAGACCCTGTGACAAGGGAGCTCCAGGCAGCTGACGTGGAACCCAGTGGGGACACTGCTGGGCCAGCGACGACTTCGTATCCCCTGGTAGCATCCAGTGTATGGAGTGCTTGTGACGATCTAGTGATGAACAAGGCGAAGACACATTTGGCATCTGCCCCTGAAAAGGAAGTTATAGACTACGCGGAAAGGCCTCCTCTGGAAAGGGGCAAGGATCCTTGTGAGTGGTGGCAGTCCGTTGGCCACTTCAAGTACGTGCTTTTAAGTACCTCACTCCCAAACCCTAAATCCCTAACCTCCAACTAAATGACTTCAACACCGGAACATCGGTAAGAGTGAGTACCGTTCAATACAGAGTGAAAAAGGGAGTAGCGCCACTTCCTGGCATAGTTTCTCGCACGATATCTACACGCGTCTACCCCGAATTCATGCACCTAAGCTTACCCCCCCCCCCCCCCCTCTATCGCCAATGTATCGAGAATGAGTGGATGGGCGCAAACTCGAATCACTGCGCCGAAGCGCGGGTGACGGCGACTCCACCGACAGCACAGAGATGTTCAAAGCTGAAGCAGGGTTCGGAAACTCCCTATACCTTGAGTAAAACTTGAAGCAGGGTGCGAAGACTCCCTATACCTCATTTAAAAGTATCTGCATAGCGCAACAAAACAAGGACACAAGAAGAAACAAAGACGAAGACAAGCGCTAACTATCAACAATGAAAATTTTACTTTCGGGATCGGTCATACTTATACCTCCAAATAACCACGTGCACACTATGATAGCAACCATGAGAATGCAAATCGCGGAGCAGTACCCGCAGAAGTGTGCCGTGTTTACGAAGCGCTTTTTTTCCGCATTTATCTTGGAAGCTTCTAGTCATTTTTTGAAGCATTGCGCCAGCGCTCGTTCATACCAGTGCCAAGCAATTATAATGAAAAATATTTATAGCAAACCGTCGTTAACTACCAATATTCGGAGATAACATATTACATTTCGTCATTTCGTGGAAGTAGTCGCTTTGAAATTCATAACTTCTGGTTAAGTTTAGGGCTACTGTTCAACTAGTCAACAGATATAGGGGGGGTAGTATAAAGAAAGTAACTTCCTGGCACCATCAATCGTTAATTTTGTTCGTGAGTTGTCAAGTGAATCAACTAAAGCTGGACGATTTATCGGTCAGCCAAAACTCAACACAAATTGAACGTATTTTGTTTTTATTCACACATTCCGTACTGGAAGAAGACTGACCTCCAGGCAGTGCGAAAGTGTCCATCTGCAGAAGCAATTTTCATTCACAACTGAGGTTTGTACATAATGAGCGAACGTAGGCTCCAGAAGGTCCAAACCAATGCGAAAATTAACAATCACGGGCTGGTCACACGGAACTTGACTATCACGTATGTCATGACGGCCACACATCTTGTGGCTTACAGAAAGAAGGTAGAGTACATGTATTTCATTGACAGTACGAGAAGTAAGGACCCACAGAATTTTAAACTAGCCACGTGCATCCGTATGAACAGGCAGTAGCCTATAATTGCTCTCATTATTTGAAGTATGTGCCGAATGAGGGAGCATATTTCTATAGCGCTTACAAGTGCATATAATCTGCCTGTCGTCATAATTTGCGTCATGCTCCCAAATACAGAAAAGCACGGCAAGTATTAGGACACTATTTTGACACAACAGCAATGCAAGTAACCAACCGTTCAAAAACAACCTTAATAGCACTCTTCATCGCAAGGGGGATTGCCAGTTTGTACATAATTAGCATTACATACTCTGTACTTGTATTAGTGGTATCATTAAATGCTTTTTGCCCGTGAAACAAATAACAATGCGCCTCGTCTGTTATACAGGTGCTCAAAAACTTGCACACACCGAAGCTGAGCCTAAAGCAAGGTAACTGAGCAATAAAAACAAACTCGCACTCAAGTCCTTTAGTACCAGTATTTCATCGACAGCATATGGGCTGCCTTCATAACGAATCGGTCGAGCGACACTGCTCTGATGTCAGTACAGTCAGGCTTGCACAAAACTGGTTTACTCGTGCAAAATGAATACCAGCTCAGAAACTAAAGTGAAACACTTGTGCTTACCTGCTGTCATTAGGAAACGTGAAAAAACTTCGCAGAATTGGAATCCCCGGTGTTAAAACACCACAGAGCCGCGCAACACATGTGATCCCCCCGATTTAGCCCTCTTCCGTCTTATGCTTGATTGGCCTGGTCTCCTGCGTCTTCCGTTCGTCGCACGCCTGATCAAGCTTCTCTGTCTTATCTTTGCCATCTTCATACTTGGGACGACAACCGAAGCAGGTGACCAAGCGCGATCCGACTTGTGATATCGCTGAGCGAGTGGCAAGGGTGAGCGGAGGTAGGCTGGACGGATGCACGAAGACAACCACTTACCGCTGTTCACCCGATATCATAGAGTTTCTCACTACAACACCTAGAGGGAAATCTGGCGCCACCGTCTACGGGAGTTTCCCAAGGGGCCCTGTGCCGTCATGGGAGTGACGGTATGTGTGTCTGCGAGGCTTGTGTTGGCTGGTGTTGTAAGAGGCTTCGTCTAAAACGTGGATATGGCTACACAAATAACGCGTTTTTAAAGTAAGGTCTTCATAAAATGCGTTCATTCATGCATATTACATCTTCCAGTGAAGTTTACTCATCTACGATGCATGACCAAGCGAAGAAAAGCAAGAACAGACGACAAACTGTTTCAAAGCAGGCGCGAATCTTGTCGTCTGTCCTCCAACTTTAGCGGCCCGCTGATACTTTTTACGCATCATATAAGTGTACATGCAATAACAAGTTCTCGTAGTTAAACAGAACGGGTTTTTGTGTAATAATAAAGCTAAAACAGCTATTTACATGCTGTTTTAGTAGAAAATGAATCATTATGACAAACGGAACGGTGCTTGTCTGGCTCTCCAAAAACGATGCCAATCCGAAGTCTCAGTATACCGACATTTACACGCATACCACAGCGCAGCAGCGCCAGATTTCCCTCTAGGTAATATAGTGACAAACTCTGCGCGATATAAAATTCACAAAAAGAGAAATAAAAAAAAATAAGTTTGGACGTCCGGCAACCGCTTGGAGCGCGCATGTTCCTTGAAACCGAAACTATAGCACTAAAGTACAGAACATCTACGTTCTAAGCCCCTTGTGCGCAGCAAGGACAAATCTATCGCAACCCAGCACACCCGCAAGCGATTACACAGAAAATAAGCAAGAAGATAGTGGCTACACCGAGGAACTTTACTGAGTAAGAAACTGGACAAGCCGCTGCTTCAAAGTGTTTGCCAAATAAAGAAAGAAGAGCAATACATTCCGATACTGATTCAATTCATAAGCGCAATGCTTGGACAGTTTGGAACATATATTTAGCGCCGCTTTTAGTACAAGCTGTGTATACGCTGCTCGCGCCGTTTGCACAAGGCGTAATGAGCAACGAGAGAGATTACATGTCCTCTGAAACTGTGGCCAACGCTTCGTGTCGTTCACAGAGTCACCGCCTACAATATCCACAGAAAGAGGGATTTGCTATTTTGTTGAAAGAGAGATGTGCCTCCCACGGGATTGCCTCAAACAAAATTTGGAGGACGCTTAAGCTTCGCGATTGAGAGTGGAACGCGATAGCGTTCAAAGGCCCCTTACTGTTTTTCGTGCTTCCCGGCAATTGCAGTTTATGTAACCGTAACGTTTGCCGGGAAACGCTGGCTGCGAACGCTATGCACGAAGGCGAGCTTTCTGGTAGAAACACGACCTCTTGCGTGGGTTGATCTCCTGTTATTGTTTCGCACTTTTAATATTTCAGTCTGAGAAGAGCTAAAATAAAGAACATGCACTGTGAGTGTTCTGTTTCCATTACATTTGTTTATGGGTTCCCATTCTCAGAATTCCGAGGAATAACTTTTTAAAGAATGACAGACAAGGCGTGGGCAACTTTGGTGGTAGAAATGTGGTTGGGTATGTGTGGTTCAAAAGCTTCTTTTTTTTTTTTTGCCGGAGCGACGTCCAACGCCGACGCCGGATTTTCTGCGACACGGGCTGCTTAACGCTGTCGCGTTAAAATGACTACGAAATACTGGAGCACCGGAGGCATAAACGGCAGCTGCAACCATAGTAGCGACATCCCTCGGTGTTTTCTTAAGCTGGAAACCGTCAGAAAGGTTACTGTGTTTCCTTTCGCCCTAGTGAAATAGAAAGACCCACTATGCATGCATAATCATGGGACGCCCAACATTTTTACGCTACCCACTAAGTTATTTACAACGTGTCATTGTAATTACAGTTCTTTGCGCTGTCGGTGAACCAAAATTTGCAACATCGTGCCTCCAGCGCTGCTGTAGGCTTCTACGTCTCTCTTAGTCCTTAAATGGCAAACAAGCGCTGACCCAATAGGCCAACATTATGTTACAAACCACATAGACTAAAAATTTTATTCACGGAACCAATGCCGCATCGTTGCGCGCACCATCGTCTTTACTCGGCGCCTCAAGGTCTGGCTGCGCGCCCGAGGTCACGTGACGTGACTTTGCGCGGAGCAATGGGACGACCGCTCTGGCGACGGCGCCATCTTCCCGAAGTGGACGCATGCCGTTGCTTCGCCCTGGCGACGCTAGAGGGCCACGCTCTCACTCGGGTGACCGCGTCGGTGGCGATGCGGGTGGTAATTTCACTGGAAGAGGTACATCTGCGTGAAGTACGACACTTCTTGGGTGAACGAAGGCTGGTAGTTGTATATCAGAGCCTTGCGTTCCTCTTCCGCGTCTTGGAAGCGATGGCCGTTCAAACGGGCTGCAAAATTGAGAGATCGTACCGATCGTACTTTTCGTACCGCGAGCTTCAGTTCAACGCATATGGAATGAGGCCGATAAGCAGCGGCGGCGGAACCGATGATAGAGACTTTACGGGTTGTGCTCTCAATC
Source organism: Dermacentor andersoni (assembly GCF_023375885.2). Classification (NCBI taxonomy): domain Eukaryota; kingdom Metazoa; phylum Arthropoda; class Arachnida; order Ixodida; family Ixodidae; genus Dermacentor; species Dermacentor andersoni. The sequence continues at coordinate 121,863,728 of NC_092821.1, read as the reverse complement.
CCGAGGCATAGAAAGCTACTTTGCCATATTCGGCGCACGGCGACCACTTTAACCGCTGTTCCGATCCTGACTGATTTAGTGTCTCATTCATTCATTCATTCATTCATTCATTCATTCATTCATTCATTCATTCATTCATTCATTCATTCATTCATTCATTCATTCACTCATTGAGCTTCGGTTTCGCGCATCAGGAATATAGCTGATAAGCAGGGGTGACTATTATTAGAGAGTCTTAGGGTGAGGTCCCCAAATTCCAACATAGACAGTCACCATATTAAACCCTGTCTCAATCCCGATTGGCTGATTGATTGATGGATGTATGGATGGATTTATTTATTTATTTATTTATTTATTTATTTATTTATTTATTTATTTATTTATTTATTTAAAGACGGAATGTGGCTCCAGATTAATTGTGGCCACGCGGGGTTCTCTAACGTGCACCCAAATCACGATTCACTAGCAGTTCCGCAGTCTACCCCCCTCACCATGCTGCCAACCTGACAGCGAGTCGAACCCGCAACTTCCCGTTCGGCGTCACACCATGGCCACTAAGACATCGCGGCGTGTGCGATCTAATTGCGCCGTTCGTCACCGTCCCTGAAGAACCAGCTCGCTCGATAAGAATCGAGTCAGCAAAGAGGAGGCATATCGCAGTCGCACCTTGCTCCACGAAGAAGTTGGCCAGGTACTGCGAGAACAGCGCGGTGTCCTTGTTATGGTACAGGTGGCTCCGCCCGGGACTGCTGGTGCCCCACTCGAACACCGCCATCTCCGGATGGAACTGGACGGCGAACACCGGTGCCGATATGGCTGCAAGTATGGCGTGATCTCAAGCATAAGGGCTCCTTTGAAGAGTTTGTTTTTAGTACGGTATAGTCAGTTATACTTCATGTTTGCCCTGATATGTGAAGCCGCTGTTGCGTGTCATACGCGCATCCGAGATTGCTGGTCACGCAATTTTTTTGCTTCCGGGTGGAAAGCTAAGCTTAGTGTCTACAGGAGAGTTCCGTCTGACTACACCAACACGTCAATGATGGCACTCGGTAATGTATAATAATAATAATAATAATAATAATAATAATACACACACGCACACACGGCGCACGCATGTACGTGCGTGTGCGTGCGTGTTTTGTGTGCATTTGCGCGCGCCTGTGCGTGTAACGCTCCTCTATCGGGTGTGCTACACCTACGCCCTCTAGTACGACGTACCAACAAGCCCAAAATGCAATCCTAGTTCCCGTACGAAGTGGACCGTAATGTCTCGGTCACTGCGCCGTCAACCACAATACCTGACCGCGGTAGTTCACCCACCTTCCAAGCTCGAGACGAACTCCACGCCTCGCAGGTCGTTGTTCGTAGACAGAATTTTGAAGAACCTGTCCAGCTTGGAGGCCTTGAAGGCCTGCATTGCAAATAAATAAAGAAAGGAAGGAATGTCCAGCTTGGAGGCCTTGAAGGCCTGAATTGCAAAGACAAAGAAATGAAAGAATATCCAGCTTGGAGGCCTTGAAGGCCTGGATTGCAAATGCGTAAAGAAAGAAAGAAAAAAGAAAGAGAAAAGAAGGAAAGAAAGAAAGTCGCAGCGAGTAATTTGTTCTTTTCTTTTGCCGCACATTATCGTGCCCGCAATGGCGACTGAAAATAAACTATATGTTCGGGGCGCGTGTTCACAGACGCTGCAACGAGTACGGACCTTTAGCGTGAGGCACCAGTAGTGGGCGTTGTACGTCATCGGCTTGGAGCTCAGTACCTTCTCCAGGTGCTGCGGAAGACTGCGGAACAGCCGGGCCCGGCGGAAATCTTCGGTTTCCGATGGGGACAGAAACCGAGAAGAAAGAAACAAACCACAGATTCGCGCGTCAGATACGTCGATCAGCGAAGGTCCGAGTGTCTGGCAATGCTAGGGGGCAAACAATCATGTCAGGAGTTATAAGTCTCGCAGGGCGCCCACCGTGCCAGCAGCCGCAACATTCCCGCGGTGTAGTATCCCTGCAGCCCACCGTCCCTCCCCGAGCATGTGATTGAGGGAGGCCGTGAACAAATTTCCAAGGCACTCGTAAGCTGTGCGAGTGTATCTGCGTGTATTTCTCTTTCTCTCTCTCCCTCTCCCTCTGTGTGTGTGTGTGTGTGTACGTGTGTGTTCTAGTGTCTGCTTATGCGTATTTCTATGAGTACGTCACTCTCCCTGAGCACCTGTGTTCGTGCGTGTATGTGTTAATGCGCGTGTGTCCTCAGAGCACGTGCGTGTGCCATGATCTCTTCCTGCTTTCTCCGTAGAGCGAGACTGCTTGAGCAATCGGCGCCCGTGGTGTACGTACCCCTGGTGAAGTTGAGCGGCATGCCGACCCCCTGGGCCTGGCACTTCGTGAGCACCTCTTCGCCGCCCACAGCGACTCGCGCCAGAAGCTCCAAGCCGAGACAGGTTCCCCACAGGGGGAAGTGCGTCCCGTTCCGGTACGCCTGGGGGAGCACGGTGTGATTGATTGATTGATTGATTGATTGATTGATTGATTGATTGATTGATTGATTGATTGATTGATTGATTGATTTCATCTGGCGCGAGAAGCTTACGCTGTGGTGTGATGGAGGCCCCAACTAGATCAGTTTGCCATGGAAGGAGGACGGGCTGAGTGAGTGAGTGAGTGAGTGAGTGAGTGAGTGAGTGAGTGAGTGAGTGAGTGAGTGAGTGAGTGAGTGAGTGAGTGAGTGAGTGAGTGAGTGAGTGAGTGAGTGAGTGAGTGAGTGAGTGAGTGAGTGAGTGAGTTAGCGAATGAGTGATCGATCGATCGAAAGATCTGTCTAACTCACCTCCATCGCCAGATGATAAAGAATGGTGCCAGCTCTGCCATAGCTTGAGTTAAGGGCGTCCACGTCGCCGCCGGGAAGCAAAATGCTGTGGATTAGGATGAAAATGTGACGCCAAAAAAAACAAGCACCACCAAATCGCGAGCTTACGAGTAACCCTTTGCGCGTATCGAGCTGAAACTATTTATCTACATTAACAAAAAAATCATAGGTGAACAGTGCCTGTATTATCCAGCGAAACCTAACAGTACAAAAAAGTATTGTGGCAGAAAACGTCCAACATTATTGTCAAAGACTTCGATAGAGTTTCGCGTGAAACGTTTCTTTTTTTCTTTTGTCGTTCTTTTTTTTTTGCTCATCCGCACAGTCATCGGTGAATCTCAAGAATGTACGGGTACACCAGCAGGCACAAGAAATGACAATCTCGCTGCCAATCACAATGCCGAATGACACGACGACGCAGCATATCTTGTAATCACTGCGCCTCAGTTGAACCTCCGCAGCAACTTCCACTATCCCTACATTATCCTGGGGACGTATTCCGCGGACAACCGCTTCCGGCGGTAGTTACCGCCTCGGCCGTCAGGCGCGCGCCTATTGGCTGGTTGAGCAAAAAATTTGATGAGTTGATTGGCTGGCTGAGCACTACGTCACGCGAAGGCGAATAGTATCACCGAAGTGATCGTCGCAGAATAAGTCCCCTGGCTGCATCATTGTTGGAATAAGCTACCCCATCTAGCTGCCGCACTCGACGTGAAGCAGTCTATTGCGCCATGGGACACTATTTCTTTAATATATTGAAGGCTAGTTACTACCTCAGCCGCGTTGGCACATCCATTCGTGGGCATCGGCCAAGAGTGGGCACATACATACCCTATCACGCACGCACTGACGATTGGGCACGTGCCCACGGATCCGAGCTGTCTGCTGGGCCAGACAGCAGCGCCAGCAGCAAGTGGTCTATGCGGGAACATACCTAGTGAACCCGTGTTGTCCACTCGGCGGGACAGCATTCAGCACATACCTATAGTGGCCCGAGCTAGTAGACAACTAAGGTCCCTGGGTATGTGACACTGTTTTATTTTTCTTTATTTTATTTTTTTAGATCGTCCAACCGCATAATGTGACCGAAGTAGAAAAAAAAAAGAAGCTATCACAAGGCTCGACGTGGTATGAGGTAAATAAATGCGACGAGCATACAGACTACGCCGGGTTTCAAATGGTCACAAACGGAATAACGTAACGTCAACAGGTTCTCTGGTGACGTCGGTAGGGAAACAGAGCCGAATAGGCCAGGGAGCGTCCTCGGCATCCAGGGTGCGCTATTCGGGAATCGGAGCTCTGTACCATGAAGAGAAATGTACGCGTGTATGTGTTGAACTCAATTCTGGGAGTTTACGTGCATGCCAAAACCAGCATTTGGTTATGAGGCACGCCGTGGTCGGGGACTCCGAATTAATTTTGACCACCAGGGGATCTTTAACGTGCCCCCAATGCACGGGACATGGACGTTTTTTTGCATTTCGCGCCCCATCGAAATGCGGCCGCCGCGGCCAGGTTTTGATCCCGCGACCTCGTACTTTGCAGCGCAATACCACAGCCGCTAAGCCACCGCAGCGTGTTGTATGTATGTATGTATGTATGTATGTATGTATGTATGTATGTATGTATGTATGTATGTATGTATGTATGTATGTATGTACGTACGTACGTACGTACGTACGTATGTATGTGTGTATGTATGTATGTATGTATGTATGTATGTACAGTCAACCGCAAAAGTTTACGGGACGCAGGATCTTCCAGGAAGCCGAATTCTCGCGAATCGTGGTCGCACAGCCTCGAATTAAATGTTCCAGCATGTAATAGCCTTCGCCACCTACACAGTGATTCATTAAATACGAAGTGTCGTGCCTTAACAGTGCAGGAATTCACATTTGAAGGGGAAACCGCATCCCGTAAACTTTTGCTGTTGACTGTATGTATGTATGTATGTATGTATGTATGTATGTATGTATGTATGTATGTATGTATGTATGTCACACTCTTGCCTTGCATTTTTCCACCTTTGTACATTACCCCTCTAGGAAACCCTTCAAGGGAAAATAAATAAATGACAATTAGGATAATGATCATAAAAATTCACACACACATCATAAGTCATGGGAGCTAAAAATCGTGACGTCACGAAACGCCGCGGAAGATAAATGAAAGCGGGAAGAAGGCTCGAATCGCCGCCATATTGGAAGTCGCGAATACAGGGCGTCCGTCCACTCGCTCTGCAATTGTTTTGCACGCGTAGATATAAAACCCAGACCGGAGAGCGTTTGGCAGCGCCATTCAGGGCCCTGGCGGCAGACGCGGAACATTCATTTGAAACCAACCGCGCCGCTGCGCGTGGGGTCGCGTTATTTCCCACATTTAGCTACCAAGGTTGCTCGACACATTTATATACTCACCCATTCACGGAATTGAAGATCTTGACGTAGTAGCTCCGTTCACGCTCCACGCTGAAACGATTGAGAAAAAAATTGGCTGTTTAGCTCGGTTAAGCCTGGAAGATTGCGAAAGCAATACCCTTGGCTGCGCCTTGGTTCGGCTGATGGTGTGGACATGGTTGCCCTTTGTTAAACTTATGGCTATACATCATCCGACATAGCGCAAGGCAGCGCGCCGACCACTGCGAGGAGCCGAGCTGTAGCCCCATTTATCCTCCTAGCGTGACGTCACACCAGCGAGCGCCCTCTCTCGGTAGCGCCGCAGCAGCGGTGCGCGAGGGCCTCCACCACCGATGCCGCGAGCTGGGGCCCCGTCTCTCGGTCTGGCGTGACGTCACACGGTCACGTGACGCGCAGCTGTGTAAGGAGGCGCCACGACCACCGATGGGCCGAAAGTGCGAGCAGTATTCTTCCGCAATAAAATTGTGGCGAGGGGACATGCACATTGGAAGAAACATTATGACACATCCATGGCTTTTAAAGACGGAAAGGCGGGCGTAGTAGTGAGCGGACATCTCGCTTGTAACGCAGCGTCTCGTCCTTCCCCACAAGTTTATGAACGTCAGTCGTAGCATCGGCGGTAAGAATACGCAAGGTCTCCAGTGTGAGGCTTCGTAAAGTATTACCTAATAAGTTGTCCAAGGCAATCAAGATACATGACGTCACGCGCGATTCATTTCGCTTGTAAAGAGTGTGCATGTGTTTGTATATGTGTGCGTTTTGTGTGTATGTAGAGCTTAGCGTCATCGATTTAAAAAAAAAACGTACGCCAATGTTTCCTTTCTTCCGCCCCCCCCCCCCTCTTTCTTTAATTTGGTTAAAGCCGAGCAAGCATGAAATATTTGCAATACACTTCACATTTGTAGGCTTTACAACTCGTGGTAAACATCAGCTTGAGCATGATAAATCATGGGTATTATTGCGAATAAAACCGCTATACAGACACAAGGCGGAGGGTGACGTCAACACGGGGCAGTTATTGTCGTCAGGTCTATCACCCGTCCAATCCTCCGGTCGAAGCCACTGGGCCTTCCAGGCCGGAATGCTCCCCTGTTGCCATGGCGACTCTCTACCTTTCTCCCTCCTTCTATCTCCTTCACTCCCATATCCTTCCCCCTGCTGGCGCTGAGCCGTGCTCCCGCAAGGGTTGCAGAAGATAGTGCCAGCCTTTCCTCCTTTCCCTACAAGAACCACTTCTTTCTCCCTCCGTCCTGTGTCTGTGGCGGTTTTATTCACAATGTCTCACCAAGTGGCCTACAACTTTAACATAGCTACTATGGCGTACTCTGAAGCGCTAAAATTCTTTCTCGGATAGACAAACGTACTGCCGCGCAACGCGTGCGAGGTCGATCCAAGTGTGTCGCCAAGCTACGGGGCGAAACGCGGCTCAGAACCAATCGTCACCGACATCAGCAATGGCGGATCTACGAGTGAAGAGGGACCTTATACGAGTGGCGATCGAAGCGCTATTCATGTGAGGTGGGAACAAACATTGCGAAAGAAGAAGAAAAACATTTCAACAGGATGAGACACAGTTGGATTTCATTCATAAAATTCCTAATCAACGTTGTATACGTGCGGCGAGAAAATAAAAGACAACTCTCTTTTACTTTCTCATCAACAGTAAATGCCTCCTCATCAGCGGCCACCACAGAAGGCGGCGTTCACGCCGCTATCAAACGTGATGCAATGCAGCTATTCGAGGCGCGCACGCAAAGTTCACTTGCTACTATACACGGCTCCCACGGCACGTCGTGTCGCTTTGCTTGTCGACGTTCTGTCCGAATTTCGGTGGCGCGGCGTTTGCGATGGGGCGCGTTCCATCGTTGCTCAACGCCCTCAGTCAAAAATAGCCAGTTTGCAACCGCCAGATAACTGTTCACTTCAGCTGCCTTCGTGCGGCTGTGCCGGCCAATGTGCTTAGTTGGCGACCGACGGCATACAACCAGCAGCGCTCAACAGCCACAAAGCTTTCTTCAGCCTGCGACGAAACGGAGTCCCGTGAATGGGCGCGATTTTGGACACGTGTACGGCTGAACGTCTTGCCGCATCGCTTTCCGCACAAAAAAAAAGGCTCGAAACGCCCACACATAGACGAATTTTGGGACACTTGAATATACAGCTCCAGTGGCAGCGGCCACAAAAGAAAAAACGACTAAGTTCCAGCCTTTGCCAACAAAAATGACGTCACTTCTGCGTTTTACTGAAATGGTGTCACATCATTGTTGTTGTTGTTGTTGTTGTTGTTGTTGTTGTTCCGATAAAAGTGTTCCCTCGTCACATAGATGGCGCTAAGCCTGACGAACCGCCCGATGAGGTGCCATGTATTGAAGGTGTGGGCTTCTATGGAAGCTTTGCTACTAGACGTATTTACCTTGCATGCGTGTATGAATGCCGCGCGCGAGACTAAATTTAGCTTGTGTTTTGTGAATATATATATATATATATATATATATATATATATATATATATATATGGGGAGTGCGCGTTCGTGCGGGTCTTTCAGCACTTATGTTTGACATGCGCTGTTTTCTCTGAGCGTGTCTGAGCTTGTTCTACGTGTGTTCAACGTCCTTTCAATAGGACGTGTCAGCGACATAAAAATTCATTTTACTGGCGTCAGAAGTTCCGCAAAGTGAGTTCCAGCAAAAAAGCCTTTAACCGCTTCGCCGCCGAGGAGGCTATGTAACATTATATGTCACATAGCCGACCGATGGCTTTGTCGATGTTCTTACAATATGGGAGCCACTCTGGCGCCAGCTTGCTCGACGAATTTCACGTACGACGCGGCGATGTACGTCTGGTTCCGCACTCCACATGTCTCATAGTTGCACACTTCTTGGGCCAGAATCCCTGCAACCATAATCGTGCCAAACGAGACAGATTAAACGCACATTGGGTTAAAAACTAAAAAAAAAAATGTGGGGATCTTTCCACATGCCGAAACTACCATCTGACCATGAGGCACGCCCGTATGCAGTAAGGAACTCCGGATTAATTTTGACCGCGCCTAGAGGGTTATTTAACGTTCACGAGCTAGTTAGTGCACGAGCTGGCGGTTACACGAGCGCTTTTTTTCTTTCTTCATTTCACCCCAATCGAAATTCGGCTTCCTATGCTGGGATCGAACCCGTAACCTCGATCTCAGTAGCGCAACGCTATGTAGTTACGAAGCCATACCGCGGCGGGTTAGGTTAAAAATAGTCACGTATAACAGAGGGTCTAGCCTGCGCGTGAACGCATTACAGTTTACGGAATGCCGGAAGGCCCCAAGGTCCCAGACGTGCCCAGCAAAGCTTGTCGCACCGTCTTGTGTCGCTAACATCAACTAGAGCGCACAGAATAATAACTGCAGAGAAACACGTCCCAAAAGCTAGGAAAGAAAAGACTTTCCAAAGTCGCGGTGTAGGAGTTCAAGATAAAACAAAGTGGTGTTGCGTCGCTCACCTATCTGGAGCCCGTGTCCTTAATTTGATTGCGAGACTATTGTGATTGGTCTGGGCACGCACTCACCGATTATTGGCCGGGAAGTCGCCACGACGACCACTGCGAGAGCCGCCAGAATTGCGGAGGCCATAACGAGCGACCGGTGCAGAGGCATGACGATCTCGATGTTTTTTTTTTTTTTTTTACGGGTACGTTGCGCACGGCTGAAAAAGAAACGGAAAGCAATTTGCCTGATTTTCTCTAAGCTAACACAAAGCATCGGTACAGCGACCTCCCCCCCCCCCAAAAAAAAAAAATTTCACCGACGATTACAGTACTCCCTAATGCGAAACTTGGGCACAGCTCTATACGTGTGTTCATTTCGCGGCTGGCGCGGACAATCTGCCTCGTGCGTGCCACGTTGCGAACGGAGCGACGTGTGGCGCGACTGCCTCGCTAATCGGGAGATCGCGAGAGGCAGCGCGTGGGTGAAGCGTGGGGGCGATTCACAGCACCAGCCGCAGAGCAGACCTCCCAGACGACGGCGCGCTACTCTGGCGCCATCTCGTAGCCACGGTCGCCGCCCAGCCCGTCTTGCGCGGCATCGCTCTTTCCTTCTCACGCTTTCGCCGTACCCTCCTCCGGCGCTTTCCTCCTCGCGCTCTCTTCGCCATCGCGAACTTTCATCTCCCGCTGAGCTCCGCGTTCGCTTTCATCCTTCGCTGTGCTCGTTCTCTCGGTTACGAGGGACAACGCCGAGGCACGCCGCAATAACGGATGGCTAAGAACGGCGCTCTAGAAACTCGAGGTTTAATGGCTCTAACCGGCGCAGTGTGTTATGAAGGACGCCGGAGTGTATAGGGCTCCAAATTATTTTTTCCACCTATACTATACGTCAACCAGCACCCAAATATAGGTGCACGAGCGCGTTCTTGAATTACTTCGCAGTATGCATGCCACCAGCGGTACTCGAACCCGAAGACTCGTGCTCTCAGCCATCGCAATGGGTGTCATAGGTGATGCATTGTATTAAACGAGCGGATTCAACTGTCTTGCTGCCTCGGGCATCAGTCATTACTGCGCAGTGCGTACCATACTTAACCCCGCCCCCCTTACTACACATTTTTTAATGCCTTAGCATTAGGAGTGTCGAAGCGAAAAAAAAGTGTATGTGTGTGAGGTGTTGGAAACAGGTCACGTGGTAGAGCTGGAGAGCGGACGGAAGAGCTTAGAAGAGCGTGTATGTTATATGTCTTTATGTGCCGTAAAACGAGTTCTATGGAGGTGTTCTGGGTAAAACGTTGCGCGCAGGCATCTTGACCAGCCCAAAAACCCATGAAAGGCAACAGGAGACAGCGGGCGCTCGCACGTGATTCCAGAAGAGGGTAGACATCAACTTACAAAACTGCAGGTATACAATAGGGAATACATTTAGTAAGTACAAAAAGTAGTTGTTTGTGTGCACAAGGAAAATAATAAATTTAGAACATGAGCATGATAGATTAGTCTAAAACATTTTTTACGAGAACAAAAAAATATACATAGCACTACGTTCAGTACACTACATACTCAGAAAAAAAAAGTCATACTCAGCATAGCGTATGCACAAACGCAAAAAGCAAGAACGAAATTACTCTGACTGGAAGTAGTTTTGCAAGCTCCGTAGGGACAGGACATCTATTTTTTGTAAGGCGAGGTTGTTTAGTAAAGTCGGAAGTGTATGTCGGAGCATCTGTTGACCGTAATTCGTTATTGAATGCGGAATGTTCCATTGTTCAGGTGAACTTGTGTCGTAGGCTGCAAGATGTTTATGTAGACGAGCTATATTTCGGATAACGTTAACTGCGTACTTGAGTACCTTGCGATATGTCAGTGACAAATGGTGCTGAAAGATATTCTGAATTCTAAGTAGATTAAGTGTTTTAAACAGTGGCTGGGTAGGGGCATCGTAAGGCTTGTTACATATCAAGTGTATTATTTTTTTCTGCAAGATAGAGAGACAGTGTATATTAGTCTTGGAGGCCGTGCCCCATACTAGACAGCAGTAGTTTAAATGAGTTAAGAATAAAGCATTGTAAATTAGTATTTTTATGTTGCGTGGAAGATATTTAAGGCAGTACACTACGCCAACCAGGAAATCGTAGTGGGTGTTCCACGCCATATGCTCATCGAAGAAGACACCAAGCGTTTTTATTGCTTTTCCAATTTCAATTTGGGAGCTCTCTATAAGGAAATCTGTTTCTAGTGTAACTTTCTTATTTTTAGCTTGGAATAACACTGCTTTAGTTTGGTAGCATTAACTTGAAGGACGTTTTCAACAGACCATTCGTATGCTTTCCTTAAAACGAGGTTTGCTGTCGCTATGAGCCTGTGCGCATCCTTCTATTTAAATAGTAAAGCTGTATCGTCAGCACATATAACATATATTGAGTTAGAATCGACATTAACTAAGTAATGTACGTAGAAACTAGTAATGTACGTAGTCTTGTATATATATATATATATATATATATATATATATACAAGACTCATTGGACCAGACAAGGGTTAAAGAGAAATCGCCATGCAGGAGCTGCCGTTCTCCGGATAACGGATCGCCCGTCCGCAGATGGAGCCCATTTGCAAACACGGGAGAACTTCGAAACTAGGGAAAGTCAAAGATCGCGACTTACGTCAAGGACGAGTGACAAGGCGGGAAGCGACCGAGATGTCGAAGCGACGTTCTCGGAAGTTTATCGGCGACCCTCCGCGTGGACGCGATCCGAAGTCACACGGGATCCGCCGCCCTCGAAGCTCGGATTCTATCGGCCGTCGACGGCTGCAATCGGAGCAGGCGATAAGACACCGACAGCACTCGAGTAGTGGACAATGTGGCTATAACCGATCAACAAAAAAAAAAAAGCAGATTGATGTACAGCTTATCGGTTCCGAGGACGTTGTCCCCTTTTGTATATATATATATATATATATATATATATATATATATATATATATATACTATTCATCAACATGGTCTATGAAATGCGTATGTCCATGTAGACACCGTATAAGTCTACATGTAAGACGATGAGCGAAACGAGAGCAAGGAGAAAGCAGGTGCCAACGTTTCGACAAGTGGAGTTGTCTCTTTCAAGGAAAAATAAGAGTCCACTTGCCGAAGCGTTGACACCTAATGTTTATCTTGTTCTCGTTTTGCGCATCGTTTTGAATTTCCGTCTCCCGCATTGTTCGTGTTTTCCCTGGCGGTCTGCATTTAGACAATTTAATGAGATGCGCGTAAAATGTGTACCCTACGGAGAGGCTCCGTATTCCACGCCAATAATTTCGCATCCTTTCCGTGCAATTATACGGAGCCTACGGATTGCGTACCTGTCAGTTCCGTAAGAATAATCACGAAAACATATATGGAATTATCGGAGCGCATGCGGAACGTTTCAGTATGGATATACTTAGACGTAATATAAGCCTACATTATAAATTTAATGAGATGTGCGCAAAATGCCGGCGTAGACGATCTACATGTTTATGCATAGTTAACCAATGAGTTAGCCTGCTCCGTGAACACCTCGTGAGAGGCCTTCGACGTGAGCCCGAGAAAACGCTGCCGACTGTCCAGGAGAGTACACACACTCGGCCCCAAAAGTTTACGGACCACGGGATCTCAGAAGAAACGTTCGATTTCCGGGCAGCCCGTAACAATGGTCAGTAAATACCGAACATCACAGTGTTGTTCACATATATGGGAACAGCAACAGCCCAGCGTTTTGCATTTACAAACCACTATACCTGTATACATATACCTGTATAGAGGCTGTAAATGCGAATAGCTAGGCTGCGTTCTGAGGCTGCGCAGATATTCAGCTTTCTTTTTTTTTTCTCAGGTCATGGTATCCCGTAAAATTTTTGTGGTTGACTGTATATCTGTTTGCCAGGAAGAAACACCCGCTCTACATGCGCACCTAATGATCGCCATCGTTAAACATACACTCGCCACTCTTCTCGCGGTGGCACACAGAGGAAAGAACATTGACGGTGTTAAATCTGTCGCAAAGTATACATGCGAAATCGTTCGTGCACTGCCAATTAGACCTTCTTTTTTTCTGTGCAGCCAAGGCAGGTCCAAATTAGTTGTTCGAACATAAAATGAGCCAATCACTGCGCGACATATCTACAGAGAGTTCTTTTTTTTTTTTCCCTTCTGAATACAGGCTATATAGTAGGTTATTCACATTTTATAACTGCAATGCAGCTTTGAGGTGCTATGATGACACGAGCACACTTAGAAAAAAAAAATCGGTGGAGCAGGCTCGACCGTGGTGTCAGTAGGAAGCAATTGCGTTTTACTCCACCTTGCTTAAAGTTGACTTGGCCCCTTTTAGAAAGAAAAGAAGAAAAAAGCTCCTCGTATCTCGTTCGGCTGTGTGGTGCAGTTCCCATAGCGCACGATCCTCGCACTCCATACATCTTGGATGGGGAGCACAATAATTGTTTTCTTATTCCCAGGGTGTTGAAACTTACACGTCATACCATATAGTAACTGCCCTCAAACAGTGCCTGCATAGTCAGCCTGGTGATCACGGGCAACGTACACCCCGTACACTTTTGCCGAAGAGTGTACACACGATAGCCGAGAAGCCTATGGCACGCAAACACTATCTCTGCCGCTAGCTTGACAGAGCCGCCAAGATGCTGGCAAACCTCGAGTTTAGGAATGGTCCGAGAGTCTATAACCACACCATTTCGGGAACGGATGACGGGAATCACAATGCTGGGTCACGCCAACGGTCACTGCACAAAAGACCGCACTCTTCCGTAAGACAGCTTACCTTTGCCAGCGTCTTCAACGCTTCAGAGTGCGTGTTAATTTAATACGTGCGCTGCGCTTCTCCGTCTTGTGTTGCACATACCCTTTCATGTTTAATCGCCACTCCCATCTCCTCTCTCTAGTGAATGGTAGTGAACCGCGGGCGTTCCCATCCGATAATTCACTCTACTTATGTCTTTTTTTCTTTCTCTCTATCTCGTCTTCGAATTATAGACAGCGGCGTCTGGGCCACTGTGTGTCATACTGACTGGATAACTGCGAACGTCACGTAGCGAAAACAGGTAAACTTCCGCATCAACTGTCACTGACAGAAATAGATATAAACTTTCAAAAAAAGAAACTACGATTTCTGTCTTCGGATAAACAAAAGAATGAAGTGCGCCATATATTGACGACACCAAGGACGCTCAAATATTTTTTTTAAACCTCCTTGGGTGAAACAGAACCAAGAACAATAACGTCCACAGCGGCGCCGATTCTACGGGGGGGCTTGTAATGTAGTTTAAAAAAGCATTGAATGCTGGAGACGCAGAGCTCAAGTAGGACACAGAAACGAAAATTTCGACGGCCATGTTTTACTCAGATTCTGGCGTCATGTTGTTGGAAGCGACAAACTGACATATAGTGACTAGGATATTATATTTTTTTTATTTCGACGAAGATACTAATAAAACATGAATCTAACACCCGTTATGGTTGAACAAATTTTCCCGAGATGTCGCCATGATGTTGCAGCCAGCAGTACTGTATATACGAGGTCTGTTAGAAAAGCATCCGGCCTTATTATTATTATTTTTTTTGCGAACAACTGGTGGATATGAAACAAGCGTGCTTGCATCAGCCGACCTTGAACCTTCGTGCGCATTCGCGAATTTTTTCCCGCCTGCCGATAGCGTTAGTCGCTGAGACTCAGCGTTTGAGTGAGGTAGTGCGCAGTGCTCTCGTCGGTTTTTTATTGCAAGGAAAATGGCGGAGCGACTAGAGCAGCGCTACGGCATCAAATTTTGCCAGAAACTAGGCGACAGCCAAGTGGAAACCATTCGGCAGATTCAGACGGCTTTCGGTGAAGATGCTATGAGCAGCACACAGATTAAGGAGTGGTACGACCGGTTTAAAGACGGCCGCACATTGGTGGAGAGCGAGCCGCGCTCCGGTCGGCCATCAACATGCCGAAATGACCAGGTCATTGCCGAAGTGAACGCTGTGGTGATGCGGGACCGTCGTGTGACTATCCGAGAAATGGCTGAAGAGGTAGGCATCAGCACTTTTTCTGCACATTCCATTATGACCGGAGATTAGGCCATGAAGAGAGCTGCGGCGAAATTCGTGCCGAAGCTGCTCACGGTGGAGCAAAAGCAACTTCGTGTTAAAGTCTCACAGGACGTGCTGGATTCCACAAACAGTGACCCCGACTTCATGAACACCATAATCACTGGTGACGCGTCTTGGGTGTACGGGTACGACCCGGAAACCGAATCCCAGTCTTCAGAGTGGAAGGATTCCACGTCACCAAGACCAAAGAAGGCCCGCCAAGTGCGCGGCAACGTCAAAGGGATGCTGACGACTGCTTTCTTTGACTCCCGCGGTGTGGTACACCACGAGTACGCACCACAGGGTCAAACAATCACCAAATAGTACTACAGGGATGTCCTCCGTCCCCTACGTGATGCTGTGCGGTGCAAGAGACCGGAGTTGTTGTCAACAGGAAACTGGCGCATCCATCACGACAATGCTCCTGCACATTCCTCGCACTTGATTCAGACTTTTTTGGCGAAAAACCAGACTCCTGTAGTTCAACAGGCTCCTTACTCTCCTGATATGGCCCCCTGTGACTTCTGGCTGTTTCGCAAAATCAAGAGGCCATTGAAAGGAGCGCGATTTCTGACAACAGAGGACATTATGGCTGCAACGACAGCTGAGCTAAGCTCCATTCCCAATGAGGCCTTCTCGGAATGCTTCCAACAGTGGCAGCACCGCTGGGAGAAGTGTGTGGAGTCCCAAGGAGGATACTTTGAGGGTGAGTAGGTTTCCAACGCTCCGGTTACGCCAGTTTCTTTTCCTTCGGCCAAAGGTCGGATACTTTTCTAACATATACCCTCACACCGCCGCACATTGGCTCCGCCGCAACACGAAAATCGTTGCGGAACTCTCTCGTGCAGCTTCGCCGTAAAGTCACTTTTTTTGTCGCGTGTTTCGTTAGAAAATAGATTCCTCACCCTGTTAGCTAAAGAGATCGCGTGCCATATGAAACTTCGACGAAGTCACTATTCTCGAAACCTTGCTCGAAAAGTTAGGTCGTAAAGATTAGGTTAGTTTCTGAGAAAAGCTGTTGGCACATGGACGGTTTTCTATTAACCCATTACTGCGACATAACGACAATGGCGAGTCGCATTATATGTCGTAAGATTGCCATCACAGCATAATACAGTGTCGCTCACAGCGACGGCGGCCGAATCGGCTGTGTGTGCGTAGAACGCAACGACTTCGAGCTAACCAACACACTGGAGCAATGGGAGGCACAACTCGCCAGCTCAGACCCGAAGGTGCAGAAGGCTCTTCTTGGTCACGTTCGGCTAGCGGCAGAAGCCAGTGGAGCCCTGGACTTGGGGCACCACCCATCAAGGTCCTAATCCCCTATCCCCATTTTCCCAATTCAATAAAGTTATTCTCTCTCTCTCGAGCAAGGTGCGGAACGACGCGCGGGTTCCCACTCGTCGTCGTCAGGTGATGGGGAAGGATTACAGCGCCTGTGTGCCGACCTCGAGGAACCCAACAAAGCCATCTTCGCGGACCGATTTCCTCTTCCGCATGCGGAGGAGCTGCCGCAAAGCTTGATGGGGGCTTCGATAGACTTGAAGTCATTGGCGTCCACGTATAACCAGGTCGAGATGAGAGAGACCAGCCGTGGGCCGTGAGTTCATCACTTTCATAACTATAGCGGGGGTTCGTTTTGGTATGCAAACCAGTCTGCTTTGGTCTGGAATCCGCACCAGCAACTTTTGAAAAATGGATGGAGAACCTTAGGTTAGGGGATGCGAGTGGCACCCAAGCTTTGGGGGAGGCAAACCACCGGGTGTACAGAAGAACCCGCAGTGGGCACGATGAAGTTGCGTCCTCGAACGCTTGGGTGCAGCCCCCTTGAGTCGTATAACCTAAAGTTCTCCTTAATTTTCCAGACGGTTGCGGACGTTTTTTCCGGCGCTTGAGCCGTCTAACCTAAAGCTCTCCATGAATTTTCCAGACGGTTTCAGGCGTTTTTCCCGGCTTGTTTATCAAGCTTTCTCCGTCTTTACTGGCCTAAATTTCAAAGCGATAACTTTTTTTTTCTCTGTACGCATGAAGGTATAATGAGGCTGTGTATAGCCACTGCGAACTGTTTCTTTTATATAACGCTATATTTTGTCGAGCGTCACCATGATGCTGCCGTGTTGCCTGTATATATACACTGATCGAACGTCAAATACAGTTCTTATCTGCGCGTGCGCGAAGGTTCGAGAACGCAACTTTCGATCGTGACGTACCTGCTCGCAAGGCCACGACGTGTCGCGACGGCTAGACCACAGGCGCGCACGAGACGTCGCTTCCTCGATGCCCGCGGTCCATGGCTCGACCCGGGCCCACGCCAAATGGGCCTCCCTTTCGCCTCGCGAAGCTCGACGGCTCATATCCTACGAACGCCGTCCGCACCATGGTCGCCGCTGCGCCCGCAGGTCGATCCATCGGAATTTCGACATGGCAGCCGCCATGTTACTTGCCCAGTTGCTCCTTAAGCCCGTGGCGCTTACCCACTACACTTTTTTTTTTAAAGTTCTCGCCCTTTGGGAGTGCACGGACGGCGCTGAGCATTCCTTGCAGGCGTAGACATATATCGTGTCGGATGATACACCTCGCGTAGAACAGTGTCCCGTGCGAAAACGTGTTTGTCTGTAGCCTTGCCCGTGCAACACGGATTCTTTCCTCTTCGGTTTGGGGGTGCGGTGGAGGACAAGTCCTTCTCCTGACGAGTCTGTGTAATGCGCCACGATTTCGGTGTATCCTCTGAGTACGGCTTCGTCCCCCCTCCCCCCCCCCCCCCCCCTCCTGGAGGCACGGATACCCGCGGCGGGCTTGCCCGGAGAGTGTTCTTGGCCTACGGCGCGTCTGTCGCCGCGTTTCCCGCCAGGGACTCTCGCCCCGGTGTCCAGAGTATGTGTATGTCCGGGAGGTTCTCGGTCCTTTTGAGCATAGGGTTTCGTACAATAATTACTACAGGGAACTCTGGCGCTGCAGTCGTTGTACCACCATGGGAATGACGAGAAGTACACGGATTTGTCTGATCTTCGTGCTTGTGGATTCAAACGTTCCCGTGGCTTTGTATATTACGCTATGCTATTGTCGTAAATTTCAACGCAATCAATGCTCTTCGAAGTGCAGAAGGCGCCGCGAACACGCACAATTGCTATTAATTGCAACGACTGAGCTCGTTCAGGTGGCCAAATCGAAACGCGCCAAGCGTCTCAAGGCAGTGGCATGCCGGCGATAAATTCAACGGCGTTTCATTCGCTTGTCTATACATGCGCCCGTTGCTTAATGGTTTCAATAGCAGGCTTCTGTGCTTGAGTTCCTGCGTTGGAATCTTGCCGTCGGACAATTTTAATAATGTTTACTTATTTATTACGCAGTACATTGTTGAAAATGACGAGTTTGCAAAGTCACAAAGCCGTTTGAAGCCAGAAGGACGAAGTTTAGGCAAATCCATGTACTTCCCCTAATTCCCATGCTGGTACAACCGCTCTCATTGCAGCTCCCGTAGACACTAGCGCCAGGGTTCCCTCTAGTAATTATTGTATGAAACTCTACGTTTTCGAGTACGCGTCTATAGCCAGAGCACCTATCCTTCCAAGTTAGTCGTGCGTACAGACGCCGTTTGCGAGTCCGTTGTCACCACTACTTATCCGTTCGCCTTCGCCGTGGTAGCCGCGACAGCGACCGCCGTCCCTTCGACCGACTCCGCGTCCCGGGTGGAAACCGACGCGGCCGCGAGTTGTTCGCCTCTGTACCTTTCGTACCTTTCGTCTGTACTATACGGTATGGGAGCGTGCGCAAAACATGACACTGCCCCCCCCAGTTTCCCCGACCGCCCTAGTCCGGAGCAGTGGGAGCACCCGCTGACCGACTCGTACCCTGGGGACCAGCTTCGACTGCTGGACAAAGCGCGGGTGGCGAGGGACTGCATGGCGTCCTGGACTGAGGGCGCCGCCCACCTGGGGACGACCATCGTCGTCTGCTCTTAAAATCATGTTCATTTATTTCTCTCCTCTCTCGCTCTCTCTTCTGCCCTCTCTCACACGCTTTGAAACTTATCTTGTCACACTGGGGACCAGCTTCGACTGCTGGACGAGGCGCGACGGGCGGCAAGGGACCACGGCGCGTCCTGGACTGATGGAGCCGCCCACCTGGGGACGACCATCGTCGTCTGCTCTTTAAATCATGTTCATTTATTTTTCTCCTCTCTCTCTCTCTCTGACTTGCGTGTATTCGCGTTTAATTACAATTCAGAGGTTATTCTTCAAGCAGCAAACAATTAGTTGCGCTTAGTTTTGAGCAACAAACCCAACTTTACGTGCCTTCACCAGCCAAGCTTAGCCGTGTAAGGCCCACGAGCCGTAAAATCCACACTCGAATTCGGAATCAGCGACGTCTAATGAATCAATCTTCATAACACACGCTAGTTGAGAGAAAGCGATAACCGCAGTCACTTCTCCTAGCTTGCGAACTTCACGCGTTACCGCGAATCAATCACACCCAGTTTGGTGCTAGGTTAGAGCCGTCGCTTGGATGGGTGCCGCCATGTTTGTTGACGGAAAGCTTTTGGCACCGCTATTTGGGCTCCCGCTAAATCGGTGAAATAGCGTTCCCAACGCAAAACCCAAACGCAGTTTGCGTCTCGCGCATGCTGCAGTGGCTTCAACGCTATTTCTTTGGGGCCCCAAAACGTTTGGGGCCCCTATTCTTAAACTCTCTATTGCTGTAAAAGCAAAGAATTCAGCGTTAACGCACTTGGCATAACGCCGGCACATAAAACAGCTTATGCCGTCGGACGAGCGCTATCCAGTGTTGACGCCGTTCTGCTTCATGCGGTCGTCTTGGAAACCTGTAAAACTTTGTTCCTCGTGAGTTGGTGTACGTGCTGTTGCAGACCACTACGCAACAGCTCGGGCTGCACTTCGGCATTGCTCAGAAAAGGCAACAGCTACGCGCGAAACAGTGCGCAGACAGGCTTTCCGAACGCAAGCGCGCCGGTCGTATCCTGCCGGTTCCGCGCTCGCCGCCGCGAGGGGCGCCCTAGTAGGCGCGGGAACTACGTTCGCAACCTGCCTTATGGAGCCGCAAGCACGCACGCAAGACACCGTGCGTGCTCCTATGCATGCGCACTGACGCCTCCGCTGGTTTGCAGCGTACGCCCAACTAAAACTGTCCTACGATAACATGGTCTCACTCAGCGACACACTGTGCAGAGGCTAAATTTGCGGTATAGTCCGGCGTGAACGCTGCACGCGATCTACGCGTGCCGCGGTTACGCTACGTCGGCGAAAATTTGACGATCTACAGCCTTGTGGTGGCTGTCGCGAGTGCATCGCGCGCTAACGTGGCTGACCAACAGAATGCTGTTTGGGTTCAGCGAAGCGAGCGCGTTGCGTTGGCGCCTTCGACAAAAGAGACTTTTAGCTCAGCGGGTTTACGTTTCGCTCCGCTCGCGGTCTCCACCGTTGCGCCAGCGGAGCGGCTCGCGAAAAAAGAATTTTAGCCCGGCGGATCACTCAGCCGCTCGAGCGGGGTAAAGAGCGGGGCGCTCTGCTGCCCAACCTAGTGGTCCGAATAGGAGTTACCGAGAAATGAATTTGAATTACGCTTGCTTTTATAATGCGAGAAATGTCGAATAAAGATATATTACATGTTCTCAGTACATTATTTGTTAATAATGTACTGAGTACTAATGTACGGGTCAGCGCCGCAGTCGTCGATGCAGAACTAGCCACCCTAGCAGAACTGCCGGCGTTCATGTTCGGGGCTGCCATCTTGCATTTCCCATACACGCCCGCGCGCGCTTACGCACGCTCGCGCGCTGCGTATACCCTCCGCTGGGGAGTGCTTTCCAGCGGGCGTAAACGCTGCTCCGTAAAACCGCTGGCCGCCTCAGCGTTGTGCGCATGCGCAGTCGCGTCCCCGCTCGCCCGCTCCGCTGGCCGTAAACCCGCTGAGCTAAAACTCTCTAAAGAAGCACCCGCTCGCAGCGCCCTTGCACTGCGGCAAGAACTGATCGCCGCGCCGCTACAGGTCACGTTTAAAGCGCGTGGGTAAAATTTTAGCGATGTCATCGTCCAGGACATGGCGCATCCAACTTCACCAGCCGCTGCCTTGCACGCTGGAAAAGCCGGACTTGTCGACCGATCCTGCATGCAAGCAAAATCACCGTTTCCATGTAGGCCGTAGAATAAAGAATCAACCTCTCTAGACCGATCCAGAGCGCCCTTTATAAATTTAAGGTAGCGACACTCTCCTCCTCAATTCTCCTCGCCCGCCAGCTGCGCGTGTTGCACACGGCACGCTTTTTCTCCTTGGGTCCCGCAGATGGGCCGCAGTAGTCGATGGAGGCGCATTATTTTGGACTAGTTGCGCGCCCCAGTACTGCAGAAAATTTTGGAAACTGGTGATAACAGCATGGATCTAGTGCATCTGATCTAGTACTGCTTGTGGCACATCCCTATGACTTTTTTTCTTTCTTGCCTGTGCACCGCAGCTACATTCGGCGTGCCTTCCTACAATGAACTAGTCGGTTCTTTCGGCCATTGTTGTGCAGCCACTGCTTCTTGTGCAAGCCGTCGCGATTTTCCTGTCGTATCATAAAAACTGCATAACCATCTTCAGGCTTCTTGTTGCAGTTATACGCGCTACCCAGCACGGCATAGCGCTAGCACAGCACTGCAGGAAGCAACAGCGTGCAACGTTCGCTGCACCGAGCCAGCCGCGAGCTAAGGAGAAAAACGGTGCCAACAAAAAAGAAACACAAGCAAAACGCAAGATCCGCGCGTTCCCAAGGGCAACGGCAAGGAGACCAATCGTCGTGCAGAAAAACGGGGGCAGGTGGTGGTTACATCTTCATTGAAAATTGTGGCAAAACTGCTTCCCCAGGAAGGGACGCGCAAGGGGCGAGGAGGTCGCTCGACGATGGCGATAACTTTTTTGAAAGTCGGGAAGAGGCGGTGGCAGATTTCAATTATCAAGGGGGGACTTTACAGCTATCAGGCAACTACCGCAACCTGTACTAAAGGTCGATGGGGCTCTTGCATTGCCCAGGGGGCGCTGCGAAAAAGGTGCTAAAAAGCGCCCTCTGTCCTAAAATGGGTCGTACCAAGCTCGGTCGTCTGCTTCGGAAAGCACGTTTACAATACGGACCCGCCACTTTCGGTTGTGTTGTATCACGGCCTGCAGCGAATATCGGGAGCCGAAGATTTTTGCAGAAGTGGCACGCTGCGTAAAGGCAAGAAATTATGCAGTGCCGAATACGTGTATGCCGTTCAAGAATTAAGCGGCGAAGTTTTAGCGCGGTGTCAATCGCAAGTGAAGCGAGTCGCGTACGAAGTGGAACTTCAGGTAAGGTTTGCACGCTGCTAGATTCAGGCGCACAAACGCGAGGAAATGCTTGCTATAAATTAATCCACAGCAGCGATAAGCAGACATCACGTGTACGGAACTGCTCGAGCACACGACGGTACGCGCCGCGACGGCAGCGGTCTTTAGCATGCCGCGATGTACGAACTGCTCGAGCGCACGATCGTACGCGCCGCGACGGCAGCGGTCTTTCGACATGCCGCGAAACGGCGGGTCTCCTGCCATCTTTGTTGACTGCATGCCGCTAAACAAGTAGTTATGCCTGCGTTGTAGTAGCGGCCATCTGTCTCTTTTAGTAACTGGTAATAACTGATGCAATGCATATGAGCTCGCAGCGAATCGCGCTGCAGCGCGAGCTCGTGCGCTGCTCGCTTGATGTAGCTTTTAATGACAACGGTCGAAAATCGATCTGCTGTAATCAATACTATCTTGCTGCGCTGCCTCAACATGCTGGCTTGAGGTCAAGTATGAGCACATTTAACTCTCTAACCTGTGCTGCTCGTAGTGGGGTAGTGAATTGTCACCGAATCAGCCCGGCCATTTGTGGTCATTTGCACACACCTGGGCACTTCACCACTTCGCACCGATCGAATTGTTAATTGTCGCTGTGGCCGGGTTTCGAATCGTGAATCTCACCAGCCATGCCTGCTGCTATGTCGGTCTGCTGTCGGGACTGTAGGCGCAAAAGACCGAATTTTAGAACGCAGATCTATAATCAAGCAAGCTTCAAGACAGGTGAAGCAGTCAGCATGGCGCGAAGTTTCGCTTACCCAGCGCGACGAACTGCAGTTATACAGCGCGGCCGACGCTCCGCTTCGTGAGGCCTTGAAGGGAAACGATAGAATCGGATGTTGGGATTCAGGCCTTCTTGTTCATGGCAGCCCACGACGCAGCAGTATCGACGGTGACGCTTTTTCGATGCTGAGCTAGGTCCCTCATGATCGGCGTCGCCGATTCCTTCTGCTTCCAGCATTACGTCCCACGGCACACGGAGAGTCCGTTTTCGTTAAACTATAGGCTGCGACCAGCTCGCAGCGTGGTCGACGTGGTCTGTGAGAAGTGACGAGCCTTTTCGCCTTCGCAACAGGGCAGAAAAAAGTGCGAATCGACGCAAAACTCGGCCTAGAAACTTGCTTCGCCACAGCCAGGGCTCAATACGACCCAAGCTGGTACGACCCAGATGTCGTTTCCCGCGCCGCCACCAGGCGCCACTACTATACCTCAAACTCCAGCGCAAGACGCCCATAAGTAGCGGAGACTGGTTCGGTGCCCAGTGTGCATAAACTCGCGGCCAGACAGGCTCGTCTTTATCACGGCCGGAAGGTGGCCGTAATAAAGCTTCGCCCATTCCGCCGACAGCATTGCATTCTTGCATGGCTTGTCACCGCATATACACCAACGATCGCCGCGTGACGTTCTCCTTCGTAACAAACGCAGCATGCGGTTGCCGCTCGTTCCTGGTAGTGCCAAAGGATTTCGTTTGTCTATTTCGACGCGTCCTATGTAGAGACGCACGAAATGTCTAGGTAATATCGCCTTTGAACACAACTTACCCACGAACGTTACCTTTGGTTTTCGTGTGCCATCGCGGCTTGTAATAGTTCTAGCGAAACCGAGAAAGCGTTTTTGCCAAGCAGATCTTGGTGGGCAAGTGACGGTGCCGTTGGAAAGTAGCTTGAGCAGCTGCGTGAACAGCAGTTTACATGCCTAGTGCGCGTTGGCTGTTCCGCGTCGAACTTGCCTGCTGCGCCACGGTCCACGCTTTCGCTCTGAAAGCTGCAACGGGAAAGACGTGTTCGGCCTTCCTCTACTCAGCGTTGTGTACCGCACAGCCATTGCGAGCGTTTGAGCAGCCGACGGGCACGCAACGCGCCGGCAGTCTTGCGAGAGCTCAAATCACAAGCGAAACTGGGAGACCGCACATCGAGGGAAGCCAACCTGCTCCAATCGCAAATGACGAGCGAGCAATGCGACTGGCTGCGTAGGCAAACCGAGAGATCAACACTGCCGCATGGTTCCATGCATAGAGTTTCTCACTATAATGTAGTGAGAAACTCTATGGTTCCATGTTTGCCATATCCGCATCGCTTTGCCGCCAGGAGGTGCATGTGTCGTCTGCATAAAGGAGGGGCACACTTCAAGTATACCGCCTCCTCCTCCAGACGCTCTGCCAGACGCCGCGTCGCTATTGGCCAAATAGCATCACGTGGGCCCTCGCGCCATTTTCGCTCAAGAGTCTACGGAGTGGCGAGGAGCGCATGTTGGCGCCGTTCCTATGCCCAACGAGGAGCGAGCGTGAGATAAAGTGAAGGCGGAGGAGTCGCTACTTTAAACTAAATTAGGCGAATACGAGCCCTTTGCCGTTTAGTTTCGAGTTTGCGCTCGGCATTTAGTCAGT
The DNA here is from genome assembly GCF_023375885.2 of Dermacentor andersoni. Lineage (NCBI taxonomy): Eukaryota > Metazoa > Arthropoda > Arachnida > Ixodida > Ixodidae > Dermacentor > Dermacentor andersoni. The sequence goes on along the minus strand of NC_092821.1, from coordinate 121,839,115 downwards.
TTAGCTCAAGTGAAATTTCGTTGCGGTTGGGCCCTTAAGCGAAATACATGCAAAGCTGGACACAAACGCACTGCAGAAGTTTGAGAATTGTTCCCTTGGAATTTATGGTGGAAGTACATAGGTGCCTTACAAAGTATCAGTGGAGAAGGTTGCAGGTCAACCCTGCACTGCCCAGCATAAAAGCAGCTCCCATACGAGCACGAACATGTAGGGAAAGTTCCAAAGCAACGTCGCTACTTGAGCTTGTCTAGTGTTTCACGAAGCCTCCACTCAGTGGCGGGCCTCTTTTCACACAAATGTGCCGCAGCACAATACTATCAACATTTATACAGCCCTCCCAAGGAGAGAAAAAAATACTGCCAACACAGGCACCATAGTTGAACTACACACTACCCCAATAAGATGCCTTTATGTCTGAAGTCCAATGTTAACAGAGCCCACTATGCCCTGAAAAATTCGCCCAAGATGACAACGTACAGATGAGTCTTTTACTAGCATTTATTTTTCTCCAATAACTGTTCCAACTTTTAACAGAAGCTCCAGATCTTGACTTTTGAGCCCCCACAAGGACACTGGTAGCTGTGATGGTAAGCTCCAGCAGCCTCATTCGCACTTATCACGAGCCGTCGAAACTGGCAGGTCCCCAAAATACAATCAAACATGAGTGGCAAGTTGAGATAAATAACAGCGATGCACCCTCGTTTTCCACAAGACTTCTCAGGGGAAATATTTGGAACAAAATAATGCTCACCCTCCAAGCCTCCGCAATACCACTTGCACAGACAAACACTCAAGACAATGAGATGTAAAAAAACAAAACAATAGGGCCTTAGGAAACCCAGGAAAGAAAAAGGACTTGTTCCCGAGACATCAGCTTTGAAATGCAAGATGAGCGACAATAACTTAAAAAAATTCTCATTAACACGTAAAACAAGTTGCAGGGGGAATGCAGAGTACATAAAAATAAACATAGCTTCCTTTCTTTTCAAATATCACAATGAAACAAGAAACGAAACAAATTTCAGAGAACACACAGAAGGCATAGGCTGCGGCATGAAACAGGAACCCTAATATCCCTGTCAAGCAGGCAAGTGCACTTACAGAGAGTGCACTCGGTTTTAAGTGCGCTCCCAAATCTAAACGTTGCAAGCCGAGTACTCGCAGAAGAGTGCACTCCGGCAGGAGTGCGTTCACGGAACGCACTTTGCTGGTTGAGTACGTAGCCTCGCCTCCAGCAGTTTTAACGGTACAAAATGTAATGCATAGAGAAGGGACATAGAAGTTAATTCTAGCCGTTGAACAGTTTTTAACAAAATAATCGGAGCATAACTCGCTCATATTCTGTTCTAGCAGGATCAAATGCCGCCTCGTTGCATGCCACCATCTTGTTCTGGATTGGCTAGGCATTTGTCTTGGCCGGCCTTGACTTGCAACACTTATGATAAAGATACTTCCATTTTTGGTTGAGTGAATATAGATTAGGATTGTTTTTTATTTATAATACAACTAATGCAATCACTTTTTAGAAGTTTTTTTATTTTAATGTACATCTTCATAAAGTATGGCTTTAGTCTGTCGCCATTGTTTTTTTTTAGCACGAGTGGGTCCGTTTTCAAGTTTAGCCCCGCATAGCCTATAATGTCACTCAAGGTCCCGAAGTGCACTCCCTGTAAGTGCTCTTAATTTGGCCGCTTGACAGGGTTACAAGATACTGAAAGCAGGTGCAACGAAAAAAAAAGTAACACCGGTAACAGTTAATGTCCCAGCCCTCAAATCCCTCCCATGCCCTAGAAGGTTGACGTGTGTGGCTGGGATGCATCATCTTGGTGCAGGTGGAAACACAGTTGAAAAATGAGAAATAACCTAGCAATTTGTTGACGCCCTAAGGTGTGGGGCCAGAGAGGGCCGTGTCCTAGACAGAGTAGTAGCTGTTTTGTTGTTGGCCGTAGCCATTCATCTGGTTGTCTCGAGAGCCAAGAGAAACGCTGTTGGCGCCGCTGGCAAAATGTGTGTGTGTGTTGCTGGAGCCGCCGCCAGAGTTTCTCCACGAGCTGCCGCCGCCACCTGAACGCCAGCGGCCTGGAATGAAGAATGGAACAGAAGTTACCTCCACGAGCTTCCGCCGCCACCTGTACGCCAGCGGCCTGGAATGAAAAATGGAAGAAGTCACCACACCATAAATGCAGTTCTAGCGAAATGAACACTAAGGAAACATGAAAGATTGGCATGACTGGCAGAGCACTCGAAACTCCGGGCCACATTATCAATACATTCCGTTATCCATTATTTTTGAGTTTCCTCACAGGCACCCATGCAGTCATAGGCCACTTCGTGTCAAAGAGGAAATGCAAGAAGGGATAATGAAATTGATAGAGAACACAGCCCCTAATTTACAATTACTTGGCAGAAAACACGAAGGGCAAAACTTTAATTCTGTGCCAAAGCTGCCATGCCCATGAATGTCCGTGCACTGACACACATTCTTGCTAATTCAGGTCTGCGCATAGTATGCGTTAAAGGAAGCCCACAAAACACACAGAGTGCCGGACGACTAGTCACATCACACCTTCTCCGACTCCTTTCAAGTTTAGAAAAAGCTTTTACGTAGCACATAGAGCACAGAAAGATAGATTTCTAAGATTTCTAGAACTTAATACCAGCTAACTATATAATTAGGTCAAATAATAAAAAAAAGAAACAGCCAAACTTGCTCCAAGCGACGGCAAACACCATCGTGGTTCTGTTTAGCTACGTAGGACACCCTGCACATTTCTCACAACAATTTAAGCAAACTGAAATTTCACTGCAGGTGGCCCTTAGGTAAGACTGGCGGCATGCCGAGACTAGAGGGGCTCGCCACTGTGCATCACCGATCTTTCCCGGAAGCCTCCCCATTGAGTTGGGTGTCGCACACGGACTACCAAGTGATGGACAATGGAGGAGCTCTACTGGTTTCCTATTCTGGCTGGCTAACGCTACCAGTGTAGCTTGCGCTGGAGAGATTGAGACACTCACTTCCACGGCCGCCCCATCCTCCTCCGGAGCGGGGGTTGTTGGCGATCTCGTAGAGCTTGGGGTTCACGACCTGGTTGGCCTCCTGCAGGACCGAGATGAGCTCCTTCGCCTGCCGGCTGTTGTTGGGCGTGAAGAAGGTGTAGGCGGTGCCCGTCTTATTGGAACGCGCCGTCCGGCCAATCCGGTGGATGTAGTCCTCCGAGCAGTTGGGGTAGTCGTAGTTGATCACAAACCGCACGTCGTCGACATCTGTGAGCCAGACCCACCACCCAAGCGGATTAGAGGAAAGTAACCAACGCTGATCTTGGAATGTTTGGTAGGCAGCGAGCTCTCCTTACTATTTGAGAGTTCATAACGAGAGTTCGGCGAGTCCAGTTTTATATCACGAAAGATAATACACGGAACACCTGCTACCCTGTAATTGTAATTTTCGATGCGACTGGTGCAAGGTTGCAAGTTAGTTGTATGCTTTCATGCCAATGTTCTTACGTAGTATGTGCAGCTCGGTGATTAAACAGCCAGCACTCTCCAAACAGCCATGCAGTTCTACATGCATGCTGCATAAAATGATGAACAAGATCAATATGCTGTAGACTATCACTGCTCACTTTCACCACTCCCATGCGTATCATAGCATTTCCTCTGTAACCTGCTGCCTGGTTAGACCGAAGCTAAACGTTCATAGCCCTGCGGCTAGTGTACTGTTTTGTCTGCTCTCGCTCACGCGAGAAGTGTGCTGCGACTAGTCCGCCTGTGTGCTTGTCACACACGGGCACAGTGCACCCAGTGTGAGAATAGACATTAGGGTACATGCAATGCTCGTGCAATGGTCATGGATTTTGTGACTTTGTAAAACTAATCAAGCACTTGCACTTTGCAATCTCACAGCAAGAATGCAGTTCATGAGGGGATGGATTACCTGCAGCTAACGTAAGCTCATCTAGACAGTTAAACGATACAGCACAGATTTAACTACCAATTACTAAACAAGGCACTTGAAAGCAAGGTTAGGTGTGCAGGAAAGAAATAACCCCTGAAGTTTACAAGAATTCCTTTTTGTGTAACAGCAAGGGTGCTATGCACTTATGCGCAGTTGGTAGTGTGCCTTGTCAAGTATTACTTTATGCTATTTACGCTGTGCTGTAGCCACTTGTACACTTACTAGCGCAAACTAGATGCCCAAATTTCCCAATTCAATCATTCGCTACAGCTGTTTGAGAAATGCTGGTGCAAACACGACGACTGCTACGCATTAAAAAAGCCATCCAAATTTTAGCCGCCACAAACTACAAATCCCGCGTCAGTATGACGATTGCATGCAAGTGCAACTACTAAGCCTGCGGTGTGCCCCAGAACCTCGACACGCAGCCACCGTTGAAAAAAAAAAAAAATATGCAGGATGCGCATGCCTACGTGCAAAGCAAGCAGAGTCCCCTCGCCATTAAGCGTAGCGCAGGACACGTTGCCAAAATACAAATAATACCCCCGAGACATCAAAAGGCCAAGAAGCATCCTTGCAACTGAAATCCTCCACTAGACCCAGTGAGTGCAGAGCCAATACCCCGAGAAAACTAAAACTTACAATGCTCGATTAACTTCGATACTTGTGCCCTTCCGACAGAGGCCTAAAGTGCTACATCAGAGCTGACGAGCAGGCAAGGATTTGCATGCTCTAAACACGCACGGTCTACCCTCGTCCTAGCCCTGGCTAGTCCACTGAACCAGTGCCGAGCGAGAAACGAAAGCTAGGCAGCGTGCGGCCCCGCAAAACAAGGGGTACGGGAAATGAGAGGATGTAGAGATAAGACGCAAAAGAGATACGTATGCAAGAAAGAAAAGTGTTTGCGCACTAAAATTTACCTGCAGCCGCCTTGCGAGAGAGACAGGGCCATGCCGTGGCCTTCAAGAGTCGTCGGCCAGGGGGGTGGATTGGCAGCGTGTGCGTGCGCACACTTCGGAAGACAGGACGCCGCCACAGCAAGGAGGGCGCCCTTCTCCGCACACGGCCACCCGTCAGCGGCCATTACACTTTTTTTCGTCTGCGCCGCCTTCCGTTAGAAAGCCAGCGGCAGCTGAGGCCGTCCCCTGGTGCCGCACCACTCACTCTGCCACGGCGGCCTCCGCGCTTTTGTTTTGCTGTTGTGCCGTGCACCTTAAAAGCCAATCGTGTCAAATCCTCACTCGTTCCTTTCTGCCTCGCTTCAAGGGTGGCCCCCGAAGCACACCCACAATCCAGCTCCCGGTCAATTGAATTCCCCGTCCCAAAACTTCCTCCGCCACTACAATGATCGTAATTTTTGCAGTTAATAGTCCAGCTGCAGCCAATCGTAGCAATCCATGTTGAATTTGGAAAAGTGCGCTGCTGCTCCATCTCTGGCCAATCGGAGCAACTTGAGCCAAATTTGAGAAGTGCTGCTGCTACTTAGGGCATAGAGATGCATCCAGCTGAATACGAGGCCCACGCCTCGTGCGAGCTACGCTCCCCGTCCGAGAGAAATCATTTGCGCCCGCCGGGCCTTCAATGGAAGCCACCGTCCGTTTAAGCGTTTTCATGTGGCTCAGGGAGGCCCGCCCAGTGCAAAGCGAGGCACTGCGTATGGACAACCTGGGGCCCACACAAGTGCCTCTGGAAAAAAAGGAAAAGCCAGGACACGTCAGTCAGCGTCTGGTCTCCCAAAGCCCGTCCCCGCAGACCCAAACACATCCACCCTTGCCCCCTCCAAAGCGTAGACGACATGTGCACCTGCCACATCTGGAGCACCCACTAAGTCAAGCTCCCCCCCGCCCTCCTCTCCTGCCATGTGCAGTTGCATGAAATGCGAACGGGTGCACATAGGCATAATTTGACTTGTTCCGATGGGGTAAAAGTATTCCCCCAGTAAGAACTGTTGGCCAATCGGATGCAGGAACCTGCACTGGTCACAAAACTGCTGCCCCAGCCAGTAACAGAAGGCTAGAAGCTGCGATAGACATCCTCTAAATCAACCCGTGTAGTCTGGAGCTTCAATTCAACGAGCAAAGTCCACGTTACTTGCTGCTTTGAGATGCCCCTCTAGACAGTTTCTGTTCGCCATGACTTGGCAAAAATATTAGACAAACCTGTGTGTTGCCTTTCACATTTCAAGCAACTGCACACAGAGGTTACATACGGTAGTGAAACATAGCTGATAAGCCTGTTGCACAAATTACCTCAGAGCTAATAATAACACAGACGAATGCCTGCTTTCACTGAATATTAGTCTATTATCAAGCACAAAGTGAAATACTAACTTTAAAATCGAAAATGTCTACAGCAAATGGCCTGTGTGCATTTAACATGCCCGCCCAAATTTCAGCACAATTAGACAAATGTGGAGTACCCTAGCTATCCCGAACAATGGAAAAGTACCCACACACTCATCACGCCGTAGGTACACCTAAGATGCCAAATTGTGAGTAGCAGCCATAGAGCAACAGTTCCAGTAGGTCTAAATAGTCCCACCTGCTTAAGTCCTAAAAGAGACATTTTAATAAAAGCTCGCACCAACAATCGCCTCAACCAAGTACATTGAAAGAGCATACCCTAAATATAGAAAAAAATATCTGCTCATCCCCATAACCTGGTCGCACGAAGCGCCCACTTCTGAGTAGCAGCAGCCAGCGTTTTCCCCAAGTAACCGAACAGTGCCATCCCACAGCCCATCTTGCATTAACTAGACTGGAGGTAGGGTTAACTCACCGAGACCCCGTGCAGCCACATCAGTCGCAACCAGGATGGGAGCCCTTCCAGACCGGAACTCTGCAAGTTTTCGTTATGACAACGCATCAGCTTTTCCGACAGGCCAAAATGCTACGCAGGGTGAAAATAAGCCCCGACGAGGAGCTAAACCCACCATTGAGCACCCAGTCACGCTCCTGCTGAGTCTTGTCGCCGTGAATGCAGATGGCTGGCCAGCTGCGTAGCAAAGAGACGGCACCGGTAAGCAACCACTTCAAATACAGTAGCGGACGGGTACACAATCTCGCATTAAATCGGACAAGCGTGGAATTGATTACCAAGACACCATGGCACAAGACCATGACTGCCAAGAAAACCTCAACCGTCGAGCAAATGCAGACTCAAAATTCCAAGCAAGGCTCTGCAAAGCAGCAGCAGTTCTCACCCGTAGCGGCGCATCTTCCTGGTCAGGTCGTCAACTTTCCGCTTTGTTTCCGCAAACACAATGGTCTGTGAAGAAACAGCAAGTGTCACTCCAGCGCAATTTACATGCACCCAAAAGTCTTTCATCTGCCTGCACTTCCTTAAAGGGACACTAAAGTGAAAAATGATTTCCTCTACATCAGTAAATTACCGTTCTACAACACCAAGAACACCACTCTTGCAACGACAAGACGTTTGGTAAGCCAGAAAAAGTGCAAGAACGAAATACGGGTGGCAACGCCTACTTAAGTTCCCGCACCTGGGCGCTGCGACGTCTTGGATTTTGATGTCATCTTCCAGGACCCACTAATTATATATAGTGTATTGACTACATTGTGTTCTAAAGGAACCAAATATTAAACATGGCAAGTTTCGGGAACCTTCATTCAGCCAACGCGGCCCAAATGCAAAAACATACTTCGGAATCCCTGGAGTCACGCTGACGCACCGGCGCGAAATTAAAATACTGATACTTGGACCTTCATTTTCTCATCTAATAATCAAACTATTTTTTTTAAATGACTACCTGCAGGGTTCTCAAACAATGCTTCATTAGTCTAAACTGATTTATTGTTTCGCTTTAGTGTCCCTTTAACTAGTGCTGGGGAGTTCTGCACCTCATTCTACTTTCAAGCCCTCAACATGGCAGTATCGGCCAGAGTTTTCAGAGCCATTCCCTGCCCTAAATGGAAGATTAGCAGTGCAGGTGATGTCAAACGTTAACTCTTTATAGACGAGCGTAATGTGGTGCTTACGCAGTAACACACCATAAAATTTTTACTTGCCCCACCCTGCCCAAATCGCCGGACATTTGCAATAAGGTTTTCACTCACTCACTGCAAAGTTTTGGCATTGCGTACAAAGTTCCTGGCAAATGTTTTCGACCACCACTAAATTACAGGCACCAAGCGTCACTTGTTCATTTAGGGCAAGAACACAGGATGATGAATAACAAGTAGGGCACGAAACTCACTTTCTTTTGAAAGCACTATCAGAGGAGACAGTGGCATCACACACGTATACCGTAAAGCAAATGAAACATACACCTATGGTTCGCCCTAGGTCTAGAGCTGTCTGCACAAATTTTAAACGAAGTCACATCGCTTGGGATGGAGCTCACTCAACACTTTTCTGCTTGGTGTTTACCCTGTGTTGCCAAAAATATTTTTCGCAAAATTGTAATTCCATTGATTACGGTTACTCTCAAAGTGTTTCGCACATTCAGATTGGAGATGAACCTTTCCCAGGTATGTTAACGTCTCATTCCTAGAAGGTTAATGCAAGGAAAATAAAGTATATACACGAATTTGATACCCAATATTAAAGTAACTAATGAGATTAATAAAGGCATATTCGTGTCGAATGAAACTGTTTTCACGAAGTGTGAGGCAGATCAGAGGGCTTGATGAAGGGCAACCGCATATGCAAGGAAAAAAACTGCAGAGTGGACACCCACCTTGTTCTCTTTCTCATTGAGAATTTCCTGGTGCAGTTTCATGAGCCTGGAACAACACATTTGTGCCAAGTTAGCACGTAACACAGCCATTACTTGAAGACACCTCCCCCCATGATGCGCTTAGGGCCAAGATTTTGATGGACACTGGGCTAACACTGCGCTTCTTAACGCTTAAATGTCCCAGGGCCCCCTACAACTGAAGGCATTTGACAAAGTGGCCCCAGTGAGCGAGAGGCCTGGTGTGTCTGTAACGAGGCTTTGACAGCTCTGCCACTGGGAAGATGTGACAGGCCAACATGACCTCGTAAACTGCAGTGTCTCGGAACCTGCTGGTTCCACGTGCCATTTCACGCAGGCTTACTTGAATGAAGGTACACGTGCGCTAGCAGCCAGCGTGTAGACCACAAAGTGAAGTAACAGCAGCCACCACGCAAGAACACACAAAGAAACGGCAAAGTTATCGCCTGCCACACAGACACGGCAACACCCTAGCTTGATTAGGCACCACTACAAACCCACCGACCTGGCATAACTGTAAAGCTTCCTGATGGCCCAAAAGTGACATCTACCTGCAGCCTGTGAAAACACATCACGAGTGTGTGTCACCTGCTTCTTAGCACTGGCACAGAACTATGCAAAGCTAGGTGATGTGCCCTCTTTGTGCTGCAGTCTGGTCCTCCGTGACTCACCTTCCCGAATTCTTCAGACACAACCACCATACAGCCCCACCCCGCTCCATACTATTCCCAAGAATATCTGTTCTTAAAGTTAGACTCCATAAATCAGAATGAACTACCCCAACAGCTCAACTACAGCAGCATCAATAACGCCCATCGGCAATGACAAGCTGAAGTTTTGTAGCCACAAACTTCCAGCGTTTTCTCAAAGCCAATGGAGTGGACAAGTGCTTCCCTGGGTGCTGCCGTTCTACACCTTTTAAGGAGTCTAAGCACTTTAATGAACACATGCTCGCGCAAGCAGCACAACTAAAGAATGTGCACGGAGCTAGGACAAGGAAAGAAAAAAGTGGGGTACGCACTTGTCCTCTTTCTCGGTCTCCTGGCAGACGTCAATGATCTGCAGGATGCGGTGGTTGGCGCACAGCTGCAGCGCACCGATGTTGATCTGGATGTAATCCTTCAGGAAGTCTTCGGCCAAGGAGCGAACCTCCTTGGGCCAGGTGGCGCTCCACATGAGGGTCTGGCAGTCCGGACGGATCTGCTCGATGATCTTGCGGATCTGAGGCTCAAAGCCCATGTCCAACATGCGGTCGGCCTCGTCCAGAACCAGGTACGTGCACCGCCGGAGGTTCACCTTGCCCGCCTCCAGGAAGTCAATGAGGCGGCCAGGCGTGGCGATGCAGATCTCGACACCTGCAGGTTGAACAAAACACTGCTTCTCAAACTGAACTAGCACAAGGAACACCTGCACCGATATTGTTTGGCAGCCATGGTATCTTACACGGTTATGCTCACAACCACTCACCTCTTTCAATATCCCTAAGCTGGGGACCCTTCGGCGCACCACCGAAGACGCAGGTGCTGCGCACTCGAGAGAACTTTCCGAAGTCTGAGGCAACCTGCTGGATCTGCTGGGCGAGCTCACGTGTTGGTGCAAGAACCAGAGCCTGCGTACATAAAAAAAAATAATAATAAAGTGTCACCAGATGTGAGAAGTAACAATACTGTTTTGCTGGCAGCCAAACTTCAGGCTGAGAGCGGTTCGTGCTCACAGAAACACTGCAGAGAGAACGCAACTGGGTAAAAAGCTTGAACATCGCTAGAAAAGCACCTGCAGTGTGGCACTCCGGATTCGTAACATTTACCACCTTCAACTTAGCATGTTTATATCCACAGGATGTCCCAGCTAACGGTACCCAAGTTAAAAAATAAATGAAGTCAGGTGCAATAAGTTTATTAAACCTACACAGTGTTTGTCATCTGTCCTCATCCAACCCCAAGATAATTTTTCTGTACAAATTACTTTCTCAACTGAATAAAAAAAACATTAATCAGCTTCGTTAATGTTAGCTAGGACACCCTATAAGAGGACTGATGACTACACTGTATAGGTTTCATAAGCACATACTCTGCCAGTTCATGTTTGCAAGGATTGACTGCTAGCCGAGTCGCCCAGTATATCCAAGTACACAAGCATGTTCACATTCTCGAACTGCAACTTCCATAGACGAGACTCAAACCCACAGCCTGACCTTTTGGAGCACGGCACCATGGCCATCAACCCAATCTGCTGCCCCACAATTCCCTCTACTACAGCACAGCAGCAACATTAGCCACGCTGACCATCTTACAGCCTTCAGACATGATAGGCTATCAAGTTCACACGTGTCATGAATTGGCCAGGTTATGCAAAGGCTGGCAATGGGCCGCCACCAGCTAACCATTCTAGTTGTTTGTGCCCATTTACAACACTGGCCTCAGGTACTTTGCTGCCAGGGTCAGCGCCAGGATACGTTTCACTGTCGCGAGGCAGCCTACAGTGGCACGTGTCCCACCCAAAAGCAGCCGAAGTCTCCCAGCTGCCCAAGGAGGGCTCACCTCTTGGTTTCCATAAGCCCCAGCGAGCCAGGAAAAAAACTATGAAAGGCCAAAACACTTTACTACACAGGGTTCACACAACACACTCGTTAAGAGTGACGCATGTGCGTGCAACCTGTGACCGAAAAGTTGAATGTTCAGTTACGCAGTGACTGCTGGTGCTCGCAAGTTACCCACTACACTCATCATTTATTCGCTTCTACCACATATTGATCACAGATGTGCAATTTACTGGAAGAGAATGCGAATACCCAGTTTTCCCACTTCCGTGCTACCTCGGACAAGTCCGACACTGCAAGCTATCACCAACAAAAGTAAACTGCTGCGTCCGATTTCCTACAATCGTGCCACAAATTGTGGTGTAAGCAATGTGGGTCTGCAAGTATGCAGTAAATTTATTTCCCTACATCAATTATCCCATAAACAAATGCATAGCTTATTGCGCTGTGTCTTCTTCCCTCCGTCTATTTCGTGCTGCCCAAGTCGAGGATGCATTGCCAACTTGGCCAGCAAACCACCATTCTGAAGTAGTTTATCAAGTGGGGATGTCAAAGTATTCTGAAGTGTTCAATTATTCGGTTGCACACGAATATGCGAATTCAATTCAATATACTGCTGACTGTGTGAGAGCAAACAGGCTGCTTCGTATTTGTTTCTACCTAATCTAAGTATATTGGGGTGATCTTGTGCTGAATTTAACGATGTTGTGCCGCTAGCTAAATTTTGCCTATAAAGCACACTTGACTGTTCTCAAAAGCCAGCCTCTCAGTAACAAGGGGCACGGGTTTGCGGAGAGTGTGGGTGCTTTTTTATTTTCTTTTTTTGCACCGCCACTCCAAATTCTGACTTTATTGCTTGGCCGCAAGTGCAACGAGCGACAACTTGCACACGGTCAAATGCCTCCGATTTTGCAGGCATCTGATGTGGTATAATAAGGCACAGGCGGGCAAGCACAGCTAGTGTGAATTACTAAATTTTCTATGCTAACACGAGCTACATACCCAATGTTTAGTATAATGGCTTACTAGCCTAGTTTTTTTACAATCGACAATGTAATTGCAATGTTCCAAAATTATTTAGCCCAACTTGCTACTATTATACGCACGTGCATATCATTATTCGCTGTTTGATTCAATGTTCGAAGCTAAGTATTCATACTTGATTCGTATTTGAACATTTTGATATTTGCACACCCCTATTACTGAGCAGATTGGTCACCAGCAATTCGCTTGGTTCCTTAAACTTGTGCACTTCAGGCCACCACTAATATAAATTAAGAAAACTTATGCACAACTGTAAACAGTGCTGTTTCCACTGAGCTCCACAATGGGGTGAACCATGGCAATCCTGACATTGCCATGCCATGAATAAGCTATACACTGCAACACAAATTTCAGCAGCTGCAGAACACTGCAAAAAGCTACGCTCTACGACACTGCTCACACACTTAGTGGACTAATCCAGGGCCCTGGAGGCCGAGCCAAGGAAAGACCACAGCCGAGACAAAGCGCACTCACAATGGGGCCGTCCCCACGCTGCAGGTATGGCTGGTGGTTGATGTGCACAATGGCAGGGAGGATGTAGCCGAGCGTCTTGCCCGAACCCGTCTGGGCGATGCCCACGAAGTCCTTGCCGCTGAGAGCGATGGGCCACCCCTGGGCTTGGATGCAGGTCGGCGTGGTGTAGTTTTGTGCGTGGATGGCCTTGAGGATGTAGTCGGGGAAGTTGCCCTCCTCGAAGTGCAGGATGGGCTTGAACACCTCCCGGCCCTTCACTGTGATCTCGTTGGCCTGCCGATATGCGTCCACTTCCGCGGGTGACCGGTTCGCTGTGTTCGGGTGCTCTTGGTAGAAGTTCTTCTGGAACGGCTGCAGCTGGATGCGGTCCCAGTCCGGCTTGCGCAGGTTGCCGCCGGGCTGGCTGTTGCGGTAGCTGCCAGAGCCGCCACGCCTGTCGCCGCCACCTCCCCAGCTGCTGCCAAAGTCTCTGCTGCTGGTGCACATGAAAAGTGACGAATAAGCTTTCTACCCCAAGCTGCCTACATAATTGCCAACATGTGAAGATAAACTGATGGGCAGAGATTAGCAGCAAACTTGCAAGATAACAGCTATTTCTTTCAGCAACACTGCTGTTTCAGACTCGTGCTCGAAGCACCTGCTTTCAGTACAAGCATCTAAAGAAACAAATTTAGAGACCAATATAATTGCCAACTGCCATTAAGCTAGCTGACCAAGCTGAGAGCCATGGTACAACCTTTACTTTGCAGATATTGGGGTCACATGTTGAAACAGTTCAATAACCTTATCTAAAAATGAATAAATTAATGTGCTTTTAGTATCAAGAGGAAGCTTTAGCGCGAGCCCAACTCTGATGCGGCCTATTCAAATACATGTAAAACGTAAAAATTTTTTTCCGAGAAACTCTGGAGATATTAATGAAATTTGTTCATCTTAAGAGAAAGTTAAATTCTAGTGACTGTTCGAAGCAGAATTTCAATTTAGGGCCCCATTTTGTTGCATGAATTTTCAAAAATACAAAGGTCTGAAAAATAGACGCATGAAGTCTACAAATAGCTCTGCATCAAGAACAGATACCGCAGTTCTGTAAACAGCATCCATTAGATCATTGAATGCAGACAAATTCAATATGTCATTTTATATCTTATGTGAATTTGTTACGCTGTGTGCAAGGGTACCGCAGAAGCTGTATGTCCATATTAGATTTTTTTAGATTAATATATATTGTATCAATTTTGTCCGCTTGAGATGTACTATTATATGCAAATCACAGAATTGTGGTATCATTTCTCATCGCCGCATTGCAGTTTTAAACTTGATAGTTTCGTCATCTAAAAATTTATTTGTGCCAATTTTTATTAAAAATTGACGACCGAAATCAAAAATGCAAAACCGATAGTCACTAGATTTTAAGATTATTTTAAATGCAACAAACCTCACCAAACTTGGTGCAGTGGTTACTGAGAATAACAAATTCTCCCTTTACATGTATTTAGGTAGAAGTACCCGAGCTAAAGGTTACTCTTACGAAAATTTGACAGCCTTCTCTTTTTTACACCCAAGCTGTATACAGCTACGCTGCAGCAGGGGTCAATGTCCATTCTTCTTTGTGTTCTGTCAACACAAAATTTTCGTCTCGTTTCTCGCGAATGCTCTGTAGCTCTCAATCTAATTAGGTGTCTTGGAAAATTGGTACTGAAATTGGCCGCTAAGACTACCAATTACGTTGAGTTTCATTGTCGTAATTCAATCACAGTGAAGTTGTAAATGTCATAGAATTCCGATCTGCTGTCAATACATGGCCATCTACGGAGGCAGTATGATTACAGAAAACTGCTGTAACTTTTGTTTTATCCACATTATCCAGAAACAAGTTATATGACTATTAGCCGCCAAGATGACTCCTAACATTACGCCGAGTTTCTACTTCTCATAATTACGTATTCACAAAGTCGCAAATATTGTGCAATTCCTATCTGCTGTCATTACATCGGCTTCTGCAGGAGGGAAATGGACAGCCCCATGTTCATTTGCCAGAATAAAGCTAGTCTTTCCAAGATTCATTCAGCCAAGCGACTAAGAAGTATGCTCAATCGTAAATTACAAACAAATGTGTCTTGTTTCGTACACTCCTTCGACTGAGCCCAGTCCAATGCATATCATTGCTCGCGTTGAGGCTCTGTTTAACGGCAATCTGCATCCTATATACATGTTACCACCAGTGGCTGTTGCGTGTTACGTCAGTCTCCTAGACGACATTATCTTTCTATCTTTCTCCTAGACGACATTCTATCTTTCTATCTAT
This sequence comes from Dermacentor andersoni, assembly GCF_023375885.2. Taxonomy (NCBI): domain Eukaryota; kingdom Metazoa; phylum Arthropoda; class Arachnida; order Ixodida; family Ixodidae; genus Dermacentor; species Dermacentor andersoni. Next base: position 121,824,084 of record NC_092821.1, on the reverse strand, counting down.
CTATCTATCTATTATAACAATTATATATACACAGATGTGTCGATTGAGGTAAAACACCACAGCTTCGCTGCTTGTCCTTCACAGTGGAGTGCAGATTTCTTTCCCCCCCATTCGAATATATTTCAGACTACACTGAACTTTAATTAAAGCCTGCATGTTGAAATAGTGTAAGTTTCTAGATCACGAAAACCTCCAAACCACATTGCAACTCATCAGGGCTGCAATTTTGTAGCGATGCCTTTTCCAATGCTAATGCCTTTCGGCACTTTCCGCGTTTGTGAGTGGCCAAGAGACACTCCACCCCGGGCGGAGCATCGAACGCAGCCACTCAAGAACGCGAAAAGCACCTAAAGGCATAAGCAAAAAAATAAAAATGGAAAGCTACGCGGAAGCGCCGCGAATGTGGCCGCTCGGTTTCCGAACGGCTTCACACGCGTGCACGGCGACCTCGTTCGCAACAATCGGCTCACTGACCTCCGGCGGTCCCGTTCATTCAACGCCGAGCTCGACCCGGAACGCGACGACGACCTATTACTTTTTTTTTTTTTCGGACGCCTATATTGGCGGCGCTGGCGAAACGCATGACGAGCCACTTTAGGCCGCGCAATGCGTCGACGCGTGGCGTCTACCAACGTCACGCGCTGAAAAAAAAAAAAAAAAAAAGCCGGAGCGGCTGACGAGACAAAAAGACATAGCAGGAAAATGCAAACTGTAAGAGGGGGGAAAAAAACCCAGCGACTGCGCGGCGAGGCCGTAGCTCTTCGTCAAAACGCCAAGCCAGCTAAGCGCCAGTCACGATTTGTGCACGTGATTCAGTCATTCAATGCAGTGTTTCTCCGCTCTGCCGCCAGGGCTTTCTTTTTTCTTGCGTTTTCGACACTCCAGCTCTCGTACGTCATCGAGAGGAGCCAGCCAAGACGCAGCTGCGAAGCGTTACGCCATCAATCCGCACACATTTGCCGAGGCCGACGAAATAAAAAAAAAAAAAGCGTGATCAGATTGCGGGCTGAAATAGCACTTTACTTTTTATTTTTATTTTCAAGGAGCACAACGATCTGTCTGTCTGCAATTCGGGCGCACGAGATTTGGCACCGGGCGCCATGAGGTCATATTTTCACCCTTCCGAAATGAAAAACCAGCAGTAACTAATAATTGAAAAAGTAGTAACCATGCCTACTCGCAGTTCTGAAATACGCGCAATGTTGCACCGTGCCGATGCCATGGCAACAGGGTTTTTTTTTTTTTTTTTTTTTTGTCAGGGGGGGATCGATATGCCACCGGCATGTCCCGAGACGCTTACATAAAAAGCGCCGGCCGGCGTTTTCGCCACATATCGACAGAAGACGCGAAGAACACGCTAGCAACGGGCGAAACGCAACGGAGAAAATTTTAGCAGGTGGCTAACGCACGGCCGGAAGCGCAAAATGGCCAGGGCTAGTTGGCAAAAGGCCACGTTGCGACTTTCGCGTAGGCCTAACACTTTCCGGCGCCCCAAACGCTGCCCAAACTCCGACATTTAAAATAAAACGGGCTCGTAAACGACGTTCGCTTGCTAGGACCACTCCTACTCGGCCAGCAGAGGCCGTGGTCCAGCTCTGTCGACGCGTAAATCGCCTCGTGTGACCGAGAGACGACGTCAGGCCTAAAGCCGGACATGGTGGGAAGGCCAGAATGAATGAACCCGGTTTCATGGTCATCAGCAAAAACGCCATTTCTCGACGAAAATAAAGCGATGCGAACCGAAAAATGAATTAAACTGTCGGCAACTTACCCTCTGCCGCCACGTCCGTTCATTTTGGAGATGATTGGAATTGATTTGCTTGAATTTCTTCCAGTTTCAATCGGACCCGATGCTGTTCACTGCTAGTACGACGGCTCGTGATGTGCGGAGAGACACGAGCGCAGAAGGCGGCGTGTAGTCCGTGGACTTCCCCGTGACTCGAACACAAAGGCGGTCTTGGAGATAAGTTAATCTGCGGCTCAATTTTACGACATACCAACAGAGAGTGAAAAAAACGTCGTTAATGACGGCACATCTCACTTTTAAGAGAGTAACTGCCGATACTTAGTTTATTCGGTTCACTTTGTGTGGATCTACTTTACGGCGCGTAGGTAAGTGGGACGGCGATAGGTCATCATTTCTGTGGAAGGAGAAAAGGGAGAGAGAGTAAAGCGGAGGAGAAAGCCGTGCATGCGTGATCGCGTGTCTGGGATTCTCTTTCATCTTTATCATCTTTTTTTTTTCCTCTCTCACGCAGGTGCATTGCGTCACGTCTGGTAAGATTCCATGTAGGTGTAGAGTAGGCGAGAATGGCGGCTGCTCAGTAAAGCCCAGTGATTGGCGGCGCGTTTTACACTCGCATCTTTGCGCATATTCTGGAAATCTCGCGCTCCTGCTCAACACGTGGTCGTAAGACGTGCTCTTGAAATGTGGTGGTCACCGTCGGCTGCCATGCGTAAGCAGCTGCTTGCCAAGCACTTCGATAAGATTAATATCCAGCCATTCAAGGGCACGCTTTTTCGAGGTCGCGGTTTACCTTACCGCGCCTTATAATTATGTTTCGCGAAAGGTAATTTTCAGTCGCGGGCTCTCCATCCAAAGGAGTCGCTCTCCAAAGGAGTCGCAGGCTCTCCATCTTTTCCTCTTATAGCTCGAACCAAAGCCGTCGTTTCTTGAACGTTGCGGTTTTAGGTCGCGAGCTTATCGGACGTGCTTTCGACGCTTCAACGTTGCTGAAGGTGAAATTAATCGTCGGCTAATTTCCTGGTTCAGTTTTCTCGCTCGGCGATGGCTCGTAGGCCTATTCCGATTCTAAGTAAAGGGCTGCTGTTATAAATGACGGTACTTTTCACTGTGCGAACAGTAGGCAGTGCGTTTTGGTACTCCTGTTGTTGACATAAAATGTCTTGCAGATTTCGAACTCTCGTCTAGTACGGTAGTGGTTTCTTTGCAGCGAGTCTCGGTACTTGGTTAGAGCAGGCCGTTTGCCGATTCGGGCATGCAGTGCGGCATTTCGCGATCATTAATGTACGCATCTCGGGCAGCGGGATTGACGTTCACCCTAAGCTTAGCAAATGCAGAGATTGAAGCCCATCCCCTTTGTTTAACCATAACTTTGGTATCTTCGGACGCAAAACGTACGCTTGCAGAACAGGTGAACAAATTTCAGTTCTTCAGTGAGGTTTGTCAAGTTTACAAATCGTGGACTCCATACATGCGATGACTCTCTAAGGAACGTCAGACATGGCGACATTAGTACACTTGGAAAGCACGGATCCAGCCACTTGAATATTGTATCTCATGTAAAACATTGTTTTAAAAAAAGAAAGAGGTGAACCCGCTACATTACAACATATACTGACACGGTGAACAAGCACCCATCCTCTCCTCCAATTCATTTTACTGAAACATTGGTTACATTATTAGAGGTGTGTGAATATTGTCAACATTATCGATGCTGGGAAATCCAAGTGATGGAAGGGCACGCCGCCTGAGAATTCCTTTCTGAAATGGCATTGAACCAGATGGCCGGTGTGACCAGTTTTCCCGAGACGAGTGGGCTCATTCCTGTTGGTCACACAGCCACACTTTTCCTGCTAAACAACGATAATTTGTGCAATGAGTGAGTGAGTGAGAACTTTATTTAGGTCCAGAGGAGAAAGAATTAAATCAATCCGGCGGCTCCACCCAGGTCGGGGCCGGTAGACTGAGTCCTTCGGTGACGGCCCGGGCCCTCTGGACAGCCTTGAGCTGAGCAATGACCTCTGTGCTTCTGAGCGCTGAGTCCCAGGAGGACTGGTCAGGAAAGTTTGTGTCCGCAATGGCAGGGCACAGACAGAGCATGTGTTCGAAGCTGTATTTATGGCCGCTGTGTGGGCATTCAGTTGAAAGGTATAGATTGATCCTGCTTAGTGTCGTTGGTGTGATGTATGTTCTAGTCTGCAACCGTCTCTAAGTGACGGCATGTGCTTTTTCGAGCTTTGGGTGAGGAGGAGGAAAAATTCTTCGTCCTAACCTATGATTTTAAGTGATTTCGTGGTATGACACGAGCGGGTCTTTGTTGGCTAGGTCTGGGTCCAAGAGAGGGGGCGGAATGCGAGTTCTCGCACAAGTTGGTGTGCCTGCTCGTTCGGGTTACAGTTGGGACGTCTGGCAATGTTGCCCATGTGGGCTGGGAACCGTGTGATGTGTGGGGACATGAGGTTGTAATCTCCCATTTCTTGGTAGAAGATTTTGTTAACAACTCTAGCTGCTTTCCAAGAGACAAGGGCCGCCGAGAAGGTTCTGATGGCTGTTCTTGATTCCAAGTAAATGATGGAGGCTCCTTTGCAGCTTCAAAGGGCCGCCGCGATGGCCATTTCTTATGCTTCGTGAGTGAAGTTGGTAACTACCGTGGCTGCATTGACGAGCAAGCCATGGGCATCCACCACGGAGACCGTGTAGGCACCTTGATTCCAATATCTGGCCACATCAACAAAGAGGACTTGCGTTTTGTTACGTTTGGTGTTGTTGATGATTGCCTTGGCTCTCGCTTTTCTCCGCCCTTCGTTGCGAGTCGGGCGTATGTTTCTTGGGATTGGATCAACTGTTATTGCCCTCTTGGCATTTGTGCATAGTTGCGACTTCTCTGGTGGCATGAAGAGGGGCTGTATGCCGGCTTCTAGTAAGATCTCAATTCCCGCCCTTGTGAGTGAGAGCTGACTAATTTGGGCCTTTCGCTATGCCTCAAAGCGTTTGGTTTCCATTTTATGTAGCCCCAGTTGGAGGAGTCGTTCTGTGCTAGTGTTTCCAGGGAGGCTTAGGACCTTTTTTAATCCTCTTATGATTAGTGTGCCGATTTTGTTCAGCTCCATCTTATTCCAGTTGAGCAAGGGAGCGGCATAGGTTACATGGCTGATGAGGAAGGCGTGAAATGCTTTCATGAGGTTGTCCTCTTTCAGTCCGTCCCTTGCGCTGGCGACCCGTGATATGACCCTGGTGAAGTTGAGAGTGCTCTTTTCGATGCGTTTCAGTGCCTCTGCATTGTCATTGCTGTGAGCCCCAATGACCATGCCCAGGACCTTGATTGTGTTACACCTGGGGATGTTTCCTCTGTCTCTGGTGTGTAGGTGAACGGGGAGGAGGCTAAGGGGCTGTCTCTCCCTTTGGCCTTGTTTGCACCGGAGGAGCTCTGATTTGCTGGGGGAGAGCTTCAGTCCCGTGTTTGTAAGGAAAGCTTCCGTGTTGTCCAGTGCTTGCTGTAGGTTCTGCTCCAGGCTGCCTAGCGGGCGACTCACGGACCAAATGATGATGTCCGCGTAAATCGCGTCCCCTATTCCCAATGTTTTCGAGAGTTTGTCGGAGAGATCATGCAATAAAGTGTTGTTTAGACATGGCATTAGGCAGCAGATATTGTTTAGTGCTATATATAGATGCAGCAACCATTTAACCTTGTTGGAAAAAGTATGAATACGTTTCTTTGCAAAGTACTTGACACTATAATGGTGCCATCTGCTGCAGCAGTTTTTACTAGAGAAAACATGCTTTTCTTTGCCCTAGTACTGGCGCAGACAGCACGCATTACTGATTTGCTCACGAAGGTATACACAGATACAATTGAACATGGCTGGCTTTTTAAACTTTATATGATAATGCATGACCGCGCATGCTCCGCAGAGCCACACGTTTGCGAACAAACTGCTTAGTTGTTCTTAATGCTCCCTTTGTGCTTTTGATGAAAGCATGCTCTATACTACGGGCAGAGTAAAAACGGACACTTTCTTTTCTAATGTTGTGAATACCAGAATCTGAAAATTATTTGATATAATGGCAAGAAAGGCTGTACACTATACACCAGCTATTCGGGGAAATTTGATATTTAATTTGCTTCTCGCGCCATTCGATTCAGTCCCAAAAACTGCGGCGACTACCACACCCCTATATATCGCTAAAACTTGCAGCACAGGTTTAGTCAAAAGTGTTTCAAGATGTACGCAACATTTTAAACGCAGGTGATTTTGCTTTTTGGTGCTTCATCTCGGCATGCACATCGTGCACACAGCACCTGATGTTATTGTGAGCTCTGCCATAATGTATTCGTGCACATTTGATCACCTGCCTAGGTGGCTGCATCGTTCTGCTGCCGTGCATGATATCACAGATTGCCGGCCGCATTTTGAAGGAAGGCAGAATGCAAATGCGCCCACATTCTTGGAGTGGGCCACATACTCGGCATGACTGACAAGGAGTCAAGACTAATCTGGAGGCCTCTCATAGCACCTGTGTTTCTTTGGAACGTTAAACCACCATGACTCTCAAATTAAACACATTTCATGTTGTTTTTCCCTAGAAGCTTGTCAAAGTGAAATTGATGGTTTGATGATGTCTTGTCGGGTCAGGCAGTAAAATCATGTTGCAAGAAAAAAGGATAACAACCAAAAGCTGTTGTTAATAAACATTAGATGTGCTGGCTTTCGTACGAGTATGGATGTTTCAGCTTCCGTAAGCGCCTAACACTTATTAGATAAACACCTTTTCGTCGGCATCCTTTCCTTTTTCTTGTGACACAAGCTCTCTAAAAAAAAACCCTCCTGGCTGCATTACTCGCAGCGTTTTGCTGCAGCCACAATCTCTTCTGCACGAAAGAGAAATAAGAGAGTATACATTCAAGCTCTACATAAGAATGAATCATCTGTGTTGCACCGTTTACTACACAGACAGGAAGAACAGTGACCGCAACGTTGAGGAGTCCTTGGCCGTTCCAAGCTGCACACCATTTAATAGACTTGTGGCCCCAGCTGCCACTGCTGCCCAATTTTCCGTAATGTTTACGAGTTTGACGTAATAGTTCTGTGGAAGCCCGCAACGTGGAGAGAAATAATTAGTTCTGTTTTCTAACACTGAAATGACGCCGCAGGGATTTATTCGCATCCCTTCTGGATTCAAAGTTGCCATAACTAACCATCAGTTTTGTCCTGCTCTAGCTAACATTGTATGCTGCATAGGTTATTTTGTGACGTAACGAGATTGCATAATTATACTAGCTAGTATTTCACACTAACATCATGAACCACATGTAACCATTCCCCTTTGTAATGCCTTTGGCCTGCAGAGTACTAGCGAGATAAAATTTTAAAGCCTTACCTGAAACAATATTTGCAAAACAAGAAAGAGTTTGAATTTCCACAAAACATGGATACATAGTTTCTCATTTGAGGTCCAAGTTGAGTTCCTAATTGGCATTTGCATGGTGATCCGTCATGTTAGAAGCACCATACCTTAAGTCATGAGACCAGTGTTCCGTAAACTTTTCCAGCAGACTGTAATGATGTGGGGGAGCACTCGATCTTGTCTGTTCAGTTGTTCCTTCCTTGTACCAGAACATAGCGCATCAAGCCGTCAAGTTCCTCTGGTGCAGTGATTGAGCAGCAACCATAGGAATGATCCGTATATGGTTTTGTAAAATCTTTACATTAGGAGGGTGCGAATATTTGAAACTTTCAAATAACAAATCAAAGAGTTTGTTATTCCATTCAGTTTCTGAATCGAGTAATCAATATTCGTAAACACAAATATTCATCTAATAGTTTTCAAATATTTCAAACATCAACTGTGCGCAATCGTACATAAAGTGGGAGCAAAAGTGCAATGAATTATTCCCACGCAGGGGTAGTACAGGCATAAAACACGGGAACTTGCATAGCGGACGAGGCGATGTCATTCAGCACATGAGAATTTTATAGTGCTTTCCATCGGGGGCAAAGAGTACCTTGTCTCTGCATGGTTGTACAGGAGTACAAAACCATGTGCAGTTTCCTCTGCAGTGCTTTTGCTGGGCATTGAGGACCTTAACAGAAATAGCGTGAGAGTGGGGTCGAAGATTAATATGCAGAAGACAAAGATAATAATGAATAGCTGGGCAAGGGAACAAGAGTTCAAGATCGCCAGTCAGCCTCTAGAGTCGTGTGAAGGAGTATGTTTACCTAGGTCAACTAATCACAGGGAACCCTGATCATGAGAAGGAAATTCATAGAAGAATAAAAATGGGTTGGATCGCATACGGCAGACATTACGAGCTCCCGACTGGAAGCTTACCATTATCATTGAAAAGGAAGGCGTACAATTAGTGCATTTTACCAGTGCTGACATATGGGGCAGAGACTTGGAGACTGACAAAGAAGCTTGATCGAGAACAAGTTAAGGACCTCGCAAAGAGCGATGGAACGAAGATTGCTAGGCATAACGTTCAGAGACAGAAAGAGAGCGGTTTGGATGAGAGAGCAAACGGATATAGCCAACATTCTAATTGACATTAAGAGAAATAAATGGAGCTGGGCAGGCCATGTAATGCGCCAGTTAGATAACTGTTGCACCACTAGGGTTACAGAATGGGTACCAAGAGAAGGGAGGCGCAGTCGAGGACGGCAGAAGACAAGGTGGAGCGATGAAATTAGGAAATTCGCGGGCGCTAGTTGGAATCGGTTGGCGCAGGACAGCGGTAATTGGAGTTCGCAGGGAGAGGCTTTCGTCCTGCAGTGGACGTAAAACAGGCTGCTGCTGCTGATGATGATGATGATGAAAGGGCATTATGATGATGCCCAGTGAGCTTGTTGTAAAGGCATCGTTCTCACTCTCTGAAGAGTTCTGTGCATGGGCACCAACTGCTTATTTGTTCCTAATGCTTTGTCTCTGCTTTTATTAAACAACACTTCATAACACGCACTTTAATGACAGAAACTTGTTTAACGTTATGATTACTACAATGTGTACACCGTTTTCTATTATGAAAACGATTGCTCATTATTCTAAAATTACTTGATTCGATTTGGTCTCGAAAATTGCTATTCGCACAGCCCTGCTTTACACTTGCGTCTTCCATTGTTCTTGCGACATTATGTTAGGCTTTAATCCCTCCAAATGCGTCGACAGTTTTCCAAACACAGCAATGTAATGGGTCTCTTTGCCACACGCATAATAGTTGCAAATTTCTTGCACTTGTAATGCTTGCCGTGTTGTTTATTACTGTCAATTTGCTTCATCACAAAGACATTTTCAACGCCAGAAGGACAACGCTCAGGCAAATCCGTGTAGTACTGATCACTCCCGTACTGCCTGGACGTGCAGCTCCCACTGGCACGAGTGCCAGAGCTCACCGTAGTCATTTTTGTGGGAACACTGGGTGTAGAATCTACTAGCCTAGTGATGCGTTCTCGCAGTACACGTGCATTCCAGGATATTTTTATGCGATTGGCATTCTTTGGGAACTTCACCCAATTCACGGTGTGTCCGTCTGTCCATGGCTAACCTCGTTCACTCCAACTTGGGTCGCTGGGTAGTCCATGGTCCAGCGAGTACAGCATCGAGCTGCTGTGCCGAGGGAGCAGGCTTCGAAATCAACCGTCACACCTACTTGGGCCACTTCTGCCAGCACCGACTGCCATATTACCAGCGAAAGCAATTGTTTGGGGCCTTCTAGGGGCTCCGTAATGCACTAATCAAAGAATGTATTCAGTCAAGGCCTATATTTGTTATTCGATAGGCTGTATTGTGCATGTAGATTGCAGCGACAGGCCCTGGTTTGCGCCAGAGTAAACTGTTCAGAGCTCTTGCGACATCATGAGTGGGCAAACATCTCTCCTTGGAATTTGTATCTCAGTAAGCCGACTTGTCAAATTTTTGGCGTTCGGTCTCTGAAATGGCTTGGGCCTGAAATGACCGGGCGTAAACTGAAAAATTAAGGACAGCCCTGTAAAACATTATTTCCTTGCAATCATTACTTCAGGCAACTCAGGCGCTAGCGCTTATGGGAGCTGCAAGTTAGGGATGGTGGTTCAGTCAGCACGGGAATGGTGGATCTGCCTAAAGCTTTGTTCTTGTGGCTTCAAATTGGCTACGCGACTGTGACTTTGCAAACTGGTCATTTTCAACAAATGGCCGAGCTAGAAAGTTTAACTATTTTCAACGATTGCACGCATGTGCCGCATCTTATTGCCTTCTGCGTTTAGAAAGAAAGGATCTTGTTTCGAGATTTACGGCCATAACGCTTAGTAAATATAAAATCAAAAGACAGTCGAAAGCCACATGCATCGACGTACTAGACATCATTCCCATAGTAGATAAACGACTACAGTGTCACAATTTCCCTCCGGTAATTTTTGTATAAAACTCGATGCAGCCAGGGGTGCTATTCAGGCATTTTGTCAAATTGCCATCTTGTCGGCTCCAATTGGCTCAAAATGCTGCCATTACAGAATAGCACCTCGGCATCTGAACAAGTAGTATACCAAGGATTGGTAGACTGCTCAGCACGGATTCGGACCAACAGCATCGGGCCATCCAGCAGGCTCCTAGCTGCTTAATGACCTTTAGATTCTTGGCGATAATAAAGTTTTACGAATGAACGAAGTAGTATAGTGATTTCAAAAAAACTTCATCCTTCTGGCTTCAAAAATGACATTGTCATTTTGCAAGTTGATTGTATTAAGTTGTTGCGTTAAATAGTTTGCAATGATTACAGATGTTCACAGAGGTCTTTATGTGTTGAGAAACATACGGCAAAGCTGTTAGCAACATCTTGGTGGTATTTTGTCCAATTGCAATGTGTTTGCCAAGTTTTGCGAGTCCATGTTATCGTCAAAAAAAAAGATAACGAATCACCGCCCCTTCCAATCTGTGAAGATGGTTTTAGTTACATCAAGTGTAACCCCATGCAAGTCAAACCGCAATCAGTCTATATATAACCTTTGGCGCACAGCTCAGTGTCGTCCCTATGACGACGAGCCTGTTCACGAGTCAACTCTAGCTCACACGCTCGCGGTAGGCAGCTTTTTCCTCAGCAGTACGCGCTATAGACCATGAGTATACTCGTGGCCTTCCCGTAGCTGTAGCTTGGATGGAATGTGCAGAACCACTCATCCAAATTGAAGCTCTGTATATTGGGCGCAAGGCCGACCACTGGAGATGCCGGTGCTGCAATCGTTTTGACGGTTGGTTGGATTGGTTTGACATAGGACGTGGCTGCCGTGCCGGCAGCCAGCAAGAAGTGCAGGCAGCTACTCGCTCTTAGTATCACGTTTCAATCGCTGGGCACTGTTCGTTGGTCGCAAACTGCCAGCATAACATTTGTTTCTTTCACAGCAGGATGGACTCAACCGCGATAAATTCGATATCGATCTGGCTCGATCGCCGAAAATACACCGTGTGACAGCCATACAAGATTCGAGATAGCATTCCCACAGGGGGAAACGGGTCACTTCAACCCCTTTCCTCTTGTTGAGCACTTCTTTTACTTTCCCGTTAGGTCACGTGACCCCTTTTTAACGAAGTCCGACAACACCGCTTAAACAGATTCGCTATATAAAAAAAAGAACCGCACAGCACTGCATGTTAACGATTATGTTGCTATCAACGTTTCACTCCAGCAGCGACGTCGAATATTTAGGTCCCTGTAGTATTTGTTTTGCGTGCTCTCTGAATGCGTCGCTGGATGTTGCTGCCAGCGTCGTTGCAGCCGTAAACCTTACCTGGAACACGGTATCCCGTAAACGGCATTACGTTTACGGACTAGCGAAAATTCTCCGTTATGCCTGAAGCCACAAGTGCCATGAGTAAACGAATACGTGTGTACCACCTATCAATCCTGTGTTAGCTAAATGCAAGCAGCCCCAGAGTTCTTTTCTAGTAATTATAGCAGAATAGGGGAAATTCTGCAAATGGTGCATATTTGGCATATCTAGTTCGATCCACTCATGATGATGGATATCACCCCTAGGAGTGTAAACAAAGCACGACCTACTGTATGGTATTATACAGTAGGTCGTGAAACAAAGTAGGAGCCCACGAGTTGGCACCACTAACCTTAATTGCCACCATCTTTTTTGCAAGCCAGCCCTCAGCAGAATTACAGCCTCTACAGTGCAACTTCGTTGCGCGTAATCAAAGGACGAGACGGAAGGAAAACGACAGACACAAGCACTAACTTCCAACTAAAGGTTCACTTCTGATACAATACTAATGCATAATAAATCAAGGAATTGCACTGTCGAAGTGTCACATGTGTAGAAGATGGCTCGCAAATGGAGTCTACCCTGGTCTACCACGTCACTTGAACTTTAGCATATTTTTCTTCGTGATGTGTGGTGGTCCTTGTCGGATTTTTGTTGCCCCTTTATGCGACTGGGACATGGCTCATGCAAATTGTTTTTCATATACAAATACTATTGTATCTGAAATAAACCTTTAGTTGGAAGTTAGAGCTTGTGTGTGTAGTTTCCCTTCTGTTTCGTCCCATTTATACGTGCTGCGAAGTTATGTAATCGAATATCGACAAGCCTGATCTCTGAACACTGTTTCAAGCCTCTTTAGCATAACGGTGCTAGAATCGGGGGGTCCGTCGGCAGTGGAAAACAACATTCCAGTAGAAGTGAGGAGACCCAGGATAGTTCGTACGTATGCTGTATGCAACATCATCATCATCATCAGCCTGGTTACGCCCACTGCATGGCAAAGGCCTCTCCCATACTTCTCCAATTACCCCGGTCATGTGCTAATTGTGGCCATGATGTGCCTGCAAACTTCTTAATCTCATCTGCCCACCTAACTTTCTGCCGCCCCCTGCTATGCTTCCCTTCTCTTGGAATCCATTCCGTAACTTTAATGACCATCGGTTATCTTCCCTCCTCATTACATGTCCTGCCCATGCCCATTTAGGTTTCTTGATTTCAACTAAGATGTCATTAACCCGCGTTTGTTCCCTCACCCAATCTGCTCTTTTCTTATCCCTTAACGTTACACCCATCATTCTTCTTTCCATAGCTCGTTGCGTCGTCCTCAATTTAAGTAGAACCCTTTTCGTAAGCCTCCAGGTTTCTGCCCCGTAGGCGAGTACTATGCAATATAGGGGTGGGCAAATATTCGAATACGAGCCGTATGTTACACACTGTTGAAGTCTTGTTACTGCTTTCCATCTGCTTATATACACATTATCTCAAATTATAAGGGACGATAGCTGTCACAACAAAATGGGTAATGCAGCTCCAGATGATATTTGGCAAGCGTAGTCTTTGTTTCGGCAGTCTAGCCATGTGGCAGCGTTGTCTTTCACGCTGCAACCAATAATGTTGCTTCCAACATGTGTTACAACATACTTTTACATCTGTTCACTACACACAAGTCCTCCAGCATTTTTTTTCAACTGCCAATCATCTTTTTTTAGCATTTCTTGAAAGCTAGTCATACAAAAGCCATTAATTTTTCGCAAGCTTGTTTGCAACCAGGTTTCAAACATCTCCAGAGGCTATTCATGCAGTTGGACAATATGCAGTTTTTTGTTGAAAACCGATCCCTTGTTCTAGACAGCCTTCTTTGCACAAGTCTGTACAGGCATGGTATCCAACCATAGCAAAATAAATGTTCCTGCTGTAAATACATGCAGCTGCATTTGGAATGTTTGATGCCTACTATTCGTATTAGATTGGTATTAAAGAAAACGCGATAATCACCCACCTCTTCCACATTACAATAACGGTGCTCGTCTGGTCACTCTCTTGCCGTGTCGTGCAGCTTGAACCGTTTTTGTAGCACATACAGCGGAAATAAATCGGACAACAAAGAAGAGTTGCTCGCACATTTTTTTTCTTCATTTTTATTTCTCCACAACTCTTTCTAAACGTGACAAAATATGAGCCTCAGTTCTTCCACGGTGAGAAGAGGGTGTGAGCCAGTGCAAATTTCCCTCGGTAGAGAAGCAACAACTTGGTGGCGTAGCTTTGGTACACAATCGCTTTTTATATACAAGGTATGTACAAGAACTCCCACCATGTCGTCCTTCCCGCCAGCTTGTGTGTTTGTAGGCGATGGTAAATGAGCCATGGATGATAACTATCTCCATGCGTCCCGTTTCCCCCCCCTCCCCACAACTTGAGGCATCCAAGTTACTATAGGAACAGGTTACGTTTACACAAGCACACAGTTTTATATTATTTTGTGCACCTAAGAGAAGGAAAAAAAAAGGCAACAAACACCTACAACACTGCAAAGACAAAAAAAAAAAAGTCCATGCGCAAAAAACTAAAGCACAGCGGGTCCGTAAACTTCGAAGAACTACTGAGACTCAGCAACGCCACCTTTACAAAAAAATGTGCGGTAAATACATGTTCTTTGAGAATAAAGAAAAAAAGAAACAAGCTTGGAGTGACTGACACTCACCACCAATAAAGGAAAAAAAAAAAAAAAAAAAAAGAGTGGAAACCGTATATAACGACTCGAGTCTACACGACCAGAAACTGCACGCACAACACACAACTTTTTTTTAGGATATTTCTTTCCTGTAACACGACCGATGCCCACCGCAATTTCATGGAGAATGTGCCAGACACCGAGGGCTCGTCTCGACTCGGAATGGCGTACCTCCGGTGAAACTAGGCAGACCGGTTGTCTTTTCTTTGTTGCTTCGACATCGAGGCTAATTATGGACAGAAAGAGTGGTTATACATGAAGGGTGCTGCCGGCGGTGTAAATCACAGGCAGAAATGCTCTCGGACTACACAACGTGAAACAGTTACGAAAATGAAGAGTGTGGACGGCTAAAAAAAAAATACAGTAAGGCTTCAATATAGAGGTCACGACTGTGACCGTCACGACTATGCACAGTCACGAGCACACACACCGGTTCATCAAGAATGCGAAACATGGGGAGAGGCAATCAGTAAGCTGGAAGAAAATTCAGTCCCCCAGCAAGGAAAAAAAAATTTGCAAAGAATAAAGTTGAGGCCACCGAGGAAGCAAAAATAAAACACGCAATGTGTTCGGCATTCACTAGAGAGCAGTTTAGGTTGCTGCAAACCCCCTAAACCACCATCCACACCGTTGGAGCCAGACTTTTTGGGCGACAAGGGTTTTTTTTTTTTGTCACACGACGCTAGTGATGATTTGGTCTTTCTCTCAACCCAACCCATGAAGAGTGTTTAGAGTAGGCAATCGATGCAGCATGTTGATGAACTCACCGGAGAAAGCATGTACGCCTACTTTCAATGGAGAGAAAGCGACGAAAACTCTATATTCCAAGGAAAAGAAACTCAAGGTCACAAAACATTGCCCGCCGTGCACTCTGTACAAACACACCGGTCAGACCGGGACGATGGCGCCATAGTTGAAGGGCCATGCTTTTTGGTGGCCTGAGCTCTGGTTGCGCCTACAATGTACCGACATATGCGAAGATCTGCGCCAACGACGCTGATGACCACTAAAGTGGCACTGGCGCCCTCCTGTGAACTGATGATGAAATTACTGCGGGTCCAAAATAAGTGTGGCAGCTCGATGCCGCACAATGATGGGCTGTGAATGCCCTACCTCGGGAAGCGTTCTTTGCAGCATTGCATCACTTTTGCAAAAACAAAAGCAAAGCCAGAGTTTTCAGCTACAAAAGTCCCACGAACAGCGCTAACTTGCGCTGGCAGGTAACCACTTGGTCGAGCCTGCTTGAATCTGCACAGGCCAGCTCCTACACTTGCCTCCCGCATGCCCTCCGACATTTTGTTCTCCCCCCAAATGCCGGAAGAATACAAAAAATGCCGCTGCACAGTGAAGACTGTACCGCCCCCTCCCCTCCCCGATGACGTCGTAGCAGAAGGGCGTGATGAAGTCGTGTCTGCATTAAAAAACGCCCACTGTGCCTGCCTCACCATTACAGCCAAGAAATCGTTTGGCTTGCGTGAGGCAAAGGGGGCAGAATGGAGGAGCGCTTTTACTGGACTGGATGATAAAAATGCCTAAATATGTCGGTCATGCATGCGACACACAAAGCCTCCGTCTACCCGTTCGAGCAGGAAGCAAGGGAGTTAAAATAAAATGCTTAAAATCTCTGCTCTTGCACTAATAAGTCCTCCCAGAGTTTGCGGAAGATCTGTCGTCAGCCTCGCTGCTGAAAACAAACACCATGATGTTGGACAAGCTCGTGCGACCACAACTTGCCTGAAAGCCCTCACTGATGGAACAATACAATTCAACCGAAAGCGTGACGCTGGAGCTTTCTCTGATGAGTGTCCTGAAGAGCGCACGCTTTGGTCACGGCACTCACGAGACTATGATGATTGCGTTATCTACAGACTTAGGCGAGCCCGTGAGGCGCTGTGCTGCCGTGGCCCACACAGAAATGCAGCGGAACGGTGCTGCCATTTGGTTCAGGACTTGAGAAATTGAAAACCTTGGAAAAATCTACAAAGCCTATTTTCGATATCACAGTCTTATCTGGAACAAACATCCAGAGCATAAAAAAAAGAACGAACGAAAATTCACGTCCCAAGCCCTTTCCAAGCTTGAGAAACCTACGATGATGATGCCATCGCCTTTGGACTGCAGCCTCCCCGACTTCTGACTGGAGCTCGAGTGCCCTGGTAAAATTCAGTCGAGCTGACGGTTGAAAGCGTGTGCCCCTGAGGGAGCCTCCCCCGTCTGGCTTCCGAAATGCGCAGCTCTTGGCCCACGACTCGTCCTCAAACAGTGCGATCAAATATAGAGCTGAGCCAGTGGCTGAACAAGCCAACTTGTGTCTTGGCTCAACCCAACGTCCGCAGCTGCTTGGAACACATACTGGTGTTGAGACACAAGGTGAAGATGTATCCAAAGCTGCAGCCAAAGCCGAGCACCACAGAACACGTGCACAGTACGCCTGGCTTTGCGGCATCCTTGTGCAATGCAACCGACTTCCGAGCGAAGCAGGTTTCCGAAAGGAACATGGAACTAAACATGCATCAACGCTTGCTTTCTTGAATGGCCGCTCACAACTGGCGACCAAAATGCACTCAAAAGGCATGATGGGTGAGGGGTCGGTGACCCCGCACATGTGGTGGCAACAAGAGCTAAGTGCAACGCCCCCATTCCTTTTTTTTCCCTTGGAGAACAAAGCAGCAGCATCATCCTAGAAATGACTTTCTTCTAGGACAGGCACAAAACACTATCGATACAAAACTTGCACTTCATTTCAAAGAACACTTCTGTAGCAACAAACAAACCCCCAGTGACGTTCATAAACAAGTTTAAGTTGGCAGTACACGCATAATGTTGATACTACTGCCATTTTGTTTTGTGTGTGTGTTCAAAGTGGAAAAGCCTACCCTCTCCAAACGCACGCCAAAGGCCTCCGTGCGAACCTGAGGCAGTTGAAAGGGAGAGCAAGTAGTGTCGTGTCGCCCTCCCGACACCACATCCGAGCCGAGTGCACTACCGACGCAGGCTCCTTCAAGAGCTGACGCCGGATTGCCACGCAGATGAGCACAAAGCGTGGGACGGAGCTCCATGTGAAAAGCGCAGCGCTTCTTTTCGTAATCTTTGTACATTTCGAGCTTACTTTATACTTTTTTTTTCCTGGTTGTCGTCCATTTGCACGTGTCACCTCAATTTACTGGACCCCTGAGCTTTCCGACCGACATCTCACAGTTCAGCAAAGGAACATCTTGGAACAACGAAAATCTCCTTCAAAGGTGGCAGCACGACAACTCGCCAACAAAAGTTTCCAAGCGGCCACCATGACACACAGATACGAAAAAAATATATATATAGAGAGGGAAGAAACTGGTGGGTGGAAAATTCGAAAGGAACAAACGCTCACAGGAAGAATCGCACCTGCCTCGGCAGAAGGCGGCGGCGGCATGCCAAAACAACCACGAGAAAGAGAAATGCAGCACTAAAAATTACCAACAAAAGCTTTTTTTTTTTTTGCTTTCCTCACGTTCTCTGCATGCGTCTTGTCAGAAACAAGATGTCTTCGTACAAGCCATTACCTTTGCAGAGCTAGTTTGTCAGCAGAGTAAATTGCTGTTCAATTCACAGCAAATGCAAAAGCTGCGGTGACACCTGTTCATGCGCATGCAACATCGGCCGCAAATCTGTCCAACAGATTCCTCTCGCGTGCCAGGTCCCGAGTGATTGCTAGAAGAATTCGGAGTTCAGGCCTTTCATGGAAACAGGCTTCCAAAGCCTCTCTTATCTGACTGCCGTGAAACAACATGCAAATGACTTCAGAGGTAAAAATGTGGGAACAAAATGTGTTGCTGCTAGCAGGGAGGGTTAAAAAAACAGCAGAAGAAACCTGGCGACCGCGCACACGAAAACCAGCACAAAAGTACATCCGAACGCGAACATTGGGCCCTTAATTTCTCATTCACTTTTCCTTAAGCACTAGCTTCGTGTCACGATCATCGAGGATGATGTGAATCTACCCTGCAGAACAGTTGTGTTCGCCCCTTTTCTGACAAATTACAGACAGCCACACGTTTCTAGAGATTCCCAACATCACCACACTGCACGCAATGAAAACAAGAAAAAGTTGCACATTGGTTGCGCCACTTGGCCCATGAAAACATGTTTGCTGTGACAAGGCCCGCGACATCACAGCTTGCGGAGCCCATGCCGATTTACGACTGTGTTGGCCATGACATCAAACAGTCACAAACACGTTTTAGCTGTGACAAAGCATGGAACGTCACAATTTGCAGAGCCAATGTTGACGGAAGAGTAAGTCACACCACCAGACCATCAAAATGCGTCGCCTGTGATGCATCACAGCTTGTAACACCGATGTTGACGTACCAGTCTCTGCGAGTCACAACTTCATCCCATCAGAATGTGTCAGTTCAACAAGGCATGCTTGCAGAGCCCAAAAGACTGCACCGGTCCTTGTCGCTCATGCCACCAGAGCAATTAAAGTTATTTCCGCTGTGACAAAGCATGCAGTGCCGGACTGAAGAGCCAACGTTAAACATGGCCATCAGTGATTGGTCTCCTAGGATAAAAAAAAAAAAAAAGTTTCGCCAGCACTGCACTTCTACTCAGAACATGGCCAAACATCATTGCTGCAACCACTTTGAGATAAAGGATGGAGAACAATGGGAACATCAAAGGGAGGAACATTGTGTAAAGAAAAAAAGAAAAAGAAAGCACAGGTCAGCGTTAACAGTCATCAAGACAAAGAGCAGGTAAAGAACAAAAAAAAAGAAAAGCTAGAGAGAGAGCAAAACGCCCTTGTTTTTTTTCCCCCGCGAGCGAGAACCTAGTGTGGGGGGCCAGCATTAAGCCGGCACCTGGTAGTACAGGCTGGGTGGGACGTACGCCGCATTCTGCGCGTACTGTCCGTAGCCGCCGGCGTATACGGAACCCTGCTGGTGATGCTGGGGCGGCATGTAGCAGTGCTGCGGGGCCATGCCGTGATGCGGACCCATGCCCTGGGCTCGGAATCCTGCGGCTGCTCCATACTGAGTCGGGTGGTGCATCATGGCGGCGCCGTTGGAGGGAGACGGGCGCGGCTGAGGCGCTTGGGGTTGTTGCTGCTGCTGCTGCTGCTGCTGGGGTTGCTGCTGCTGCTGTTGCTGCTGTGGCTGCTGAGCCGGCTTGTAGCCGCTGGCGGCTAGTCCGGAAGTCTGGTTACCAGCGCTGCCTGCCAGGCCGCTGGACATTGGCTTCAGCTGGTTGTTGTAGCCATTCGGGCCGCTGCGCTGGTAGGCAGGCTGACCGCCGTTGTTTTGCATCTGCGGGAAGTAGTTCCACAGGGGTGAACAAGCATGATGGTAACAGTAGATGAAACACTCCTAAATCCCGAAATAACCGAGTTCTCCAGTAAGTAGGAGTACAAACCCCACTCGGGGGTTATTTCATGTACACTACAAAGCTACACCTCGATATGCTGAGCTGGAAGTTCACAGCGTCTGCCTTAGGCCTAAATTTCCATTCACGTCTGTTGCTTGTTCAGCAATGCAGGAAACGTGCAGTTGTCCTTTCAGCAGGTGCTAGATATGCACTCTAAAGACCAGCCTATGTAAGGCAGGACCATAATAAAAGTTTAGGAACATGCTTCCTCCGCTGGCTAAGCTATGTGCTACGCACTGCCACTCCCAACACCTGAGAAACGCACAGTACGCTCATTCTCTCCCAGAAACCTTCTCACCAACAAAACGGGGATGACTAGCCATATCGCATGTATTCTACTTTGCGATTAGATATGGCAGCCGAGGCTGATTAGACATTCGCGAAAGTTAAGGGTGCCAAAAGGGTGCAGGATGTGTGGTTTAAATGCAGTGTGCTTGTAGCATGTCGACAGCGGTTAGGAACAGACACCAAAGTGGGAGGGAGGGGTAAGAGGCCATGAAAGCTTTGCCTTAAGAGACTGACTTGAAGCCCAACGTACCTGTGGTCGGTTGTTGAAGCCGTTCTGCATGGGCCGTCCGCCACCAAACCCATTCTGCTGTCCAGCACCTCGGTATCCGCCGCCACCTCCGGGCCCACTACGGACCTGGGCAGACCCACCCATGCCTCCGCCGTAGCCGCGGTTGTTTCCGTAGCCACCGCCATTGCGCTGCTTGTTGTCGTTGTTGTCATTCTGGAGGCTCGCCAGTGGCTGTCCTGGTGCTCGGAAGCGACGGACTGCAAATAGAAAAAAGTCCCAGGTGTCCTTAGCTATCACCTAAGAGACGTGAAGGCGAAAGCCTTGTAAAGCCTACTGTAACTCACCTCAATACTCCTTAATCCTCCTAATTTACTTTAATCTTCATTCATCCACTTTAATCAACCTTAAAGCACCTTAATCCTCCTTAACACAGCTTAACCATCCTTAATCCACCCTAATGCACCTTAATCCAGTCATTAGCTTTGGTAATCTGGTCTTCCTTGAGTCAGGCGATTTTTTTTTTCTATTTCACAACGCGACCTTAAAATGGAGATCTAAGGCTTGCACCCTAAAAACAAACGAATTTCGGTTGGCACTTTATGGGAGAGTGTTGCCTACAGGTAACACACCAGAAAACATCTCTTTCCGTGCCCAGTTTTGGTTTTGAGTACGACGTTTTAGCTCAATGTCTTTGGCCAACACTGAATGACAGGCAGCAAGCGTCATTTGCCGGATTCGAGCAAGAACCAAGGAGGTCGAAGAAAAAGCTCGGTGTGTACCTCGCTTTCATTTGAATGCATGGTCTTGGGACACCAACCGATGCAAGATGCCCTGTTACAGTGGTATCACGCACCCAACGCAGAGAAACAGCTGTTTCTCATCCAACCAGAACTGCCTATGGAAGTTCTACACGATGAAATGGGTGGCTTAGGGTGAAGCTCACTTCCAGTGCTCTGCCTGATGTTGCCAGTCTATTGCGAAATTTTTTTTTTTTTATTCCCCAGCTTGAACTGACCCAGGTGAGAATCTGGGAGTTCTTTCAGGAGTGTTCTTGCTTCCGCAGCTCTCCCTTCACCGCCACAGAAAGTTGCCTACGAGTATAGGTAACTAAGAAACTATGCCTGTTCCATTCCGACATGATTGTGCCAACTCCTGTGGCAGATGAACAATGGGAGAGGCTCCATTTTACTCTTAGAGCCTCTACACCAGAACACCAGCCTTCTCAAGATTAAAAGCCAAACAAAGGTGGATGTACAAAATGTATCTACGCATTTTTTCTACTCACGAAATAAAAAGCACTGACTAATTGATTAATCTCAACAAAAAATGAAGGCTTGAAGTGATCAGCAGCTGTCGTACAAGGTATGTCGCTGGAGCCTATGTTTTGACAAAGGCGCTTGTTTTAATTGGGGCTCCGACAAAGTGCCCCTGCTGAAACATTGGCTCAAGCGGCATTCCTCGTTCGCCCTCTGCATTATTCCTCTCAAGGGTGTAACCGAAGAAAAAAAAAAAAAGAAAAGAAACCTACTGTTGCGGCCGCCGCTGAAGGCGCCGCTTCGGGCCAGGTTGGCCATCTCGTACAGCTTGGGGTTGACCGCCTGGTTGGCCTCCTTGAGCACAGCGATCAGCTCCTTGGCCTGCTTCATGTTGTTGGGCGTGAAGAAAGTGTAAGCCGTGCCCGTCTTGTTAGAGCGTGCCGTCCGGCCGATGCGGTGGATGTAGTCCTCGGAGCAGTGCGGGTAGTCGTAGTTGATGACAAACCGGATGTCGTCCACGTCTGTGAATGCACTCCGCAGTTAGCCGCGCTACCACCATGAACAAATCTCCCTCGCGAGATCCTGTCCCATGCAAATCTTTTCTATGTATTGTTGACGTAGTTAAGGCTAGTACCCTAAGAAGCTACTACAAGAAGCACTCCGTTTTCTTTGTGCTAAGCAAAAACTGCCAGGTAAGCAATTAAACATCTTACATATTCATTAGCAGTATACAATTTTACAAGAGCATGCATGATTAATAAACAATGCAAGGTATTCAAAACCTAGTCTTCAGAAGATGACTAGTACTAGTCTTCAGGAAAAGGATTCACAAACATCTGCCAAATCCTGGGTCATTTTGTCATCCAATGCACAAATTCCTCTCTCAATAGTGGTTGGAACTATAAGGAGCTAATGGGCGCTTCAATGTTTCTTTTACTTACCATGATGCTCAATAAGAACAACTAATTTATAATCTTGATGAGCCAGCTAACTAGCAAGCAGGAATAAAAATATATTGGATACATCCTGCTTGAAATATATACCTTTACAAAAGCACATATGTTCAACAAGTATTGTCAGGTGCTTGAAGACTAGTCCTCGGAACGCAGAGAGTCTTCAAGTTTCCACAAGTATCTATACTGTCTGCCATACTTTTGTCATAAGACACACACTGCTCAACTTGTTCCTCTTGTTAAAGTGGTTTAGCACCTTAACCTCCGATATCATTACCATTCGACAAGGACAAGCGCCAGCATAACCTAGTGCTCAAGTCAGATGATCATGAACTCAAGAAATTATGGAACTAAAACCACCATTAACAAGGGAAGCATGTTTAGCAGTGAAACACGTTAGCAAAGACTTTTCTTGAAGTTCAGTCTTCAGAAGCTGAGTAGCACGAAGTCTTTACTTGAAGACTAGTCTTCAGAAAAAGTCTCCGCAAAGGTGTTTCCATGTTTGCCAAAACTTTTTGCCATTTCGTCCCATGACACAGACAAACATGTTCCTCTTGGTAATAGTGGTCAATTGCAATAACTTCAGACTTTATATCTGACAGGGAAAGGCTAACAACACAAACATTATGCTTCCATTTCCATTGCGTTCAATGTAGACCGATAACTGACAAGTAATATAAGCAACCTTGAAGACTGAGCAGAGAAGACTAGGAAGACTTAAGGTATCTTGTGCTGGCAAAAAAAAAGTATGACTAATAAATACTGCCATGTGCCAAAAGACTAGTCTTCAGAAAGGGACTACGAAGTCTTCAGGAAAGTCTTCGCAAAGGTGTTTTCACATATGCCAAACTTTTAACCGCTTTGTCCTATGGTACACACTGCTGTACAAGTTTCTTTTGTAACAGTGATCTAGTACCCTAACTTCCAACTTATAAGTGATGGCTACACAAACATGACCTTAGGTTCCTCTCGGTCAATGGAGACAACCAGTCAATATAAAAAAGCTTGAACATGGCTTGTAACGAGGGGCAGAAGGAACCTTTTGATGCCTTTCGTACACAATCGAGCAGGTGCACCTATATATACTGCCGGGTACCCAATGACTAGTCTTCAGAAGGCGACTAATCTTCAGAAGAAGTATTCGCAAAGGAATTTTCATGTGTGCCAAACCTTGAAACCATTTTGTCCTAGGACACACATGCCGCTCAAACCATTCGGCCAACAGCGCTCAGTCCAGACAGCTTCCACTGCTCCAAGCCCAGACTTGCGCAAGGGCAAACGTGAGTCAGCCGTGGGGTGGTGGGACAACTTGTCAAAAGCCCCGCACGCCACATCCGGGCCTAGTTCCTTCGTCCCACTGGCAAACGCCACAGCTTCCCACATTGGCCGCTGCGTCGTCCCGCGCAAAAGACTCCCGACGCCACCTATACTCCAGCAGTAGTGCAGACCGGACATGTGTTAAGACATGTAGCACGACAGAGGTTTGAAGTGAGTTTCTAGTGGACAGTGCTTTGTTTTTACTGTGAATGCGAGACATACACATGTAACAATGAAAAAACAAACCCATACACTTCTCTGGGAGGTTCCTCAAGGTGTTTTTATAGAGAGAAAAAAAGACTAAAGAAGGGGGAGGAAGGAGAGAGAGAACAAAACAGTAAGACTAGTTATCGAAGCAGGGTTCATAGCAGTATGTTTCTTTGTCACCAACATCTTGCACGTTACGCACGCTGAGCTTTACCAATTAGGCTAGTGCAGCGACCACCTTCTTGTCCACTTACACAGCTGAAGTGCAGGCTAATAATGACTAATACGTTAGCTTGAACACAGAATATTGTCTTCAACGATGAGAACAGTTTTTTTTTTGTTCTATAGGCGGTATTCACATCGTAATCCACAGCAACGGCTCCCTCAGAGAAGCGTCGATCTTTAAGGCAGTGCTTTTGTGTGCTGCCATAGTTTGATCACCACTGCCCCCAACTGTGAACCTGTGCACAAGAAAGGCTTAGCCAGAGACACTCCAGAAAGGTGCGAAACGAACTCTATTGGCTTGAAATTTGAGTTACATCAACTTTGTGACCACATGTTTAAACAAAATCAAGTCACTTAAATGAAACTTTTCGGGTTTCGAACAGACTGAAAACAGATACTGAAGGGTTTTCGATCGTTTGAACGACTGCTATGAACCCTGAATGTTACAAAAAGAAAAGAAAAAAAAAAGAAAAGAAAAAAAGAAGGAAGAAAAGAAAATCATACAATAATATGAATATACCATGCATTGCCACTTCTTATTCTTATAACTGGCCAAGCATATCTCAAAGACCAAAAGAACCTTCTCAGCCAGCTTAATTCGCCAGATTAAAGCTCAAAATTTTGTTTCATTGATCGTTTAAATTTTGTTCCCACAACACTTCGCTAGTACATCATGACATCACAAATGTCATGGCATTTCATTACGGTACAAAATGCGCCACTGTTGATCTCATGTTTATTTTCTAATGCAATGCAATTCTGCCTCCTAACCATACAAACTGCCCAACTAACCCCAAGCAGAATGTTGCTGAAATCCAGCCTTTGCAAAAAGTCCTTGGCGTGAAAGTTGCAGGGCCTTTCGTTTTCGCATTCTAACTTGACCTAATCAGTTAGCATTTCCCAGAAAACCAGCTCAAGCTTGCTACTTGCAGTGTCCCTCTGACTTCCCTGCATCATTTACTCTGCGTGACCACATGTTTGAATGGGTCCCTGAATAACTAACACGTGCGCACGGATTGGCACAGCTTGGACTCCATAGCTCGGCACACATGCTGCCAAATAAAAGGTATTGGGCAAGTCACGAATGACTACCCTTAAAAAGCCATAATTTAAACCCATAAAACCCCGTAATTTTTACTCAATCACTATCCCCAACATAAGGATGAGGAACCAAACCTTACCATGCAGGACGACATGACTGCATCGCGAGAAACGCAGCTGACAAGACATGTGCTTACCAAGTCCGCGGGCTGCCACATCGGTAGCTACCAAGATCGGAGAGCGGCCCGAACGAAACTCTGCACAGGCATGAGAAATGGTTTGCGAGGTTAACATTCTGAAGCAACACGTAGGCTGTGAGATTGGGCTTCGGGAATTTTCCGGAATAAACTTGCTCGAAGTAAGCACCCCTCTGGTGTACTTTGGCAATCTGAATACTTGCAACAGTTGAGTCGGAGACCGATGAACAGATGTTTTTTACGGATAGGATTTTTTTTCCTTGCATGAAACTTAACGCCACACTCATGAAGGGACAGCAGGCAGGCGTCCATTATGTCTTACCGTATTTACTCACATAGTGATCACACTTACTTGTAAAAAAAATTGACGAAAATTCAGGGGTGCCAACATTACGTGGGTTAAACTTGCCGCAAAAGAAAAAAAAATATTTTTTTTTCATCCCACATTTGCTGCGGGATGACAAGAGGTCAACAAGCAGGCGGCTGCCACTGAACAGAGCAGGACACCAAAACAAAAATGGCGGCCGGTGAAGCAAGCCAAACACGCTGAACGCGATTGTTTTTTTCTTCTCGCGAGTACATTACGTGCATTGAAACAGTTTCTTCCGTATCAGTAATGAATAATATAGTAAATATCGGCAAGTTTGTGACTAACGTAGCCAAGTCCACTTTGAGGGGACAGAAACAGAGGTGGGCGCGCATAGCTGCCAGTGACATAGAAACACATGGTGGGCATGCTGTACAAACTGCGGCCATTTGTCTTCACTACTATGCTAATACGGCACGTTTCCGCTAAGGGTGGGCGAATATCTTAGCTGCGTTACAAGCGTCGGCGTATGAATAGGGTACACTGCTAACGTCAGTGTAAACGTGGCCACTATCGTTGTCGCTCGCTATTTGTTGCGTGCCCACGAGTGCAGACGAGAAGAATTGAAAGGCGCCCGTTTTGTTGTTGTTCTTGACCAAAACCATTATGAAGCCTGTAAATAATAAAGCCAAGGTAAGTTTGGTCGTAGTTTTTTTTCTTTTTTTTTTTTTTTTTCATGGAAGTGTGGAAAGTGATGAAATGGAGCATCTGCTTAAGGGGGGACCTGGGCCTGTTTGGTGCGTACAGACCACTTGGTATGTCTTCAATAGTCAATCGCGTGGCATTCGACAGATGGTAAGCGCGATCATCATAGCTAGACTTGGCACACGACATATCGCTGCGACAAGTTTGGGGTGCGATCATCACACGGGAAAGAAAAAAAAAATTGAATTTTGATGACAAAATTCAAGGGCACGATCATTACACGAGTAAATACGGTATAGTTGAAGAAACCGAATGTTATACAATTTCGAATAAAATATGAATCTAACAGCAAAGACCATTTGATTCAAAATATCAGAATTTGTTGGGCACTCAGCACCAAATGGTGCGTGTATCAAGGGTGTTATGTAATAACTGCCTTTTAATAATGTAATTATTAAATATGTAACAATGAAATACCCCCAATTGGGGGTCTTTAATATGATGTGATGTGTTAACCACTGCACCACGACCACAATTGTTTTGCTCACGAGATAATGGCACAAACAGCATCCATGGCCTGCAAGAACCACCGACTAATACGCGTATGCGAAAACGAGACCGTGCATACACCACACATATTGCACTTAGTTTTCACACAAATATGTGCTTCCAGACTGCTGCTGTGTGGTTCAATTGCGATATAAAAATACTGCGATACAAAATTTCTCCACCAGCTTGCCATGGGATGAGCATGGTTCAACATGCACTGCACAATTTCAAGCTCGCAGATTTGGTGTCATGGCCTCCCCTTTAAACTGCTTTACGACAGGCAACTGACTTGCTGTCATAGCAGATACTGATGTTCTCGCACCTTCCTCAAAATCAAGAGTACTTTCCACCGGCCTCAAGAAACAACAAGACTGTCCCAGGAAGCTTTGTTTGTAAACAGCAGGGGAAGGGGGGGGGGGGAAGAAAGACTATTATGGACTACTCACCGTTGAGCACCCAGTCCCGTTCCGACTGAGACTTGTCCCCATGAATGCATATAGATGGTAACCTTTGAAGCAAAGAAAACAACAACTGTAGCCCGTCAAATGCAAGGCACAATGCAAGGAAGAAGTTTTCAGACATATTGTAAGTTTTGCTGGTAACAGTTAAAGGGCCCCTGAAACGGTTCGGACAAATTTTGTAGACGCGTAGGGTACAGCTTAAGCAGAACATTCGCACCACAATTTAAGTGAAGCGTTACGTATTAATGGAGCTACAAGCGATTAGAAGTTACCCTCCTCCCTAGCCATGCTTTTCCTCCTCAAATCGTTTGCCGAGCAAGCGGGGCTAAGCTCCGCCTTCGCTGGTTCTGCGTCACGATGCGACGCCACAACGTCCAGTTCCGGTTGTTTTGGAGCCCACCCGCGCGAGACCACTCCGCTAGCCACTTGGCCGTCGACCCCAAGCGAGAGCTATCGAAGCAGCGTGCGTTGCGAGCATTCTGTCGTAGCACCGAACGTGTCTTGTATTCCGGTAACCACAGGCAAGCTGGTCATTTCAGCAAATGACTGGAGGCATAAACTCAAGCTGATGAAGGAACTTTAGCGTAGACGTACGTGAGCGGCCTGATTGGTCTGCACGGTCCATACACTTGTTGGCGCAGCGCTTAACCATCCAAACAAAGCGCTAATATTGTTCTAACCGAGTGTAAAACATTTTAAACATTTATAAAGACAACGTGTTGATGATTACACTCCTGCGAAAAATACACACCAGCTGCAAAGAAGAATACACTTCGTTGCTGCTCCTGTGTATGGTTGAGCTCTGTGCCACCAGGTGGCTGCACCGTGCAGACCATTCACACTTGCACTTCTGCTCATCTCATGGCTCATCCTGTCACGGCAAAGTCAAGCGGCCAGACCCTGTCCCCTTGCGCTTGCGTTTGCCCTAATACCGGACTCGCGAATCGCTATTGCGTTAGTAATCTTACGGTGTAAAGTGACGGCCACAAACGCGCAAATCCTGGCGCCGATCGGATAGCGGCAGTCCGATGCGCAGCAGCCAGTTCGCTCGTACGTTGCCTTGCAGAGGGACACGATGTCGCAGCTTGACACATTGCCAGTCGCTACGTTTGCAGTCCACAAGGCAACAAAGTCGAATCATAGTGCTCGCGAAAAGACCGAGACCGACTCTGACCGCGGAGCTCTCGTCAAAATGGAGTACGTTGTAACACAAGCAGACGACACTTGCCGTGTGCCGGAAGTGCTTAAGTGTACTGAAAAATTGTGCTTGTGCCTTCTCTTTATGTTACTTTCTTTTCATAAAAACAAATGAACTAACATTTCGACTATTAAGAAGATCATTTGTTTACAATAAAGTTGGAAGAATTATCGATCACGCGCCCTGGTCAGCCAATCGGATAGCTCACCCCACTGACGCCGTATGGGTGATTTCGGTCATATGGGTAGGCGCGGCTTAAAATTCCGCTGAGCAGTGTGCTGCGATTGGCAGCGATGTGCATTTTTAAACCCTTATAATAAATTGCACACTTTACGCGGGGCACTTAGATGTGTCAATTATTGATCAGAAGGACCTACTCTAACGACTCAGTACGTTTGTAGAAAATCATCAAAAGCGTTTCAGGGTCCCTTTAAAAGAAAAAAAAGACAAACAGTCAGCAGTTCTTGCATCTGACATTACACTCTGCCCTCACCCTTTCACACTAAACAGGTGGCAACAAACAATTTAACGCCTTAAAATGTGCGAGGGGGGTGTAATGTCATGCTTACCCGCTTCTCCTCATCCTGCGTGTCAGCTCGTCAACTTTTTTCTTGGTTTCGGCGAAGATCAAAGTCTGCGCAGCAAAAACATAAAAAAAAGTCCTTAAAGCACCCTTCTGCGCAACCAGCCGCACCGCTTCTCGCAACACTGCAAGTGGCACTGGCAGAGCAGGTCACTGACCTTGTTGTCTTGTTCACTGATGATTTCCTTGTGCAGTTCCAACAACCTGCAGCAGGCAAAAAGCAGAGAAACACCGGCAGTTGAGTAATAGGCCGTGCTAGAAGCTAGAAAAGTTTAGAAAAGTTTAGAACAGGCTACTGGCAGAAGTGCGGTCGAACCCCGCTATAACAAAACCGCATCCAGTACAAAAAATCAGTAGAATCTAGCGATACTGAACTCCAATGGGACTAAAAATTCACTCAAATAAAACTGAGTCCTAACGAAGGACTCAGTTTTATTCCCCTTTCCCTTTTAAGTCTACTGCAGAATCCCGATGATACAAATCTCTCGGGACGGCACAAAATATCTGTCGCCCAAAGTTCGTATAATCCAAAAATGTAAACAATCGGGAATCGAGAAGGGGGTGGTGGAGGGGCATGGGAATAAAATGGCTGACTTGCTCAAAATTTCAGGTAATTTTTTTCACACAGTCCTAAGGCCTGTCTTTTTTTCAGGCAAAATGTATGGAAGAAATACGCAGCAGACAGAAAATTGCACTTGTTTAGTAAGTCACTGAAAACGACAAGAAAATCGGGCTTCAGGAGGCGTTATCTCCCCACTGATCGCACGAGCACGGCTTTCAGTTGACACAGTGCCACCGTCTTGCTGTCGCCGTAAACACGAGAGATCTGAGATTCAGGTAGCCACAGCGCTGCATTCATCCATGTAGAATTAAAAGCAACAAAAGCAAGTGCAATAAGGGAACCCCAATAAGGGAATTTGTTACTGCAATTTGAACCACTGGTGCACTTGTTTTGCGCCCGCATTTTGGCAGCAGTGAGCTGTGCACTGCGCGTGTTCCGAGGCCAAAATTTCAAGATCTGCCAGGTTATGTCGAGCTTCTGTCATTGCTGCATCCTAGCTGGTGTCTGATGTTGATGAGGACACAATCTGCACAAGGTAAGGGAATCCATTTACTAATCTTAAGAGGCAGTGAGGCTACTTGGCATCATGCAATCTGAGGGTGCAAAGGTAGAAAAGTTTCCAACTGCCATCGGGCACCAAAGACAATGGCAGGTGTGAAATACGGAGATAAGGCTACCCATGGAATTGAATGCTGCCGACCTCTGAAAACACGCCAAGATGGCGTCACATGCGACTCCCGGCTCCTGATAAAGTTGCAAGGTCCTTGAGAACGTCCGACAAATTGCATTATACTGACCAAAGCAAATTTCTTTTCTCTTTTTGGGGGGAGCGACGTAGGGTGACTGGTGAATCAAGGTGACCGCTCTACCGGCCTGACAACAGCCATAGCAAGGGTCTTAGGGGGCGCAGCCTCTTCGCCAGCCCTGCCAGAGATTACTCTGTGGCTCGACTGTTATCATCCCGCTGCGGCGCGAAAAGTGGTTCGCAACTTTGAAATTTAGCACGATGTAAGCTAATGGACTTACTTGCCCTGGGGCTTTTGGAACTATTCGTATCAGGAATGATCACACCACCGAGATTACTCTACTCTAGTGTCCGATCGATGTGAATTTAGCCTTCGAGTGTGGCTTTTTGGCAGTGTGTGTCGCACTGCCATGAAGCCACACCTTAGCCCTTTTAAGGTGCTGTGTACACAATTGTGTACACCAAGATAGTGCATCAACAGCTAAGGCATTAATGAAAGTAAGGATATTTAAAATGTCACATGCATCTTGAAACACTTCTGACTGATGACAGTGCTGCAAGTTTGAATAAAAAGTACAAAACGTTTTAGTAAAACGAGTCGAAAGGTAGACAGTTGGGTAAATGTTCTTGCTCGGAGCCACTATGCCGCTGTATGCAACGGGTGCACTTTTTTCATTGTTTTTCAAGCCTGCTGGACATAACATACTTGATGTTATGCTTGATGTTCCTGTATGAAGTTCTTGCATGGACTTGACATTCTCTAAACCTGACAAAACTCGCTAAAGAATTGAAAATTCTTAATCTAGTCTGCCACTGTGTGGTTTTCCCAAATAGTGCACGCGCTGCCTGCGAACCGGAACTCTGATCACAATGTGCAGCGCTCGAAGGCAGCAACGCAGCGGAAGCTGAAGATTACGAGTGTCGCTCAAGAGGCGGGGAACAGAGCTGGCCAAGACACAACGTGGACGAATCTTGCATCCGCAAATGGAGACTGCTTTCACAAAGATTCAAGCATTGTTGTAAGCAGTTATTCCCACTGGTTACATGCAAGAAAACATGGCATCTTTTCTCAATCAGCATGCAGCAACACAAGGCCACAGTGCTTCTACCAGTATGTCTGACCTACTAGCTCGAGCAGAAGTCGTTCTAAAACAGGCTGCCCTACTTCATAATCAGACGCACTGCAGCCCACTTTAACCATTCGTGGCATTGCATTTAGAACTGTGAATGTTGGCACAAATGCCTTGATCAAGAGCCACATGCCGGTGGGACACGAGTGACTGCCGAGTACTGGCCAACTCACTTGTTTTCCTTATCGGACTCTTGGCAGACGTCGACGATTTGCACGATGCGGTGATTGGCGCAGAGCTGCAGTGCCCCAATGTTCACCTGCGCAGAAAATTTTCTTTTACCACATCACTCGTTCAGAAGCAGCAACAGCAGATAAGATAAGCAGCCTCATGACATGCTTTGCAACATGTGCCAACTGTGAGGTGCTGCCCACTTACACTTGCCATGTGAAAGCATAAATCTTAAATGTGAAACAGACAACACAAGCAGAGATGGAGACGATGAGCAGAAGTTGCTTGTATTGCCGTCTGCGTCAGAAGTACAGCTTATGAAAAGTGCACTGCGCCTATCAGAAGCTGCAACATCACACGGTGCAACAATTTATAATATGTACCATTTAGTACAAACTGAAATGCAAAGAGGTAATAGTGATCACATGTCGTGTTTGACCCTTTGAAGGTCAATGACCTAAATATACGGCACCGCGAACGAAGTCCGAAATGGTCGATGCCATATATTTATGGCACCATCTGTAACGTTTAAAAAGCGCGCCAATTTCCTGACCTTTTTTTTTATGTCATGTGCTGCCACTATGTGGGAATACAGGGAGTGTTTTTCGTGCGCCTCCCTCTCTCTGTTTTCGTTGCATGGTTTGTTTTAGCGTTAATTCCCTCCCGCGCGTCTATATAGTATCGCTTGCGCAGGGCCAGGTGCTGGTTTGGGCTTTGTTTTGCGGGCGGTTTCGGCTTCTTGCGCTTGCAAAACTGATGGCTATCATGTCACTAATCGCTCAAAGGGCGACCGCTTGCTTCTCGCTCATTTAATGCTTACGGGGGTGCGCACAGGAATGATACCGCCGTGCATGCAATTCCTTTGCATTTTTTTTGAGACTCTCAAAAACTAATTGCCTCTGGCTGGCGATAAGATGAAGATTAGTGGAAGTTTGTCACATGTTTTGCTTTTTTGACGGGCACACAACCACCCAGTTTTCTTGAGTGTGCACACCTACGCAGTTCGATTATGCTATGAATGTACATATTTGTGTAAGATCAGGAACATTTGAGTCTTGCGAAATATTCTCGTGTGTGCATTTTCAAAGCCTTGAAGTATAACAATGCATCAAATTTCGAATCTTATAAGTTTATTTCCTTTTTTACTGTTGTTATTCATGAATGAAGATACATATATACCAACACAAAGTATTTTTTTCCTCACTTTACGGTCACCCTAGAAAAATTACGGGAAGTGTTTTTCGAAATAATACCCTAAGAAGAATTGGAATCTGCAATAAAAAAAATCGACCCTGGGCGGTTATACAGTGCAGTCCACTTATAACGATACCACATATAACGATATATCGGTTATAACGATGGGTCGACATGAGAGTGTCATTTTATGCATTAGGTCTATGGGGAAAAAAACCATTTATAACGATCGGTTATTCACCGCATATCGGATATAACGATCAAAATTTTGCAGTCTCGACGGCGTTTTCCGTGCCAAATAATCGTAACGTTTGCGTTGCTTAGTTCCCTGAAACGAACGATGTCGAGACGAGGCGATGTTTACCTCCGTAAGTTCGTATCTGCCGCCATTACCGCGCAGCGCGTCTCGCCCCGCCCGCGCACGAGTAGGCGCAGCCAACGTTGACGCAGCGCGCCACAAGATGGCGCTAGCTGCTTCATGCGCGCGCGTCGGCCACAGTCGCTCCGATAGAGAGAGAAAGAAAAAAAGAAGCGACAAGCAAAGCGGCGCGGTGGCGCCCGTCCCGCGTCTCTCTCGCGATAGCAAGCTGACGCCACCGAAGCAGCGTGCAACCAACGGTTCAACCCAGTTCGAAGATGGCGCCGACAAAGCGCAAAGCTGTGTCGCTTGACACGAAGATGGATATTTTGCAGGACTCTCGATGCGGCTTCAAGGTGAGCGCCCTCGTGAAGAAGTATGAGCTCGTCCAGTTAACGATTTCAACCATCTTGAAAACCGGGAGCACCGCGATTGTGAAGGCAGGAGCTATCAGCGGCCATTCCGATCAGCGGAAAAGGGGTTAGAGACCCTTTGTACGCCGATGTTGAAGAGGCGCTTTACCAGTGGTTCATCACCAATTGCTTCAAGAAGGCGGGCTTTGTGCGTAAGGACGAACTTCCCCAACCCGCTGAGACCGACCCGGTGGAAGTCGCTGACATAACCGAGCTCTGGGAGCTCGTTCCTACTGGTGACACAGGTGGTGTGTCGAAGGAGGAGTTTTTGACTGCAGACAGTGCTGCCTCGTTCTGCGATGAGGTCACCGACGAGGCGATCGCCGAAGATGTGCTGTCTCGACAGACGCAAAGTTGTGCGACGGTGGCGACGGCATCAGCGACAGTGACAACGAGATCGACTGTGGCTCCTTGACCCCGACCACGATGTCCACGCAAAGTGCACTGTCGTCGATCGACTCCTTAATTGATTTTATGCATGCTAAAGGATTGCCGCCAGTGTTCGCGCAGCAGCTGGAATCCATGCACACCGCGGTTGTGAAGCTGAAGCTGCCGCAAAAGCAAGTGCAGATTTCGGACTATTTCAGCGCGCCTAATCCTTGACACGGTCATTGGCGCTAGAAATAAAGTTTGTTTTTCACGGCCTACTGTATACATCATCTATTCTTTAGAGCAAGTAGCGAATTCGAGTTCAGAGCTGCAAAGGTAAAGAGCGCAAACGCGTTTAAATTTTTTTTTTTTTTTTGGTAAATGCAGTCCAGATATAGCGATCATCGGTTATAACGATCATATTTTCAGTCTTTCTCGATATCGTTATAAGTGGACTGCACTGTATTGAGCAAAAAAAATCGACCCTCGAAGGGTTAATCACAGTTTCGCCGCATGGTGCAACCCTCTCTGTTTATTCAACTGACAAACTTTTTGATGCGGGCTCAGGCTCCACGTTTTGAACATTACAACGCTGCTCCCTTTCAGCTCACCTGGATGTAGTCCTTGAGGAAGTCCTCGGCCAGGGAGCGAACCTCCTTGGGCCAGGTGGCACTCCACATTAGCGTCTGGCAGTCCGGACGGATCTGTTCCACAATCTTGCGGATCTGCGGCTCAAATCCCATGTCCAGCATGCGGTCGGCTTCGTCCAGCACTAGGTAAGTGCAGCGACGAAGGTTCACCTTGCCCGCCTCCAGGAAGTCGATCAGGCGGCCCGGTGTGGCAATGCAGATCTCGACACCTGAAAGTGGCATGCGGCACTCTAGAAGCTGCAAGGGACCGACAGCTGCACTTTGCAGAAAGACTATACAGGGCCCCTTCCGATTGTCAGTCCCTGATATGAGTCCCCCACGGACGGAAGCACCACCCGAGGCGGTGCTTCCAGCCAATGGGTGTTGCATACTGCAACACCTCGAGCAGTCCTGGACAGGCCGGGATGACAAGTTGAAGGGGCCCAAGAGCGTTACTTGCTCTTGAACCTACAGAAGTAGTATAGCTATTGCGGAAAAGATTCAAGGATATTTAAGGAGATTCAGGGACCTTGCAACAGTGTTTTAGAACAGCATTTACAACCAAACATGAATGCATTGCGTACGTAAAGGCACTGTCCTCACCGCGGATGCTCCAGACGCTATTGGGTTCCCACAGTTTTTGTACACTATGTTGACATATGTTACATGACGAGCTTGGCACATGTCACGTTTACTTATGCTATAAAAAAGCGTTGTCTAACATGGCGGCACTAATGGCTTCCGCTTCAGCATGAATTCTCGTGATGGCTACGCTCTTACAATCACGATCACCAGTTACTGTTGAAATGAACTTTGGTTTCCTCTAAACTTATCTTAAATGTTAGCTATGAGCACACAGTGCATTCACTTTCCAAGATTCCAGTGCCCATAGGTCTAACAAGACGCCCTGGCATAGAAACGGCAGGATGGCCACTAATGGATTGACTTGGAGACGTTTTACACGAGACGTTAGACAGTGCCAAATACTCTGACGTCTTCCTTATGTTTGCGTTCCCGTACTCTGGAAGAGACGTGCACTGTAACGTCTGGCAAAGGTGCTTGCGTTTAATGTAGGCAAGGCAACAAATGCTTTCCTAAAGCTGTCTAATTTTCGAAGATTAAGAGCACCAAGGTGCTTGACCGCTCTAAAGAGAGTCTAGACTTGCTAGATTCAGGAACACACTAAGTGGCAACATCCCTGTCACCCAGCCTTGGAACATGTGTCCCAGACACGCTCGTCGTCAAACAAAATGCGGCAGCTCCTCACCACGCTCCAAGTCCCGCAACTGCGCTCCCTTGGGGGCCCCGCCAAAGACGCACGTGTTGCGGATCCGGGACGCCTTGCCGAAGTCCGACGCCACCTGCTGGATCTGTTGGGCCAGCTCGCGTGTTGGTGCCAGCACTAGAGCCTGCACAGCAGATGAATCTCAAGATTAGACTTGCATGTTTCCAAGCTAAGCTAAATGAGAGCCAGCTAAAGCATGCGTCTATTCTACATCATTCTGATGTGCGCTCAAATTGAGCTTCACGTGAACATGAAATAAGTAAAAGAAGTGGCTGTGTAGCCATTCAGGCGTAATATAGGAATGCTGGCTGGCTTCGGCTTGGCATTTGCCGACGGTCGCACCATAACCACAGATTTCTCTCAACAGCTCGACAAGCTTTCCTCTGCTCAGTTCCATCTCTCATTCTCACATAGCCTGGCTTCCTACAAAAGCTATTAGAGGGTGCTCTGGCGCTGCCATCATCAGAGACACCATCAGAATGATGGGCAGCAGCGCGACTTTCGTTTTATCTTTGTGCACGTGTCTTCAGATGCTCTCATCAAATTATTTATTGCGTTTGATCTTTCTAGATTACAAAGCACTTGTGCACTGCTAAACGCGCAAGCTGTAGTGGCGCTGCCGTCTGCACCTCGGCTTCTGCCCAAAGAGAAAGGCTGACGACATGAGTGCGTGCTCGGGCTGAGGCCGACACGTCCATCCTCGCTGTCTGCAGATGGCTCACGCAATAGCAGCGACAGTGCGATGGCACTGCTGCTGTTGGCAATTGCGAAACACGAGTGGTCATCTCATACGGTGGAAACTCCAAAACAACTCACCACTGGTCCGTCTCCCCGCTGGAGGTAGGGCTGGTGAGTGATGTGAACTATTGCTGGCAAGATGTACTGCATAAAGAAAAAAAAGAGCGTATGAAATGTTTTGTTTCCTAAAATTGCAGCAAAGCAATCCAGTACAAGAAAGCGAATGGGAAATCCAACACCGACAGCAAGAATGACGATTTGCAGCAAAAGCATTTCTTATTACCGACACAAGAATTCGGTGTCCCACTTTTCTCCTTTTCTAGGTAGTTTACGACCCCACAGTTACGGCACGAAGTTTCAATTCCTCAAGAGCACCACAAACTATTTCAGCACCTTTTGCACGACCCGTCTGGAACCCACGTCAGGCGCAGCACGGCTTTGGACATGAAAAAGGAGACTTGTCACGTCACCGATGTGGGGGTTGCACTCTGCGTGCGGCTAGGGCTGAAGGCGAGCTCCGGATCTACCCCCACGCAGTCGCTTTGTGGTACGCTCCAACCCATAGCGCGGGAATCGCGGCTATGTCGGGTTCAAACGAATAAGGCAACTAGCGGTGTCCACTGTAATTTATTGCTACCATTTATTGCTACCAGCAATAAAGAACACACGCAGAGGGACGTCCTCTCTATAATAGCAATAAATAGGCTTGCCTCGTTGCCTGGGTGGGTCAGGCAAACGAGGTCACTCGCAGGTTGCGGCAGGTGATCTTACCCTGGTGGCGCAGGTGTCCAAGAGAGAGAGTCTCCCCCGGTGGCACGTTTTTATGCCTTTTTACCTTTTGCGAGGGGAGGTACTCCTTGCCCGCCGGATATGTTTCCTTTCCTGCAAGCCGAGTGGGGGGAGGGGGGTACGCGCGTCACGAGAGCGACGGACAGAGGGAGGGCGTGTAGTGCCTCTCTCCCTTGTCTACGCCGGCTCAAAGCGTTTGCCACGTGGGAACAGGACGTCGCGAGTACGCAGGAGGAAATGGGAGCGGGTGCTCCCCACATCCTCCTCCGCTTAAGAAGGCCCTCGGACGCAAAACACTTGAGACGCTAGTTTATTTGTCAAGAATGGCCCAGATGCCCGTCTCCACTGCCATTTCAGTCTCCTGGGGCTCCTCCGTCACGTCCAGGGTTGTGGCCGCCGCCTCTGATGCTGCCTGCCCGCCGTCGTTTTCAGCCACCGCCGCAGCATCCTCGTTCGTTCTGGCAGTCGTCTTCGCAGCTTGCTGATCTGCCCTCCAAGCAGCGGTGCCTGGGTGGCCGGTCGCCACGTGGAGCAGCCACTCCGCGAACTCGGTCTCCGGGGCCGCTCAGGCCAGCATGGCCTAAACCACTCCACTGGGTGGCCGTTGCTGTGGCGATGGCGTTCTTTGTCTCTTCATCCGGAGTCGGTGCAGGGCCCCTCGGTCGTGGCTCTTGTGTATTCGCACCGCGCCACATCTGCACAGTCTTGTACCCGCCGGCAGGGGCAGGCAGGCGCCCTCCGCCCTCTCGTCGGCATCTTGTATTGTCCGGCCATGGAAGAGCCGGAACAGCCGTTCCGGAGGCGTTCCGATCCGGGCCCTCTCCTGCCGGCGCCAGGGTCGGTCTGATACATATACGGCCGGTGGATCGACGCCATCCTGATAAGTCCAGGTAGCCACGTCCCGGGTGCTGCGGCCTGGTTGCTTAGGTTTCTTAGCACCAGGTTCCCTTGGTGACCCTGACTGGGCCTCGGATGGAGAGGTCAGGCGGCGAGGTGAGGGGTCCACGGGGAAATGGTGGCGTTGTCCCTCATAGGCTGGCTCTGAGGGTGTCCAGGGTGAGGCCTGGCGATGCTCCTGGTGGGTCGAGGGCCCTCGAGGGGACACCTCAAATGGGGGGTGTCCCACCGGCGAGACAACTCGGCGGCGCTTACAGTGGGCGTCATGGTCCATCTGCGTGGTGGAAGTCAACACAGATAAGGTTAACACTCGCATTGCGCGCAACGCCTTGTACTCCGCCGGAAACTTCAAACGGGGCTGGCAGTGCCGGAGGGTCTCCTCCTGCTACGCAAGTTGTAACGCGGTGGCGGGCTCGTCGTTCGGTTCTGGCTGCTCTCTCTCACCGACCGTGGTTGAGGAAGGGTCTGGTTTTCATCCCATTGCTCAAGCGACACGTAGCGTTTCAGGTCGCATACATGTACCGGACCGCCGATCGGCTTTCCTTTCATGTTCTCGAGCCGGTAAACGAGCGAGGAAACCTTCTCTCGCACTTGATAAGGCCCGGTCCACTTCGGTGCCAGCGAGGCAGTGAACTGTTTGCTAGAATCGCTGAGAACGTGCTGGCGTCGAAGCACCAGATCGGCCACTTCGTAGCGGACGTTCCGATGCGAGCGGTCGTACTGCGCCTTCTGTTGAGCCCTAGCAGTGCAAAGATTACAGTGTACTTTCTGTAAAGCTTCCGTCATCTTCGAACATAGGTGCGTCGCGTATTCAGCTTGTGCTGCCGGCACGACCAATATTACGCTGCGATCCGCGAGAACTCTATCCATTAGATTCGGCAGCTCTCTCCCCAGGTTGAGAAGAAGGCGCATACCCAGTCAAGCGGTTCAGTCGATCGCAATGCAAACCCAACCTCTCGGAAGGTAGGTATCCCAAGTCCTTATGTCTTTCAGAGACCGCAACAAGCATGTGCTTAATGTTGCGATTGACCCGTTCAGTGGGGTTCGACTGAGCATGGCAAGTTGTTTTTTTTTTGTGCTTAAGGGGAGACGCGGGGAGATCAACTATGGAAAAACGACCCCAAAATCACTTTTTAGAAAGTTGCAGATTTCGAATCTTTGACCCCTTTTCTATAAGTTTTCCAAGTATTTTCGCTGAGAACGGCTGCTAAGTACCATAAATAAATATATACATCAGGCAATACAGCGAAAATTTTGTGAAAATCGGTGGAAAAGTCGCTGTTTTCGAGCGCCCCTAGCTCCGGAACGGCAGTACGCGGCGCGCCCATGCTGGTACCGTTGAAAAGCGCGCCTCTTCGCCTTTTGACGCCCCTCTTTCATTTCCTGATAGAGAGAAGAGCAAGCATAAAAACATAAAAAGTCTGAAGGTCGCGGAGCTGCTTGTTACGGCCGCCGATTGGCTTGCTCCGTCACGTGCGTTCTATGAGCCGCCCCATTGGCCGGATCTGGAAGCGAGCTGCTGCGGCGTCTGCTTCTCCCGTTTCTTCGCGCGCTGGCTGCTGCCCCTTTCTTTACGTGTTGGATATTCGAGGTACACCGCCGCTTCATCGCTTTATTCCGATTTGAGTTTTCTATTTCATTTTGTGGTTTCGAGCATGACTGGGCGGACGTGGACGACGAAATACGCGACCAAGCACCGCTTCGGCAGCCGCAAGCGCGAGGCGGCGAACATCCGAACGATAAGTAGTCCTAGCAGAGATGTGTCCGCGCGCAAGCTTGCAAGAGAGACTGTCGACGCATTGCCAGGCAGTTCGCAGGCTGTTGCAGCCTTGAGCTCTAGTGGTGATGATACCGAACTAATAACAACCTTTTCCGATGCTTCCGGGCCTGCGACGTCCCGTAAATACTCCGCGACGTACCCCGATTGTGCCGCCGCCGCCACCGAGATGAACGACGAAAGTGCGGTCCAAGCGCGTGCGTCTGCCGGCCGTGAAGACGAACCGTGCATCAGCAACGGTCGCACCATACAGTCGCATCTTGAGTCACAATTCATCTTGTCGGAGGTGTTGAATATGACCGCCGCCACTGTCCGCGTGTCACTTGGTTCTGTGCCGGCAACTGAACGGAAGATAGGGTTTACGGCGGGAGGAGCATGCTCGGTGGCGACGGACTCAAGCGAGTCGAGCGGCTGAGAAAGATGCTTTGAGCAAGAAGGCACAAAAAGCACATGAAAGCAAGCATAAAACATCCAAGAAGCCAAGAGATCAACCTGACACCTGCACCTACAAGGCCGGTGGTTTCTACTCGAATAAACATGGCCCAAAACTTCGAACACCTTTAAAACTTTTTTCTACCACCAAGGTCAACTTGCAAAGCTAATATCTCAGCCACTGTTATGAATATTTTTACACCGTTTGTTTTGTTACACTCATTGTGCACTACTGCACACAGTGACATGTTTTGTTTTCAGAATAGTTGCTTCAATAATTTGTTATCTTTTGTTTTCACAGTCGAGATTTTCATGCAACTGAAGTAGCTACCAAAGAATGAGAATACAAAAAAAATCTGTTAGGCTAAAAAAATTACAGGAATGTCACTGTGTGGAGGATACATATAGGAGTGCTATCAATGTTTGCTTGAACTCCTAGCATCAATATACAGGTGTGCAGGCATTTTGCAAAAATGAAAGCAGAAAAATTTTGTAAACAAAAAAGTACTTCAGATATTGCAGCCATATTTTCACAGTTTTGTTTATGTGATATTATTAACACCTGTGCAAAATTTCATCAGAATCGGCTGGTAAATAAAAAAGTTAGCTTTGATCTCCATGTCCCCCCTTAATGCCAAGTGCAGCGCACGAGTCGACAAAAACCTTCGCAGTGAAGTAGGACGCATTGTCCATTATCAACTGCTCCGGGAGGCCAAACCTGGTGAAAACCTCGATCAACTTATTCATGATCACTCGTGCCGTCAGTTTTCGCAAGGGGAAAAGTTTGACCCAAACTCCTCACTTGTGTTGTCCTCGGTGGGAATATACCTCAGCAGGATGCCGTCGGAATGAATTGGCGATAAAAGTTCACCAATCCCAGAAAGCGCCTCAGTTTGCCGATATCTTTCGGAAACGGGTACCTCAGTACTACCTCGAGTTTATCCTCACTTGGCAGGATGCGGCAGTTGTGCAGCGTGAATCCCAACAGCGCTATTCTGCTCGCAGCTATCTGAGCTTTGTTCGGGTTCAGCGTGATACCTTCCGACCTTAGCCTGTCTAGGACGCCTCTCAAGTGGCGCAAGTGCTCCTCGAATGTTTTCGAATAAACCACTATGTCGTCCAGATATGCGAGAGCCTGTTGCCACTTCGTGTCTCCTAGCACTCAGTCCATCAACCTCTGATAAGTAGCAGGAGCTCCGACCAAACCAGAAGACATTCTCTTAAACTGAAAGAGCCCCCGGTGACAAGTGAAAGCCATTTTCTCTTTGTCATGCTTGTCCATTTCGACCTGAAAGTAT
The DNA here is from genome assembly GCF_023375885.2 of Dermacentor andersoni. Lineage (NCBI taxonomy): Eukaryota > Metazoa > Arthropoda > Arachnida > Ixodida > Ixodidae > Dermacentor > Dermacentor andersoni. Next base: position 121,782,163 of record NC_092821.1, on the reverse strand, counting down.
CCACGACTAGCATCGAGCGTCTTAAAGTACTTCGCCCCGCCTAGGTTAGACACTAAAGAGGAAATGGAGGGTAAAGGATAGGCATCCTTCTTCGTAACCTCATTCAGCCGGCAGTAGTCTACACAAAGACGATAAGTATCGTCCTTCTTTGGGACTAGAACTAGTGGGAAGCCCCATGAGCTGCTCGACCTTTCCACAACGCCTGTGTCAATGAGTTCGTCTAAGGCGCTGTCAAGTGTTTTCCGCTTAGTCAAGCTAATCGGCCGAGGATTACATTTCCATGGTGCAGTGTCACCCGTGTCTATCCTGTGCCTAATTAGCGTAGTGCGGCCCGGACAGTCCATGAAAATTTCGTCGTTTTCGTACAACAGCGACGACAGTCATGCCCTTTCCCTCTCCTGCATGTTGTTGACCTCTGACAAAAGCGGGTGCGCTACCCCTCGCAGAACCGTGGCACACTGTTCTGCCACCGTCTCTCTCTCCTCGCCTTCGCTGATTATTGTTCGCTCACTTGGCTGTGGCCAGGTGTGGCCCGCTCGCGCCGCGCCCGGAGACTGGCATGTCTCCGCTGCCACGGGCGCTTTTGTGAAAAGCTTTAAGGCACCCGTTCCGTTCTCTCGGCAACCTCCATTGCCAATGTGTATTACAATGCCCAACTTGACGAGAAAGTCTCGACCCAAAATAACAGGCACTGATAGACCGAGGAGATGTACGGTGCGTTGTTGCCCGACGCGTTTCTCTCAATGGATCACTAACCTAGCTGCACTGCTCGATTGTGCTGTGCCGGAAGCAAGTCGGAAGGTGGTGTCATTATCCCTCAAGTGGATATTGTTTTCGTGGAGATGATGCAACACCTCGTCACCAAATAAAGCACTTGCTCCAGTATCCAATAATGCAGCGAATTTCTTTCTGGCTATCGTTAGCTCGATGAACGGCACCTGCGAGTCCGCCACACCCCCTACACAACAAGCCAAAGGCGCAAGTAACCTGATACCACCGGTTGTGTTCGACATCGCTGCATGGGACCCTAAGGTGGATCTCCGGCGGCCTCGCCCGTTTCCTGAGCCACGTGCTCGGCCTCGGCTCGGCGTGCGGCCACAGCCGCGAGCGATGTGCCCTGGTTGGCCACACTGGTAGCAACGGCCGCCGAAGCATCGTTGGCCTAGGCACCCGTCGCTCCACTCTGGCCCGCCGTAGCTTCCTTGCACTGCATTCGGCGTGTGCCGCTCCTCCGGTCTCGCATTGGCCTCACGTTCCTGTCGCGGCGCGCTGAGTGCGGCATTAGTCGGTGCTGTTCTCAGCGCGTAGGCGTACGGGTCCAAAGCGCGGTCTGATAATTCCCAACTACGCTGGACGTGCTCCTCAGCGAACGATGCCGACGCGTCGAGTCGACTCTAGATGAGTGTGTGATGTGATTGCGCTGCCGTTCCATGTGCAGTGAGGCTTGAGTGACAGCACCGCGGGTGGAGGCGGAAGTAGGCCGCAAAAGTGGGGTGCGCCTGCCGTGCGACGCGCTCAACTTTCTCCACATCGGTGGCGGGAGGGTTCATGAGATGATAAAGTTTCTCCATCACTCAAACATATTCCAGCAGGGACTCCTCCGGATGCTGGATACGAAGCTCCAGCTCTCTCCTCAAACGCCACTCGTAGCTGGCCGGAAAAAATTCCTCGAGGAAGTTTGCGCGGAACCCTTCTACCGTGCGGCATCGGTGTCCGGTCAGATAGAACCATCGAGCCGTCTGGTCAGTCGGTGAAACCGGGATCACGTGTGCGACTAGTTTGGCGTCTGAAAGCCCGGTTGCTTGCTGGTAATACAGCGGATGGCCGAGGTACTCGCTTGCACTTGTGTGATTGTGGTATCCACTGTAGGTAGGCAAGTGGTCGCTCGCTCTGCGACGAGGCCTGCATTGTGCCTTGCAGAGTGCCGGCTAAGCTCTGCATGATTTGCAACGTGTTCTGCAAGACGGAATCTTCAAAAAGCCCCGTAACGAGTTTGAAATTAATTTTACTTCAGACCTCAATATCTTTTGAACTGCTACAGCTATCAAAAATGTAATTACATCTTTGAAGTCAGCACGAGAAATTACCCCAGACAGTGGTGTCTATTAAAGATTCACCCAAAAATAAGAAGAAACATTTTTAGGACCCATGCCCCCCCTTAATACGAGACGTTTCACACAAATTGTGGTGCGAATGTTTAGCTGTACCCTACGTGTCTACAAAATTTGTCTGAACCGTTTCAGGGGCCCTTTAATGCGGGTGAATGCAGTATGTTACGCACTGCATCCTCTTTCTGCCATCACCTGCACATAGCAGCTACGGCATTCGGAGCCATGCTACTCCACTATTAAGGTTACAACCATAGAGTTTCTTACAATACACTATAGGGAACTCTGGCGCGGCAATCGGTCAGCCACTATGGGTACTGACAGGGAACAACATGGATTTGTCTGATCTTCATGCTTGTGGATTCAGACGTTCTTGTGGCTTTGTATATCAGGCTTCATAAGCCTTCATTGTCGCTAATTTCAGAGCAATCTATATTCGTTGAAGTGCAGAATATGCTGCGAACATGCACAATCGCTAATAACTGCAACGACTGAGCTTGTCGAGGTGGCCAAATCAAAATGCGCCTTGCGTGTCAAGGTACTGGCATGCACGCGATAAATTCGTAAGGGCGTTCCATAACGCTTGTCGATGCATGCGTCCGTGGCGTAATGGTTTCATTATCAGGCTTTTGTGCTAGAGGTCCTGCGTTCAAATCCTGCCGTCGCACAATTTTAATAATGTTAATTTAATTATTTATCACACAGTACATTGTCGAAAATCACGATTTTGCAAAGTCACGAAGCAGTTTGACGCCAGAAGAACGAAGTTTAGGCAAATCCATGTACTTCCCATAATTCCCATGCTAGTACAGTCGAACCCGACTATATCGAACCCGTTTACATCGAATTATTCTATATATAGAACAATTTCGAGACACTGTACATTTACAATGAGTATATATAGCAAAAACTATGCTTACATCGAACAAAACTAGCAGTGACTCCCGATATATCGAACGTCAAGCGGAGGAAAAGTGCCCCCAGGAGTTTGCTTTCCCTCGCGGTGGCGAGGAAACCCATCGGCGCAGCTCCATACAACTTTTCTCCCTACCGTGACCACGCTGCCTCGGACGAGTTGTTGACACCCCCCTGAAAAAATGATCCTGGCCCACCCGCAGCGCTTGCTCAGACAGCCAATCGGAGGCTCTTGTGCCCTCGTCGTGTAAGATGGCGAAAGTTCGAGTTGTCTCGCTCCTTTTCTGGCTCATTGTAGGCGCACCGCGTGGGCCTTCTCCCAAAGTGTTGCCGTGATGAAGTGGCAGAATTCACCTTTCGTCGTGAAGCTCGAAATCGTAAATTGGCTCGAATGCGGTGAGAAGTGGGATGTCCCCGCAGCGTGAAAGATTCCGAGGAGCACTCTCAGCACGATCTTGAAGAATTAAGGCGGAGATTAGGGCTAAATGGCTAAACTCGCGACCTGGTGACCGTGGCGCCCGACGCGTACGCACAGCCGTGTACGAGTGGGTGGTTCATCCGAAATTGCTTCAGCCGTGGCGGCTTCAGCGTGCTCGGTGATGACTAAATTCTGATGAATGCGACGCAGTCTTTGCCGGTGTTGCTGAAGTTTGGAGCAAGCTGTCAGAATTTCCGGAAGCTGTTGACGAACGAATCAACGGTGGACAAGTTTGTGTGTGCAAATGATGGTGTCGCAACCACGGGAGAGTACGCAAACAAACAAACACTATATTGCCGACATCGTACCGAGCACAAGTGAAAGTGGGCACAATGAGGAAAGCAACGACGGTCCTTTGCCCACATCCTCTGAAGCGATTGGTGCGCTTGCACTAGTCCGGTGCTGTGCAAATGCGGAAGGTTGTGGCCTCAGCTGCTCTGACTCCTTGGGCAATGCGGAGAAGGGCGTGTGTCGTAGGCAGCGAAATTGCCCAAGCAGAAAGAAATACAGGACTATTTCATGCGTAACTAAGCTAGTTTCATCAATAAAGCAATTTTATAAATGGTATGTGCTTTTATGACACCCAATTATTTAGCAGGCTTATATTGAATTATGCTCTATATTGAACTGATAGGCATTTTTTTGCGAGTTCGATATAGCCGGGTTCGTCTGTACAACGGATCCCATTACAGCTCCCGTAGACACTATAGAGTTCACTCTGGTAATTATTGTATGAAGCTCTATGGCTACAACCCCACGGCCACAGTTACGCTTAACTAATGCAGCTCGTTTACTTGACACCACGCAGCTTTGAGCTTGTTACCGACACGGAGTTCAACTTTTGCCTGAAAAGGAAACCCGCTTACGGCCAGGGTCTTTCCCGAGCCTGTCTGTGCAATGCCGACCATATCACGGCCGCTCAGCGCAATGGGCCACCCCTGGGACTGGATGGCCGTCGGGGTCTTGTAGTTCTGGGCCTCGATCATCCGCATGCAGTAGTCTGCAAAAAGGATCGAGACAGCTGAAGATCATGGCACAAACGAGATTGCACTTTCTACTAGCATGCTAGACAAGACCGTTGCAAAAAAGGCAATAAAAAAATTATAATAGAACGATGTGCTAGCAGTGTTTTCTGATTAACAGGGAAACCTGCGTCTGAAAACATTTTTTTTTAAAATTCTAGATCGATTTTGATGAAACTTGCCGAATTTACGTGTTTCAATGTGCTAGTTTTAAACATACATCTAGTTTTCTTGCAGAGCAAATACCTTCCAGAAATTGAAGAGATCCAGCTTCATTGCACAATTTGCTTGGAGGTGAGCAATCCACCCAACTATAGAGGGCAAAATAAATATTGACTACAATAATGATGCAGAACTAACAAAGAGTGCAAATTAGCAAGTATAGTGTTCTAACCCAATTTTATATCAAATGAGAACTTTGCAAACTTCAGTGAGAGAAATCTAACTGCTAAAATGTGTAGATATTGAAAAAGTTTTCTAATAAACAACATTATTTCCTAAATTTGCACTCTACATAGTTTTGCCTTTCTGGAAAAAAAAAAGAATTACATGATAGCACAAGTAGAAACAGAGATAATGCACCTCCAATACATGATCAAAATTGTGGTTTTTGAGAAGAAAAAGAAGCTTTATTAAAGAATAGTCCGGCAGTTCTTGCTGTAGTGGCCTCAGGTGACGGCTCGAAGTCCTTGGACTCGAGCGGCATCTTCCGCTTGCCGGACGGCCCAGTGCTGGTCTGCCAGCTCTGGGCCGTCACATTTCACAACAGATACATTGAAAGTTTGAAAAAAAGAAAAAAAGAAAGAAACGGCACCAAAAGCCATCAGTAGGCACTAGGTATAATTCATGGCAGTTTGCCCATTGCCAGTCAGCAACATAGCATGCACGGTGAGTACATTCACTTCAGAAGGATTACACGTTTTCGGGCCGTTAATTCCCGGCGAGCTCCACCTCGGCGCAACTTCACCGCAGATCTCGCATACCACAGTCAGTTTGGTAGCAAGACCGTAATCCTGAACGCTCCGCACCAGATACGCAGAACTGCCACAAGTATTGCACGAGAAAATGCCGAGGATATTGTCCCCCATTAATTGGAAGGAGTTTTCAAACAGCAGTCATCGTCCAATTAAATACTGAAATTTCGCACATAAAAGAAAATTAAATTATGGGGTTTTACGTGCCAAAACCACTTTCTGATTATGAGGCACGCCGTAGTGGGGGACTCCGGAAATTTCGACCACCTGGGGTTCTTTAACGTGCACCTAAATCTAAGTACACGGGTGTTTTCGCATTTCGCCCCCATCGAAATGCGGCCGCCGTGGCCGGGATTCGCACATAGCAGGCAACACTACAAAGACTGGTGGCGACGTCCCCGACTGCTTATGTTTGCGACCAGAAAGTAGTGAGATGTAGGTGTGCGCCACGTCTTATTTGTTGACGTCGCAAAATATGCTCCACTTGCTACATGGGAGGTGTCACAGATGTGAACCTACTTACCACCGAATGAGTGCATCACACACGCTCGCGACCAAAGCGTGGTGTCACACACTAGAAGCATGTATAACACTAGATGCAACCTCACGTCCGGAAGTTCCTTTTTTTTCTTTTTTCTTTATTATAACACAAAATATACAAATAGAATGTTTTGTCAGCCCGCCAAAACAATGATGCTTTCGAGCGGGATTGCGCAGTGCATTAGCATGAATGACGCAGTCTTGTGTGTCATGATGAAGCAGCATATGAAGCATAGTTACACTGAAGAAAGCTGTTGAAGACCAAACAGCAACTACGCTGCAAAATGCCCGTAATGAGACTTTCACGAATGCACCACTAGTGTACTTTCCGCAGAACTGCCTGCTATGCATTAACTGAAGCATAAACAATTAATATCAATGAGCTTAGCCATTGTCAAGTCAAGGTAAGCAACCACTGCTCAACTAACGGTGCACACGATTACTGCGTTTCCTCACCTGGAAAGCAACCCTCTTGGAAGGTGAGGATGGGTCGCGGAGGGTCACGGCCCCGCAGGGTCATCTCGTATTGCCGCCGGTGTTGTTCAATCTCGTCCTGCGAGGGACAGAAAGAAGCGAATGTCACTGACAAACAGCCAACTGCATTGTACTCAACATGGCTGCTATAAGGTTAGCACGAAACTCTGCACTTTGCAATGGCTACTAGACGACATGGAGGCGAGGTTCAATGTTTCTTGGAACAGCTTCTCGCCACAGAAATGTTTATGCACAAGCGTAACTGGATAGCACGCGAAATCGGTGGTGTCTGTCTGAAGCCGCGAAGCAAGCGAACGAGGAAGGTGCCTGGAGGTGAAGAGAATCGCACGCTGCGGAAAGTTTGAAGGAGTGCGCTGAGCGCGCGACCAAGAAACGCCACCTCAAGGAATGTGTGGGCAACGTTGAGCGATGCGAGGACGGAGAAACGGGGCGAAGCGTCGCGGAGGAGGGAGGTAGGCAGAGGCACGCTGGGTTGACCTCCTCTGGCAGTTGGTACATGTTTTCGTCGAGATGCATACGTATCGGCTTCGTCTCGTTATAACATCGTCCTCGCGCACCGTGTGTGCGAGTGATGGCGGCTCAATCTCGCATGTGCAAGGGTAGGAAGCGTGCCATATTCAGTCGCGCCCATGGCACCTCGGGAGGCGAGGGAGGGAGGACATGATAATTCGGTCGCGTGGGCTTTATTCTGAAAGCAATCTGCTTTGGAGGCACAGTCTAGGTCGGCCGTGCACTGTGCTCTCCCCGCTCAGTTTGCGCTGAATCGATAGAACGAAGGTCACTTCGCTTGCTGCTGCAACCACGATTCCTCATGCCACCGTTTTGACGGCGAGGGTCATAGAGTGTGAAGTGTTAATGTTTGCCTGTGCATGCCGACACCATCCTAGGTAATTTAGGTAGTAAGCAAATGTTTACAACGGGGCGTTCTACTGCAGCGGCTGCTGTGTATGGCACTGCCGTGCGAGCCCTGTCTTGAATACGATCTGCCATGCGGGCAGTGTGGGCGCACTGAAGGCCTATACACTCTTAAGCAAATGCACGCCCTTTGGGTCGTATCTTGCCACACAACCATAACTCATCTGTCTTGCTTGCATTTCCTTTCTTGGAAAACGCTGCGCTCGCTACTTTCCTGTCGAGAATGCTCTGTCGTGCTGATAATGCGCATGCCGTTCCCAACTTGGAAGTACCGGGCTTGCAGCGTTGAAGAAAGGAAATGCAGACGAGACAGATGACAATTATGGTTCTGTGGCAAGATACGACCCAAAGGGTGTAATTTTCTTTAAGAGTGTAGTGTCTAGCGCTACAACACCCATACGCTTGCACGTCACCCATGTTCAAGAAGTGAAACGTCACTAACTTTTTTAGAGGTGTCGTTCAGTGCAATCAAAAGATGCTCAAGAGAACTTGGAAATGTGGGCAAGCTAGCGCTGGTTCGCGATTACAGGCAGCGCTTGCAACGAGCACAAGGAAGAAAACTTACAAAGGACGAGCAGTGCCAGTGTAGAACATTTAAAAATGAAGCAATTTGTACAAGAAATGATGCTCAGAGAACAACATTTTCGAAGTAGGGGAGAAGGTACTGGTTCAGCCCTCATACTAAATGAATTCTCACTTCCTTCTCATCATTTGCTCGGCTGGTAACCCCGAGTCAAAAGATGATGCTGCTGTCTTACACTTGGGAATTGAAAAACGTGCCTCGAGTCAAGGACAGTTCTTGAATACTGGGGCTAAACCATAAACCTCATGAGACAGGCGTCAAAGAAGAGTCTTGCAACACTTGTACCATTGGCACATCCAAAGCTAAACACTGTCACAAGATATCCTGGCCGTCGACACGCACCTCAGAGCGGTTGGCAGTGTTGGGGTGCTCCTGGTAGAAGTTCTTCTGGAAAGGCTGAAGCTGGATTCTTTCCCAGTCTGGCTTGCGCAGGTTTCCGCCAGGCTGCTTGCCCTGGAGGAGCCAGAGAAACAAGCAAATCAGTTTGATTTGTTTGACTAATTTGCCAACTGATTTCATTCATTGACTTAATGAGCAACTCACAAAATGTTTTGATTGGCTCGCCAACTAATTCACCAACCAATTTCCCCCATGTCAGAGAAAGGCTATGAGATGTGCTATAGTGGAAGGCTTTCAACTAATAATATTGAACACCTAAGGTTCCTTAACGTGCACCTAAATCTACAAGTACACGAGCGTTTTTGCACACGAGTGTCTTGCAGAAACGGGATGCCATGGCCACTGAGCTACTGTGACAGGTAAACAGAAAGTCTAATTTCTATGGGACTTCACAAAGTTGTTCGAAGTTTCATGCGTTCACAGGGCCTTGAGGGTAGCCATGTAGGCTTGTTGGTCGGTCGTCTTCCGATTTGTTGCAGCAATGGCATGATGACGTAGACATGGAAGGTACACGAGACAACACGTACGGTATGGCTACGAAAACTGCAAATAAATTTGTCGTGGGAAGTTAGCACCTGTGCAGCATTGTGTCACGTGACTTCCATGTCCTTGCCATTTCACCTGCGCCACAACAAATTAGAGCACAAGGCCTTGAAAGTTGACAAATTTGGCGCATTTGTGGCCGCACAACAATTTTTTTTCCCCTCTGGTAGATTTCGACGTGAGGTACCTGAATGCTAGATCGAGGATTCAGATGTCCGCCCTAGCAGGACAAGCAGAGCTCGCTGTCACTGGGCAAACGGCACGTTGAAGAAAGAGCACTGACCTTGAGACTATTGTTGACGAAGCTGCTGCCGCCGTTGCGGCCGTCCCCGTAGTTGTTTCCTCCCATCATGGGGCGCCCCATGCCACCACCACCACCAGGCTGGGGTCGGCCTCCACCCCTCCATTGCTGCTGACCCCCCTGCTGACCCCCAAAGTCCCTGCAGGAAAGAGAGGAAGGCAGCAGAGCTTCAGTGGAAAGTTTGGCAAATCGCACAAATCATAAAATCCCACTACAGCCAATGTGCATGTGAAGAATAAGAGTTTTTTGTTGCGTTACAACCACACAAGGCAGACGGATAAGAGAGCCAAGGCACTGGGAAAATTAAATTCTTTTTTATTTTGCTTTACTGAAACGTAGAAGTAATGAGGAAATGAAAGTGGACCGAAATACAACTTGCCGCAGGTGGGAGCCAAAACCACATTTTTTGCATTATGTGGTCAGTTCTCCAATAATCTAGCTACAGTGGAGGCTATCCTTCCCACCAATTTCTTGGGTATGTGTATGTGTACGTGATCCGACCCTGGGAATGTATAGCCAGTGGCGCTCATGGCTGCGGCGCTAGATGAGTGTCCTTTCAACCACAGGCATTACATAGCATACGTGAATGACCAGGTTATTTACAATTTACAGCCCTGAAGCGGAATTGCGAGTTCAGCTATTTGGTGAACCAGCAATTCTCGAGGCACTGGTTTAGCCGAGCAAGTATTAACGTATATGGGGTCTTGAGCCGTCTGGGACAACAAATCGAAAAAACCTAATGTTGCTCATTCTATGTGCGTGTATCATTAACCAGTTCGTGCCTCTTTTTTCCTTATGAAATGCTTTTTTAGCTATTTCTGTTCACTTTGCGGCTGCTTTTGTGCCGAATAGGTAACTTGGGCCACTGAGTATGAGCCCATTCTGCCAATGCGCCATAATGGGTAGGACAATCGTGCACATTGCATTTAGTTTCATGGACTCTGATTAACCACTTTACAAAAGCTGCGCTTGACAGATTCCAACATGCGTGTTGCATCAGAATAATTTTCACATGCGTCATACCTCTCTGTGCCCCATATGCCCCTGGCATCAACATTATTCCCTCGACAAGCATCGTACATTGCATTTGTCCTTGTGATGCAGACAGCTAACAGCTACAGGTGACGAAGATGTGCTCATATTGTCACGTCTCTCAATCTCGCGCGCGATAGGGAGGAAAGCATGGAGGCAGGGCGGGAGGGAAGGAGTTGACAGGCGACTTCTAAGAGGCCGTCTAAAAAGTTCCGAGTCGTCGAAGGGGCAGCGCAGAACCAACAAAAGACCAAGGCGCGAGCCCGTGAGCCAGCCCATCCGCGTCTTCTGTGAGCAAGTGACCCAAGCGCGTGGCAATATTGTCACCAACTGTTGCTACCTCACTAACCCATACAGGCTTTGTATCATTTAAACTACAGCACTGTGTTGGATCTGTGCGTTTCTTTTTTTCTTTCTTCTGAACGGATCTTTACAGTCCTTTCCGGTCAAAATTCCTGCAGGAGTCCATGGTTTTATGAACAACGTCTTGGACAAAGAAGCACGAGAACCAAAACCAATCTTCAACACCCTTGCGCCAGCAGCCTGTAATTACACGGTTATGCTGACTTGGTGATTGATAGTAACCGAACAATTCCTGCAATTTTGTGAATGCCTTCGAGCTGCATCATGCTGAAGTTAGGACCCTGTATAGAATTTTTGGTGCCCGCTAACCGAGGCGTGTTACACACCTGCCCAAAATACAGTGGGAATAATTTGCAGCTGTCCTTCATGCAATGACGACTTCAAATTTGTAAAACTGAACAGTAAGCCAATTGGAATGTATTGAACTTGCAACTAATCATGACAAAAGTACGATTTATGTTCACTGAACTGGCTGGAGCAGCAGAACTTCATGCTACTATGTAAGTGTGTCCATGCATTGCATGCATGTACACGAGTGTACAATTGCAGACAAATAAAACGTGAACAAGGCTAAACAGAATGTTTTAGTTTTTGCTTTCACTACTTTCAAGACAGAGATGAAGCATTTCCTTGGCTTGTACGCATGTTTTGACGCCTGCACCAGAATTGTGGTGCCAAAATCGCGCTCTCTCGTGCTGTTACACGTGAGGCAATGTATGTATGTATGTATGTCCTGCACATCTCAAAATGAATGACATCTTTCGCCTGTGGCAGGGAACAATGTTCCAGTCATTGAGCTGAATTGCAAACAAAGAGGCGCATTTGCCCCCGAAATCAAACGCATAACTCACTGATTAACGAAACATCGCTAATCAACATTTCATAATTCAATACTTTACGGCCCATACTGTAATTTACGTACAGCAGCCAGGCATTACCAAGCCGGTTAGCTTAATCGATTCTCAGGTCACACGGCTTGCATCAGGGCATGCTCTTCAGTCATTTGAACAAGGTGCAACGAAAGAAACATCTAACCCGCCCCCCCAAAAAAAAGAAAAAAGAAAACTTCGCATTAGAAGCAGCGGGAGAAGAACACTACCGTGTGAAAAGCCCCCGGCAAGGCGACGAATTAAAGGGGGGGGGGGGGGGGGCTTCGCTTTCCTCGCTTCCGGGCTTGCGCAATGGCCGCAGCGCGCATGCGCAGACCTCTCCGCCGGCCTGCCGCAGTTGCCTAGCGAGTGATCGCGCCCCGGCGGCGTCCCCAGACAGGCGCAACGGAAAAAACAAAAACATAAAACGCCCCCAAACACCAACACAGCGCACGCGGACAAAGAGGGGGATAGACACGGGAGTCGCCGGAACAAGACACGCGGTTGTGCTTGTACGTATCGATCTCTCCCAGGCACGACAGAGAGGGTTCGCGACGACCTTGATCCCCTCCTTACTGCATGCCCCCCCCCCCCCCCCCCCCCCCGAAAAGAAATACTCGCATCACGCACATTGCCTCGTGATTCATCTAAGCGCCGAAAAGAGGGACTTCTGCATTCCTAATTATAAGCACCGCAACGGGCGCTAGTAGTTACGAGTGCAAACAACGTCGCATCAACAAAACTCAAGCTGCAGACCGGGCCCGCACTGCAGAAAAACGAGTCGTCGATGAAGGCTCCTGAAGATTCGGGAAAGTTCGCTCGACTTCGGCGGGTCACGATACGCAAATCCCAGCCGGTTCGGGCGAAAACATTGACGGAAGACTGATTTTACAAGTTGCGTTAGGTCGCAAGACGTTAGAAATTTTAAGCATGAACGTATAAAGAAATATCAATGGAAGACGAATCGCGATCGGCCTACTTGGAAGCATGGGAACATTTGTCAGGTGCCAACAAAATCGCTTTACTAGTGTTCTTTTTTTTTCCGTGGAATAAAACAGCTATAAAAGGGTGAAATACACGAGTCTTTGGTTAAGACACCTCAACCAGCTTCAGTTTTGCCTACCTGTATTTACTTCACGTCTTGGGCTTTTTTATTTTTACTAACCAATGCCGGATAAAAACAGTGAACGATAGACCGAAACGTTGACCTTAGTCGAGCTTAAGCAACGACAAAATTACCAGACGCGCTCAACGATACAAAATACGCTCATGACTAGCATGGGGCGAAAAACATCCCAAGTTATGAAACGACGCAATGCAAAACGTGGACGAAAGTTCTCAAGAACTAAGCTACAAGCATATGCCAAGCTACGCAACACGATAGAAAAAAAAAAAAAAATTATGACGCTCGTATCCATCACTGCCTTGGAAGGAAAACTTTCCGCAAAGCGCTGTTTATAAGAGCACGACAATACGGTGTGGCAACTGAGGGTGTCCTTCTTACAAAGGAACTTTGAAGAAAGAAAACTGTCGCGACGCTGTTTTTCTCGCGTGAACAGCTGTTGAGACAAAGCGCATCCTTTCTAAGCGCAGGCAGCAGTAAACTAAAAAACGAAACCGACCGGAGGTCCCGGCGAAGCACGTCAATAAAGAAAATAAGTAGCTGGTACACTTGCAATCCAAACACTGCGCTAACAACAAAACGGCATACACGAAAGACACAGCAAGAAAACGGGCTTTTTGCTTTTTTTCCCCAACCTTGCTAACTGCAGCCGGCTTTACGGCAAATGTTACGGTACAGCTGATGGTCGCCTCTTTCCGTCATTTTGTTGTAACGTTCATTCAATAGACGCATCGAATGTTGCACTTCGCGCACGCCGTGTCCACCCACTAGGCATGCGAACGCATCACCCCCGGCACATCTGCCGCAGTTTTGTGCAGGTATTCGCATCGAGGAATGAATTATCGAGCTACCGCAAGCGTTCGGCGCACACCACGGCCGAGGCCTCGCTAGGCAGCAATGGCTTCGGGAAGTGGAAAGGCTTGGCCCCCCCCACCACCTCTGCGGCATCGGCGAGTCGCGGGCTGGGAGCGATAAGAAAACGATAGAAATCGCCGGTGCGAAGTCGCACGGCGTGTACTCACGATCTGGGTCCTCTGTAGGCCATCTTTCACGGCGAGAATATGGACGATTTGCGCGAATCGCCGACGCCAATTAGCCGAGCGCTCGAAACTACTACCTCTACTTTGGCAAGCCGACACGTAGGATGGAGGCGCAGTGTTTCAGTGAAGGCGCTCGAGTTCTCGAGAATAGGTTTTTGCCGAGGTGCAAGTGCCGTGCTCCGAGGGCCGAACGAAACGTTCGACCGAAATGCGGCTACTTGCAGCTCGTTTAAGACGAATTGTCAGCGTGCGTCGCGAACGCAGTCGGTGTTTCTTTGCCGACGCGGAATGTTATCAGACAGCCTGAGCGCACCCGCCCATTCGCGCAAATCAATATTCCTCGCTCTCGCGGGCGGCGCAGCTAGCGCAGCGGAAGCTGGCGCGCAAGAACACGATCCGCCGAATTTTGGCTCAGCCGCAGTTACCGCACGCTTGAGCCTTTGTTTTGTGATTTAAGTCTTTCGTTGACAGGAATCATTGGTAGATACGGCGCTGGAAATCACGCCGCTCATTTATATATTGCAGCGCCTTTGCCAAAATGCGCACAAATGGCGCAATTATTATTTTTTTTGGAAATGTAAGAAACGAGCGCGCACTGTAAAATGCGAAACTGCGGAGAGGGTCAGGTCGACCGTACTGTTTCAGCAAGACGCACTGTACGGTGAACTCGGTCCTTTTTTTTTTCTCTAAAAAAATACCCCTTGGCGGTTTGTGGAAGCCGAAAAATCCGACGAGGAACGCATTAGGGACGCAGATCTTCAGGTCGTGGGAAGCCCGCGAAGGTACGTAGCCCCGTGGCACTTCGTTTTGAGAACAAATCGCGCGGTCCTATCGACGCCGCTAGAGCGCTCGGGGACACGACATCGTGTCCTAACGGCGTTGCCGCTCACACCCGTCGCCGGCTCAGGCTTAGAACGACCGCTCTTTATCTTGCAATAACCGTCGATCCGCGACCTAACAGTGACCGCGGCGGCCGCCCGCGTGCCAGGCACACTCCGAGCCTCGTTAACGGGTTCGTCTTCGCTCCGTAACGTGGCGCCGAAGGCCTTGGGGAAGCGCGCTTTTGAAGAAAAGAAACATGGAGGGAGTCTTGCACGCACCGCGCATACACGAACGCGCAAGGCGGCGGACCACAAGGCGCGCTGGCTCTCTTAACGCGCTCATTTTCTTTTCTTCTCGGGACGTTGATCGCTTTATAGTGCTGACACCGGTGACTCTTTTGCTTTTCTTTTCAATTTTCCTCACCCCCCACCCCCTTGCCTCGTCTTGTTTCAAATCCAGGCTGACGTCATGGCGGACGAGGACTGCCGGCGCGAACCGCCGAGTGAACGACGCGTCGAGACGGACGCCGACTCGGACACCAACATCGACGCCTCGCCGGCCGGCGACGCGGCGCCGGAGACCGACTCGCAGGGTTCCGAAAAGCCCGTGGCGGCCGAGAAGGAGCCCGTGGTCGTCGTCAAAGTGCCGTACAACGAGCACAGTGACGTCAGCGCGAGAACAGAAGTGAGTCTTTTTCACTGGTTTTCCGCGGGGCGCCGAGTTTTTTCTCGAAATGCGGCCGGCCCACGTGAAGTGTGGCGGTGCTTGCGACGGCCTTGTTTATTTCTTTTTTTTTTTACCTTCGCTCACGCCGGCGATGGTTGGCGTCACGTTTGCGACGCTTTTTAGAAGGAGCGTCCTACCACGCACGTATCTCTCGACTTTCTGTTTTCTTATTCTTTTTTCTAATTAGGCAGTTACCTGCAAACATTGGTTAAGTTGGGTTTTAACTTCGCACGTAGGAGCTGGGATGCAACGAAGGCCGTCAGAAACGCGTAGAGAAAAGATGTATCGGTGTTGTCCAGTGCCAGAATTTGGACCCTAGCAACATGGCTCCTGCTACGTTAGCTGTTGCTTGTTTAACTGGAGCCGCAGAAGGGGTGTACTCACCAATATGTGAAGAGAAGTTCCGGAAAAGGGCAATGCTTCACGTGTTCGAAAATTCAGGTTTTCTGCGGATACGATGTGCCCTCAAGAGAGGTTGCAACAACAGCACGCTGGTCCCCTTTAATGTTCATGTTGCATTTTTGCCCCATATATTCCTTGGAACATGCCAGTCATGGTCTGCTATTGTGCAGCAGCTAGTTGGAGGAAGCAGTTTCGAGCTCGGCAGTTGCCAAACTGCTGTTTGCTCATATTAAACATCAAGAGGCGATGAAGGCCAGATGTTAGGAATGGCAATGAAATGGGCTACTGCACGTATTGGCTTTGCGACGACCGTGCTTCCATGCAGCACACTGACAAGGACGGTAACAAGAATAGCTTTCCTAAATACGTTTTGACGAGGTTCCCACCGCGGATGTTCTGCGAATTTGGCACTGTGCTGCCCAGCCCGAGGTTGTGGGTTCGCCTCACTACCGGCCTTGGCAGAATGCAGAAAGATGCTTGTGTGCTGTACCATAGGGTGTATGTTAAAGGCACAATGAAGAGAAATATAGTCTGAGCTGGGTCTGTAAATTGGGCATCTACAAAATCTTGGACCGTATGGAAGGCCTAGCTTCAGATAGTACGCAACCTTCACTCAAAATTTTGTGTTTGAAGCGTGAATGGATGAGTCGCCAAAAGCTTGCAAAAAATAAACTGAAAAGGGTGCCACCATTACTGCTCACTGGAAGTGATGCACGACTTGGAACGTTGGGAACTGAACTTGTTTATAAATAATGAATTTAGTCAAAGTTCACTTTCGTTGCAGCTGGTCTTTTAATCCCGTATCTTGTCTATCCGTCGACGGATGCATTGCAAGCTTAAATAATGCCATCAGAGATTTGCCTAATGCATTGTTGGAGAGCACTACTGCAGGAATGCTTGCTATACACACAGAAGCTACAACAACAGTGGAAGCCTCTATTTCTTTCCTTTTTTTTTCTCTCGTATGTTGAGGGGTGAATGAAGATTCTTGCTGTACATTTCGTGACTACACTTTACAGTTACGAGTGTATAGCCAAAATTTCTGCAGTGGCGTGGTGAGGGGCCCTTTAACATAGTGTCATGCCAATACTTGAAAACGCTAGCTTTCCTTCACTCGTTACACAGATTTGCGCTGTTGGCGTTGCCATCCGCAGCCCCTTTAACCGTTAGTGCTACTGTATCACCAAAGCCATGACCACCTGCATAATGCGGCCAGCCTGGTAGGTAGTAGGTGCCAAGGAGGGCACTCACCCCACCGGTGTGGCATTGTGACCCAGGTTGACCAGAGGGGGTATTCTGTAAGAGTCCACCTAGTGGACTGTCCACTTCGGCTGCTGCTGATTGGATGCAGCTGTACGAGAGAAGAGACGAGCGGCCCTAGCCAATCATCAGCGGCTGAAATGGGCAGTCCACTCGGTGGACTCTTACAGAATACCCCCCTGGTCGCTCAAAAGTGAGGGTGTGGCTGCTTAAGGGTTCATGGGTGAAAGGAGTGAAAACCACTACTGGAAGCAAATAAAGGGGCTTTTGTTCCACCATTTATAATATGAGCTAGCTAGGTGAACGGACACTAATGGAACATGCTGATGGGCGCTAACGGACCTAGGAAGTCTTGACTCACCACAACGGGACATCGAGCGAATATGTTTGCCCCATGCCTAAGTCGTTTATGGGTGCTGTCACGGCAGCAGGCGGCAGCGCAGTCAATGTGAAGGTCAAGGGCAACTCTACTCATGCTGCATGCACTTGAAACACTTGCGACAAACCACTGAAGTAGTGCATCGTCCATGTGGTGGGATGTTGAACTCGGCTAGCAAAGATACCGGGCACCTACCCAGATTCGAAGCTCATGTGAACAAATGCTGCTTTCTTGAGTCGAATGAGCTACTTAAATTTGTGCGAGGTTAGCTAGAATGAGGGAAGCAGTGTACCGACACCTCGACACCATGGTCCACCAGGTTGCGTCCCTCCGCGTCACGTTCAGCTCCAAAAAGTATTAGGCCTAGTCTTAAGCCTAACTACTGGCATCCAAACAACACCCGAAATGGGCACAAAACAGGCAGTCGTGAGGACATTTCAGTTCTCTGAAATGGTCCCAACCCGCTCGTTCTGTGGAGCAGCTGAGCGAACAGCATAGCCCACCGTCCCTGACGTTGTTGGGAGTGCCTGGTGCCAGTCTGCAATACAAGACAGCCTGCAGCGGCACTCAACACATGGCCATGCAGCTCCCAGAGTCAACGAGATAGAAGAAGCTATTTACGGCAAAAGTTTAGACCAATCATGAGGCTTGTGTATTCACTCGCTCCAGGCTTGCCGATGCTCCATGGGCTTGGGGACTTGCCCTCACAGGAGGCAGGCCACGTGGCTCGTTACTGATGAATCTTCCTCCAAAACGCTTGCAGAAAGGCTTAGCATGTTGGAAAGTTCAAGCTTGCCATAGCAACCATTGCCTCACTCTCAAGGAAATGTGCTTCTGACACTAGCGATCAAAATCCATGCTGGGCCTACCCTTCAGATCGAACAAAGGTTGTCGGGCCATGCAGAACTGTCCTCCGATGTTCCAGGAGCTCCACGTTGGGCTGCCTGATGCTGTCTCACACGTGCTCTTGGGACAAAGGAACGACAGCACAGTAGTGGAAACAAACAAAATGGCAGTTACTGTGCTTTCTGTGGGTGCTGAAAAATCGAGGTAGTTTAACTCGCTCTGATGGAAGATCGAGCAAGTATGTCCTCCCCACGCTGGGCACCAACACCCAAGTCGCTTGTGGGTGCTGTTGGAGCTAACAAAAACTTTGAACAGAGGGTTTTCGTTTTACAACGGTTTACTGTGTTTCATTTGACCTTGTCTCGTATTGTTCTGTTCAGTGCGCACATTTTGGGGACACTTCATAATGTTAGTGTAACACATAATGTCTGTGTTCCAGTACTCACCACATAGGGCTATGTAGATAGTGTACTCACCACATAGACAGCTAAGCTTTGGCTCGGGGCCTCCTATCTAAATACATAGGAAAGGAGAGATCTTTCTTCTTGGCAACTACTGCACCCAATTTGACGAGGTTTGTTGCATTTAAAAGAAAACATTATAATCTGGTGGCTGTAGCAAGGGAATTTATTATTTAGCCCATCTATGTTTTATAACAGTTGCCTTAAAATTGCGAAATTTAGAATAATGAAACTATGAAGTTTACAATGCCAGCTTGGCTATGAGAAGCTGTATGAAATTTCTGTGAACTGCATTGAATGATACATCTAAAGCAGGCAAAATTCATGTGTTGCACAGTTCTCTCAAATGTATTACTAATGTGTAAGTAGACCCTTTGAAAAACCCTTCTAAGCGTACTAACAAACCCACGCAAGCTGTAAATGAATATACCAAGTTTGTCAGCTTGGATATGGTTTACAGAACTGTGATATCTGTGTTTGGTCCAAGTTACTGGTTTTGCCATACTTAAAAAAAAATGATCAGCCCCCATGTTAAATTGTTGTTTCCTGCTGTCGCAAGACCTTCTCTCTCAAGTGCAACAAATTTCATTAAAAGTGGTCCAGGTGTTATCTCGGAAAAGCAATTGTGCGTACTAACTGTATGTGAATGATGTCGTAATAGTTGGGCCCGAGCTAAAGGTTCAGGTAATAAGGTGCAGGTAATAATCTCCACAACCCATGTCCCCCCTTAAAGGGACACTAAAGGCAAATATTAAGTCAAGCTAAAGTGGTAGATTAGTCCTCGAGAATCTCTAAGGCGTCAATATTATCGTGAACAGAGCCTTAATTATCAAGAAATTGAGGTAAATGCAGGACATGGCTAGAGACTACCCCGGGGCATTCAAGTACTTGCCCGATGATGAAAGCACTCCTCAATTAAATTGTGTGACTTGTACTCAACCACTCGTTGCACATTACATCCTTGTATTGTAAGACGAAATAAAATGCTACTTGTCTAGTTGCATTTCACTTTTAGAAAAAAGAACTTATTGAAATAACCCTGACAACGACGCGGGCGGTCGAAAGGTTTCGTTTTAGCTCGACTCTGCGCCGGCCACGCTTTCTCGTTTCAGTAGTTATCACCTAGTGCTGCGCTGGTTTTGCTGGCTCGCGGAACTCGCACAAATTTCAAGTATCAGAGAGAGAGAGAGAAACTTTTATTGGCTTGACGATTTACGTGCAGTGGTCGGAGACCCTTTAGTCCAAGGCCCCGCTGGCCTCGGCCGCCCGCTTGACCTGTCTTATGAAGGACTGTTGTCCCGCCAGGTCTGAGCTGGTTAGCTGTGCCTCCCATTGCTCCATTGTGTGGTGTGTTTTATCAAATGGGTGTGATTCACAATCCCAAGTAATGTGATGTAATGTTGGTATGCCTCCGCACCACGGGCAGTCGGGCCTGTAGCGAGTGGGGAACATGGCATTCTGTAATTTAAGGTGGGGGAATACCCCAGTCTGGATTTTGCGCCAGCTGGCGGCGTCCTCTCCACTGAGTTGTGGGTGAGGGGGAGGGTATTTTTTCCATGTTGCACGCTGATGAGCGAGAATCTCCCGGGCATTCGTTGGATTGGGGTCATTACAGTGGCTACATGGGACCGTCCCAGTCGAGTCGGCTCGGTTAATAATACCTCGGGCTAGCGAATCGGCCAGTTCGTTCCCCTGAAGTCCTGTATGACCTGGACACCATAGGATCCGGTGATGATGGGCGAATTTCGTCGGTATTATTGAGTGACATGTTTTGGTCACGTGGCCCCTGAGAAAAAGGCGACATGCTTCTTGTGAGTCTGTTATTATGGTGACGCTCTTTTGCGTGCGTTCCGCGTGAGCGAGGGCCATTGCCACGGCGAAAGTTTCGGCAGCCGCCGGAGTACCTGCCTTGACGGATGCCGTAAATTGTTGCTGTGCTTTCGTGTCGACGATTGCCACTGCGTACCTCCTGATGTTCTTTTGGGCATCACTGGCGTTCGAGTGTACGTTCGAATACGCGGCTGCGTCCGTGTATATTGTGTTGTACGTGGGATTATTTTCATACATTGTTCTAATATGTTGTGCGCGTGCTTTTCGCCTTGCTTTATTGTATTCAGGGTGCATGTATTTGGGTATGGGGGCCACTGTTATTCGAGTCAAGTATCAGAGAATTCAATTTCCATGTGACATCGCGGGATGCCCGAACGGTCCACGCCACTTGACCTAAGAGCAGCTCCTGTGGCGAATCCGCCACTCTGTCTTGGCTCGGTGCCGCAGTCTGTCGGGCGCTGCTTTACTCACCGACAGCAGCAAAGGGGGGTGATAGCGTATGCAACGCCACCACTCCCCCAGTTGGGTGGCGGGAGATTCGAATCGCGATAAAAGTATTCGGACCCTTCAGATGCAATTTTCTCGTAATCTTTGTCTTGGCATGAAACAAGCGTTTCGAGGTTTATGGAATGGTATTTAAGCAGTCCACGTCGACTTAGTATTTGCCTTTAGTGTCCCTTTAACCCCTTTGCTTCTGCCTATTTGCTGCATTGTAAGAAAATTACTCTGAAACCTGCTACAGACATAGCATTTACAAAATGTCTGAGTTATTTTGTTCGCAAAAGGCTTCCGCATAAAAGAACTAGAAAGTGAGCACATAAGTGAAAACATGCAGGAACACGGAGAGCACTTTTGCATTTTTAGCACTCGAAGCACCTCTTGTACTTCTGAACTTGGCCCTCGAAAACTAAGCACGGTATCGAATGGTTCTGCATCACAGTTTTCGGTGGTAGGTGCTAAAAGCAATGAGCCCACTTTGAAGCCTCTATGCTTTTCTTTTTTTCAAACCTCGGGAGTATGGGTTGCAGGAAGCATTCCATTGTTTTACGAACTGCTGCTGCTGAAAGTAGACAGATATGTTCATCTAGTGTGCCATATTCTAAGCATTTAGAAGATAGCCTGCAATGTGCTGCCATTTATGAAAAATAGCCAGAAACATTCATTCTGTGAGCAGCCGACGGATCGCTTGTCCCTTCGACTTTGGCCTTGGCCATCACAGCCAGTGGATCACCACTGTGGAAACGAAGCAGTTGAGGTTCTTTCCAATTCACGAAGCCGACAAAAGAGAGAGCTTTGCAACGACAGCATGAAAGTCCAGAACGTCGGCCTCCGAATGTTTTGTGGCTTGGCAGAAGGCTTGGAAACTCTGCAAAAAATAGTCTGCTCACAGAAAAACGTAGTCGCGCTTTCTTACACGCTTAGTCTAGGCTACATTGTGTTTTTTTCCTAGGTTCGCACAGACAGTGTTGAAATACAGTGGTAATATGCATTTTTCTCAGCCTTGCCAACGCGAGGTGGTGTCGCATTGTAGAGTCTTTCAGACGGTTCCAGGTGGGTTGCATTACCTGGGCTCGAAGCTATCATATTAGCTGTCAACGTAGGCAGTATTCAATGCCGGCCAGAATTGGAACACACCTAACATTGGCAGTTGTATTCACCAAGCAGTTGCTGAATCAAGCATGCTGAAAAAGGCACTTTGCTTTTTTTTATCTCCCCAGGAGCAAATTGAGGAATTCCAGACCAAGCACAAGATCAAGATAGAGGGCGAGGGTGTTGCCAAGCCGATTTTCAAGCTTGAAGAAGCTGGTCTTCCAGGTGAGTTGGCTCATTGCATTGTACTGTTTGCTGCGAGTTGAGCCGAGCCAAGCTGGTTAGGAGCTGTGATTTTGGTGATTTGCTTGCTAAGCCTTTTTTCATCTACCTTTGTGTGCATTAAAACAAAAAGGAAGGAAAACATTTGTTGCTGAAGACAGAATTTTGTTTTTAAGCTATTGGACTTGACTTTGCCTCAGTCAGTTTCAGCTTATTGCAGTTTCACCATCCCTTTTTGTTGCAAATAATTCTTTTATACTCATTTGGAAAACAGACAAAGCAAAAAGATACCAAGGAAAAACTAGGGACCAAAGGTGCTTGTCCGCGCCTGATGAGTCCCTGTCCTCAATGTTTTGCACACTTGAGTGGCAACGGTAACATAATAACCATTGTGCGACAAAATTTAAAAGTCAGTGGAATGTAAATTTTTATGCACTCGCTAACAAAGTCAACTTGAATATATCGACAACGGATACGTAAACAACAAACAGAAAATGCATCTACCAAGAGATAAACAGAATTCTTCAAGACATTGTGTATTTGACATTCTGTAAGCAATCGGGCAAGGAACGCCCACTAACTGTATGCTGCGTAAACTTAAACACACAGGAAAAATGGAGCCTGGCATCGGAAAAAAAATACCTGAGAACATCTAAGCACTTCTTATGAGTTGTGAATGCGAGAGCAGTAATGTCCAATTGAAAGCCGCTGAGCGGTCCTTCGAGTTCTGAACTCCTCACAGGCAAGCGAACGCATTGAAATGCTTCGCATGTTTTGATTTGGCCTCACCGAGCCGCAGTTTGAATGCAGGCGAGAGCTCGCGCGATCAAGGAACGTGCGGGTAACGCGGGCTTGTGAGAATGGCATGGCATTGCAGCGACGCCCTCTCCCCTCATGCATTACCATGGCAGCAGGTGTTCCCTTTCTCGCGCCCTGCTCCGTTGTAGCTCGAGCCAGCAAGCGCGAGCCAGCATCATGAGGCGTGCCTCATGATGCTGGCTCGCAGCCAATGGGAAGTTTCGCTGCTACAGATGCCCCCAGCTTTTTCGCTCAGCGGGACATTAGATGCTTTTACATCAAAATAAAGGCGTGAAGCTTTGTATCAACGCAAGCTAGGATAAAAAAGAAAATAGAGGATTAGTCCAATAACAGATCTCTATAAAGTAGCTTTCTGAAATGTCTTGGGGGAACCTCGCTCGCGGAATTTCAGTTTCAGAGTTTCTGTTATCATACAAGAAACTAGGGATCAAGTCATTGTAGTTTTTCTTTACTAAGGCCTGGGAGGCTTTGCAGGTTCTAAATGGTAATTTTTTTTCGATTACTTCAATAAAATTGCAGCGAACTCTGATAGTTGACCTCGGTGTTTCCATTTGTCTTTCGGTAGGTGGCACTGATATCCGGTTACGGGAGCAGGAAGACAATGGCACAAAAGTAAATGGGCTGGGAATCACGTTCACGCAGTGCTTAATGTGGCAGCTACGTTGTTCTAAGCCAGTTTCTGGGTGACCAGTTACCAGGAAGCCTTAGCTCGGGCTAGACTCCGATGCCGCCTATTCAAGTATACATGTAAAACGCACAAGCGCTTTGCTTAGGTTACTACTTGGCTGGTATTAATAAAATTTGTTGTTTTATTGAGAACGTTAAACTGGTGATTATTGGAAGTGGAATTTTCTTTAAGGCCTGAATATTTTAAACGGAGTTCTAAATAATTGGTATGCCTGAAAAAAAAATAGAAGTGCCAAGTTTATAAATTTGTAGCTCTGCAACAAAAACGGATATCACAGTACTGTAAACTGCATTCGTTAGAGCATCCAAAACAAACATATTTTATATATCAATGTTTACCTTATGTGAATTTGTTAGAATGCTTACAAGGGTTTTGCAATAGTCCTCCTTGCATTTTTGGTGTCAATTTCAGATATTTATGTAAAATGCATCAATTTTTTTCCACCTTGAGTGTGCTATTAGATGCCATTTACAGAATTGTGATATTGTTTTTTATTGAAAAGTTGCAGAGTTGGAAACGGGATAGTTTCATTTCCTGAAAATTTGTGATATTCAAAAGCTTTTGAAAAAACATGACATCCTAAATCAAAAATTCACTACCAGCACTAGATTTTGACTTTTTCTTTTAAATGCAACAAAGCTCATCAAATTTGATGCCGTGGTTGCCGAGAAAAACGATTCCTCCTTTCCTATGTATTAAATTTTAGCCCCCAAGCTAACGCTTCCTCTTAACCCTTTGAGGGTTGATTTCTTTCGCCATATGCGACCGCCCAGGGCCAATTTTCTTTTTATTCCAGATTCCGATTCTTCTTAGGGACCTATCTAAAAAAAAATTTACCGCAATTTTTCTAGGGTGACCGTAAAGTGAGAAAAAAATCTTCTGCGTTGGTATATATGCACTCTTCATTCATGAATAACAACAATAAAAAGGAAATAAACTTATCAGAATTAAAAATTTTATGCATTTTTATGCACATAGTTCAAGGCTTTGAAAATCCACACACGAGAATATTTCGCAAGCCTCAAATGTTCCTGCTCTTACACTAATACGTACATCCATAGCATAATCGAACTGCGTAGGTGAGCGCACTCAAGAAAACTGTTTAGTTGTGTGCCCATCAAAAAAAGCAACACGTGTGACAAACTTCCGCTAATGTTCACCTTATCGCCAACCAGTTAGGGCAATTAGTTTTCGCCAGTCTTCAAAAAAAAAAAGAAAAAGAAACTGAAACGCATGCGCAGCCGCATCCTTCCTATGCGCACCCCTGTGAGCACTAAACGAGCGAGAAACAAGCGGTCGCCCTTTGAGCGATTAGGAACGAGATAGCCATCAGTTTCGCAAGCGCAAAAACCTGAAAACGGCCACGAAAAAAATCCATACGGCCGCCCGCCTGCGCGTGCCAATGCACGAGCGGTAGTATATAGACGCGCGGAAGCAAACTAGCGCTAAAACAAGCCATGCAACGAAAACAGAGAGGTAGGCGTGCAAAAAAAATTCCTTGTATTCCCACATAGTGGCAGCACATGACAGAAAAGAAAAAGTTAGGAAATTGGCGCACTTTTTAAACGTACAGATGGCACTGTAAATATACGGCATCGACCATTTTCGGACTTGTTCGCGGCGCCGTATATTTATGTCATTGACCGCCAGAAAGTTAAGGGAATCTGTCACATTGATGTCAAACATGAATGAATCCACTGAATCATGTTAAAGTGACAGATCATCGTTCTAAAAACTATTTTTGCAAGCATCCTGCTGACCGTTCTGATGTGTGACTGTTTCAGATGAGTTCATAAGCAAAATCAAGGATGTTCTCGGAAGCTCATTACCTGCGCTGGCCTCATACGGCCTGCCAGCTCTGCTTGGTGGACGAGACTTCATTGGACTTGGCGATGCCTCCATGTCCGAGAAGGTCATTTCTGTGAGTTCATTTGCATTTCTCTGAAATTGTACGTCTGACTTGCCTTTATTAATCTCTAAAACATGCCCTTTGCTCAGAGTTGGTGATCAAGCTGTTGCTAGAGTTTTATCAGACACGTGGATCGAAGCGAAGCTGTCGTAGTTTTCAGTGGCTTTGACTCGGAACTTGAATGAGCCTGCTCTTGAATGCAAATTAATCCCAGGGTTCTTTTTGCAATTCTTGTAGTATCTTCTGATGTGTCGTGGGGTTCTCGCTCGTGCTCTTGGGACAAAGGAACGATAACACAGTAGTGCAAACAATCACAAGGGCATTCATTGCACCTTTCATAGACCAATGTCTGCTAGCCGAGTTGCTATCCACAAAACGAGGATGCCCACAAATCGCGGAAGTCCGACTCGCCGCAACCGGATAACGAGCGAGCATATTCGCCCCATGCTGGACACCAATGCCTGGTCGTTCGCGCATACAGTCATGCGAACGGTGCCACGTTCGAGCGATCGTGTTCGTCCATTCCGGAGTAGGCCTCACGATACGGTCTCGCAGAAGCATGGATCGGTGCACGCGGAGAAGGTCCGCACTGCTTGCCGACCCCGAGCCAAAGAGAGAGAACCTTCTCCTTTTTGCGCCCAAGTAACCCCGCTGTTAGGTGGCGTTAGCAGAGCCACGCTCCTGGCACCAAGCCACGTGGCGAAGTCGGATTACAGGAGACTGGAGCTATGCGGGAAAGCAACATATCAGGGGACGCGTGAGAGTCGCGCATCCCCACAGTGTGCCCAAACTTTAGTAAATCTCGGGACTCGTATTATGCTGCAGTCGGCATCACGTCCCGACACGTTTGTGACGAAAGTTGTCGCTAATGAAATTGGGTGTCGGCTGCTGTGACTAGAGTGGTCATATGGGGAATATATTTGTGCGCATTGAAACGCACAACTAAGGCCTCATTAGGATGTGATCGTTATTATCAAGTAATAACTGAAAGTAATTTTGTGGAACATTTCATGTTGCAGGGCAGTATGCGCAATAGGATGTCGTATGCTGCGCAGGTGATGCGAATACTTTGAGGCATTACCATTACGTTCAGAAATTTGTACACTCGGCATTGTCAATCGAGAAAGTTTATCAAGACATATGAGAATTAGGAAGCCTAAGATTAGCTATTTCTTTTTCTATTTTTAAATGTTTTGTATGCATGACGAATGCGAACTGCTATTGATAACGGCAGTTATCAATAGCAGTTTGAAAGCCCATCGACTGCTCCGCAGCACAGTACATTATTAGAAAGTCTTGTCAAGCTCTGTAGAGCTTTTACTTCCTGGCCTTCTGTTCTTTGAACTGATTGGTTGACTGATTGATTTGAATGAATGACCCTAGAGGCTATGCCACGCCACGTTTAACAGGAATTTAAACAAAATTCCGTAAGCTGTTTGGCTTATCTTAGAGTCTTGTTGAAAAAGTTTGTTCTGTGGTAAGCGTTCACAGTTCCCACTGTATGAACTCTTTTAGGCTGTTTTATTTTTCTTTTTTGTCGTGACACAGAAAGTGTCAAGGACTCGTTTGTCATGTGGCATTTGCTTGCCTCTCTCTCATCTCTCGCAGTTTCTTCCATCAGTCGTGATGCATTGCCAGCGAAACATGAAGAGCGAGTCGAAAGGCCCTGTCGTAAGTGCTCACTTTTCCTTGGGTTTGAAATTCAGTCGCTTCAATAACAGCACGGTCTTTGAGTGCCTCTTGTTAAATGCTCTGTTCTACGGGGTGTCCTTCCAGGCACTTCTGCTGGCATCCAGCTGCCGGCAGGTACGCGACATCTACAAGTACTTCCGGGACACTGGCCGGTCGCTGGACCTGGAGAGTCTCGAAATCTCGGAGGAGACCTCCAATGACCGCGAGGACTTCCAGTCAGGCAAGTCCTGCTCGTGATTTGTGAAACTATTTCAGCCGGAAGCTTTGGGCTTCTGTTTATACTGACAGGCTTGCCTAGTCATTTCCCGGTGACCGTTTTTCACTGGCTAAACGCACTGTTGCGGAGTTGTCGCTTGGCACAAGGTGCGCGACATTACGTAGAAATAAAGTTTATAAACAGGGATAGGATAGGAGGACCTACCTTCGTCAAAGGCGGCCTCGTCATCCTCGGCGTGTTAGCTTTAAAGGGTTAGTGCTGTGACGTCACGTGCGAGTGTTGTCGCTGGCGGCTGGTTTTAAAGGGAGAGGCATCAGAGGAAACGAGCGCTGTCGTCCGACGTCTGTGAGCTTTGTTCCCAAGACGAGGGGACAAGAGCGGGAGAGTGGGAACGCGGGGAGAAAAGAATAGAAAGAAAAGCAGAGAAAAAAAGGAAAAACGAAAAAATGGGGGGGGGGGGGAAGCCAGGGCACCACCAAGACAGAAAAGAAAGGGGGGAGCAAGAATAAGAAAGAGAAAAACAAAATTTTAAGAAAGACGGGGGCTTTGGAGCGTGTTGAAGATGTGAGAGGTTAGGAAGCATTGAGGGGTATCGTTGGCGGCATGTTTTTGTGGCATTAGAAGAGGCGGTCAGTGCGCGAGTAACACAAAATAAAAAAATGAAAAATGAGTTGAAAGAGTGACTTGAGTGGCATAGCAGCAGAAGTCAATATGCCTTTTTCGGCGCCTCAACCCAGAGAATCGCCATTTCTGGATGCCGCCGTAACGACACCTACGTTGAGCGACTGGGGCAATGCCCCTTAAAAGACCATGCCGCTGCCTTTCAGTCACCCCATACATTGCACAGCAGTCTCCTCGTCGCCATCTTAACTATTTCAGAATTACTCAACGTATTGCTGCTATACAGTTCGCCTTTGCAGGCGGACTGCCATCTTGCCACTCAAGTAATCTGCAAATATTTTGTAAATATGTGTTGGGCTTCTTCTCTTTTCCTCCTAACAACAGTGCACGGTAACCTGTGTATTTCAAACACTAGGACACCTCTGCTGTAAAGAATGTTGATATATTCATTCCGTTGATTTCACTTCATTATTGTTTTTTCGTTGTTCAGAAGTGCATTGTTGCATTTGTTTATGACACCATTTCCATGCGTGGTTGCTGCGCAGAGTTCCACGTGGCCATCTCCACGGTGACCACCATGCAGAAAGTGCACACGTCGGGGCACTTTGACTTTGGCACCATCTCTGTCGCCATCCTGTATGGCATTGACGAGCTTGTTGACAGCAACCATGTGGATGCGATCAACACGATCCTGAAAGATGTTCACGTGAGTTACGAAGCCAAATGAAGCCCAGGAAAGCTTAGGGGAAATGAACTGTCTGGGTACTGAAATGTGAAATGAAGTGAATATCGATTAGTGTGTCATTCAGTCGATTACTCAAAAACGTTTAATATTCGTACAAACCTAAACCTGACACAAAGGGGGAGGCTACCCTGGAGACCGAACTTTTTTATTTTTTAGGATATCCAGATGAAACTTTCAGAGTACGTTCACACCACCGAACTATGAGAAACTGCAAAGTTTCACGAAGTTGTGTTTATTAGTTCCAGAGTTATTGAGGTCTAACTAGGTGGTTCATGTATATGCCTGAGGAAGAGCCTGGAGAAATGCCAGGACATCGTAGGGAACTGAAATTCGCTGTGATGATCCCTTGATAGATATCCCATGGGGCTACAGAGCCCTTTTCTTTAATCCCCCCCCCCCCCTCATATTTTAAGACAACTTTGGATTTGATGTAGCCAGTAATGACCACATTCATCAAAAATTAATTGTTTGTTATAAATTAACTGCACCAGCTTTCAGAAAGAAGCCTGTTACCCCCTGGAAAAGTCATTCTGGAGGAGAATAAAAAAAACGGCACACAAATCTGAAGAGCGGTTCTTGAGATATCGCCTTCCCCAGCACCACTACTAGTGAAAAAATCCATTCCGAGAAAATGGGCCTCAAAGTTGAGCACGTGTGCTTTTTATTAGAAAGCTTCTGCGGAGCTTCTAATTAGCTCTTGCGACTCCAGGCACACTCAATGTGTCCGATTTTCGACTGGCGACAGCCGACAGCACAGTTCTGCCGCTGCAAGTGTCTACGCAGTTGGCACTCGCTGCAAAAGATCGGAAGTTCGATGCTCGTACAAGGCGCATATCGCGCTTCGGCGCACTGAACATCTACGTTGTCTTGGGCTTCGCTGCAGGCATCGCGTGCAGCTAAAGAACTAGCGAGAAAAAAAAAAACAGAAAATAATCTAAAAGATAGCGCAAGGCGATGAGCAGCTCGCAAGCAGGCGTCTGTTGAGGTGGACGGAGCAAGGGGCAACGACGACGCGAGCATGGGGGCACGGCATCAAAGGGAGCAGCCGCCGCCGCCCACGTAGCAGCCAATGGCAGGAGGGATTTAGCCCGCGGGATTTGAATGCGCTGCTCCGGCCATTCAGCTCTCCGCATCGCATCGTGGGAAAACTCCAATAGCACCTCAACCGCGCCGATGATGCCATTTTGCAAGGCAGCAAAACAGAGACAACGAATTCATAGTCAAAACGACATCAAGTTAGTGCGGGCAAGCCGCATGGGCCGGTAATGGCGCACGCACACCATGTTTGACTTCATTTTGGCATTTGCGTGCGTTTTGAGGGCCGCGGTGGCCTCAAAAGTAGCATTTTTTTCTGTGGGCTTTGCAATTAGGTGCCGATAATTACAGAACAGGTAGTTTATGACACATACAACCCTAAAATATCGTTTTTCAAATATAGACTTTTTCGACATTTTTCGGTTTTCGAGGGCCGTGTCCCCCCTTAAAGCCCCCCTCCCCTCTTTTTTGCTCTGCTGAACTATTGGCGTTTGTACACCAGTGTGATGTCGCTGATTTAAGGTAAGGTGTAGTATTTGGGTCGTTGTAGTGTTTGAAGAACATTTAGTACACTTCAACTCTTTGGCTCCTTTAGTACTGTTTGACTCCGGTCAATTGGACTTTTCGGGAACATTGATCCCAATTAAAGCTCCCGCACAGCACCCATACATGTCTATGGGCCCATACTTATTTCGATCCTGAAATAGGCCTTTGCCGAATAATCCCAACTTGGCTGACGTTTGCCCTCAACTGCAACTTGACGTGTTAACCGATACGCACACAATGAGCTGGTACAGTTTATGCGGATACAAAACGCATTATGTTAATTGGTCACTGAGTTGGGGATTCGACTTAACTACTTTTAAAATGAAACTACTGTTTAAATGGGTATGGTGTAACGAGCTTTTACTGTAGTTGGCAGCTGGGACCTTCGGTCAGGATCAAATCAATAGTTGAGTCAATGAAAGTCTGCGGAATAGCAGTCGTGGAATTGCAGCAGGCGAACATTTCAAGTATGCTACTTCGTAGATGTTCTGATGGGACCACAGCGTTGGTCTGCATTAAGTAAATTTGATCTAACAAGGTTCCGCTGTATCATGTTTTTTACAGCGAAGCTGTTGGCGTCTAGTTGGGATAATTTGTGTCCGTGTGCACAGTGCTCGCACAGAAACAAAACGACAGCTGGAAGGCTTTGTGTTTGAGTTTTCCTGTAACAGAATTATGTTTTCTCGAACGTTTCAATTACAATCTGATGCTGTCATGTCTGCAGGTTGTGTGTAAGACGTACTACCGTATTTACTCGCATAATGATCGCACTTTTTTATCAGAAAAATTGCCACAAAATCAGGGGTGCGATCATTACGCTGGTTAAATTTCCCGTGAAAAGAAGAAAACAATTTTTTTTCGTCCCGTGTTTGCTGCGGGACACCAAAACAAAAATGGCGGCCGGCGGAGCAAGCCGAACGCGATTTTTTTCTTCGCGTGAGTACATTACGTGCATTGAAACAGTTTCTTCCGTTTCAGTAATGAATAATATCGTTATTATTGGCATGTTTGCGGCAATAACGTGGCCATGTGCACTTTGAGAGGACAGAAACAGATTGGCGCGCTTAGCTGCCAGTGAAATAGAAACACATGGCCGGCATGCTGCGGAAACTGCGGCATCTGTCTTCACTACTATGCTAATACGGCACGTTTCCGCTAAGGGCGGGTGAATATCTTAGCTGTGTTACAAGCGTCAGCGTAATAGGGTACACTTTTAACGTATCAGTGTAAACGTGGCTACTATCGTTGCCGCTCGCGATTTGTTGCGTGCCCACGAGTGCAGATGAGAAGAATCGAAAGGCGCCTTTTTTTGTTGTTGTTGACCACAACCATTATAAAACCTACACATAATAAAGGCAAGTTTGGTTGCAGCTTTTTTTTGTTATGGAAGTGTGGAAAGTGATGAAATGGAGGTATCTACTTAAGGGGGGAAGCGGGGATCAGATCGCGATTTTCGCGAAAAAAATCGATTTTTGAAAAGTACGCTTTTCAGAATCTACAGCATCATTTCTATCTTGTACTGAAATATTTCACCGAAAAACAAACTCTAAGCACTTAAAATAAATATATTTGTCGGTGCCGGCGTCCACAAATCCGCCCGAAATCGCGAAAAAGCCGCGAAGTTCAACGCGCGACTGCTCGGCTTTCCCGCCACGGAGCGCCGCCATTTTGGTATCGTTGGAAAGCCCGACTCTTTGACTCTTTGTCCCAGCCCTTCCCTTCCTTCCCTGCCAGCCAGCAAGCGCACAAAAAAAGAAAAACAGGAGAGTGGCAGCACGGAGCAGCCAATGGCTGCCGCGCCCCGATTGGCTCTGCGCCGCGGCTCGTTGTAAGGCGCCTCCTCATTGGTCGACGCCGCGCCATAATGGCGGCCGAGGCAAGGAGCGCAAGGAGCGTCTGCTTTTGTCCGCTGCTGGGAAGCCTTTCTGGACTTTCCTTCTCTTGTGTTTCGAGGACGTCGGCCACGTGCAATGGATCCGCACACGTTCGAAAAGAAGTACCGGACGAAGCATGCCTACGGGAAGCGGAAACGCAAGCCCGTCACAGCAAGGAAGAAGCGGCGATTGTCAGCAGGTGGTTCGGCCGAGCCGAGCGTCCGTTCAGAATCGGCGGAGTACGCGCCCAACGTGCTGTGCGATCTCTCGCCCAACGTGCTGCGGGATCTTGCGCCGAGTCGAGCACCAGCCAGCGATAGTGAGACGAACCATGATCTTTTGCCGTCGAAGCGCGGGCGCAGTGTTACTTCACCGGTGACGATCGACATGCCAGTGAGTCTCGCCGTACGCGAGCGTCCCGTCGCAAGTTCGTCCAGCACAGATTACGGAGTGAGCTTGCAGCGGTCATCGCCGCCCGACTGCAGAGCATCGGAGACGCGCTTCCGCGGTGTGTCGTTCAACGCCGAGATGTCTCCGCAGCCAACAACCGCCAGTGAAGGCAGTCCCATGCCATCGACGAGTTCCGGCGCTTCGACGGAGCTGCAACGCGGGCGCACGCTCGCTGCCGCGGATGCGCCGGCGGCCGACCTTGCCGCTCATCGCAGTGTTGACTGTTCGCCCAGTGAACGTCGCACTATTCAAGCTCACCTGGAAACACGATTTGTGTCCGCGGAAACTGCAGAACTGCAAGCGTCGAGAGTTCGCGAATCGCTTCGCGCGGTTTCAGCAACGGAGCGCAAGTTCGGGCTGACTGGCTCACAGGAAAATGCCATTCCCGCACCTCCAGAAGAGGAGTTTATGCTTGTTCAAGTTGCTGCTTTGAACTCGCTGATTGGTTCCCCGCTTTGCCCAACTTGTCAGCAGCCCGGCCTAGCAGTGCACCGCGAGACTGAACTGGGACTAGCTGTGAAGATGGTACTTTCATGCATTTCCTGTGGTAGTACCCTACAGTCTGAGTGGTCCTCACAAAGGAAGAGCGGCTCTAGAGCTTTCGAGGTCAACATCAGAGCTATGCAAGCAATAAAGAGCATTGGGAAAGGACCAACTGCTCTTAATGACTTCTGGGCCACCATGAATGTCTCGCATCGTGGGTTACACCACAAAACATATGATGGGCACCTCAAAAAGACTTTCAAGCCTGCCGCAGCGGCAGCTGCACACAACATCTTCACAGATGCTGTAGAGGCAGTGAAAAAGGTGTACACTGAAATGGAGACAACATTTTCAAAGAACATTACAGTAGTGTATGATGGCACATGGTTGACACGCGGCCACAGCTCCCATACCGGCGTAGGCTGTATAATTGATTTCCATACAGGGCTTGTGTTGGACTGCATAGTTCTGTCCAACTTCTGCCTTGGGTGCAGCCGACAGCCAGCAGAAAGTGACCCCAACTATGCTGAATGGAAGCAGCAACACCAGTGCCAGAAAAACACTGATGTGAATTCTGGAAGAATGGAGGTTGAGGCTGCACTACAGCTCTTCAGTCGCTCCTTGAGCAGAAATGATCTACGTTACACAAACATAGTTTGTGACGGGGACAGCCGCATGTTTCGCACTCTATGTGATGAAGAAGTTTATGGTTTTGTGCAGCTATCTAAAGAGGACTGCATAAATCATGTTAAAAAACGAATGGGGGCTGCACTTCGCTCTTTGGTGGCCAAGGCAAAGAAAGGAGAGCCACTAGGTGGAAAGGGGGGCCTGACACAGCAGCTCATCAAAAAACTGACAAACTACTATGGCCTTGCTCTGCGGAACCACTCGGAAGTCGAGGAAATGCAAAGGGCAGTAATGGCAACGTACTACCACATCACATCAACAGATGATGAGCCCCATCATGAGCTGTGTCCCCCTGGCCCCCTTAGCTGGTGCAACCACCGGTCAGCTGAGGCAGAAGGGCAGCCAGCACCAGCTCACAAGTACAAGCTTTCAGCTAAAGTTGCTGAAGCACTCCTGCCTGTGTACCAGCGCCTCTCAGACCCTCAGTTGCTGGCCCGGTGCAGAGGAGGCAAAACTCAAAACGCGGCTGAGAGTCTCCATTCAGTGATATGGTCACTAGTATCAAAAGACCAGCATGCCTCACTGTTTGCTGTGGAAACAGCAGTGCACGAGGCAATTTCAAAGTACAACTCGGGCAGTCTGAAAGCTTATTCAGACCTGTGCACAACATTGGGCCTGCGCCCTGGTGCCCTCTCTCTTCAGCGGGCTGTCGAGAAAGACTCCCAGCGAATGAAGAAGGCACACAAAGTCCATCTCCTGAAAGGACAGAGGGCTAAGAAGTCACCTGCTGCCAAGGACACCAAATTCTACAATGCAGGAGCATTCTAGACAGTGTGTGCCAGTATGGAACTTTGAGGCTTGTTTTCTCAAAAGTTTGTTTTGAGCTTATCACC
This sequence comes from Dermacentor andersoni, assembly GCF_023375885.2. Classification (NCBI taxonomy): domain Eukaryota; kingdom Metazoa; phylum Arthropoda; class Arachnida; order Ixodida; family Ixodidae; genus Dermacentor; species Dermacentor andersoni. Next base: position 121,747,326 of record NC_092821.1, on the reverse strand, counting down.
TCGCTCGTGGAAAGCATAGCACGGCAATGGGAGCACGGATTTTAATCCTGTTTGTTTTGCTGCAATTGGTGAAGTGTGCCTTATGTCAAGACAGTCTCAGATTTACCATTTAGGCTCACCATTTTTTTATTACACAATAATTGGAGCATGATACATTCTAAACATAAAGAGAAGGTGCATACTATATCGTTTAGAAGAAGAGCAGAGAAATTTAAAAAGAAATTAAGAGAATCTTGACTTAGACTATACTTCTTAGTAACTATTAAAAACATTTACAGACCCATAACCCATTTTGCTGTCACGCTAGGCTTTCCACGAGCAAGCAACATGTGAGCAATATATAAATAATGATAAAATAAAAACTACTGAAGATATGATTGTGAAACTTTGCAGCTGTCTGTTTGATGCTATTTCGAACCTGTATGCCAAATTTCATCACTCTAAGATAAAAAATGAAAAAGTTAGTTCCGATCCCCTCATCCCCCCTTAAGTATGTTTGGTGCGTGCAGACCACTTGGTTTGTCTTGAAGAGTCGTTTGCGTAGCATTCGACAGATGGTAAGCGCGATTAATATTAGCTAGACTTGGCACACGACATATCGCTGCGGCAAGTTCAGGGTACGATCACTACACGGGAAATTAAAAAAATCAAATTTTGACGACAAAATTCAGGGGTGCGATCATTACGTGAGTGCGATCATTATGTGAGTAAATACGGTATATGAATCTTATGATGCAGTTGGCTTCGAGAAAATCAATTAATTCAATAAGGCACTTTTGCCAGGTGGAGGGCATGCAAGAATGAGGATGTATGCCTGCGCTAATGGTACTGCCAGACTGCCACATAGCGGTCGCGGCCACTCAGACAGACCTCAAACTGTAACAGTCTTTCAGTTTCTGTGTAACCGATGTACGTTTTCTTGTGTATTCGAATAACAATCTGCAGCTATCGTGTCTGCAGCTTTGTGCAAGTTGCACTTTACAAATTTTTCTGATGCAATTTACTTTTGAACATTCATTAATTTCGGTAATGCACTCGTGCTTGGTGTAAGGTCTAGAAAAATGAGGATGCGTGCGTGCATGCGTGCGACTTTCGCCGCCTGTGGTGTTGCTTGTGCAACATTGTCTTAACGTCGGCAACAGCTTCACCGTACATTCACTTTCCCTGGGTGGAGTGGGGGCGATTTTTTAATTATTTGAACATGGCTCCGTACAGTGCTGGTAATGCTATCTCTTTTCTTTCTTCTCTCTCTCTCCTTGTTTCACTATTGTGTGCGTGCAGCCAGAGCGCCAGCTGGTGGCCTTCAGCAGAAGCTGGCTGCCCGACATCCGGAATGCTGTCTTCGCGCTGGCCAAGAACCCCGTCATCGTGCAGATCGGCGAGGTCGAGACGACGGCGCTGCCAAGTGACGTCACCATCGACGTCCGCATCATGGACGACGAGAGTGCCAAGAAGAAAGAGTGAGTGGTCGACGCATTCTTGCTGTGAACGTTGCTTTTCTTGGTGTCGGCTTTACCACGGCCTTGGGGCACTTAGACAGATTCTGCTACCCTAGCAAGAGAGAGAAAGTGGCTCGAAGACACGGAAAGTTCCTCAGACAGTTCAGAAGAGCTCATCTTGCCCATTGAGTTTATAAGTATTCCACCCGAGAGCTGAAATTTTGCAGTGAGAAAGCTGTGAATTTTTTTTTTTTTCAACCCTTTCTGGTCCAGTGATTCCTGTAGGAACCCTAATGCTTTAAAAGTAATACTCTCGGTTAGAAACGATAGAAACCCGAAGCCATTCTGAGAAAAATTAAGAGTGCCAGCCACTATAATTACACAATATACTGAGAGTTGCAGAAGTAGTAGCTGAAATTTTGCACAGGCATTTTCAATTCATCAATTTCATCAGCAGTAAATCAAGTGAATGTCTGCACTGATGCCACTAAAAAAAATTCTATTTCGCTGCAGTGGAACAGCAGTGCCATCTGTCATGGCTGCAGTAAAACTTTGTTGATGCGGATTTCATGGGACTGAAAAAAAAAATGGCTGAATTAACCGAATGTCGAATTATGGAGGGTACCAAGAAAATTATAAATGCTTGCTACGTCAATATGCTTTTATATTTGCTGACTGAATTGGTAAATCATGTTTCTATTTTGCACAAAATCAGTGCGGAAGCTGCAGTTCTCGTCATGTCGTGAATGATTAGCGATCACAGTGGCGAAGGCCTCACGACTTCCTTCGCTGCGCAGCCGTGGTGCGAGTCATCACCTGAGACACGCCTTTCGCTCATATGAGATATTTTCATATGAGATATGAGGCTTTTCACTCATGAGATATGAGACTGCGCTCGTATCCAGATTACTTTTTAGTCAGTGAGCTGATCACCAACAGATTGGCCGTCAATAGTGATGTAGCCAGTGTACTTCATCCTTGACACCTCTGCACCAAGTTCAAACGAAACTATTGTTTGCTGCGGCTGCTATCAACGCTGTCATGGTTGGCGGCACTTATGGAGGCACGCGGCCGGGGAGCTGTTATGCGTGGCAGTAAATGTGAGAATAAAGGCTTTAAAGGCGCAAATAGGGACGAAGCGTTCTGGCATTGCTGTCATTCACATACAATTTCCGTTGGTGACTATGGCGATGCGGACTTTGCCACTTCGTTTCGGTTGGACGCTAGTGCCATTCTTCCTCTTCGGTGTCGCACATTTGTGGCGCTTTATGCTCACCGAGCTCTGGGAGTTGTCTGAATTAACCGATGTGCAGCCAAACGCGTCCGAATTAACGAGAGTTTAATTTCACTAAGTAATGCACATGCCTGCTGGGACCAGAGGATGAGTCCGAATTGTCCTATTTTCCGAATTAACGAGGTTTAACTGCATTGTAAAAACATGGTATGGTGTTCAAGTAGCCATGACAGGTGGTCCCACTGTTGCAGTGGAATTGACATGTATTGAGTGGCATCAATGCAGACGACATCCACTCATATTTATTGTGGACGAAGCCGGGTACATAATGCCTGCAAATCTGCTCGCATACAGTCATGCCGCTTAAACTCAATCCAAGATGCCATCTCTCTGCAAAACTTGAGCGTGAACGAGCCAGCAGTTTGGCAAAAGTCAAGTAAAGCTGGCGCCACTACTTATGCAACACACAGTATATTTAGACTTTGTCTTTATACATATAATGGTTTCCCTGAAATTGAGAAGAAAAAGAACACGTGCTGCAGCATGCTGAGGTTAGGTGTCCGAGCTACATGTTACAGCAGCTACATGTTAAAGCCTGCCATCTAAGGCATGCAGTGTGTCTCAAGCATAGTCTGAAAACCATCTGAATGTTACATGCCCATTCCGTGCACACTTACGATTGAAAATCTAGGATGTTTGAAGCTCCACATAAGCTCCGTGTAGCATACCGAACTTGTGACAAAACTGTGGTCGCACGTGAAACACTTCAAGAGCAAAATTTGGATCGCAAAGGGTTTTTGTCTCGACTTATGGTGAAGACTTGAAACTGTTACGTCGTCGACATTGACCACAGGTGTCGCCAAAGGAGGGCATGTGCCCAATACCTGCAGACCATCATCAAGGTGCCAAGGCCACCCTAAACAAGAACGTGGAAGTCTGGCAGTTAGTTGTGCCCCCCATTTGCAGGAATCTGTGTGTCAAACGGGTAGAGACGTTTTTCTTTTGGCATATTTCTGTGTCGCCAGGTCCTTGTGTGGTTTTGTTTTCGCTCTGCCTTGACTTTTTCGTCCTGTGTAATGCTTGCCTTATGTTGCCGAGTTTTCGTGCATTGGTGCTCATGTGGGAGTCGTCTGCTCCTCGGAGAAACACCTCACGGGCATTCAAGGGTCCATAGCCTAAACGTCGCGTGAAGACCGGCCATTTGATCTTTCGCTGATGCGGTGCAGTCGCCGACGGTTGTTGTGGACCTTATAAGTGCACCGCCAGGGTTCCCGTAGAGGTAATGCGTTTTCCCGACCAATTTTTTTGGACAGATTTAAGCCCCACAGTAGGATTTTCTAGACTAATTCGCTCATTCCGAGCCACGCTGCCCAATCTAGAAGACCGCCATGTTGGATTTTCTGCTGGCTTTGCCAGGCTTGCTTCGAAAGACCCGCTCTGTCGCTTCCAAGATTGGGAGGCTCACTGTCGGAGATAGTGCACTCTTCTTTCCTCTCGGAGGCCATGCCTGCTTTTCCTTGGCCGACAAAACACTGCAGGGCATGCCATTTTCCTTCCCTTCTTTCTTTGTCAGCTCTATCGTCATAATTACTTGGTGTGTAATCCATTAATTTATGTATTTGTTTATTCTTTAATTTTTGGTTCTGCTCGTGTTGTTGCCACAGAACAACAGTGTCTCTGAGACATCGCATCTTTGTATGTGTTTGTGCAGCTTTGCATTTGTCTGCTCAGTGCCATCTCGTGTGCCTTCGTGAGAGCGAAGGGGTGCGAAAATGCGCCACTCATTTCTTCAATCTCCATGGCCATCCGGTGACGCTCGTGTCGACTGTATACTGAGACGTCTCTCTTGCGCAAATCCCAGCAAATCTGATCTCCTCCAAGTGTAGTATAAGGCAGGGCATTATTAGCTATCTTATTAAGCCGCTCTCAGCCTAACAAATTTGATTTTTCTTTTTCTTTCCTTTTTTCTGTACGAATTTTTCTGGTTGTTTGATTTTTCAGACTACTTTTCTGTCCCTGTGAGGTTTGGAAAATCGATCGGCGACTGTACCGCATACAGCTTTCTAGCTTTTCCTCTTTTTTTTTGCCACTTGCATTTTTTTTTTGCTTACCCACATTCCCTAATATGCCTTTCAGCACAACGTGTTTAGCGGGCCATTTGTCAGAATTATTCATCTACATGGTTAACGCAATACAATAGACAATGCAGTCGAACCCACTTATAACAATCTATTAGTTGTAATGACCACATTTCAGGGCATTTGCACTATTTTGACACTGCCTATTGAAAGTGCGTCCAGATATAAGGAACATCTTCAAAAGCAGTGGAGTTTTACAAGGAACAAATTCGTTTCTCTATGACGAGCACTTCAAACCCGGTCCGTGTAAATGGAGGACGCACGCGAAGTTGGAAAGCACGGAAGCCCGCCCAAACTAGGTGTACGGCAGCGCATCGTTGCTTATACTGAGTGCGATCCTAGGCCATATGGACCAGTTTGAACCAACGGCCGCTCAAGCATTGCTGTGAATATTCACGTGGCCCTAGTCAGCGTGAATGTGGCACGATGCGCTGCTGCCCCGCAGAGTTGCCAAGAGTTGGAGGTTATGGCCTGCTCGTCGATGCTTCGTGTACAGTGTTGCTGATAACGGCTCGCAGTGGCCTTCTACTTTTCGAACTTCCCACTTTTGTGGCTAGAGCGACGTAAAAAGACACAAGTTCGTGGCTCTCGGTGCGCAAGAGGCCGGTGTGCCACAGTAGTTTTCGCTCCCAGCCAACTAGAAAGCTTTGATGTCATATGCAGAATCCACTCATTCTGCTAATAGTAAAATATGAAGAAGAAAAAGAAACGGCAGCGGATGCACTTGGTAGTTTTGAAACGGCAGGTGATGGCACCGTTTCGAGGGAGCTACAGTGCTGAATTTGGCTCTTTAGACGACGTTTTTTAATAGAAACTTGCAGTTATATGCAGAAAAGGGCTGGGAACGAAAATTGAAGTACTGAATATCCTATTTTCTAACCAAAGTGGCGTCGCATTGTAACTGCCGACGCCAGCTAAAGTGTCGCTAATTTTTGCCCGTTTCGAAGGGGTAGTTCACATATAGCGAACTAGTGATAAAAGGACCACTTTTCACGGAACTACCAAGTTCGTTATAAGCGGGTTCGACTGTACAATAAACCTGCAAGTGTGCTTCTCCACATACCTAGTTTGACCTAACCAATATGGCAGACCTCAGGCTAGCATTGTAACGAAGGTGTCAACATATGGCCTGGTGACATCATTCATGCCGCACTCTATTCCCCAAATTGTCCAGGCTTTTAAAATGCATGTTTCAGCTTCAACAGTGCGACTAGCTGGAACGTGGCCATCTTGGTTAGGGCATCCTTGATCTGCGGGAAAGCCTGCTTACAGAAATTTTGCATATCGTCCATGGGTTCCTGGAAGAAACATTTGTTTAATCTGGACACTTGCAATTTTTCGTAAATTATCCGTCGTGTTCTGATGCAAATATGCAATTAGCATTTTGCTGAGTCAGTACTGTAAAATGTTTAAAAAAAAGTTAGTTGTATAGTTCAGATGAGGGTTCAAAAATGTACTCCAGCAAGAGAGCTAAAATTAAGCAGGTATGTTTCTGAACGACCAAAGAGTGCAACTTGGCATTTTAATGCATTCTAGACGAAGTTGCGATATTTTGAAGAGTTGCTGGTGTGAATTTTTGTTGGTTATTTCTGCAAGATTTCAAAATGTTGCCATGTCCCAAAGCACTGTATCATAGTCGTTCTGCACTCTCAAGCATTTACACAAACAAAAATGAAAAATTGGACAGTAACGGAAGACAGTGCTGCTTCCAAAACTTGCGACTTACAAATGTTCTTTTTTTTTTTTTAAGAAAAAAAGCTAATACGAACGCAAAAACATGCACTTCAAGCTAAAAAAGCCAGGCAGCTTTCCTTTGAAGCCGCATTGACGATTGTTCTTGACAGGAAACAGACTGGGACGAAACTCAAATGAAATCTGCTATGCACTTTCTGTGAAGCACTTTGGTGGTGTGCACATAACAGCGTGACCGAGTTGTGTAGCTTTTGTGCATTTGCTCTATTCTAACGTATCCTCAGTTGTAATGCACACTCGATTTTTGACAGCCGAAAATGAAACGCGCTATGTCATGGCTATTCCACTATCCTACTTTCGTGGTAAAAGAGAGAGTAATGGTGATGTGGTCTCGCTTGGAAAAAGAATATCTATAGCATCAGTTGTGCGTCGGCAGGCGTCGGTCATTGCCGAGGTTGGAGGGGGCCCCCCTTATCGCTACGAACGGCCCAAAGCATCTCATCTTTCTATGGCATGGGAGATACCGCATTCCTTAGACGCCTTTTCAGACCATGGCATCTTAGCTATACTGTGTAAGCTACAGTAAGCCTAATAAGCTTACATGGTGGGAATTAAGCGAACACATTTGCACGTCGTTGCAGCTGCAGAGACGTATTGATTTGATTGGATTACAGAAATGTTTAATGCCAATAATGAGTAACTTGTGACCTGTAGTTTTGGTTTTGCACATGAACCTAATGTGTGGGCCTTGTTTCTGCATGTATATATATATATAAACAGTGTTCGTTATAATTGAGTAAAGACAGTAATTTCAAAGACCTGCGTATTCGCGTCCCTGTGTTCTCGAACGGGTGAGTTCTGCTGGACACTTAAAGGCCGATTTACGCTTGAGCTGCATACTCCACTGCCTTCCTGCCGCACTCGTGTGAAATAATGTGCAGTCGTGTGAAAAATTGCATAATTGGGCTCGTACGTGGGTGGTGTGGTGTGTGGCACAAGCCTAAATCAGCCTTAAAAAGACACTAAAGGCAAATACCGTATTTACTCACATAATGATCGCACTTTTTTGTCAGAAAAATTGACGTAAAATCAGGGGTGCGATCATTACGCGGGTTAAATTTCCCGCGAAAAGAAATTTTTTTTTTTTTTTTTTCGTGCCGCGTTTGCTGCGGGGCACCAAAATAAAAATGGCGGCCGGCGGAGCAAGCCAAACGCACCGAACGCGATTTTTTTTTCTTCTCGTGAGTACATTACGCGCATTGAAACAGTTTCTTCCGTATCAGTAATGAATAATATCGTTGATATCGGCAAATTTGCGGCAATAACATAGCCATGTCCACTTTGAGGGGACAGAAACAGATGGGCGCGCTTAGCTGCCAGTGATATAGAAACACACTGCCGGCATGCTGTGGAAACTACGGCATCTGTCTTCACTACTCTCCTAATACGGCACATTTCTGCTAGCGTTGGCGTATGTATAGGGTACACTTTTAACGTGTCAGTGTAAACGTGGATACTATCGTTGCCGCTCGCGATTTGTTGCGTGCCCACGAATGCAGATGAGAAGAATCGAAAGGCGTCTTTTTTGTTGTTGTTGACCACAACCATTATAAAGCCTACACATAATAAAGGCAAGTTTGGTTGTACCTCTTTTTGTCATGGAAGTGCGGAAAGGGATGAAAGTAATGAAATGAGGCATCTACTTAAGAATGTTTGGTGCGTGCAGACCGCTTGGCTCGTCTTGAAGAGTCGTTCGCGTAGCATTCGACAGATGGTAAGCGCGATCAATATTAGCTAGACTTGGCACATGACATATCGCTGCGGCAAGTTCAGGGTGCGATCATTACACGGGAAATTTTAAAAAAATCGAATTTTGATGACAAAATTCAGGGGTGCAATCATTACACAAGTGCAATCATCATGCAAATACGGTATATACTTAAAATATAAAGGCGTAGTGCTGTGCTGGTTAAGAAAACATAAGGACAGTGTTATTTAATGCATACGACGGAGGGATGGAATTCTTCATGGCACAGGCAAACGTCTCAGTGAGGTTAAAGAAGTGCTTCATAGGTCACACTGGAGGTCAACTATCCTAGGCGTAATGGCAGCTAATAACGTTCGTCTCTGCCCTGTGTCGAGATGGGTTTGCCCATGGCTTATCCTACAAGCGACGATCAGGAAAGGGCTCAACGCTCCCCCACTTCGCAATGCAGAATGGCGCTACGGCAGGGTTCATCGACTCTCTGACACGGCGCAGAGAAGGCTCCGGAGTCAGATCGCCAACAAACGTGGATTTATTAACCCAAGATACAGCATAGTGCAACAGTCACGGCACTAATGGGTAAAGGCTAACCGCAAGATCGAATGAGTATGCGTGCCCGCTGCGCTAGAGCTAGCCAGGTAGCGGTCTACCAAGCGAAAGAACGAGGAGTCCCAATCGTATTTCCCCAACAGTCCACGCCGCTTGATCATGAGCAGCTGCAGCGGCGAATCCATTGCTCAGTCTTGCCGTGGTTTCTCCATGGCCACGCATTTGTGTTTTGTGCAAGAATGATGCGCCATCTGTGGCAATGGCAGTAAAGGGCTACGATGGCATATGCAATGTCATCACTCACCATTCGGGGAGGTTGCTAAAGTTATGCGGGTCCTTCAGTCACGATTTTCTTTTAAACCAAGCCTTTTCTTGGCACTAAGCACGCGCTGCGAGGTTTCTGGAATGGTATTTTAGCAGACCACATCAACTTAGTATTTTGCCTTTAGTGTCCCTTTAACCTGCACTTACCGCTGGTGACGTTACCGTATGAGCAGTAGTGAAGGTGCCAGCATCTTGGAAAGCTGTCTTTTAGACAAAGCAATGCAGGACTGTTACTGGTGATGTCGTTCGACTTAGACGCTGGCCTGAAGATTTTACCAGCAATGCGATTATCAGTTCTTAAAAAAAGATTTTCTGCCAAGAAAAGTCATCCGACAAAACAGCACTTGTAATTCACTTTAACTGAGCAGTCAGTCTTGAAATGTCACCGCTTGCACCACTTTTCATGGCATAGCTGAAGTCTCAAGAAGCAGCTCTCTTGACGGCCTGACTTACATTGTCGTTTCAGCATTTTTACTTCGTACAACTTCTGCATCTTTATACAAAAAGCTGAACGGTCCTACGTGTACGAAAGGTTCGGTGGGGAGGGGAGGTGGCACAGCTGATTTTTTGCCATAATGAAGACATTAGTTAGAGTTGACTCATGAAGACTGTAGTGCTTTCAGTTGACCTTGTGTATGAGGCAGGATCAAACGTTTCTGTGCCAGCGGTCCAGACACTTGCTATCCCTCTTCAATGAGAGGAGAAAAGCTGATGATCTAGCTGCTCTACTTGCACTTGTTACAACATATAATGCTTACTCTACTTATTCTTCATTATGTGCATGCTACAGTCGAAGCTCGTCATAACGAAGAGCACAGAAATCCTGGAAATAGTTTGGCACAGCCGTAATTGGTTAAAGTTGCGGCGGAAAATCATTTGATACCAGCAGCATTTCGTTGCTTACATTGGAGCTCTCCCCTTCTCACTGTTTTCCACCATTCTGAATGCCGAGCCATGTGCAACCGCACCATGCGGAACGAGCAGCACTCGGAGTCACGAGTACGTCCTCTGTGATCTGGAGATGCACACAGACATTGAGTTTCATATTAGTATACCTAGAGGGAAATCTGGCGCTGCGATCGTTCAACCATCATGGGAATGATGGGAAGTACAGGCTTCGGATTGGCATTCTGTTGACTGGCGAACTAGTCTGCAAGTATTTTTTGGGCAGTTTTGGTTTCGTTCCCAGTGCAATTGCTATCACCTGCAGTGAGACGGTGCAAAGTGCAACGCAAAGCTCTCTGCCTTTGTTATGTTGCTCGAAGTGGCGATAGCGCGTATGGCCAGCGACTGGGACGATGTCTGTGTCGCGGTGTGGCGTCGAAGCTCTGACGAGAAAGTGACGGCATCGTAGACCTGAAAAAACATGTTTTGAGAGTTTGGACCTTGGTTTGTTAAGTGTGTTAGGTTGGCACTGTAGTGTTACGTACTTTAAATAAAACAGAATAGGAAAAAGAAGGCACTACTGATACAAGACATAGACAGTTGTACTTCTACTGGCTTGACAATCAAATTTTATTGAGGGCTTCATTATGCATTGCTCGTTTATGTGCTCATTGAAATGCGAGTTTTAGGACTTTGAGAACACAAACTTACTTGTGGTAGGAAAGGTTGCTGCTTCCTGGCTGTAGTCTTGTGTCGCAAAATGGGTAAGTGCAAAGCCACCCCATAACGCTTCGGAAGCGGTACATCAATATAAAGTATGATGATGAAATACTCGTAGGAGGCCACTAGCGTCCTTGCTAGCACTGCAGCAGATGTGCTTAAAGTACTTGAAGACGTTCAGCAATCGTGACAGCCTATGCAGCCTTTCGAAAGAGCGAGAGAGTTCGCAAGTGCCTGTCGTCTGCGAGAAAAGTCTCGCGTTTGCAGCGAGCAGGCGTTGTAGCAGACGAAACTTGTAGCATTACTCTCAAGGGCGCAACACTTTCTCACAATACATTTTTATTTCCACAAATACTTGATGAGTATTTTTATATAAGTACATGCACGGTTGTTATTGCTGTTGCAAAAATAAATAATTATTCTTTGGCGTTAAATCGGGAAGAGAATCGTAAAGAATGCATACCCTGGTGTGTCCTGGTGATAAACCATAGTAAGCCATGCTTCCATCTCAACGTCATACAAACTTTATGTAGCGTATTGTACATTATATAACATACTGCAGAATTAAAATTAGATTTTGCGCGATAATATTTGAGTATAGCTTTGTTTACTGCACCGTAAGCAAACGCCACTAGTCTAAAGATGGAAGTCAATCCGAAGCCTGTACTTCCCATCATTCCCATGTAGGTTGAGGCAATGCTCATGAGAGCCCCCGTAGACACTAGCGCCACATTTCCCTCTAGGGTATTTATTTAGAAACTCTATGCACACAGACATTGCCTCAGAGATTCAGCACGTCCACACTCACTGTCCTGCAGTCTCAGAGTCCGTGTACCGTGGTTGACCACGTAACAGTTTCGCGTTACCGTGCTAAGCAGTGCTCCCAGCGCATCAGACATTAAATATTTTACGCATGCACACAGGAGTGCTTTGCTCACGCCTGTCACGTCATCGAATTTCGGTGTGCTGTGGAAAAGCCTGCCTTACGCACCAGGGGCGAGCATGTTTTATCACCAAGAGTTCAACATACCATAGCATGCTCACATGGCCTTGTTTTAGATGGATCTGAATTTCGTAAAACATTTTGCACGAGTTTGCTGTACCCTTAAATTTGATATATCTGTGTTCGCCATAACAAGGTTCGGCTGTACCAGGAGAGAAAATGCGACCGAGGCCACACTGGTGAAGAGAGAGACCAAAGAACCTTAATCTAATAATCTGGTTTCTCAGTATGGCCAGCATTGTCTTGGAGAGTGGTGTTCATGGACAGTGATTAGTTTTTTTTTTTTTTTTTTTTTTTTTTTTTTTTTTGTGCACATCACATATTGTGAGAACCCGAGAAAGCAGTGTGCTTAGAGACCACAGTGGTGGTTGCTTTTGTGCAAACGACTTGCGTAGCCTGTTTATACGCAAGCCGAGCTCCTTTTGTTTGATTTTAGTGCGCCCATTTGCTGGAACCCAAGATGTGCGACTGTGTGCTCATCAGCATGGCAATTAAGATTGAGAAAATTCCAACCCAATTTTATTGTAAACTAACAAAGAGTGTAATGCTGTGGCAAGCCACTTCGACCACTCCATTGACCCCAGTGGCGTCTTGAAAAGGATAAAACATTGTGAAGGGTGGCTCCTGTTGGATCCGTGGGGTGTTTGCAAGGTGAATGGAAACATCAACTGCTCTCCTGCTTTCCTCCATTGACAGTCTTCGCACATGCTTGTTGCGAAAGGCCCGTCTAGCCATAGTGGCCGAGCATTGCAACGCTTATAGGGGCAGTAGATAGAGAAGTGAGCTCGGCTGTAATATTTAATGGCCTATTTTGGAATAAAGACAAAAAAACCCACGCTTACCGTAAAAGGGAGGCTCAGTAATCCAGAAAAGACACGAAAATGAAAGACTGGCTGCAATGTTCATGCACCCGCTTGCCGCAGCATCATTGACTTTGATGGCACCTGGCTCGAGCCCAGTCAAATTCTTGAGCAGTCGAGATGAACCACACTGTATCCTAAGGGAGCCAGCAACTGACCGGGCTAGTTTCAAGAACATTTCTGGTGGCACAACGACCAGAAGAAGGGAAAATGCTTTGAAATCTGCGGCGTCACTTGACGTGCTGGTGAGGCGGTTTTGGCCGCAAGATATTTAAGAAACTAAAATGTTTGGTCCTTGTTTTATCCGAGTAACCAACCTCTCGCTGTGAAATTAAAGCTATATTAGAGTTCAAAACCATGCTTTTATCAGTCGAAACTTGATTTAGTGTCCCTTTTTGTAGATTAAATTTCAAAACATAAACGAGTTTCCAGTAAATTTTGGTTGGAGTTTTCTCAGTTTTATACCAGTTGGTCGTACCCAGCCGGGCAGATGCCTCTGCCAAAAATGTTTGCCTTTGAGGGGTCTGCGCGTGCGCTGCCGCGCTGACCGCTCGGTCAGAGCAGGTGTGTCGCCACCCCATGCTGCCAATATGATGCTGCCGTGGAAGTACCACAGTGGAGCTGTTACAAAAGCCCTCGAACGAGGCTTTGCTCGCAGTGATTACCACTCGTTAAAAAAAAGAGCGGCGTGGTTTTAGGTTGCTGGACGAAGTTCACTGATTGACGGTAGCCCTCTTGTATTTTTCTCGTGTAGCCTGCAGAGCTTACTTGAAGAAACTCTGAGGAAAGAGGACGCTGGAAAGGTTAGTTGGCTGCTGGCTGCTGCTGCTGATGCTGTTCCTCCCGAGTTTCTCAGAACTTCCGGCGCAATCGGTTCGATCGATTGCCGCGTCATCGGTTTGTAGTAGTTTCTGTACATGTGTGTGCGTGTGTGTGTGTGTGTGCGCGCGTGTGAAAGGTGCAGGCGTGCACAACAAGAACTACAGACACCTCGTTATGAGGATTTCTCGAGAGCGCTTACTTCTTCGGCCGACGTGGTGCAGAGAGTGACGACGAAGCGGCAGGTGACAGCCCAACCCCGAGCCACGTTTCTTTTTTTCCGCTTATGAAGCTTTGCAGAAAGAATCTTTCATGGACGTGTGGGTTTAATTACTCTCAAAGCAGTCGGAGCACTGCAAAAGCTGATCGACAAGTTTGTTGCTGAAATTTTCTCAGAGCAGGTAAGGAAACGGGTGGCGAGCAGGGTTCCCATGGTGACCGCTGTGTCGGTTAGCGGGTGCAACCACGGACTTTGTCTCAGACCCTCTGGAAAAGTGTGACAGCACAGTTACCACATGGTTGTACCGTTTTTCTTCTAGCTTCAACAAACCCATACGGGCATTAACTATCACATTTTTTGCTGTCACTCTACCTACCTGAAGCATAACCAATATCTACCCTGGCTAGGCAATTCGTGTAGCACAAACCATCACACTGCTTTTCATTTTTTTTTTCTGATGTGTTGATCAAGCTTTAGTGTGTTTGTAAAGTGTTCAGCATGTCTTGCTTTCTTTTTTTCTTAGTCTTTCATAGTTCCTACAGTTCTTGCATAGCTGTAACGTCTTAACAATGAGAACTTCTTTTTGCACTGAACAGCGCCTGTAACCTCCTAAACGTGTTCTTTGAACAGATTTTTTTTTTCTTTCTCATGTGGGTGGGGGGCGCAGCCGTCTTGCTAGAGCTTCTGTACTTTGTTCACATCTATAAGCACAAAACAACGAATTCGTATCTCCTGCTCTTTTACGCGAGAGAACGATCTGATGCGGGGGCAGCCATCTTCCGCGTTCTCTGGATGTGGTTGCGTCTCTTCCATCTCTTCTCTTCCTCGTTTGCTTGTCTTTTGACGCAGACTGTCATCGTGGTGAAGACTAAGCGGAAAGCCAAAAATACCAAGAAGGCGGTCGACAGCAAAGAGTAAGTGCCCTTATCTGAAGTTGTGTTTATAGAAGAGCCACGTATAACTGGCCATTCTGGCTGATCCAATGGTTTGTTTTGCTCGCAAACGTTGCGCCGCAGTAACATTTATTGGCATTTATCATACCATTGGGCGCCTAAAGCCAGATTTATGCAACGGACATGATTGTGGGTGAATCTGTTGCATGGTATTCAAGGTGTTGTTCTAGTAGAATCAAATGTGTCTAATTTATACCTATGTACGTGTAGCTTATAACGTGGCTCGCGGGAGTTAAAATCTGAAGTTTTACTCATAGCAGTGCAGTGATCGCTACAGGAGGTGCTGAATATGAACATGACGCGGCCTATAGTTAAACACTCGGCAGAGGATTGCTGGCATTATCTGTGCAGTGTGCTGGGTAATAGGCGTCTGTAGCTCCTGCATTGTGCGAGGATTGTTCTCGTACGCTCATCGTATGAGTGCGCCCCGCAGACTTTATCAGACGATAAGGTCTCGCACATGGAACTGTGATGTCATTCATAGTTGTCATGATATATTTGTTTATTTTTTGGACACTCATTACTTTAAATTACTTATCACCTAGCCTTAATGTGG
Organism: Dermacentor andersoni; assembly: GCF_023375885.2. Lineage (NCBI taxonomy): Eukaryota > Metazoa > Arthropoda > Arachnida > Ixodida > Ixodidae > Dermacentor > Dermacentor andersoni. The sequence continues at coordinate 121,732,169 of NC_092821.1, read as the reverse complement.
TGGAGAAAGCTGACAATGTGTGCAAACTAAATTCTGCTGTCGCACTGTAAAGCATGGGTGATGGCAAAAACGCGTCGGAATGCTGGGCCGGTGTAACGTCAAAATACTCCAGTCGGTTTTTATTTCAAATCTGCCATTATCCCTCCATGATGGGTCACGGAAGGATAATGGTGGGTACCAGCCCCACATGCATTCACTAGCAGTCATGGAGCTAGCAGCACGAGCTACTTGTCGAACGACTTGGACTGGAATCAACGCAGTTTCTGCCAAACTCCGAGTCGTTTTGCCATCAGTGTCTTGGTATTTCTCGCTGGAAATCCCTGCGGTTATCTGGCATTCGGCCAAAACGTGGATTGCTTCACGAGGACCTGGTGAGCGCAGCCAGAATACATGACCTACGATTGCGTGGTAGGCTAACCGCAAGCTCGAATCGCATTCGCTCCACCACATGAATGCAGCTTAAAACTGTAATGTACTGACCGCATTGTACATGCTATGTTGAAATTGAAAGCTCAAAATGCCGAACGAAGGGCGAAAAACTTAAGGCAAAGGCCAAAGTTGCGTACAATTGATGGAAGAACCCTGCCTCCCCTCGCCCACCTTTCTTCTCGCCAGTGGTTGCAAGTTCGTTCTTCAGGGCGGCGGGAAGCATGTTAGAAGTCACCGTGAAGGGGCAGCAGTGGGAGTTAACAGGCATCACATCATACCCAAGCGCACAACAGATAAGTTGTAAAAGGGTTAAACAGGTACAGTGTACTGTCATTGTGCCTGCCTACATTCAGATGTATCACGCCAGGTTCAAATTTTCGGTTCCTGGATTATGAGCGATAGCTTGCACTTGCCATTTATTTTTAATTTAAGAGGCAAATACTACACTATCCGGACGCTGTGCTGAACAAAGCCCACCATAACAGGCCACCTCCTTGCGAAGTTTGAGCATGAATGAGCAAGTAACTTGCCAGAAGATCCATTTATACCTGGCATTTTCCAAGTTTTAGCACAAAGAATTTTGTTTTACTGTTGTTTTGTCACGCAGCCTCCTCAACTGTTTTGGTTTGTGTTGCAGTTTCCCAGCAGATGCCCTGATTGCTGGACGTGGAAGGTCAAAGGCATCGGACAGGGATGCTATAGTGAAAGGTCAGCTTTGTTTTGGTGATTTCTTTTTCATTACTGCTTTTTCTTTTTCTTCGCGTTTACAACTCCGTAACGCAGCAATGAAAGAAGATATCACAATTTTGTGACTTGCATTACATAGTACATCTAAAGCGGACAAAATTGATATGTTACATGTGAATCTATAAAAATGTTGTAATGTGTAAATACAGCTTTTACAGAACCCTTTTACACAACGTAACAAATTCACGTAATATTTTAATTGACATATCGAATTTGTCCGCTTTGAATGATCGAATGGATGCCGTTTACAGAACCGCAATATCTGTTCTTGACGAAGAGCTATTAATTTGTAAACTTATACTTCTGATTCTGCTTCCAACAGTCACTAAATTTTAACTTTCTCTCTCAAATGCAACAAATTTCATTAAAATTGGTCCAGGGGCTATCTCAGAAAAGTGCTTTTTTTTTATCTTTTTACATGTACAGTATTTGAATAGGCCGCGTCGGAGTTGGGCCCAAACTGAAGCTTCCTCTTAAGCGGCCCAAAATGTACATTGTTTTTGTGACTTTGGCAAGCTTACATTCGCGCTCCTCGAATTCGGCATGGGTCGGCAGCTCGTTCGGGTGGATTTTGGTGGGAAGTTTTGACGTGTCTTTTGCTTCATGTGGGAGCCTTTGTTCACGCCTAAATTAGAAGTAATACCTAATTTTGCGATTTATTTCATTCTTTGTTCTTCACAGATTTCAAGTCCGGCAAGGTCAAGATGCTCATTGTGACAGCGGCAACGCTTAAGGATATCGGTGAGAATTTGTTATTCGTTCATCACTGCCGCTGTTTGTGACCTTTTCTATTACCGAGCTCTAGCTGGAAGTTCGAAAAAAAAAATATAGAGAGAACCGGTATAGTTCAGTTCACATCTCACCATTCAAATCTACTCCTATGTTGTGGTTCGGTGGCTACGGTGTTAAGCTGCTGGTGAGCGGGGTGTCACAGGTTCGACTTCAGGCTTTCAGACACTTTCACGACGCCACCATGGTACCCCATAGAGTCAATGTATAAGAACGTCTGAAATTTCCGACGGAAAAACACTTCGCCGTCTGATTTTCCTGACTTCTTACCATGACAGCAGGTCCGAAACGGCATTGACTGAAGCCACCACCGCCGTAATACTGATTATCTCGCCACCTCGAACAGGTGGTCTCGCACGTAGATCCGTTGGCAGCCATAGCCACAACTGCGCCAATGTTCACTACATAGCTTTGTGCTGTTCAGTGCCGCATTTTTCACTAAAACAATTCGTTGCCGTTGTTGTGTGTGCGTGTGTGTATATATATTTATATACGATTGCGAGAAAGCATTTGATTCAGTCGAAACCTCAGCAGTCATGGAGGCATTATGCAATCAGGGTGTAGATGAGCCGTGTGTAAAAATACTGAAAGATATCTATAGCGGTTTCACAGCCAATGTAGTCCTCCATAAAGAAAGCAACAAAATCTCAATACAGAAAGGCGTCAGGCAGGGAGATACGATCTCTCCAATGCTATTCACTGCGTGTTTACAGGAGGTATTCAGAGACCTGGATTGGGAAGTATTGGGGATAAGAGTCAATGGAAAATACCTTAGTAACTTGCGATTCGCTGATGATATTGCCTTGCTTAGTAACTCGGGAGACAAATTGCAATGCATGCTCACTGACCTGGAGAGGCAAAGAAGGGTGTGTCTAAAAATTAATCTGCAGAAAATTAAAGTAATGTTTAACAGTCTCGGAAGAGAACAGCACCTTACGATAGGTAGCGAGGCACTGGAAGTGGTAAGAGAATACATCTACTTAGAGCAGGTAGTGACCACGGATCCGGATCATGAGACTGAAATAATCAGAAGAATAAGAATGGGCTGGGGTGCGTTTGGCAGGCATTCTCAAATCATGACCAGCAGGTTGCCATTATCCCTCAAGAGAAAAGTGAATAACAGCTGTGTCTTACCAGTACTCATGTACGGGGCAGAAACCTGGAGGCTTATGAAAAGAGTTCTACTTAAATTGAGGACGACGCAACAAGCTGTGGGAAGAAAAATGATAGGTGTAACGTTAAGGGATAAGAAAAGAGCAGATTGGGTGAGAGAATGAACGCGAGGTAATAATGACATCTTAGTTGAAATCAAGAAAAATAAATGGGCATGGGCAGGACATGTAATGAGGAGGGAAGATAACCGATAGTCATTGAGGGTTACGGAATGGATTTTAAGGGAAGGGAAGCTTAGCAGGGGGCGGCAGAAAGTTAGGTAGGCGGATGAGATTAAGAAGTTTGCAGGGACGACATGGCCGGGGTTGTTGAAGTATGGGAGAGGCCTTTGCCCTGCACTGGGCGTAACCTATAACATAGCTGTCAGCTTCTGTAAGCTTAGCGGAATCTTTGGATGCTGTTTTTCAGCAATGAAAAGTTTGCGGTCATTTGGTTGCTAGCTAATCCTTTTTCAGACACCACACTGGTGCTTGCAACAGGGTTCATTCCCACAAAACTGTGAGACGGTAGACTCTGTTCTGTGCGTGGAAAAAAGAAACCGTGACTAACAGTGGCTTTGCTTTTGTGGAGCTCACTGACGCAGTGTTAAGAACCCCTGAAAATTTGTCGCTTTTAATCACAAACTGGGAACACGGGAACTGAGAAAGGTTTTAGCGTTTTTTCGGCTCAATATTGTTGATTCATTGCTGCATTGGGCGATGCGAATGCTACATTCATATTTTCTAACGCCATTGTTTCAAGCCCCCTGTTGCAACATCTTGTTGAGCAATCCCTCCTTGCTACATTTCCTTTTTCTTTTGCAGTTTTTGTGTTTTGGTGCTGCCTCTCATTTGTAAGGGTGGTGTTTCTTCCTCCTGCCCTCCTTTTTCATTTATTCTTTAGTGAAACTGCGAAAGCATACTCATTACCACAGCCGACGTCGTGAGTAGTCATTGTGAGCAGCTACTTGTGTACATTTGCATTCAGTTTACTGATGACATATTTCTAACCCATTGGCTGCCAAAGCTGGCGATTTGCCATGTCGGACGGGTACTGTTTGTTTAAAAGAAGTATTCGTGAATGGCGCTGCAGCCAGTTATATGCTGAACGAATTTCGAATTCTCGTCATGAGATAGCTAGAAAATAGCTAGATTTATTTGCACAGAGGCTATGGTGTTGGGCTGCTGAGCACGAGGTCGCAGGATCAAATCCCGGCCACAGCAGCCTTATTTCGATGGGGGCGAAATGCGAAAACATCCGTGTACTTTTAGATTTAGGTGTACGTTAAGAACCCCAGGGGGTTGAAATTTTTGGAGTCCTCCACTACGGCATGCCTCATAATCAGAAAGGGTTTTGGCACGTAAAACCCCATAATTTAATTTAATTTTTCATTTGTTACTTTTTTAGTTAATTTGTGTTATTATTTTAGGTGACAGTTATAGAAAGATTGCGCACTCATGCATGCTACATGTGTTCATATGTCTATGGGCCTTGAAGCGGCAAAAGGGGGTGCATTTCCCATGCCAGGTCCTGCTCCACGCTGGCGAACAAAATTTATCACAGCAGTGCAAAGTGTGCAGTACAAAGAGAGAGAGAGAGGGAACACCAGTAACAAGTGATGGTGTAAAAAGTGTGGGACTGCTCGTCACATGACTGTTTGCTTGAACCTCTCCCACACAAAAAATTGAATCTGTGACTGGCAGGCAGGTTTGTGTGCCGAAAAGTGCTGCTTGATACTGCAAACAAAGCTTTATGCAAACAGAGCATTTATGTAAAGTAGCACAACAACTGAAGTTGGCATAGCGCGCATGCAGGGCACAATAATTGGAACGAAGGGCCACAAGGTGCACATAATGTCTGGTAGCCAAGGGGTTAATGCAGTGGCATTAAGGTAACATGAGTGCTCATTTTTAATGCAATAGCATTATACAGGGCAGCCCCTGGCACTGATCCCAATACTGATGCACAATAAAGTATGTGGGTCCTCACAAGTATTGCAGTTTCCTACGCGACAGACCGAGCAATTTTCTTTAATTTGATGCGGCGAAAACAGAACACCTGGTGTATTAGCTGATGCATCAAAACTAAACAGAATTGGTAGACCATACAGTCATGAAAAGTAGATGAGCACCATCACTAGGTTGTCGTCACAAGGAGTTGGTAGGAAGTGTCAGTTGAATTATGTAAGGTCAAATAGCTTGTGGATCAGCTTGTGTGTAGGTGTCACTGAATATATAATCGCCAAATGATATTTATAAGACACCATAATGCTATCGCATTGTTCTTTTATGGTGTGTTTTGCACAGTCACGAATAGAAAGAAGTGACTTCTTGAAACCAGTGCAGTGATAAGAGGAATGCATTCTTGCATTTGACAAAAAAAAAAAAAGAGAGAGAGAGAGAAGACATGTACATATTCAATCTTAAGTTTCAAAGACATGCTACAATTTGCAGGTGCATTAGAACCTCAATATCATCAGCCTCAATTTAATGAAATTTGTGGTTTAACAAAGCTTTTGCTGCGAGTACATATGCGTTATATTGAGGTGTGACTTTACTCTTAAAATGCTTTAATAACATACTCTTTCCTTCTTGTGCTGCTAAAGTTTTGTTAATTTCTTTTGTTTTCCAAGGGTACGGCTGTGGGTATGGACACAAATAGATTGACGGTCCCTCTAATGTGCTGCGCAATTGTGGAGTTTCAATGAATTGAAAGGGAGCCTAACAGGAAGGGAGCAGATGCTTTGAATTGGTATTTGTATTGGTGGCTTGGTGTGGCTAAATTGCGCTCCTGTATAATCACAAAATGGTTGTTTGAACTGTGAGGGCTTGGAAAGCTTGAAAGGACGCAGAAAATGGCACACAGCTGGCACCAGCTTGCACCCTTTTGCCATGGCGTTGTGAATTCTGGAAAGCATCTCTCTGTTCTACCGGTCTGCCAGCAAAGGACTCCACAGTCGTTGCATGCAGCTCAAGTGAATTCCGTTGGTCAGCTCTGGGGGTGGTATTATTGGATGATCACTTTCAGAGATACCTTCACTTTCTAGGAATTTTGCTGGACTAGCACCGGATACATCAACACCTATTGCTGGTGGCATGCTTTGCAGATTGCTAAGCACTTGTCTTGGCATAGGGATAGGAACAGTGTCGCCTGACATGTCAGGTGTAAAGTCGCGCAAGATCTCGTGAAAGTGATCTTATTTTTGAATGTCATCGAGAATACCGTCCCTGGTCTCACAAGCCACAGTCGTCACCACCCTATGGCTGCGTGCGTACATGCAGTCACTGCCTATCATAGCAAGCTGGGCCCTTTCCAGCATAAAAGAAGAAAAAAAAAGGCAGTCAAAGCACAAGCACACACAAGGCATCCTGTGCACTCGTACAGTAGTTTCAGCTAGCAAAGAGGTACAAGGATTAGTTCCTCATTGACACTGCTAGGCCTAGGAGTTGAGAATGTTTGACCCGCCATGTGGGGACATTTTTTTTTTAATGGGGTTTCCTGCAATATCCCTAGTGTGAAAGTTGCCTCTCGTGTCTATGAGAGCTGCCCCAGTCATAGTGGTTATGGGGTTGCGCTACCCAGCTCGGATATAACAAAGCAAATATGTAATTTTTCTTGCGAATATTGGTTTCCAATGAATGTCAAATATAGGGTATTTTGATGTCAGAATGTTACTTAGTTTCAACAAATTTTACCCGTAATTTACCAGGACAGCCAGAGTTAAACCATCTGCACTCAAAGAAAAAGAAAAGGTACAGGTGCTGTAAATAAAGAATCCCCTCTGCCTCCCCAATTTAATCTAACTGACCGGTATGAATACCTTCCGCTGATGTGACTTGCAGGCAAGGAGGAGGTGAAGAACCTGGTCGTTTTCGACTTCCCGGCATCGCCGCGCGAGTTCTCCCAGCTGCTGCGGCAGACGGCACCAACCCTGAAGGTGACCAAGGTGTACACCTACCTGACCAGCGCCCAGGGTCGCCACGCCCCGGGTCTCGCCGACCTGCTGAGGAGTGCAGAGCTGGAGCCAAACGAGAAGCTTGTCTCGCTGGAGGAGTGGGCAAAGTCTGCCGCCGAAGGAAAAGGTAGGCGGACGACACCTGCCAACTTCTACGGCTTTATTGTGGGGTGTCCGAGCTTTAGAGCTTGCATTATTGTTGTATTGACACGAATGACGCGTCGCCAACTCTCCCAAATGTTCTGTAGAGTTTGTGGATTTGAGCTGGTTCTACGGTTTTACAATTGTTTTAGGTTTCATGAAGAATAAAATTGTAACAGAAATAAAGGCACGGAACTCCAGCCAAAACGTTTCTTTAAGAACCCGACGTTTTGGATTCGGACCTGCTCTTTCTGGAGTGAGATGGCAAGAGGTGCAAATTTGTGGTGGTGAGACACATGCACGGAGACCTTGCGCGATACTTGGGAAATAGACAGCAGAGAGTGTTCGCAACATGCAATTGTTGTTTCCCAGCATTTTGTAAATGTTCCAAGACTCCAAACAAAAGTGTCTCTGGTGGTTGTTTTCCATGACAATGGTGCCATTGGGGCTAATGCGGTGCTCAAGTGTTTGCAGTGTTCTGCAGAATGAAAACTAAAGAAAGGAAACAAACTCCAGAAGCAGCCTCTTCCCCCACCCCCCCCCCCCACCCTTATTTTAGTTGTGTTGCATTCAAAAGGGCCGGGATGCCTGAATCTCTCATCGGCAACACCACAGCTGTGTAGCTAAAGCAGCCGTTACAATGGCACTGAAACAGTGGTCTCACCCTCTGTGTTACTGCTGAGCCCAAGCTGCTAATTTTGTGCTAATTAAGGCAATGACATCATGATCTATGCCTACTAGGTTAGATTTTGCTAATTTGATTCTTGACTGAGTTATGTTAGATGGACAGAAAGGCTGGGCGCCCAGCTCTCTTGAACTTCAGTGCTTTAAAACATGGCTTTAGAGCAACCCATTTCACCGAGTGGCGTTTGAAACCCCTCGTCAAAGGCAATGCCTTGCGGTGTATCGTTCTAAGCATTTCGCCGTGCATCTGGTAATTTCCTCCACCCACAACTACAGCGGGCGTCGAGGGAACAAACTGGAACAAGTGTGCCTACCACCGCTTGGCTGCCAAGTACAAACGGCGAGGCACGAAAATCATGCAAGCTCGTATTCACAAAATGGTGGTGGAAGTCTGATAATACGTTGTAATTCCGAACTGGTGGCTCTTTTCCTAATAAGTGTGGTCCACTCTTCGAGGAGACACTTAAGTTGTAATAAGGCAGATATAGCAGCAACAGTTCACTTTTGTCGGGGAAAAAAAAGGGGGCCTGGTACCAATCGTCAGGCAGGCAACTGTCTGTGCAAACATTGTCTACGTGCCTTTGTGTTGTGGCTGTAATTAATGGCAGGCTAGTGTATAGTGGTGCTTCGTTTTGCAGTATCTTCGGCTGGTCGTTACTAAGCACTCTGACACGACTCCATACCCGGCTGGTTCAAATGGAGCGCTCGAAACTTGTTCATCTGTTTCCATTCGTGCGATCGGATCCAGTCGAGAGATCTCGCCGAGCTCCGATCGTGTGACGGCCGCCATTTCCGTTCGTTGAAGGGCTAAAGCAGAAGCCGACATTTTCCTCGGGCCTGTTTTGCAATTGCATAATAGCGGAAGTTGCCCATGGATCTGTTTCCGTCGCCCTAGGCTTGCTTGGCGGAGGCCCTCTTTGACTTGGATCGAGAGTGGCTCCAGATCTGCCTGCTCCGATGCAGAGCCTTGGAGTGAACAGCCGAAGATACCGTTAGAGTGTACCGTACTGTGCGTTCCCGCAAGTTCTGCTGAAAACATTGTGCGTTCCTGCTAAGATGTTACGGTAGCAGCCTTGTAGCTGACAGAAACATGGGACGGGAAGGCATGCGCGCAAACACGGGTAGAAGTAAAGTGACAGACATCACAAACATCAACTGTCAAATAAAGGCAAAACAGTAGAAAAGAAGAAAATGAGCTTATCTGGGCTTGGTCAAGTGACTAAAACATCAGCTGACAGCTTCGCGCTGCCTTGCCTTGAACATGTGCAGAAGAGTTTCGTGTCTTTTCCCCATGACTGTGCGACCTTTCAGGTAACAGTCAGCTTTGTACTTGCCCTTGTCATTGCACTTGCGTCCTCATTTTGCACGACTGCTTTTCCTTATGCCATGAATCCCTTTCAGCTTGGTGAACTTTCAACCGTTCCGAGCGAAGCGGCCATTGCCACTGTCATTATTGCTTTAACTGAACTATCCCAATTGCTTTTTCTGCTTCAACTATTCAAGATACATTGCTGTGCTACTCTTTACGGGTGTCCAAATCTGAGTACAGCCCCTGTAGGAAAAGATATATGCATGCGAGTGTATGCATGCATGTATGTGTGTAGAGGGAAATTGGAAGTGATCACTTCACAAAACATTGCTCAAACCAACATCTTAGTTGAACAGACAGGGACAGGCAAAAAGAAAAGTCTGCATTGATGTTTCTTTCACTTGAGTGAACTTCCGCTCAAAGGAAAGACTTGAATTGGAGTTTGTTGGTATGTTTTCACTGAAGCCTAGAGGTCCAATTTGAAATCAAGTGGTATAGATAAAAGACACGTTCGACTGAGTAAGAAAAATTTTAGAGGTGCAGGGACACAAAGGACAACAAAAAAGGTAGAGCGCTGGGGAAAATAAACATTTTCTAATGTGAAATTGTCTCAATGCATCACTTTGGTCAAGTGGACAGATGCAGGCTATGCCACTTGAGGCAGAAAGTTGGGCTGGTAGGAATTCAGACAAAGACATGTCCAAGCACTCTAGAACATGTCTTCGTCTAAATTCCAACCAGCCCAACTTTCTGCCTCAAGTGGCATAGCCGCATGTTTAATTTTAATTTTTCTTTGATGGTTGCATTGAAGGGTACAGCATTTCTCAAAGATGTGCAGTCCATTGAGCACATGATTGAGGCTTAACTCTGGTTTTAATTAGTGGGTCTTCTTTAGCATCTCACAGTTTTCAAGTCTATGGCCACAGGTAGGCGGCTTCAGTCATAAAGAGTGGGCCATACACTTTTGGCAATGGCTGTATAAATGTTGCTTGATGTTTGCTTTGGGGGGTGCTTTTTTTGTGCCTGTTATTGACTTTATAATAATTTTGTGTGCTCCTGTTTCTGCTTGCAATGTTTTCAAGCGAGTGTCCACTGCCGAGGCTGGACACTTAGAGAGATATAGATCAGAACGAATTAGGCCACACCATTGTGACGTCACTGCTGGCACTTGCCGTTTTTTGAGCTTGTCGCTATTCATTCATCCACAGCTAAGTCAAACCCCACTATGAGGAGAAACATCTCAAAAGTGGTCATGTGCTCGTCATAGCAGCTCCAATTCTCCACAAAGGCTGGCTGTTTCACGTCTAGTTTTTATAGACGTATAAGTAGAGAATTTTTCCTGCCACTTTTTGACCATAGGGTTAAAAGAAATCTTTCATTCGTGTTGGGGTGAATGCTTAACGAGGTGCTTCTCTTAAGCGTGTATGAGAAGGTATGCTGCATAGACCTAACAACACACACCTGAAGAAGTGCATTCACACACGCAGGAAGTGGTGTGTCATTCTGTTTGTGTGCGCGTGATTGTTCGTTTGTGTTCTAGAACATTGTGACCGAAAAACTGGTTGTCATACCCGCCGTGGTTGCTCAGTGGCTATGGTGTTGGGCTGCTGAGCACGAGGTTGCGGGATCGAATCCCGGCCACGGCGGCCGCATTTCGATGGCGGCGAAATGCGAAAACACCCGTGTACTTAGATTTAGGTGCACGTTAAAGAACCCCAGGTGGTCAAAATTTTCGGAGCCCTCCACTACGGCGTGCCTCATTATCAGAAAGTGGTTTTGGCACATAAAACCCCACAATTTCATTTTTTTTTTTAAACTGGTTGTCACGCGGCCCTTTCACCAAACGCTTACGCACCACTGTGCCACCTTTTCTGCCGCAGGTCCCCCGTTGCCGACGGGCAAAGAGGGCGGCGGCGACGACGAGGACAAGGACGAAGACGAGTCGGACAGCTCGTCGGACGACGACCGGCGGCACGGCCGCGGTGGCAGCAGCCACCGGGACCGCGACCGGGACCGCGGCGGCGACCGCGGGGGCGACCGCGATCGGGAACGCAAGCGGTCCTACTCGCGCAGCCGCTCGCGTAGCCGCTCGTCGGACGAAGACTACCGGAGCTCCTCGAAGCGCAGCCGGCGCAGCGGCGGCGGGAGCCGCTGGGGCGACGACGATCGCGACCGGGGCGACCGAGGCCACCGGCGCGGCGGCCGCGGAGGGGGCGGCTTCAGGGGTCGCGGCGGAGGAGGGTTCCGGGACGACTACGGCGGAGGCCGAGGGGGCGGGCGCGGTTTCGGCCGCGGGGGCCGCGGAGGCTTCGGCGACCGCGGAGGGGGCAGGGGAGGCTACGGCGACCGCGGGGGTGGGCGTGGCGGCTACGGCGACCGTGGAGGAGGCCGGGGCGGCGGCGGCTACGGTGACCGCGGTGGAGGTCGCGGTGGCTACGGAGACAGGGGCGGCCGGAGTGGTTATGGGGACAGAGATAGAGACAGGGGTGGTGACGACTACGAGGGAGGAGGCGGCCGTGGCGGCGGCCGGGGTGGCCGTGGTGGTTACGGATACGGTGACCGGGGAGGCGGACGAGGCAGTTACGGGGACCGAGGAGGCAGGGGAGGCTACAGGGACAGGGGCAGCGACGACGAGCAAGGAGGAGGTGGCGGTGGTGGTTCGCGGGGCTACGGCGGAGGAGGCGGCGGCTACGGCGAGCGTAGCAACGGCGGCGGTGGTGGGCGCTGGGATGACCGTGAAAGCGAAGGTGGTGGCGGCAGGGGAGGCGGCCGCGACGGAGGATACGGCGGCAGGGGCGGCGGCCGCGACAGCGGATACGGCGGAAGGGGCGGCGGCCGCGACAGCGGATATGGCGGCAGGAGCAGCGGCTTCGACGACCAGCGCGGTGGGGACGGCTACGAACAGCAGGGGGGCGGCGGTGGCGGAAGAGGGGGCGGCGGCTACGGTGGGTCAGGGGGTTACGGCCAGTCTGGAGGCGCCGGCCAAAGCCAAGGAGGCGGCGGCGGTGGCGGCTACGGAGACTGGAACGCCCAGCAGCAGTCACAAGGCGGAGCCGCCTCGTCGCCCACAGGTTTGCAGCAGACCCTTCAGCAGATGGCTGCTGGCTCGCAAAACACGGGGTACTTTACCAGACAACCGCGTACAGGTGATGGCGGTGCTGGGCCAAAGTCTCAAGGTGGTGGCGGCAGCGGCGGTACGTCGCGGTTTGGACCTGGCGGCGGCGGGTCCGGAAGCCTGCAGCAGCAGCAGTCGGGTCCTCAGGGAGCCACTGCAGGCGCCTACGGCGCATACATGCAGAATGCATACGGTCAGCAGCGGCAAGACTCTCAGCAGCAGCAGCAGCAACAACAGCAGAAAGGTGGTGGCGGTGGCGGTTACCCAGCAGCCTTTGCACAGCAGCAGGCGCAGTACATGGCCCAGCAAGGTGGCTACTCTACGGCCGCTGGCCAGCAGCAACAGGCCGGCTATGGAGGAAGTGCCAGCAGCCAAGCCTACAGCACCACTTACCCGACCACCGCCTATCAGACGGCCGCCGCACAGCAGAAGCAAGGAGCAGCAGCTGGGCCAGGCGGTGGCGGTGCAGCCGCCTACCAGACGGCGCAGCAGCAGCAGTCACAGTACAACAGCTACAGCACCCAGTTTGCAGGCAACGCAGCTGCCGGAGGCCAGTTCTACCGTTCAGGGAACCAGTAGAGAGGGAAATGAGAGAGCTCTACAACAACCACCACCACCAACCACCACAGCCATCGTTACCATCACGAGCCCTCACTACACACATTATTCATGGAGGGTTGTCGACAGATTTCACATCACTATATCTTTTTTGTTTAGTTTCTTTTTCCTCTCTCTCCCCCCCTTTTCATATGTTCCTTCTCATGCCAATGTTATAGATGCCCATATGAATGAGTTGTGGTCTTGAAGCAAAGCCGGCTCCGTCTTTGTGTGTAGCTTTGTGAGGAAGCTGAAGAAGACAAAGAAAAGACTTAAAAAATTTTTTGTCATGATTTTATGTCTCGTTTTTATATGCAAGCGCCTCAATGTGTGTCACCCTTTGTCGTCCCTCGCCATCGTAACGGGCGCCTGCTGGTGGCCGTTGCCTATCCACTTTTGTGGGGCTGTTGTTGGTCTAGGTTACCATCACACATGTTTTCAGTTGTCTTTGGTTTTTTTTTCCAGATTTTCCACTTTGTTCGATGAGTCGGTTTTCCCCATTTCCTTACCCGCCTCTGCCTGCCTGCGCGACGATCCCTGCATGTCTTCTGCCGCCATCACCACCACTGTGTGGTGCAGGATGTGGCCCACCCTTGGCGTCTCTTGTTGGCGGGGTGTAAACGGTTTCATGCCGTGGAGTTCACACCTTCGGAAGAGCCCAGCAACTCCTTTCTGCCCGTTTGAAGAGCTCCTACCTGTTGTTCTGTGTACATACCCGGCTCACAGATTTCATCAGACGCCCTCATTGGCCACCATCGTTCTCATTGTGAGGCGTAACGGAGAAGTGTGCAGTCTTCGTGTGCCAGCCAGAGATGTTGACATGGCTCATGCACTTTTATTTTTTGGTTTGCTTGTTGGGTCGTGGCATTCGGTGTTTCTTGATCATTCTCTTTGTTGTTTAGACTTGTTTGGCATGAATAAGTTGTAGAATGTCTTCTTTTTTTTTGCATTGTTTACTGATAAGAAGAGCCTTGCATGTCCATTGCGGATAGAGAGGCTGCATCGCAGAAGAGGTGGGAGTGATTTGGATCGAATTTTGTAGGCGCATGTATGCTACGTGCACGTGCGTGTGTGCACGTCGGTGGGTTTGTTTTTTTCTGAACTTGGAATAAATGACTCTCGAGTTGTCACCATTCCATACACATGCGTTATTATCGCCTCCTCTCCCTTCATTGTCGGCGTCTGTCGGTCGCAGCAAAATGCAAGTTGGAGACAAGATGGCGGATTTGTATGCTGAGCAATTGCTGCAGTTCAACTGTGAATAAAGACACTGCTCATCGAAGTTTCTTTTTGGATCTGAATATTTTGTTGAGTCATCAACTGGTCGCTTTTACCCGCCGCGGTTGCTCAGTGGCTATGGTGTTGGGCTGCTGAGCACGAGGTCGCGGGATCGAATCCCGGCCACGGCGGCCGCATTTCGATGGGGGCGAAATGCGAAAACACCCGTGTACTTAGATTTAGGTGCACGTTAAAGAACCTCAGGTGGTCGAAATTTCCGGAGTCCTCCACTACGGCGTGCCTCATAATCACAGTGGTTATGCACGTAAAACAATTTTTTTTTTTTAACTGGTCGCTTTGAAGGAAGTGACGTCGCCGAGTGCAAGACGGCATGCTGCGGCCGGCTGGCTCGTTCTCTAGCACTCGGTCAGGTACAGTCTTATTAGGCAGATTATGCATGTCTATAGCGTAATGTAAGAATTGTGTGTTTATAAAGGAGCCTTGAATGATGCTCTTCAAGCCTCGCTATATGCTCCTAACGTAAGCTTTCTGTGCTCCAGGAGATGCCTCTCCATCGATGCAGATTGGTTGCATCCATCACTTACAAGTATCCCATGTTTTTTCAGCTCTTGTAAATTCAAATTGTTTTTCTTTGCACGTATAAAGCCAGCAAGACGCCAGGACTTCCGAATCGTCCCATTGCTCGTGCGCTGTTTCTGTGACAAGTGGGACGTGCTGGAGGTCCAGTTTCGGATAGACGCACTTCCGTGCATTCGCGGGCTTCTTTCACGCTCGGGGGAAATACGGTTTTAAGCGCGGGCAACATGGAGCGAACTGTCGCGGCGAACGCGGCGCAGCGGCAAGACGTCGAAGATGCGCTGCATAGCAATACATGAGGCGAACAGCGGGCGGACGCCGCCGCGAGTTCGCCGTGTTGGCGCCAGTGTTATCAGACTTAGCATACGGGTTGTGGTAAGGCCGCCGTTCCTGCGACCCGGTCGCAGGAGTGGAAAGGGGGGGGTAAGCGTTATCGTGCCCTGGTCGTTCGAACGCTTAGGGCCCGAAAGCGTTAGGTTCACCCAAATAGACGCTAAATAATGGTTTGGCTTGGCTCCGTATATTATTTTTAAATAGGTGGCGCTAAAGCGATGAACGCGACGATCGAGCCATGATCGAGCCCTGAATCGGTGCTTCCGTTCTGCCCGTGCGGTCTTCGCCTGTGTCCGTGGCTGTGGAGGAGTGATTGTAGCTGTTTGATGTCGTTAAATGTGAGAGCTTGAGGCGAAGTGATTGAGTATGGCCGTAGTAGTTCTGCCCATGTAGTGTTTTGCGGACTTCACCTGTGCCTGTGACTGATCGTGTTGCCCAATAGCTTTGTGGAAAGCGACGTGGTTTGTGTGGATGTCATCGCAGCGTTTGCCAGTTCCTGGGTGGCCCGTGTGCCAGTTATTGATGGCGTTGCCCAGTAGCTTTGTGGAAGTTGATGTACCTTGTGTGGATTTCGTTGCCGCTTATGACTGCCTTAATTATAGGTGGTCATGTGCACGCTGCCTTTTGAAGCGCGTCCGAGCGCGAGAAACTTCGCCGATTTTTTTGTAAACAACGTGGGCGTCTCGAAATGTTAGCTAGAAATCAACCAGCAGCGAGCCAAGTCTTTATTTTGTGGTTTTTCGAGCTTATGCTCATGCGAGCAGCAGAAGGACAAAAGGTCCGTTACATAATGTCAGTGCCATAAAATCAGCTTTGCCGCAATACAGTCATGTTATGCGGTGAAGCATACGTAATGTATTGCGGTAAAGTATATGGAAAAGTAGGCAGGGACCACTGCGTTACTGGGGCGATTTTCTTGTATTATGGTCATGGCCGTGCGCGAACAAGGAAAAAATCACTGTCGAAGCGCATGGCACAAACCTTGCCAATGCTTCAATTGGAAAAAGAAAGAAAACGAATTGAAGTGGGTGATGCCAAAAACAAAGCCTTGACTTTTGTATTATCAAAGCAGTTCCGAGAATGGCCAATCATATTCCAAGCTCCTGCATTATTTATGATTGTTTAAAGTATATGCATATATTGTGCACCAGCCTTAGCACCAATTCTAATGTACTTTAATGATGTAAGTTTAATAACACGTGGCAAATATATAATTTGTGCTGTATGGTGTTGTGCTGTTTATAAGCGGCTGTTTTCATCTGGTAATGTGTACATTGGCTGGAACAGTTGATGCATCCTCCTTATAGAACTCATTGAAATGTGAACCACCTCTCAAGCCATCATTGTTCTTGCAGTTGTACACCAGATTTCACAAACATGGGGATAGTTATGATATAGAAAGAGTAGCTGAGGCTTAACATATCCACATGCATGCACAGGAGTGCGGGAGTCGACCATCTATCTCTCTAACTCAGGTTGAATGTGCATACTTGAGTAACATGTAACACTTGTTGGGTGTCAGGTTTCTTTTATTGTTAGCCTAGTTTGTGTTTTTTCTCCAATTTGTAGGTTTTAGTGTGTGTTGCTGTGTATGTATATAATTGCTTCCAGAGTGGCTTTCTTGCTGCTAATAAATTTAGAGAAGGCAGCGTTCTTCATTTTGTGCATCAGACAGCAAGTGAGCATGTTTCAAAGGATGTTGGATTTTGTTGCCATAAGCAACAAAAAGGCATAAGCATATAGACTGCTTGCTGGAGGTACTCTTTATAGCATTAAGGATATTATCATGCTGATAACTCTGTGCACAATAATTAGAAAGATCACATCAGGTCTGATATGTCTTCTTGCCACCATGAAATCTTGTCAGATGCATAACACGGGACATACACCACAGATCTTGGCCAGCCATTCTCATTTGTGGTCTCGACCTCCTACCACTGAGCAGACTGGTCCAACAGACAAAACGTGCAACTTTTATCTGATTAAATGTAGTGCATGTTGCACAAAATTAGATGCCAGGTGTTATTGTTGACACAGATACATATCTGTGAGCCTCATAAACTAATGTCAAAAGAAAGAGAGTAATACCCATGAAATGCACTCTTGGTAGGATGGCAGGACCATTCTCTTGCAGAGTTAAATAACAACCATGCAGCAATATCATGATATCAAGCTGAACAATAATTCACTCCAAGAATAGGTTTCTTCATGCAACATTGCAGGCAAGTTTTAATTGTTGATATGCTTGCGGTATGGGAATAAGCAGCTACAATAAAATGTACAGGTTGGTTTTGTATGGCTTCAACTAAATATGAGAGTTGTGTTTTTTGTCGGCGTATCCCGGATTAATGAAGCATACTCCAGTTTTGATCTTACAAGCATATTATACAGTATAAGTTTAAGGGAAGCAGGAGTCCAAGAAAACTTGCAGCAAAGAAAGCCATGTGTTCAGTTATTAGCATTAGTCAAAAAGTTGATATGCATTTACACTGAAAGATCACTAGCAAAAAATCTGATTGGGCAACCTAATAAAAATTATATCAGTTTTTTTCTATTGCATTATGAAACGATACAACTGATACACTGATAAAATTACTTTTAGTTCTATTCTGGACATATCTGTGCTATTCTGCTTGTACAAGTCTACTAGTGTATTCTTTTTATTAGTGTAATAGTGTATTCATATTAGTTTGCCAGAACTATAGTCTATCAGTATCTATGTGTGTTGTATAGGTGTAATGTGCTTCAAGGAGAAGCAAGCTTCCTCTTTTGCCCAAAAAATGAGTCAGAAATAATGCATTTATATTATCAGAAAAGACAATACATATAAATCAAATATGAAGCCCAGGATTCAGAAAGGAAAGATTGTTGGAACAAATATACACCATACAACAGCTTAAAAAGAATAAAAATGTGATCACATTTAAAAGAGAAAAGATGTTTAGATTGGTTCACAACAAAGTTTAGCCTCTTTAAACAGGAGATTATTGGCAATCAAGCCACCGAATTGGTTCACACGTACACCACAAAGATTATCAGAGTTCACAATCTGGAAAGCTAGTGAATGGAAGTGGTGGGTTCTTCATTATTCATTACCATGCCTTCATGGCTTTTTGCCAGATAAGTATGTCAGACATTCCAGTTTGCTTATGGAGGGTGTCTATATACTTCTACTAGACACCGTCACTTCAGATGACCATAATGAGATCATCTGATCTTCTCTCGGAGTTCGTTATGAGAGCACAGTCTTTGTTTGGATTGGGTGCAATGACATACAATGTACACCAAATCCTGCATCTTCCTAAAAGTGCGGCTAAACTAGGACCTCATTGGTCGCATTCTTCATTTGTATTTGAAGGCGGAAATGAACTTCTTGTGAAATTGGTCAGCAGAGCTAATGATGTTCCTTTACAAATATTGGAATGTTATGTACTTGCTCGAAAGTTACAGGCAGCTAAAGCTAGTTTAAATCTTTCACCAGAAGCAGTGAGTTTTTTTGGTGCACAGGAGAGGAGAGCTGGTCAGCAGACAGTTTTGTTAGGCACTGGAAAGCTGTGCCTGAACTTGGATGAAAGTGAAAAACAGGCTGTAGTCCACAACCGTGGCTGTGACTCAACAAGTGTCACTGAATATTACCGAATGGTCATCAACCAACAAACATTCCACTCTCTCCAGTACACTTGAACTATAAAGACTAAAAACAGTGCATTTGTCAGCCTCTCAGGTGCGTTTTCTCTCATTTGTAGAATTCTTACTGGAGCGAATTCTTGTATAATTCTGAAATGCAAGAAACTATTTCCTGTTGAAATTCTCTATGCAAAGCACCTTTCAGTCTGCGTCAGAAGAGAGGAGCCACTAGTTTACGTAACACCCAGCGAAGTTATGCGCCTTTATGTGTTTATAGAAATAGACAACAATATTTTTGAATGGACAATACGAAACCTTTATGAAAGAGACTAATTCCCATGCTCAAAACATGGCAACGATGAACAGTATGTCTTCAGCCATGGTACATGAATGTCTGGTAATAACAGGTTATAGCTTTAAAAAAAACTGTTGGTAACAGTGCACCACACTTTATGGCATTCTGTAATAATCAGCTTTTTGATGTTCGAATATATTAACCAAGCCAGAGCGATCAAAATTCTAGAGTGTTTATTTTTTCTTGCGTTAGCTTGTTGTTTTCCTAATGAACCAGCTAGCCCAATTTGCCACTCTTCATTATTGTACTCTTGTTGATTAAGTGCTTGGGGAATTGCATGGTCTGCATGTTGGCAGTAGTGATGCAGCTGCTGATGAACAGCTGCAGTAGCCAAAATATGACAATATTTTACAGGACTTATGCACAGTTTCGGGTCGGTGTCCTTACATGTAGCGAAGGGCCCTACTTAACCACGTGACTGCCTTGAGTGGGTGATCACAGTGAACAAACAGTGGTTCACTAGCAGATGGTGAAGAGGTAAAGCTTCTCAGTCTGTATGCAGAGGCATGGAAAGCAGCTGAATGTTAAGTGAGCAGTTATGCTACTTGATACAACAGCATCATTTTCACACCATGCATCTGTCTGCCTCAATTTATTTACTCCTTTGACTCAATGTAGCTGGTGCAAGTTTATCCGTTAACTGTGGCAGCATGACTAAGACACTATCTTTTTTTCTGAATGAAACAAGCAAACTCTGAAATTTTATTTTAACAGTGTATTACGGTTTGAATCAAAGACTCCAAACACTATATATGAAGCCTGTTCTGATAGTCTTCTTTGCTTTCGCATGCTGAAGGCTACACAGGTTAAACTACTTTTACACATTTCGACGTGCGGTGGTTGAACTAGCACCCAGTGAAGAATTGTGTCTTCTGATTTTGCAATATGTGCACTGATGTTTAGCTGTTTTTGTTCATGATAATGTGGTTTTAATAATGGTAAATCCATGTTCTTACTTGAATAAGTTCTCAGATCTGTACTCACTTTTGCTTAAATAATATTGCTGTATTGTCATGTTCTGATATATTGCTGTAGATCTTGTACCAATAGCGATGCTTGTCCTGTTTCCTTGCTTCCTGTCAGTGTGCCATGCCAGTTTGTTCTTTTTGCACAAGCTCACTTGTGTTCTGTCACATATCACAACACTTTTGGGATGAGTGCAAAAATGCATAGTCTAGAGAAAATAGCTTCATATGAAGTTGTAATATTATAAAAGCATATTCCAATTAAACCTGGTGTTCTATACAGCATCTGTGAGCACAAATGGGCATGGTGAAGTTGGTACTTCAGTCTGTGTTCTTCCTCTTATGTGTTTGTTTGAATGTGGCTAAAGTTGCTTGCTTATTCTTTAGATAGTGGAGTGTAAAATAAACCCTAGTCATGTTTGTAGTCATGTTGCTTGTGTCTTGTCCTTGTTCCTTTGTGGATGGATGCATTAGCGTTGTTATAATTTTCAAATCAAGTAAGCACAAACTAGCCCAGAAAGTAGCTTTAATGAAATCACGTTGGTAGTGTCTAATTTATGGCATTCACAAACTCAGCCGGACATGTTAGAGCTACAGTTGGTATCCACAGTCTTGAAAGTGCTTTGTTTTGCTTTTGTAAATAAACTTTATTAGAACAGTAGGAAGATACCTGTGAAGAAAGGAGTCAGACAAGTAGACACAATCTCTGCAGTGCTATTCACTACGTGCTTGGAAGAAGTATTCAAGCTATTAAACTGGGAAGGTTTGGGAGTAGGGATCGACGGCGAACACCTCAGCAACATTCGGTTTGCCGATGACATTGTTCTATTCAGGAACACTGCAGACGAGTTACAACAAATGATTGAGGACCTTAACAGGGAGAGTGTAAGAGTGGGGCTGAAGATTAATATGCAAAAGACAAAGATAATGATAAATAACCAGGCAAAGGAACAAGAGTTCAAGATCACTAGTCAGCCTCTGGAGTCTGTGAAGGTGTACGTCTACCCAGGTCAACTAATCACAGGAAACCCTGACCATGCGAAGGAAATTCACAGAAGAATAAAAATGGGCTGGATCGCATACGGCAGACATTGTGAGCTCCTGACTGGGAGCTTACCATTATTATTGAAAAGGAAAGTATACAATCAGTGCATTTTATGGGTGCTGACATATGGCGCAGAGATTTGGAGACTGACAAAGAAGCTTGAGAACAAGTTAAGGGCCGTGCAAAGAGGGATGGAACGAAGAATGCTAAGTATAACTTTAAGACACAGAAAGAGAGCAGTTTGGACAAGAGAGCAAACGGGTATAGATGATATTCTAATAGACATTAAGAGAAAAAAATGGCGCTGGGCATGTCATATAATGCGCAGATTAGATAACCGTTGGACCATTAGAGTGACAGAATGGGTACCAAGAGAAGGGAAGTGCAGTAGAGGATGGCAGAAGACTATGTGGTGCGCCAAAATTAGGAAATTCGCGGGTGCTAGTTGGAATCGGTTGGCGCAGGACAGGGGTAATTAGAGATTGCAGGGAGAGGCTTTCGTCCTGCAGTGGACATAAATATGATGATGATGATGATAATGACAGTAATCCTGTTTTGGATATGCATTAAATATTGCACATCCGTCTCGCAAAATTTGTAAATGTAATTTTGTATTAAAAGAACTGGAGCACACCTGCTACAAAGATGGACTGATACTTTTCTCATGCAACTTCCCCAATGTAGTTTCAAAGGCTAGGTAACGCTGCTGTGCTTTGAAAACGTGTGCTTTAATTTATGTTAAAACATGTTTAGGATAATATATCTGCATACAAGCTGTAAAAAGTTTTGATAATTGCACAGTTTATACACTTCATTTTTATTTGATACTCCAATATCCCAACTGTGTTTGTTAATCTGTTCACGTGGCAGGCAATGCATTCAGGGTTGTATATTCCGTTCATTTTAAAAACGTCTCTTCAGGTGTGTGGGCACCGGCATGTGTGCTATTTCTAACATGCTTTATCAGTGCCTCAATCAGATTTCTGTATGTCATATGATGATCTCTATCTGGGTTTAAAAGACTGATACGTACATCATGCTATTTGGGCTTGTAGGCAGCACAGTGAGATCTATCTGCTGCCTGCCAGTCTGGTAAAGAGTTCTATGGGTCAGATAGGAATATATATCACTCTTAGAAGGACCCGTACAACCTATACATATTCCTAAGAGACTATAGAAATTTCTATCAGTTTTTTTTGCTAGGGTACTGATGTTAGGTTTTTAACTAGTGATGGCACTCCGGAGAGACATTAGTGGAGACATTGCCCCACTGGGCACGTGCAGCAGCTAAGCCCAGTGGTGGGGGGAGATATGGACTTTGCACCCGCTTCCAAGAGCAAGGATGACGTGGCATTGCGGCGGCGCCCTCTCCCCTCACTCAACACCTGGCACGCTAGGGCGACTGCAGATGTACCCTTTCACCCGCTCTGCTCCGTAGAGGCACGCTCGCAATGTGGTCACAACCAATGGGATTTGAGCTTCCATTTCGCTGAGACAACAGACGCTGGCTTTTTTGCTCAATGGGCCATTTGTTTAGTCTGTTTGAACAGAAACAGACCTGCCAGAGTTTGGTTGTTTCACAACAAAACACACAGTCATCAACAGAAAGTTTAGTTTTCTACGTTAAGTTCTTTGCGAGATCTAAAATGAGAAAAATCAAGGGCCTAAACACTCAGCACTGTGGCATGCCAGAAGTGACAAAAGACAGATTTGTGAATTGGAGTTGTTAACATAAAAATTGTGTTTAGTCATGAAGAAAGCATTCAGTGAATTTTAGTAATTGCATGTGGATCAATATTAAGTTAGCTTATTCAGGAGAAGGAGGCAGTGGCACAAAGTAGCAGAATTTTAAACGCTAAAAGCATCCATTCAACGCAAGAACTAAGTTCAATGGAGGAGATCAAGTTAGTGAACATGACAATATAGTTGTGTTTTTCATGAGGGACAAGGTCTTATGGAAACCATGTTGACATTTGTTGTAGAAGTTTTGTGACACAATTTAGGATTATTATGGAGATTGAAATAAATGATGTTACAGGGAGGCTTGGCAATTGAGGCCAGCAATTGTTCCGCCCAAGTGTCTCTCATAATATTACTGCGGTAGATCACCACGTGCATTCTGTTCTAGAAGCTGAAAAGGTAATGCTAATCTGTGTAATGCATCTGTCGAATGCCGACAACAGTATGATGCTGATGCGGTGACAACGATGGCATGATCGACGATGGGATGACAATTCTAGAGTCATCACGATTGAGGCATAACGACTTTGGGATGATGAGTGCATGCCTGGCAACGACTGCATATTTACTACACAGCGTGAAGGCAGCAGCATCCGACGGCGTGATATTACAACTAATTTGAAATGACAATGCAATGATGACGACAGATTGAAGACTGTGAATGGTGAACAATGATGCGTCCACTTGGCAACTAAAGAAAAACATATGAGGACAGCTAAGCATGTCTTATCTGAGTTGTGATTGCGAAAGCATTAATGCCCAATTGAACGCTGCTGAGCAGTCCTTCGAGTTTTACGCTGCAAGTGATGCACCCTAGAGCTACATTGGGCCCGAGCTAGCAAGCAGCAGCAGCCTGCGGTGCCAACACCGCATGCCACCGATGTGCTGCATGACCAGAGACCAGGAAACAGCAGTGGCCACCAAGGCCAGCAGGCACGCGCAGCAGTTAAGCCCAGTGGAGGGGGGAGATACGGACCGGGCGGCGGCTTGCGAGAGCAAAGATGACGTGGCGTCACGGCGACGCCCTCTCCCCTCACGCAACACCTGGTGCACTATATAGCGACAGCAGGTGTACCCTTTCACCCGCTCTGTTTCGTCGAGGCGCGCTCGTGACGTGGTCGCAGCCAATGGGATCTGAGGTGCTGTTTCGCTGAGACGACAGACGCCGGCTTTTTTGCTCAATGGGCCATTTGACGCTTTTGCATAAATAATCGCTACAGAATACTGACGACGTGGTTATGTTGAGCTCGCGTTCACGCTTCATCTACACGGACCACCCTACCTGTGTACTTTTGGTACTGGGGCCAATTCTGTACCATGCAATACACTCAGCCATGGAGCACCCGCAACGATCACGCGATAGGCAAAATACGCTGTGCTTTAAACATGCACCCATAGAGTGCCCCAATATTGCAACCAGCCGATCCGTGCATAGTGAAGCGTCCGCATGGCCGCGTTTGCCACGTGGCCGTGCTATGCGAGTGTGTGGCTGATATATCAATTGAGTAATCGAAAGACTGGTTCCGAATGCATTTACTAACCAATTTGAGTCCGCGGCACTTTTATGTGCTGCTTTGAATAACTGCGTGTGGTACCACGGTTCCCGCAGTCACCCAATGCATGTGGCGCGTACTTTAGCAGCAGCACTCGGCGTGTTTCGACTAAAGCAATTTCATTTCAATTCTGCTCGCCACTCATGGCGGCTGTAGCTGCTTATAGTTATACAGTACTTTGGTTATAAAGTACAGTAAGTCTAGTTAATAAATTCTATTGGGATGTGAGGTTTTATTTAGTTAAATCGAGAACTTCGTCAAATTGAAACCACTTGATTAGATCACGCAACATGCCATAAAATTGATGCAAGAGCCAAAAATGTCGTTTTTGCCTACGTTTACACTTATTGTAGCAGTTGAGCATGTACTCTGCCTTAACAGAAGAAACGATTAAACATTCTTAAAAGCTATATGTCAGTGATACTAAAATCATCAGAACTCAATTAGACCTACTATACCCACATTTTTCTTTTTAATTATGGCAAATCAGGCAAGATATTAGTTGATTCTAGGTTTTCAGTGCTCATGAATGTGACAGTGAAAGTATTGAATGTCATGTAGTATAATGCAACGAAAACAAGGACACAAGAAAAAGCAAAACACAAGACATAATTAGGCGCTTGTGTCTGTGTTTCATTTCTTCTTGTGTTCTTGTTTTTGCTGCGCTACACTACATGCTGTTCCATGATGATCAACGAACAAGCCCACATTGCCGCCCCCGTGTAGAGAACAGGACATTTCGTTATACACTTAAACTTTGATATAACAAAGTAGGTAAAATCGGCAATTCGCTTCGTTATATAGAAATTTCCTTCTATTGAAATTCGATCTGTTATGTAAATGAGTACAGTCGCCGATCGATTTTTGTTGCACGGGAAGGGGCCATGCAATTTTCCGAATTATTGGGCAATAAAAAAAAGCAAGTTTGAATGAGAAAACATTTTATTTTGACGAATATAGGAGTCAGCGATGAATGATACGGTTTCATGCCACGTTGATATCGTCACATCAGCGGTACGTACGAATTAAGTGACGCCATATGCTTTCGCGTGCACTCCGCCCCCAAAGCGTCGCCCGGTCGCACTGCGACGACGCTATCATGAAAAGCGCCGGCAGCTGGGAGCGAATGCTTCGTCTGCTTCTCGTTCCAACGGGTCATCAAAACTCGAGATTGCGCAACTTTCAATACTAAACGTGCGGGAAAACAGCTTACATGATGCCACGCCGTCTTGGCATGCCCGCTCTTTCCACACGCAGCAGATTACCTCTGGAGCAGGGTGCGCGGATGCATAGCCTGCGGAGCCACTCGCAGTCATGGCCAAGACGCGCGCCAACTTACTCCCCCACTCCGCCCCCACGCGCGCGCTTGATCGCGTTACCGCGAGCTCGCTTTCCTTCCCCACTTTGCCATTGCTCGCGTGGGAAACTGCACTTACGAAGTCACCATCTTTCTTGTCTCACCCTCGCACTCTTTCACTCGCACCTAAAGCACAAGTGCGCGGGGCGCGATAGGATCTGATCGCACTTGGACTTAATTTATACGGAACATGATGCGGCTCCAAGCTGTTCTTGTCGCGCCGCACGCAGTTTGAGAGGTGCGTTTGCAAGCAGCCGCTTGTAATTCAATCATTTGACTATCTGCGTCCGCGGAAGTTACCATTGATTGTCTTGGCACTCCTCTGCGGCAGAAGCGAAATTTCGTTATATTGAAATTGCACACAAACACACTTCTTTATATTGAGGCTCTAAATGCATGGTGTCCTATGGAGAAGAGGTTATGAAAAGTTAAATACTTCGCTATATCGAGAATTTCGTTATACTGAGGCTTAACTGTATAGAGATTTGAATTTATATACCTTGTTGTGCAGCTCCTTGGGTCATGGTTTCTATGACTATGACTCATATGACTCTGTATCTGTTGCGTAGAAAATCTCTCTCGCCCCATTTCCCTACCGTTCTCCTTTTGAAGGAGGCCCCCTCTTGATGCCACTCTTGGCCCACATCATTTCATAATCGAGGCATGTAAGGACACAGTTCCTTATGCGATGCAGCTCTGACATCATGCGTACCATACAGAATTGTACGTGAGCCTGAGCCCATGCATAACCATTCTTCTGATCAAATGTTAATTTTTAGACTGACATCCTTTCCTCTTGCATGACAGTTATCTCTGCTGTATTGTTGCTGCTCTCGCATGTATGTATACCAATCAATTATCTTAGTCAACTTCTTCTTGAACATTGAGTCCAATCTTTGCCAACTTAAGTGTGTATTGAATGTTAATTTTTTAAGACCTGTCTTCACAATCTGCCTCCACCTCATCCATTTTAGCATCCTCAATTCAGTCACTTCTCCATCCTGACTTCTAGGTGACTTTATTAAAATTGTTAGGTTCCATACAGTATTGCTGGTCATGTATTGTCTTATAAGTTTATTAGACAGTGAAAATCTTCAACTTGACTGGAACCTGTGTAACGTAAATATCATAATGCATCTTTTCAGTTTTTCCAAACTATGTCAATTACGCTGATTCTGTGGGCTGTCCAAATTTTCCATGTTGGTGTTTTCAGTTATCATTGAACCAAGGTATCCGTCTTCTCTATGGTTTACCCTCAAGGCTTCCCTTTCATCTACTCTGAGAAATTGGCATGCGGCTACCAGATGTGGGCAGCTTGCCTCACAACACTTGCACATGCTCAGCTACTTTTGCCTAACCTTTGTGCTAGCATGAGCAGCATGAGCAAAGCAGCGAGAATGGGGAATTATGAAATTAAGGCAGAGGTTCGAGCATTAAGGGAAGTCATACTTATGAGGTGACTACATGTCAAGGAAAGCATTAAAAAAAGATGGGAATTTGCAGTTTCCTGTTTATTGGTCTATTAAACTCTCCCTAGCTGTCTCAGTTATTTCATCATGTGTTGCAATTTTTAGTTGCAATATGTTCTTATTAAGTGCTGCCACACTTACTACTAGAAGTTTGAGAACTTATATTTCTTATTCACTTGGTTCATTCATACCTACAAGCAGCAGTCTTTTTCACTTTACATCAGCTATTGAATGTAATGCCCAGATATGTTCTCAGTCTAGTTCAGTGGGAGTCACTAACACAGTGAATGATCATGAAACATGTGTGTTCTTAGAAAGTGCCTTCATGTGATGCAGCTGTAAGTTAAGGTAGGGGATGCTTTGGAAAGCATGTTATGTGGCTTACATGAGAATTATTTTATGCCAGAAAGCACACAAATATTTGTGTTTATTTCTGGTGTTCTTCTTCCTTAATTACTTTCTTGATTCAGCGCATATATATGAAGCAAGAGATCTTGGCTTGTTCTTTCTTTACATTAGCAAATTACATTAATCATATAATAGCACACTTTATATAATTGAGCACATTAAAAGTCACTTGGCGAGCAAAACATGTACTTGTCTTTTTGAATATCCCAGCCTAATGTTTTAGTGTGTGCAGTTTGGACGTGATTCTTGAGAAGCACTACATCTGCTTCAAGTATATGAGGTATAATTGCTTTTGCTTAAAAATAATCCTAATCTTCCTTGATAGCTGTCCTTTTTTTACTAGACAATATAAGCATGGTGCTTAATTCCAAGATAAATATGCCTGCTGTAACTGTATTCATCAGTGTTTGACTATTCGTTACCTACTATTCCTATTAGAAAAATGTATTTGCCAACCTCCAATTATTTGCATTGAAGTAGTGAAGAGTTTGACAGCAGCCTGTCTGGTTTGGTCAAAAGAGGCACGGTAAGTAGTTTAAAATTAGATGCTAACCATAAAAATGAAAAATAAGAACTGGTTCAACTGGAGCTTTGTTCACAATCTTTGCAAACAAGGCTTTCAAGTGGGAGCCGAAGCATCTATCTTGTATGCCCGATCTTCATTTGCTTATTATTATTATTATTTGAATTCATCTAGCCCTAAAGAGGTGGCAATTTATTTTAAATACTACTCTTTGCATTTTGTTTCCATTGCTGAGTTTTTTTTTTAAAAGTAACTTCATGCACCACACAAGTACAACTCAAACATTTTCATTCTTTCAAGGACGTCACACCTAGTGGAAGGTATTCTGCACTAACATAATTATTTTGAGATTTCCAGTAAATACGTAGTCCTCATAAAAAGTATCTAAATAATTTTGGCCTAAGCGGTTATACATTAACCATGTAGGCTTCATCAGCTTCTGACATCACTTGGTCTTGGCAAACTTGTGAGCTGACAAGTTTGAGCATGCAGTCACTTCCCTCCATCTTTGTTTCGATGAAGGCTTGCCCTTTGGTGCTACTCTGGATCCACCCCCGTTTCCTGTGATTACCACTACGGGCTTCAAGGCACACACCCTCAGGAAGACTTTTCATGCACAAACCTGGTTCTTTCACACTTTTACTAAGACAGACATTGAAAGCAAGGATGGCATAGCAGGCATGTTGGTTACAGAAGTACTTTATTAAATAGCTTTGTAAGTATTCATCTTGTGGACATTTCCATATCCTCTTCTGCTGAATTAGCTGGGGGAGCATGTCTCCTTCTCATGCATACCCCAGCCCAGCCAATCACAACTTCAGCAGTGGATGAAATGGACATTTCTGCTAGGTGGACACAGAATACATCCCCTGTGCTCTGTCCTATCTTTCCACCTTTCTCCATGTATTTTACTCAGTAAACTACTGGTTCAGCATGTTGGCCACCTTAATCAATCTTCCAATATCAGCACTTAAAAGGTATACAATACAAATAAGGCACTGTAAACCCAAGCAGTTAGGCTGGCGATTGCTGCTGTTATGCACCATACAGGCAGACGCAATGGCTTCACTGTAGCTTTCTAAGTTAACTTTACTGAACTTTGAATTTAGAGAAGGCAGAATATAAACACAGACTAGCATCTTCCTTATGTGCTTCACGCCTCTGCTTTTCTTGTGTTACTAAAATAAGTATGTTGAACCTAAATGAAGTAAAAGGAAAAGGAAATTGTCACACTAATTTCATTTCACTGTCTTTTTAAAGGTATAGCAAGATTTTTTAATTGCATTACGAGTGGTTACTTGTTTCGATCTTAATGTTCATTTCTCATACTCCAATTGGACTACAACTGTTCCCTCATCCACAGCTATCAAGGCCTTATGGCAACTTTGGAAGCTCTCTGAACTGAGTAAATGCTATGCATTGCATTATTTCTTAATACATTTTCAGTCCCTCATTAAAGCCAGCATCTCTCTTGTGACCACATTTAAAGCGCTTGTGGTAATGTATGCCTAACAAGAAAGATGGGTGCTTTGTAGTGCTAGTATGCTCTAAGTAAATTGTTTTATGCAAAAATTGCTGACATAATTGTCTGACAACTACTGCATCATGTTTGCTATTTTGCCTTCTGTTTCAAATTCACTGCATCTATACATTTTACCAGTGCATGAGTAGGGTTCAAGGCTGTTCTTTAAAATGCTCATGAGCACTTATCATGATCAGTTCCCCATATAAGTGGTTTTGCTGATGAGAATACAGGAATACGAGCAAAATTGACATGGAACCAACATATAGATAACGTCTGCATGACTGCCTATCAAAAGTTATATTTTCTGAGAAAAAAACTGGAACATGCATCACGTAATGTAAAACTTATTGCATACACCGCCTTCATTAGGATGATACTAGAATATTCAGCCGTTGTTTGGAGTCCCCATCAAGTGATGCTTAAGAGGAAGTTGGAAAGGATACAGAGTCTGGCGGCACATTTTATTTGTTCGACATACCGAAGGAAGGAATCGGTCACGCTTATGTTACAGCGTTGCAACTTCTATCTTCTTGAGGTACGTAGGAAAAAATATAGGCTGAAGGTGCTTTATCAAATAATGCAGGATCAACTTTAGATTGATAAGCTCAAATATCTACATGCTCCAGGCAAAAGATACCCACGAACTAACCACGACTACATCATAAAGCCGGACCATACCAACAGTGATACATATCGATACTCATTTTTCCTGGATGCGATAGAAATGTGGAACCAATTGCCAAACGCTATTGTTAGCCTAAAAGATGTCGCCGACTTTGAAAATGCTGCTGAGGCATATTTATGAAAGTTTTCGATTTAGTTTTAAAGTGCCAAGTGATATGTGCGACTTGATATTCATTGTACGCATTTTGATGAATATCAGAAGTGTGCTGAACAGCATTCAAGTGAACATCTTATTCACTGTGAATTGACAAGTGTTAAGCAACTTTACGTACATTGACATTGTCTATATTTGATTTATGTAATTGTATTGTCCTCTCTGTTATGACCCTCTACGAGGGTTGACAGTATTAATAAATAAATAAATAGACAACAAGGAATGTGGGTAAGTATACTTTATTTTCAGCACACGTTTTTTTAATGAACGGCTGTTATACTGCTAAAATCTGCACATTTAATAAAAGTACACTGCTCTGCTTCATCACTCCATGCTAAGTGCAAGTATCCTGTACCAGGAAGTCAAACCAAGACGTGGGATGTTCAGTCTGTGAAAATAAAAACGAGTTTGAAACATTCACGTGCAAAAACTAAAGCACACTCAAGAAAATAAACACAGCACAGGAACATATCCAATGAATCAGAATTACCTTTGAGAGCAAACATATAGTTTCTATGGCACAGTCATCATCAGCCTGGTTACGCCCACTGCAGGGCAAAGGCCTCTCCCATACTTCTCCAACAACCCCGGTCATGTACTAACTGTGGCCATGCCGTCCCTGCAAACTTCTTAATCTCATCCACCCACCTAACTTTCTGCCGCCCCCTGCTACGCTTCCCTTCCCTTGGGATCCAGTCCGTAACCCTTAATGACCATCGGTTATCTTCCCTCCTCATTACATGTCCTGCCCATGCCCATTTCTTTTTCTTGATTTCAACTAAGATGTCATTAACTCGCGTTTGTTCCCTCACCCAATCTGCTCTTTTCTTATCCCTTAACGTTACACCTATCATTCTTCTTTCCATAGCTCGTTGCGTCGTCCTCAATTTGAGTAGAACTCTTTTCGTAAGCCTCCAGGTTTCTGCACCGTAGGTGAGTACTGGTAAGACACAGCTATTATATACTTTTCTCTTGAGGGGTAATGGCAACCTGCTGTTCATGATCTGAGAATGCCTGCCAAACACACCCCAGCCCATTCTTATTCTTCTGATTATTTCCGTCTCATGATACGGATCCGCCGTCACTACCTGCCCTAAGTAGGTGTATTCCCTTACGACTTCCAGTGTCTCGCTGCCTATTGTAAATTGCTGTTCTCTTCCGAGACTGTTAAACATTACTTTAGTTTTCTGCAGATTAATTTTTAGACCCACTCTTCTGCTTTGCCTCTCCAGGTCAGTGAGCATGCATTGCAATTGGTCCCCTGAGTTACTAAGCAAGGCAATATCATCAGCGAATCGCAAGTTACTAAGGTATTCTCCATTAACTTTTATCCCCAATTCTTCCCAATCCAGGTCTCTGAATACCTCCTGTAAACACGCTGTGAATAGCATCGGAGAGATCGTATCTCCCTGCCTGACGCCTTTCTTTATTGGGATTTTGTTGCTTGCTTTATGGAGGACTATGGTGGCTGTGGAGCCGCTATAGATATCTTTCAGTATTTTTACATACGGCTCGTCTACACCCTGATTCCGTGATGGCACAGTGAAGAAACCTTATTCCTCCGGCTTTTTTTGAGCGCGAGAAAATATGAAAGTGCATGCGTTCTCCCCATATTGTGTATCTGTCACCTTTTCACACACAACAAAGATGTTGTCTCAATGTGCCCAGCTGTCTTTGCATATCCATTTCTCTGCTCTCATACCATGATACCTACAGTTAAAGGCTGTAGCAATGCTTAGCTTGAATGGACCAACACAAGCTACATGCATTGTGCTGTTGAACATGGCATTGTAAGTCAAGATTCATGCACAGCACATTCATGTGCTATAAACATTTGATTGTGATTGTAGGCGAGATAAATAAAAAGAAGGTATGTAAATAATAATGTTCCCTAATAAGCTGTGCAGAAGTGCTCTCCCGTTTGGACAGAAGCCGAGCACAGCTGCAGTGAACAAGAAGCCAACTTATACAGCATTTAAAATCTAGGTTCTAAATGTGTTACAGATTTTTCTGAATTCATGGTCGAAAATCTAGGTGTTAAAGGTGACAAACATTTAAACAGGTCTCTATTCAGACTGCTAATGCTATGTGTCACCTAGTTTGATAAAATATACCATATCACTGGTCTCCCAAGCTAAGGCTGCTGTCCAGTTGCAAGTGCAAATCACTCAATTATGTCTTGGGCACGTTTGAGCAAAAGGCAGCCAAGATTACTGTGCCATTGAGGTCTATTTCCTGACATCTGATTTCTTCTCAGAAAGCCACCTCTCTAAAAAAAACCTTCACAACAACATAACCCAAACCTTTCTTGAGAAAAGCCATCACACTGGTCCTTGAACACTAATTACACAGTGGCTCCTTGTGATGTAATGTTATGTACGTCAGCACCTTACAAAGTACAGGAAAATTTAATAATGGCAGTGTGACAGGTACACAGAAAAGTAAAGGGATAAAACATCACACAGGCTGCCATGAGTGTTCATATCTCTATTTCAATGTGGATGTTTTTAGCAGTGAATACATGTTCTCATTAAACTGAGTCATAATGTTACAAAAGCGAAGGGCAAGGGTCTTTACATTCTAAACTGACAAATGTGCTTTATTACGATTCACCGCAATACAGGAGGTGTTTTGCAGTGAACGGTCACGTAAGGTTTTGGCTAACTACGGCGGGCGTGTCCTGCAGCGCGGCCTCTTGTGTATTGCGGTAAAGCGTATTAATGTGACAAGAGCTAACCTGGCATGTATGGCTTTAGCCAACAAAAGTTCTCAAGACATCATGCAACCTGCCACGAAAATCTGCTTTGTTGAGAGTAGAACATTAGGTTCGTCACTGACAGAAACCATACATTCCAGATTCACGTAAATCTTTCCCAATATTGGCATGCTTCACCGCAACACACAAATATGTTGCGGTGATAACGGTGGTCGAACAGGCTGGTGCAAATGTTTCGACAGGGGAGCGTGTCTTCATCAGGGCAACTGCTTTCCTTGGCAGTTTTCCTATACGTGAGACCCCCCCCACTTCCAACAGGGGAGATTTGGCTGGACCTTTGCCAAGAAACGTACCGACAAGCGTTTGGTAGTGGCTGGTAGAGATGCAGGTGTCTAAAAAGCGTTGCGAAATTCGGTTCCATAAGGTTAGCTTCAACGCAATACAAATATGTTAAGCAGTTAGACATACATGTTTTGCGGTGAATCATAGCAAGGGTACCTGGCCTTTGATGCAAAGCAGCTTCCCAAGAGGCACGCTAATCCAGTGGCTAGTTATGCAGTTCCCCGCATGCGAGTGAGTTCCCTGCGTTCGGCGGTTTCCCAGTGACATACAAGATGACATTGACTGTGTTGTAAATGGGCGACGGCACTATATGCTGATGCAAAAGCGTCGTTTCGCTTTCGAAAACTGCGCTCGGCTACAGAGAACACCTTGACTCGCATATGACCAAAGCAGTTGAACAGGAAACTACGAAATTACGTAGCTATTATGGAAGAAATCAACAGTTCAGAAAAAAATGGCCGTGTAAACATTAACTGGCTTACGAGGTCGACAAACCAACGGTTCAAAGAATCACAGCCACGTCCGAAAAAAATAGCGCTGAAGGCCGGCCTGTACACTTAGGCGCCTCGGCGCGCGTAATGTAATAGGAGACGGCAGCTCCACAAGTACATCATTAAGGAACACATATATGTCGGTGAAAGCGGTCACTCTTCAGTTCTGACATGCTTCACCGCGTAACACTAGTCTACTGCGGCGAAGCTGACTTCAGGACGCCGATTTCTTCAACTCATCTAGCGAGGCAGGTCCGTTTATCACGCTTGGCAACGTTTGACATTTTCTGCATTAATTTCGTTTGTTCTTTTTAATTTTATTATCACAGTGACCCTGTATCACGCAGTAGCAGAGCTAGTGCAGCGTCTTAGGTGCGTTAGGAAAGGTAAGCGTGTATGCAGCAGGCACGGCGGCATTGGCTCTTGTTTGGAAACTTCAAGAGACGCTCTTCCGCGCAGCGATGTCATTTGTATTATTAAAAGAATGCAGGTGACGATTAAATGAGCCGCAGCAAAGCTGTAAAAAAGCAGTAGTAATGCTGTTCTAAGATCCTCTCGCTCGAGCGAGATGGTCCTAGAAAAAAAGCGCGATGCAACGCGATCTGACGGAATAGCTCGTCATGCCAGTGTTTTCTTACGTCCTCGTTCTTACGCGTACCCTCCCCTGAATCAGACTACTGAATGGTTCTGTGCACGCACTGACGATCCTGACGGAGGCAATACCACTCACATGAGCAGCTCCATATAAGATGCCACGGCCCATTCCACATGCCGGCTGCAATTTGACGCGGCCATGAGGCAAAATATGCGCACAAGGTACCTAATGGTAACGCATCAAACAGCTCACAGCCCCAATCCTTTATTACACGCATATAGCGTGGAAAGATGAATTACTCACGCTCTAAGTGGGCACGGAATACGGACCGTTTCGCAGCGCAGCCGGCTCCGTAAGACGGCCGCCATGGAAATGAGCGGATGTGACATCATGGGTTATAGCGGATGTGACGTCATGGGTGAACGTAGACATTTCGGGCACCTTTCGTCTGCTGTGCCCCGGGCACAGCAGACACGGCCTTGTGGTAAACGATGAAAGAAGTATAAGCGCTTTTAAAGGTGGCATATACCGCTTTTATAACTGAAAAATACACCAACGCTAGCGCAGACACCAACGTGGTTGCAGAAGACGAGAAAAGGCCCGCGTGCGAAAGACCAGCATGCCTAGCGACCGGAACTGGCGCCTCCCGATTGGCTGTCGTCCGCCGCTGCGCGCTCGACGCTTCCGGCGGCCCGACGAAAATATTTGGACAAGCAGGTCGGCGGCGGCCGTCAAATTTTTGGACGCCGGCCGTCGGGCGTTCGCCGCCCAAGGAAGTTCGTCGCTCGGACGCTGGTTATTCGCTCCATGTATTCCGGGCTTTACGTAGCACGTATCGAGCAACGGGAAGCTGTATCGGGAGTCATTCAGGTTGCCCTACAGTTTTCTCATTGAAGCTTATCGTCTAATTGAAAAGATTAATTCATGAATAATTGTGCAATTAGACGGAATGCAAAAAAAAAAAAAAAATACTGAATAACTCTAAGTGGCTGCAAACAACGCCGCCTTGGTTCTGACCAGCTACGTGGTATTTGCATATTTTTAAATCGTGGTGCACGATAGTTGGGACACCCTGTATGTCTCGTACATGCAATGTGTAGCATGCAGTATGTCTGCCGTGTGCAGAAGCGGGTGCGCTGCCCCGAAGTGTAGTGTGCAGTTTTCTTCTGCCTGACAAGAGGTGGGATATCCAACTAAAGTTTCCAAAGACAATGTTATCGGCATAGAGTTTCTCACTATATTACCTAGAGGGAAATATGGCGCTGCTGCGCTGTGGTATGCATGGGCCATAGAGTTTCCTACAAGAATTACTTTTTGTAGGAAACTCTATGGCATGGGCACGTTGGGAATGCCGGTATATTGTGACTTTGGATTGGCATCGTTCTCGGAGAGCTGGCAAACACCGTTCCTTCTGTTACAATGGTTGATTTTCTGCTAAAACAGCATGGAAAAAGCTGTTTTAGCTTTATTATTACACAAAACCATGTTTAGTTTAACTATAAGAACTTGTTCTTACATGTACAATTATAAGATACGCAAAAAGTATCAGCGGGACGCTAAAGTTGGAGGACAGACGATAACATTCGCGCTCACTTTGAAACAGTTGGTCGTCTGTTCTTGCTTTTCTTCCCTTCGTCATGCATTGTAGGTGAATCAAGATGCAATTTGCGTGAATGGAAACATGAAGATTTTACTTTAAGAACACGTTATTTGTGTAGCGATATCCACGTTTTAGACGAAGCCTCTTACAACACCAGCCAACACAAGCCTCGCAGACACATGCACCGTCATTCCATAGACGGTGGCGCCAGATTTCCCTCTATAGGTGTTATATTGAGGAACTCTATGGCCATCGGGGACATGCGCGTGGCTATGATGTATGCGTGCATTTAAGATGTTGAAGCTTTATGTTAGCATTTGAACACGACAGAAAGCATGTTTCTTTTGCATACTAGAAGACCGAACCTTAACAGGCGGCCGGCTATTGCTGTTGCGCTGTTGCGCGTGGGCCGAAAAAAGACCGGCCCGGGTGTGACATCCTCGGGACGTCCGTGAAAGTGAACTTAAAAAAGACCGTCCATCTGGGAAGCTGATGCACAGTTATTTGGCGCGCCTTCTCCTGACGCACGCTCGCTGGAAATATTTCGCGTGCTAGCTGCCGATTCCACGTCCTGACGACGTCCGTGATGGCGCGTTTTTCGGACCTTGGCGATAAAGACGTCGCCTGAAAGTCCACCGTACGTCTCCGTCAGGAGGTGGAACGTGTGGAGGGTCTTTTACAGCGATGGTGTTAGTCAGCAAAATGAAAAACTGAAAAAGGACGCATATCTAACCGCTTGATGGATGATAAGGCGCCTGTGAACAATGCGAGGCACGTTCCTTCTCCACACGTGTGTTTCCCGGTAAAGGTCGCGGTTACATAAACTGCTCCGGTGGGAAAGGGGCAACAGCAGCATATCAATCAGTGAGTGACGTCACCAAACTTCATACATAAAAGGGAGGCCTGCCTGGCAACTCAGTTCATTGCAAGACCGCTATGGGTAGACCATGCAAAGACTCCCGAAGAGCAGCGTGAATAGGTTGAGCGTCGAAGAGTGCAAAATCGTAATGCTCAACAACGGCATCGTGCTAAGACTAGGCCGAAGAATAAAACATACCGTATCCCGATCGACGGCATTTGAGTGGTTTTCTGACAGCTTCGCTGGCTACCCACTTTCGCAGGGTCGGGATGGCGAGTCAACTTTTTATGAGATCTAGGTTAGTGCACTATACCTGGGGATCTTTAACATGCACCTAAATCGAAGTGTACACACGAGCTTTTTTCTTTTTCATTTCGCTCCCATTGTAAAGAGAATAGAATAACGTGCGTGGCTTGAATTTCTCCGCTGGTGTGTCAATCCTAGCTGCGAAGTGATGCGATATGTACGTACGTATACGCCGATCAACTATCTGATTCATCCTCGATCACTTGCGTCTGTCGTGTGAAACCGGGTGGACGGTCCGATTATCTCCTCCGAAGTAGTCTTCCTTCTGTATCACTGCAGGCACAGTAATAACGTTAGGTTATATATGACGGCCTTTATGTGCTGCCGCCGTGAGCGAAAGGCGTCATTCAGTTATTTGTGCGTATCAAGTGATGTTAAATCTTGGTTAACGAGGGAAGTATCACACATTGCTGCTGAAAAACGCAACTTCAAGTCCGCACGTTGGCAATTTCACGCTTCGGCGACTGTGCGGAACCCCTTTGAATTGAACAGCTATGACCTCGCAAGCACACAAGCTATAGTAGGATTCAGCTTAAAAAAACAGCAGTTGGCAACCAAGGCACACGGACCACGCGGGGATGTTACTCTACCAGCCAATCACAGACGCAAACAAAATCGTCGTCATGCACGGAGGAAGGAAACTAAGGAGAGGCCCTACCTCCTCCGCGCGCTAGGAGAAAAGTGTGGCGGAAATGACGTAGTAGGTTCTTATTTTTTTGCTGCTTTTTTATTTTTTTTGTTGTATGGCCACGCCTTTTGGGCCACAATGGCGGCGTTGTTATGGTTTTGAGCGCTCACACGTGTTGCTCTGGTAGGTTTCGGGCCGTAGCAAAGGCGCTGAGTGGGCGGGTTTGCGTTAGTCACCGTGTCTTGTTGCGCTGTGTTACCTGCACCCTGCTCTGCCAGATGTTGCGCGAGCGCGCGACACCACGCGCAGCGCGGCGTGGTTTCGTGAAAGATGTAAACAAGAGAGGAGGGTGGCCCAAAAGGCGGAGCATCGCCATGAGCAACGCCAAATTCCGGCTTCACTTTTGCTTCACAAAGAGTGACGTCAGGGCCTCTCCTTAGTTTCCTTCCTCCGTGTCGTCATGCGACCATTTCAAGATGGCGTCGTACTTGATACCTCCAGAACGTCTGCTGTTCTTGAAGAGTCTTTTCATCGGCGGAAGCGATGAGGTGCGCAACAGACACGGACAAAGTGTATGCAGTCTGAGCATTTAGCTCTTCAAAAGTGCGCGGTGCAGGTAATTTCACTGCTGACCCCGTTTTACCCATGACACTTCACTTCCAACAGAAGTGAAACTTGACAATAACTAGTTGCAGCGAAGCAATCGTTTTATTTCAGTTGAATAAACAATTAGGCTATCACCATTTCACTGTAATAGACAAATGAAAACATACAAAATTACGCGCTTATAATTTTATTTTTGTCGTTACTGCCTTATTTAGGTAACAGGGAATGTTTGAAGTACGAACTATTTGCAGTCTCGCGGAGGAACAGTGGCTGGTGGCTAGAGGGCGTGGGCGGAGCTTCACTGCAGACTTGCGTTGTATCCGAGTGTAGCATGCACACCCAGACATGCTCGTCTGCATAGGCAACGGACGCAGTCGACGCAGAAGTGCAGACACAAAACTGTGTCGTCTGGTGTGATCGCGCACGTGCAGACGGGCACAAACGCAGAAGGACGTGCATGTCGTTGCAGACGATGTCTGACGGTCGTTTTGCGCAATGGCCGTTTGTTTACCGGAGCAAGGTCACGCGACTCGGTGCCGAACGGAATGCGTCGTCGCTCATTTTTCACGCGGCAGCGCCTCTGGCGCTCTATTCTTTGGGTAGTGTTTTGACATTTCGACTACCGGCTCACACTGTAGTCTGTAGTCGCAAAGCGGGTCGACACTGCGTTGCACCTGTACCGAGCAACCCTGCCGGCGTCGAGGCACGTGACCTCGCCACCGTTAAATCGACTATGGTGTTGCTCGCGTGGGCCCGAGTCCCGCTCCGAAATTTCAGCAGCCAAAGGGGATATTTTTGCTTTTTCGTTAGTGAATGATATACGGTCCGAATAGGCAAAAACCACTCGCACTGTGCGCGGAAGTCCCACTGGCACGGCTTTCTTTTTTACTGGCCGAGGCTTCAGTGACTTCTCGCAGGCTGCTGTAGAGTCTTCCACTCCAGATGTCTTTTTTTGTTTTTTTTTATACCCTCAGTGGTTGCTTAGTGTCTATGGTGTTGGGCTGCTGCAGTACGAAGTCGCGCGATCGAATCCCGACGACGGCGGCCGCATTTTAGATGGTGGTGAAATGCGAGAAAACACCCGTGTACTTAGATTTACGTGCACGTTAAAAGAACCCCAGGTGGTCCAAATTATTCCGGAGTCTCCCCCGCTACGGCGTGCCTCATAATCAGATCGTGGTTTCGGCGCGTAAAACCCCATAATGTTTTTTAGCGGAGATGTTAAGGGCTACTTTCCCCACTATCGTGTCCGCGTGTAGAACCCCCCATCCCCCGAAGGCAGCGCAATGCCGGGCCGACCCGCGGCGGAAGTTCCGTTCGCCATTAAGGGGCCCACATACACAGCTTCGCTGGTCATCCTTCTACACAGAGTGGAAGTGCACTGAATCGTTTTATTTTTAGGTTTTTTTAATAACCTGATTGCGCGTCTAGCTCCCTTCACTCGGCAGCCGCCATATGGCGGCTATGGCGTCCAGCTGCTGTAGCACGAGGTCGAGGGTTCGATCCACGACCGCATTTGAATAAAGGCAAATGAAAAAAAAAAAGAATAATAAATGCGCTCGCTACTTCGATTTAGGTGCACTTTGTAGAATCCCGGTGTCGTCATAAAATTGATCCGGAGCCCCCTGTACGGCGCCTTGCATGGTTCCAGAGGCTTTGGAACGTTAAACGTCATCAATCCATTAATCAACTCTTCTGAGCCTTACAATGATACAACGCTTTGTTATGGTGCCTAATACCACGTCTTCGCTGGCAGCAAGGCACCGTATGAAGCTGATGTTGTTTATTGACATCCCCTTTAAAACGCAGCGGGGAGAAATAGTCACCGCAGGTGCCTATAGTACGTCTGCTTGATTTGGTCAGGTTTCACTACGTCTATCGCTGTTTAGCCTTTGGCCTATCTGATCGGAGTCTTTATCTTTCGTATTTAAAACCTCTCTCAGTGTATTTGTACCATTACGCTCGCTTGCAATGACTCCGGTTCTATCGATCTCTTCCTTTCTTTTTTGTTTCCATCAATGCTTTAACCATCACTTACTTATATATCTCGACCGCTTTGCTATCTCAAAGCTTTGTGCCGTCGCTGCGCCATCTAGTGTTGTCTTGCAAATGTCAGGCGGCGTCTTCGCACCGATATTGAGCAGAGGGCGAACAAGAGGTCAACACGGCGTTCCGCTCTAAACGCGTGAATAAGTAACTCGCTTGCTTCCGCAGGGAAGTATACACTGTAAAATAGTTCGCAATAAGGGTGTAAATATGTGTATAACTCACACCCTCGCGACTCATTTGAGTCTAGGCTTTGAGTTACAGTCATATTTTTTACGCACTTATTCACGTTTAAAGGTGTAAATTACATTACAGTCTACTCTCGCGTTAGGGATCTCTGTGCACTCGTCTCGCTGCGCAACAGGGCGAGTGCACGCCGACACTACAACGACCGACGTCAGAGCTGTCGGGGCTGGCACACGAGTGGGCGAAGTATTCCATTTATGAACGCGTACATTTTTGAGCCTGCGGAGAAGTCTTTCTAGCAGTAGGTTAACTGTCACAGTAAGAGCCGGTATGTTGCGAAGTCCAATTGTCGCGTCGCTTTAAAGGGCCCCTCACCAGGCCCCATAGCAAATTTTGGTTATACGCTGGAAGTTGTTACGTGTCCTCTAGGGAGCGTTCGGTAGAAAATGGCATAGTTTCGGTACCTGCGCACGTGACCGCACGACCATGGGAACTAGCAGACGAAGCGGAAGTAGATCTCTCTTTCTTCGGTGCGAGGTAAAAAAACAAAAAAAAAAAACGCAGGCATTGCGTTTGTGCGTTTTATGATTTCTCTAAACTTCAATTTGTCAATTAAAGCAAAAGATCGCACAGATAACAGATGTCGTCTTGAATAAGTCTCGAAGTCACGTGTCACCACGAGCGACGTCGCACTGCGGACACGATTACGTAGGCGCAGGGACCCGATTACGTCACCGTCCGGCTTCGAGCGCGGCGGCCGCGAGTGAAGAGGGAAACGGTGTTCGGATTGAAATTTAAGATCTTTCCGCGGAGCGTAGCGATGTAATACCTTGCAGACACGATTGTTATCGCGCAATGTATGCTCTGTGCTTGTCAGCTCAAAATGGCCAGACCTGGTGAGGGGCTGTTTAACCGACTATGAAGTATAATTATATACGCGCGCAGTACGAAGGGTTATCATATCGGTCACGGATCATTCATCACACTTTAATTGTTATCGTCGTCGTGCGTCGCCTTATATATCCCTGCCGTCTCCTTTCTCGCATTTCTCCAGCGCAGAGTAGCAGAGAGAGAGAGAGAGAGATTGTGAAGAGGAAGAGGCGCAGTTGCAGGTCGGAGCACTTGACAGGCCCTACCTCTCCACCTGTCTACAAAAAAAAGTCCCTCTTCCTCACTACAGAGGGCACCCCGGTTCTGCGATCGGTATGTGGACACGGTATTGAGGAAGAAGTCAAGAAAATTGGCATCCAAGAGAAGGGTGATAGAAAATGGAAAATAGACAACCAGGAGTCATGAAAATGTTAAGTGAGAGGAACAGAGACCGTAAATTGAATGCAAATGATGGTAAAAAAATGCTGCAGATCCAACGAGTTGGAATCTACAACGTATACACAGCGAAGCTTTGTGTGAGTGCATAAATTCGAAACACTAGTGCACGCGCGCGGGCACACACAAAGATTATACCGAGCCTTTTGCGGGACAGAGTTGCTCACTACTAGCGAGTACGACGGACGCCTTGACTGCATTGTGGCTTCAGAGGCAGCATACGCACACGTACGTGTGCAGTTCGAACCTATTCTATCCGCAAGAAGCGTTTACTTCCTTATTACCGTGCACCCGCGGATACGCGAAGGCGAACTTTCTGGTTCTCTTTTTGCATGACCCCGCACGGCCGGCGCCGCCGCGGAGGCCAGCGCCATCTGGTGGTGGTGCAGGGAACATGGGCGCACGTGCTCCGCTGTGATTGGTTGGCCTATTCGGCAAGAGAACAGCCAGGCCGCAGCCGCGGTGAAGGAAACCCGGCGAGGTTAATAAAAAACAGAGATTAAACAGAGATTAAACAGATATTTAAAAAAAATGTCAAGGAAGAAATCAGGAGGCGAAAATCTGTCTGATAACGCAAATGGCAGTGCCTTTTCGCCATTTGAGGCCCGAGCAGGCTGCCTATCAATGGTGATCAATGGCCGACGGCGCGCACTATATACCTTCAGCTATGCCCCGGCCATGCGCTCCGCCGTTCGTGTTTCATCTGGCGCTGATAGCAGGTTCCGGACTCGGCCCTGCGCGTCAGCTGCACGTGTCCGGCTGCTCGTGAAAACTCATCGGCATTGTGCCTGTGAGCATGTGGTAGCGCAGATGTACGCCGTTCCACGAATGATCATTGTTGTAACTCAGTCGTTGCCTTTTTACCTTTTCTTTCGTTTAATACGAAAGCTTTCTTCTAAATTTGCGGCTCTCACGAGTAAGGAGATGGAAGCTGAACCCATGAAAGTGCGTGGTGTACTGCAGCATGAAGCGTGTATGCAGTCGTTGCCAGGTGACGTAGACTTAGCTGGTCACTCACTCGCTCCAATCAATCAATCAATCAATCAATCAATCA
Source organism: Dermacentor andersoni (assembly GCF_023375885.2). Lineage (NCBI taxonomy): Eukaryota > Metazoa > Arthropoda > Arachnida > Ixodida > Ixodidae > Dermacentor > Dermacentor andersoni. Next base: position 121,688,943 of record NC_092821.1, on the reverse strand, counting down.
ATCAATCAATCAATCAATCAATCAATCAATCAATCAATCAATCAATCAATCAATCAATCAATCAATCAATCAATCAACTCTTGAAGTTCCCAGGAGTGACCCTTCCATCCTGCCTTATTTTCGCGTCTCTCCATCCATTCAGTCATTCATCTACCCACCCATCCATGAGTCTGCGAAGTATCTACGCGTGTAGATTGTCTACGTTCAATTTTGTCAGGGTTTGTCCAGCAAAGTATGACGGTCAGGTTCACTTTAGAAAAGTCAGTCTAGACAACCTATATAAGGCATAGCTACAATTAGACCAACTGCATAAAGCTGTTGACAAGCGTTTGTCTACAGCCATGTACAGGATAGCTACCAGGCTACTGAGCAGAAGGAACAGCGCCCTTCCTGGCATCCGCCAGGCGTCTTACAACGTGGCCTCCGAGATGGCCACCGAAAGACGGCGTGCGTTGCCCAATCTCGGAGGCCACACTCACAACACTGGCGTGTTGAGGAGCACCGCCAGTGGCTCTGCAGGCGTCGCACCTGGATGTTGCACGAAATGAGACCGTTGGGAAACCACCGGCGTCAGTCCATGGGCGCGCAGTGAAATATGAGGTGACATTAGCGTGACATTCACCGTCCGTTCCGCTCGGAGCAGTGCATACACACGGGAGCTCACAGGTGTCCCTATATACAGTGACGTCGTCGAGCCGTCCCCATATCCATATATCGTCGAGCCACTCCCAGTCCACTGATGACGTGACAGAGCATGCGCACCGGTATGGAGCACGTAGACCGAATGGAATTCATGTCGATTCCAGCAAATCTATAGCATCTCCGAACACCTATTCTCGCATGCTGGATGTGTGGTCATTCAAAGAAGGCGTCGGTTTCACCCGAAAATCCCAGCCAATTGACATTCCTTAGCTCTGTAGAAAAGATCACGTGATTTAAAATCCTAAACCGGCAATTTTCTTTTCCCCTGTGCATATTGCGATTTCTTGCATATTTCAGTTGGACTTTACCTTTCACTGTTGGCATTTTTCTTATTGCTTGTTTAACTGTACTGTACAGAGGTTCACTCCCTACTGAAAAATCGATATGCCCGATAATTTCTATATCCAATAATCCGATATAAAACATATAGGATCCCATACAAAACCCCGTTTTTCCTATATGTCATATGATGCTATTGATATAAGAGTTATGAGGAATACGGTTTTCTTTTTCAGTAGGATGTATCTTAATTCTGCATTAAGTGTCATTTTATAACATATATTGTTTGTCCTTCCGAAAGCCACTACTGCCAACTATATTTAGTCTTCAACAAGTTAAAGATATACTTTATCAAACATTTATATATTTGTGTTCCAAAGTTGGTTCCACTTTTGAAACATTAAAGTAGGGTCCTACCAAAGTATATAACTGTGTTTGAACCTTTTTAATAGTTCCCGGCAAACATTTGGATGAATCAATTAATCGATGAGAAATCCTGCATCGAAATGAACTAATCGATTAAGGGCTAAAATGATTATTGATCGTTAATCGAATAAAAAACATAATTGACAAAGACATACATACATACATACATACATACATACATACATACATACATACATACATACATACATACATACATACATACATACATACATACATACAAGATAAACAGGCACACAGAGAGAGACAGACAGACAAGAAAGATAGACAGGCAGACAGAGACAGACAGACAGACAGACAGACAGAAAAGAAAGACAAGACAGAAGGACAAGATAGATAGACACACATACAAGACAGACAGACAGACAAGAAAGATCGACAGACAGACAGACAGACAGACAGACAGACAGACAGACAGACAGACAGACAGACAGACAGACAGACAGACAGACAGACAGACAGACAGACAGACAGACAGACAGACAGACAGACAGACAGACAGACAGACAGACAGACAGAGAGACAGACAGGCAGATAGAGAGACAGACAAACAGACAGAAAAGAAAGACAAGATAGACACACAGACAGACAAGAACAGGCAGTATCACTGTCGGTTTGATCTGAAATCTCGCAGGCATGTTTCTACGTAGAAGAGAATACATTTTGTTGCAATTAGAACATTTAGGTTACTGGTGTCTTTAAAGGTGGCTGTGGCGGTTGTTCCAGTTGAAATAGGGACGTGGTTTTAGTTAAACAATATAGCGGCCCACTGGAAGCGAAAAAACGACGTATTGATCCATTTTTTCTTCGCATTTGAACCGAAGATGTAGTTAGCGGTATTGCTCAAAATAATTGCGTGCTGTCTATGGGTCTTAAAAGGAAAGCAAGACTGAAGTATTCTTAATAGACGATGCTTAGCCGATTGAAAAAAAAATATTTACCGGTCCCTATAGCGGATTTCGAATGCCTTTTTAACTGGAGTGCTTAAATGAGAAAAGAAAGAAAGCATCGCCGTTTGCTAATGCGTTTGACACCTGTGCACGTGCTTAGAACTTAGAGCGCACTTCTTATCCGCATGTACAAAGTCGGGTATATGGGCCTCACACATGTGTGCTGTATCCGTGTCGCCCGAAGAGAGAGACAAAAATGGGTGGGTATGCTCCCTTAACAAAAATCTTGGCCGTTCACTCGTATTTCATATTAGCGGATGCGTTGTTCCTCGTGGGGCCTACAACCAGTGCCACAGTTCCTTGTTCACCCTTAATGTTCCCTTCGTTGTATTCTTGTTCGCTCACCTGCGTAGAATGCGAATGCTGGGTTTTCGATGAGCAGCATAGTAAGCGAGCTATGTACATATGGTGTAGGGTGGGCGTGTGAGAAAAGGTGCATAAACGAGAGATTACGACGAGTGCCCTCTGAAGGGGAGGAGAGATGTGGTGATCAAGAAGGTAAGCAACAGTGTGTTTGTGTGTCTGTATGTTTGTGTGTGTCAGTGTGCGTGTTTTCTTGACTGTGTGTGTTTGAGTATATATGTTTGTGCGTGCGTGTTTGCTTATATGTGCCTGTGTGTTTGTGTTTTCAGCTTGTGTCTCTATGTGTGTGTGTTTCTATCCTTTTGTTTGTGTGTCAGTGTGTGTGTCTCTATGTGCTTGTGTGTGTGTCAATGTGTTTATCTGTGTGTTTGTTTTTGTGCGCGCGTGTTCGCCAGTTGGTCAGCGGGAGCGATCGATCAGGCTTGTAAAAGAGACCGATCGAATGCATCCGCGGGGGAGGGGGGGCGCGAGCGAGCGCAAATGCGTGCTTGTAAAGGAAAACGCGTAAACAAGCGGCAAACTCCCTATGTATCCTGTGTACAAACAGAGCGCATCCCTGCGACTGGCTCGACGGAAAAAAAAGCGAGAACATCCATCGCCGTTTAAACGGGCAGGCATTCCAGTCATTCGTTAAGCAAGCGAGCAAACCATATATCATAGCAAACGAGTAAACAAAACGAAACCGGGCAGACGCGCCATACACGCGACAAAGTCAGGCACAAAAAGCAAATAACGCGTAGGTCTAGGTGAAGCATGGGGAGCAACAGCGGTTGCTGCGACCTCGCACCAATTTGTTTTTCCGGCGTCGTCTCACGGCGCCATGCACGAGAGCTTTGGTTTCTCTCTCTCTCTCTCTCCTTTTCGACCTCTGACGAGAAGCACGTGTCTGGCGCGATTTGTGTGTTGGTTTGCGCGTACGGCCGAGAGGGAGTCGAGAGGGTCGAAATCGCGTGCGACCGCCGCTCAGGCGACAGTTCGTAGTCGAGCTGCACACCGCCACGGCTGCAGGTATCACCTGTTGTTTGTTCGGCAGTGTGGCACATACGATCGCCCGCGCATGCGCGCACGCGCGCACACCCTCCAAAAGATTATACCCGCTCCGCCGTACAGTGCCTGAAGTGCGTTGCGCTATATATATATATGTACCGTTGTGGCCTGTGTTACCTATTTCTGCATCCTGCACGGATGTTGCTTCATGACCAAGCGTCGTTTCCGCTGCGCACGGGATGATGACTGTGGACGCGATCATCGAGCAGGACGCTGTTGTCGCGGGAACGACGTGCAACGAATGATCTGTCTATCGGCGTGTGCGGATTTCGACGTTCGTATCTGCGGATCGTCTGCTTCTGTCCGGTTCGTCTGCCATCCGAAGAAGCACGTCCTGCAGCTCCGCCATATGCAAGTGGCCTGTAAAGAAAGCCGCAGACAACTGTCGCAAATACAATCGCCTCTGCTCTTGCACGTCTTCAAGACGCCGTCACTTGCTCCGCACCGTGCGTGTGCTTTGCGTGCGATAGTCTACCTGCATATAGCTCCTGCTGTTGCTGCTGTCGTCTGCTCATGTCCCGTTCGTCTGCTGTCCGGGAAGCCCCTCTCGCAATGCCGCCATACGCAATAATTTGCTTGAAGAAAGTCGCAGACAACTTTCGTACCACCACATCTCCTCGTGGCCTATGGTAACGTCTTTCTGAAACCCTTGTCCTTTTTGAAGGCATCGTCGCGAGCTCTGCAGTAAATGCACCCTCTGTATCGTACTCCTGCCACGAAGGAATTTTCCCGGGATTTAGAGACAGGACAGTAACTGCTTTCAGACCAACGGCGCGAGTTTTTGGCATAGGGACGTTGGTGTCTTCTGTGGATGGTGACGTTAGAAAATGACAAGTGACACGCGCAGTTTTCGACGACGCGAAACTGCTCGCAGCGGTGTGCTGCAGACTGTTTGCCGTCTGTCCTGGAATGACAGGAAGTCCTTGTCGTTTTCGCCTTTCCAGTTGTGCGTTTTTGGAGCGTCGTATAGGGAAGTTTTAGGCTATGGTTCCTTGTTATTTCGCCCTCTCCCCGCCTCTCATCAGCACTATATTCATTTCGTAGCATGATCGTGAAACCCCACTACACTAAATACCGTGTGTATATGTAATACCTGTAATTAAGTTGTGATAATATGCCTTAAATCAGGCGCACACGCAATGACCTTATACAGCCTACCAGCGGCAACTCGGAGGTAGAGGCGTCTGCTCCAAGATCATCGGATGGTGTGACGTATGTAAATCGCTGCTGCGTCCGACACTTCTTTTTATTTTCACTTCTGTGTGCGAATCACGTATTTGTAATTTCAGCGAGTCGGCGCTGAATTATTTGCTTTGCGTACCTGGAAACTTCCGGTCGTTTCCTGTGAAGTTATTTCAGCATACGGCAAAACCCACCTCTCAAAAGCCATATATTTTGGCTTGCCACTTCAGCGAGTCGCCGTCTGTTCCGCACGACCACCTGTTGCAACTTTGTCGTCTGTTGTTTTCATGTGGACTTGCCTGACACGCACGTCGGTGCAACTCGGGAAGCGAGCTTTGAATCCAGATATTTTTCTAGTGTGTCTGTGTAATTTCCTTTTTATCGTTGCGCCTGTTTTACAGGCGAGTTGTTGTTGGGACGCTGCCGAAACAGTTCATATGAAAATACCGATGTGAAGTGCGAAGATGAGCGCGGCATTGTTCTCTGTCATCACTGCAGACGGATATCTCCCGTCCAACATGTCTTGCGGCTCGGATAGATAACGTCTGCTGACGCATTAAGCCTTATCAGTTTCTATTTTGTCGAGGCGGCGTAGATTCGAGAGTCGAAACGTTACACTTTGACAGCTTTGCTGGGCAGAGAACACGAAGGCGTCTTAAAAGATAACCGTCGATTCAATTAAACGGTTCTCTTTTCAACGTGTAGCTCGTTTTTGATAGCAGAGGTCTCCATTTCCCCCTCTTATTGCGTTCGTATAAGCTTGCTGCTGGTTTCTCTATAGCTCTTCGTATTCCGCAACTAGAAATATAATTTGTGTCAATTATTGATGCGATCTACCCACATTTGATGTAGATTAGAAATCCTCCACAGCTAAAATCGCGCCGTGCAAAGCGATTCTCTTGTCCATCAATGTCGTACTCAAATTGGCTTGTCTCCGCCTGAAAAGGCCACGCCTAAAACGGTCGACCTACATCCAGAAATTCAAACAAAAGCGTCGTTCAAGCGGTCATTGTCTTCAAAACGACCCTCACAGAAACTGGAGATATAGATATCTGGCTCAGGTAATCTCTGAGTAACGGCGATACGGTGTCTGTTTGCGAAGCTCGAAACCTCTAAGCCTAAAAATGACTTAGCTTGCGCATTCAAACGTGTATACACATGACAATTTTAAACACTCCGGCTACGCGTTTTAGTATCAGAGGGGAAGATGAATCTCAAATGATGAACCTCAAATTCGTGCATTAGTGAGGCAGCGGTTATCCTGAGTCACGTGACGCGTCAAGAAGCGTTCGCCGAACTCCATACGCTGCGTCAAGAGCTCGCTGTACTGACCAATCGCTCGCGCTAGCCACGTCCAATCCCTGTTCCGCATCGTGTGACATGCTGCCACGTTACTGGTCATTTTTCGACAGCGTACGGTGACGTCACAGGAAACCTCCAACGAATCGGGCACGCGACCGGACCCGTTGTTACAGTGGCGCCCTAGACGGGCTTGCGCTGGTATTTTTTCAATGCGACAAGCTGCGACCTTAGATTGACATCGTTACCCAACCGTTCTTGCTACACGTTGCTGTGCACAGCCGCTTCTAGCGGCCCTTCAATTGTCAGTTACATACTCTCAGCGCAGGACACCGTTATTGCCACTGGAATTGACCTCGGCGCCGTCCTGACGTCTGGTCGCCTATGCATTCTTAAATTCCACGTTTGTTAAAGAAGACGGTAAACCTGCAATTCCAGCACAAGTATACGCTATATTCGAGGTGTTCGGACGAAGTCCTTCACCGCAAAGCGAGTGCCAGTGCTTTGGTCCGAAAAAAGAAAAAGAAGACAGCAAAACGACAAGCAAACAAACAAGTCCAGGCGCACTCAACCAACTGAAATTTGTTACGTCTGCATGGAGTCGCTGGGCAGACCTAAGCTTCAGAGCTATCTGCCAGACCCCTGCTGAGCACAGATGTCTGCTCTCTGTGTCAGGTGAACTGCCGCCGCAAACTATTATATGTCTGCACAAACAGGGACAAAAATGGTCGTACCGGATACAACCTCCTCTTCCTCCTCCTCCTCCTCCTAACCTGCCTCGCTCCTGGGCGAGTTTGCATAACGCAATAATACTGCACCTCACGAATCCGCTCTGCCCCTACCCCCAACCCCTACAACAACAACTTCGTCTGTCACGAAGTCACCAAATGTCCAACCCAGGCAACCATCACCGCCAGCTGTTTTACCTGACGCAGTGACTGAAACGCTTGTCGTTTGCACAGACGCAGCAGCAGCAGACGACGCACGAACGAACACACAAAAGAAGAGGCGTTGCTTTCTGAGGTGAACGCCGTTATCGGGTGTCCCCCCTCCTCCACTTCTTATCTTCGTCCCTCTATAGTGCTCACTCTGCACTATCGATTTCTCAGTTGGGGGAAGGGATCCGGCCAAAAAAAAACAGCGAGCGATATATGGCAGTCGAGCCGTTAGAGATCGCTTCGTGGTTTCGTGTGTGCGTCTGCTCGCCGACTTCGGTGACGACCACAACCAGCTGTTGCACTAGCAGAAGTAATAACTCCAACAACACCAAAAAAGAGAGAGAGATACCGTCACTGCGCTCTTGTGTCGTACACGTGCGTGCGTATTACACTGTTGCGAGATTATGGTGCGGCGGGCGAATCCAAGCGCGGCGTCGTATGTAACCGTGGGCTCGACTTGTGCGAAGTTGTGAAGCATCCGTTCTCGGACCACTGAGAGTAAACTCGTAAGGTTCCGCGGCCGTCTCGGCCGTGAAAACTTGCATGCGGTGATGTGGTGAAAGCGAAAACTGCGATATAAACAAACACCGGAACTTTGACGTACTTTATTGACTGACTCAGCCAAGCTGTATACGCCAGACTTCCGTTGTTGTCTGTCGTAAGGCCAGCAGACGACTATGCCAAGCTGTGAGTATTGGTTGTATACATATCGTACGTACCTATTTCTTTTATTTTTTCTTCAGCGACGACTGTTTCTTACCTCGTTTGAGATAAAATGACAGACTTTGCCGGATACAGTTCACAGCAGTGGCCGAACACGCTGGAGAAACTGCAGGATAAATGCAAATAAGCTTCTTAATCATTAATGACGTTAACTAGTGACATAGTGATTGGTATCACTAGTTAACTAGTGATGCCAATTTTAGGACGCGCCTTTTGCTTTGTTGTAAACAGGTTGCTGCGGCAAAAATTAACGTGCGAAGTCTGCCGCATGCCCGAAGCCAAGTTATATATACGGATCCATGCACCGTATATGGACAGATCTGCGGAATAAATTAGTCTCTGACGTCCGCCTCTGCTACGAGTCTTTTCGGTCAGCAGAAACTTTCCTTTCGTCTCGAACCTCCAAATTTACTGTAGCAGGCGGAGAAAGTCGTCGTTGAATAACGAGAGCGATTAAAAAAAAAAATTATTGACTTCTGATGCTTGGTCCGAAAATCGAAGTGTGGAGGAAGAGGGGAAATGGGTAAACGGTTATATTATTTATTTATTTATGTCCGACATGTGTCTCATTTATTTATGTATTTATTTATTTATTTATTTATTTATTTATTTATTTATTACAGCGAAGCTGTTATCCTATAGTTGGTCGGAAGTTTTCGATCTGTGCTCACCCAAAAAGAAACGGCAGCTGGAAAATGACTTTTTCTTTTTTTACTTTTCACATAACAGAATTGCGTTTTCTCGTGTATTCGAATTACAGTCCGATGCTATCGCATCTGCAGGTCGCGAGTAAGTCGTACTTTACACATTTTTCGGACGTATTCTTACTTTGAGAAATGGAACAACTTCGATAACGCCTTGCGCCAGACAGAGGGGCCCACTAGAGTAAAGAAGTATGCTGCACAGTTGGCGTGTGCATGCACGTAATGTCTCTGTCCTTGATGCGTGGGCGCTCTGGCCGTCGCATCTGTCTCACAGACAGTAATCGACATCAGTGCAAACACTGTTCAAAATATAAAAAAGAAAAAAATCCTGCCCCCGTTTTACTTTGTGAAAGCGGGTGTACGGCGAAGCTGGCTATGTTGCCGAGGTTATATACAATGTAACGTCGGCAACAGCTTCGCTGTAGATCTATTTTCGCAAAGTAGAACGGAGGCGGGATTTTTTTTATTTAGTCTTATTTATTTATTATTGGCATAATATTTTTTATTTGCACTACTGAAATCTTGCACTGGCGTTGTGTCTTCACTCCGCTTCAGTGGGCACTGCGTCGAAGCACTCTAGCATTTTGAAACGGAATGCATGCAAATAATAATAATAGGGACGATATATAAAAGCATGAGTATCTTTGGGAGCATGACAGTTGCATGCAATATTTGCACAGCGCTGGGGAACCAGGGAGTGAGAAACGCTTTATTTATGAAAAAAAAATGAAGTTGACGAGCTCACTCCCCCAGGGCTTCGCTGGCGTTATATCTTCCATATTGCTGCTCTGATCGATTTCACCATGTCGACTTAGTCTATGTGTTATTATTATTATGATTATTATTATTATTATTATTATTATTATTATTATTATTATTATTATTATTATTATTATTATTATTATTATTATTATTGTTGTTGTTGTTGTTGTTGTTGTTGTTGTTGTTGTTGTTGTGACCCTTCCCGGCACAGCCACTTACCGTACATCTGTACTAGACTCGGGAGCTTTGCGTTTTTATTATTTAATATAAAATATTTTCTTCGGTTCTTTGGCAGTACAGAATCGTTGCCATTTCGAAGAGTGTTTTTGGAAGGAAAGCATCACTCACAATTCTCCGTGTGGCGGACTGTGCGGATTTGTTTCCGTCTCGCCTTCTTCCTTTAATTCACTGTTTGTGGAAACAGCTGACTCGCGTCACTTGTTTAAATTTCTTTTTTTATTTACAAAATACCTGCGTCGCCTCGAACGCATTATAGCAGGGGGGGAGGGGGTGACAGTTAAAAAAAAGATGTATTAGATCGTTCACACAAATAAGTAGATAATGCATAAATTAAGGTAACACGCAAGCTGGAAGTACACAAATTGCGAACGTTTTCATAGAACGACAGAAAGTTGAGCTAGTTGGTAAGGATTCATTATGCAAAAAGAAGTGAAGTGGACAACACGAACGCCGACTATCAACTGAAGGGAGCACTGAGGCGAAAAAAGAAAGAAGACACAAAACTCATCTGCGTAAGCTCTGGGATGGTATCACCACGTGTCAATCGGGTACACGTGCCGGTCTACCTGACAGATAACTGTTAACACACTTAATCTCTTCCTTATGTAAAGTAATCGAAGGCTGACTCACGCACGCACTTCCACCATTATAGATATGCGATCGTGTTGTCCACTTCTCTACTCTTGTGTCATGTCTGCACGCCTCACTTCTTTTTTCCATAATGAACATTTTCAAACGTAACAGAAAATTAAAAACAAAATTAAGACAGTAACGCACCGTCACAAACGCAGACGGCAATAAAAATCGCCATTGTCGGATTTTGAAACACATTTGAAACACACGGAACTCCGATTTCGAACGTCCCAACACCCACCGCGCCTCGATCCCCCCGAAAACTTCCTCGTTTCGTTGTGCCCCGTCGGGTTATGTACAACATGTGGCACTGCTACACGAGACGTGTTTACATTCCCAAATATTTTCAACGTACTCCCGGACGACGCATTCGCTGCGACCTCACAGCTCACCGTGTACCGGATATGTTAAGTTATCGGTGACCCGTGTGATGTGTGATGCTATTTGTTTGTCGACTGCTCTATACCTCGCTTATGTGGGAATATCGTCGCGCTGTTTTCCGTTTGTTTGTTTCGTTCACTGGGTAGCGACGAATGATTTCGATCTTGTCGAAGGTTCGTTACAATTTGTCTTCCGTCGCCGATGTTTCGGGCTCCTGCAGCGCAAACCTTTCTCGGGCTTTGACAGACCCGATATTTCAATGTACAAGCTCAAGATGGCGATAAAAATTACATCATCATCATCATCATCATCATCATCGTCGTCGTCGTCATCATCGTCGTCATCATCATCATCATCATCATCATCATCATCATCACCTAAGCCATCACAGTGACACTGCGATGGCTCAGACGAACCTGATTTCTGTATTTGTACTTGCAGATTTGATAATAATGTATCATCATCATCATCATCATCATCATCATGAAGTCTGACCTATTCAGCAACCTTGATGTCATTCCATCCGCAATTCTAAAAGCTTATACGGAAGTATATTTGCTCCGGTACCGACATCTATATTTAATGCCTCATTGATTACTGCCACTTTCCCCCACACGTGGAAAACTACTCGTGTTTTTTTTCTCTGTATTTAAGTCTGGCTGTCAAACCGATATGTCTCGAACCATCACCAGATTTCTCTTCTCTGTGCCTCGTATGAGATTTTTTTCGGACTTTCTCTTCGCAGCAATATAACGTCTTTTACTGTGAAGAACTCCTTGATTCCAAATCAGCGTGGATTTCTCACCGGCCACTGCACTATCGCGAATCTCGCCAGTTTCATGACGCAGGTCATGTGTTTAGTGTTGACTCTTCATTTGTCAATCTCTTGCGCAGTTATCTCCTTTATAGATTGTGTTGTGTTAACGTCAACGGTCAGACCACTTCATTGTATACGGCCACTACCGGCATCCCTCAAGGATCAGTATTGCATGAACCGCTCCATTAAAAAATGTGTTTATTAATGACGTTCTTCCCTGTATTCAAAATTATTTGTTCATTCTATATACTGATGACATAAGGTTTTAAAGGAAATCCATATACTGTTGGTGGCTGCCACGTCCTGAAGTCTGGCCTGTTTTATTTTTCTAAACGGCGCAAAGATAACCTCACCTTGAATGCTGCTAAGACCAAAGCCGCAAATTTCACTCCCAAGAAAGCAAGCATTCTTTTTCTTATTCTGCAGTTTCTGTACCATCGTGTAAGGTCAGTGATACTGATTATCTCGGTGTGCTTTTTTAAAACAACCTTACACTTTCATGCTCAACTTAAACGTGTTGAAATGCGGGTCATGGGTGCGCCCTCTGGGCTCTGTTTGCAGACTATCGAGGGCATTGAGTTCTGCTGCACCTTTCCGCAAGTCGTACACAATTAACGGTCTGTCCTCCTCAACTCGAACACGGGTCGGTCGTCTGAAACGGCTTTTCTATGGATCCAACAGTGAGGTCATAGAGATAGGGTTCAGAAAAAAGATTCTAAGCATATGCCATCACCGATTTGCTGATGCGGACCCTGGACCTTGCACCAGCACTGCTAGATCGTTGTCATTGCTTTTACTTCGCTCCCGACGCACTCACGCTGACCTTCTGTTTCCTTTCAAACTCCTTCACGGCATCCTCACCTGTCCCGAACTCCTCAGTTGTGTCATGCTTCGTATTCCGCGCAAGATCACCGGAGAACGTAGACCTCTCCGTGTTCCTACCTGTCACCACCAACACTCAACGGACCGCGGAATACTGAGTCTTCATAATGGTAATTTTCATGAGCGTAATATTTTTCATAACTCGCTGTCGTTGCTCTTTTCCGACCTTCGCGTTGTTGTTTCGTAGTTTCTCACATAGTCCAATTGCCTTTCTGTAATGCCTTAATGTAAAGCCTTAATGTAACTGCCTGCGGCCTATTTAATTTAGGATGTGGCAGCGGGAATGCCCTGCGCTCTAAGTAATAGTGCTTGGTGATTTCGTTGTAGGTTAACAGTTGGTCCCTGTACTCAGGAGCGGGAGATCCAGCCCCTGTGCCTCCCTGTGCCTCCCTGTGCGCCACCTCGTTGAGGTTACGCGGGGCTCCATCCACTGTCCCCATATGCGCCGGGAACCAAGTAACTGTATGCGAAGTGATATCCCTACCTTGTAGCAGTCTGTTGGCCGGTTCCGCAACAAGTCCTCTCGAGAAGGCTGTAATCGCAGATCGCGAGTCGCTAAACACCAAAACTCTTCTTGAATCAGTTAATGCTAGAGCAATAGCCACCTGTTCAGCAACCCCCGGATCTTCGGTATAAATGGAAGCAGCATTTCTAACGCTCCCTTTGCCATCTACCACCACCACCGAATAAGCATTTTACCATTAATCCATGCGGCGTCAACAAACGCAGACTGCTCCTCCTGATCCTCTGCCTCTCGCAACAAAGCCCTAGCTATCGCGACCCGCCTCCCTACATTGTGCACGGGGTGCACATTCCGCGGAAACGGACGAACCATGATATTTGCCCTAAGGTTCCCGTTCAACTCGTGTAGGGGCGCCCTATCGTGCGACACAGCCACCGATTCTTCAATTGACTCTAAAATATACCTACCCGCTGGTGTACCTAGCAACCGCTCCCTCTGTGCGGTACGTTGAGCCTCGGCAATTTCATCTAAAGTATTATGCAAACCCAGTCGTAATAACATATCGTTTCACGTAGTCATAGGCAGACCAAGCGCAGCCTTGATGTCTTTTCTGATTAATGCTTCCAATTTATTTTTCTCGCCCAGACTGCCAAGAACTTTATTGCTCACTCTCGCACATGCTATGGCAATGTACCGCGTTACCAAAGGGCCCTCTCTCTAGTGAGCCCGAATGGGAAGAAGCCCTCAAAAGCCCGGACCTCAAACTCCAGCTCAAGGCCGTCCAGAGGGCCCAAGAACTGGCGGAGCGTCACCACGTTCCCGTCCCGACTTGGGCGTCGCCTACGGTTTCGGCCCGAGGAGCTCCCCGTATGGGATCTCTAACGGCTTAAAACTCCTCAGGACCTCACTGAAGTTCTTGACTGACTGACTGACCCCCTATTCCAATTTAGCATAGCTGCCACATACGGGAAATGACACATAACAAATGCGTGAACTAAGCGCATCGCACCTTCTTCTCCTAAACCCCTATGCCTATTAGAGATCCTTCTTATAAGTCTTATGGCCTCCTCTGTCTTTTTGGTAATACGCTGAATGGTTCTAATGTTCGATCCGTTTGCTTCAAGTACAAAACCCAGGACCCTGATTGCTTCAACTTTGGGTAGCACCGACCCTTCCCTAGTATGAATTCTAATGCAAGGCTCAACTTCCGGTACCCAACCTCTCAGCCTACGACCTAGCTTCTTAGATTTGAAGATCAAAAACTCCGACTTTTTAGTGGAGCACTTGAGCCCCATGAGACCCAGATACTCCTCCGTAAGCGTTACCACCTGCTTCAGCCTAGCCTCAAGCTCTCCATCACTACCACCGACACTCCATATAGTAATGTCATCCGCGTAGATAGAATAGCCAATATACTGGACAGTATCCAGTCTATTAGCCAACGTCGACATCGCCAGATTGAATAACATAGGCGAGAGTACGGATCCCTGCGGAGTACCGCAGCAACCCAATTTAAAGGCTTCCGACTTTATCTCCCCAAACCTGAGACATGTCCTTCTATCCGTAAGGAAAGCCTTGACAAAATGGAAAAGCCGCTGCCCCATATTCAAGTCCGATAGCACCCGTAGAATGAAAGAATGTCGGATTTTATCGAAAGCTTTTTCCACATCAAGTCCAATTAGTGCCTTAGTATATATATCCCTTGTCCGCCGGTCAAGGATCTGATGCTTAATCTTGATCATAGCATCCTGAGTCGAGAGGCCGGGCCGAAATCCTATCCTCGAGTGCGGAAAGACCCCATTGCCCTCAACATAACGCGTTAGCCTATTTAAAATGGCATGGTCAGCGACTTTCCCCAAACACGATGTCAGGGAAATGGGTCTGAGATTTTCAAGCCCTATGACCTTCCCCGGTTTGGGTATCAGAGCAGTAGTTGCAAGTTTCCACTCTTCCGGGAAAGAGCCTTCCTTCAATCGGCAATTGATCTCCCGCGTAAGAAACTCAATTGACCCATCGTCTAAATTCCGTAGCATTTTATTCGTAATGCCATCCGGCCCTGATGCCGATCGACCATTAAGATTCTGCAGCGCCATCCTTATATCACTTTCAGTAAATTCCGCATCCATAGCTGCATTTTCGTCCCCACTATATTCCAAAATCACGTCAGGTGTATCGTGCCAGGTCTCCAACGGCAGGTATCTCTCAGCCAAATCCTTCAGCAACTCCTGCTCCGTGGAGTCCCGACACGCCTGATGGACCAGCTTACCTATCACAGTCCTCTGATTAGACTTAGTGTTTGTCTCATCTAGTAAATGTCTGAGCAAACTCCAGGCGCCTCCCCTCTTAATGCGACCATCAATAGAATTGCACACTTCATCCCATTGCTGCTTGCACAGTACCCGACAACGGTCTTCAATTTCCTGATTATACCACTGCTATACGCTTTCTAAGCCTTCTATTCAATCTCTGACCCTTCCGTCTCGCCAACATCGACTGCTTGGCTTCCAACAAATGTGCCAGGCGACTATCCATGTGTTTCGTTTCAATATCGGTCTGAACGTCTTTAGTGGACGCCTCAACGTCACTTTTAAGCTGACTAGTCCACTGTTCCAAGGTTAACTCATTTCCCTCATCTTCGATTCTCTGCGCTCTTTGTTTCCTAAATGCATCCCAGTCAACCATCCTGAATGTGCGCTCCTTTTTATTAGCCACTACCAAAGTAATCATAAGTATGTAATGATCGCTGCCAAAATCTATATTAGAATTGGACCAGGACGAATCCACCACCCCTCGAACAAAAGTGAGATCAGGTGTCGAATCTCTACATGTCGACGTGCCACATCTGGTGGGATACGAGGGGTCTGTAATCAGAGTTAAATTCAAGTCTAGTGCATGCTGCCATAGTCTCTCCCCCTTAATAGTGCTATAAACATACTTCCACACATGATATGGTGCATTGAAGTCCCCTCCAATAAGCAACGGTGCATCCTTAGCCAGATTGGTTGCCTTGGTCAAGAGAGATTTGAAACTCTGCTTCGTGTCCTGGGGGCTACTGTACAGGTTAAGCAGGTAAACGCTCCTCTGACATGACCTTTGCCGACCTAAGATTGCTTCCACCATAATATATTCAATCTTGCAATCTGCCATGTGAAGATCATGTCTAATATACGCCAACCTACTATTAATGAGAGTAGCGAGTCCTCTGCCCTGTTCATTATCCTTAACTTCCACTTTGAAATCCGTTAAGGTCACGTTAGACGTCAGTGTTTCCTGTAACATGATAACTTGAGGCTTTGCTGTATGTGCACTCTTCTTTTCATGATTGTTCTTTTTGTTCAATGTGTCGTTTTCTTTTACTTTTACTTATATTTCCCTACAGCTTTGGTTTTTGTTCTTTTAGGTTTAATGTATGCGCGCGCCAGCTTTAAGACCTACTTGTAAGGTGTTTTAGTCAAGCGAGCGGGCAATGTTTTTTTCAGGTGGCTGTAAAAGGTGCTTTCCACGTACGCTGCAGGCATGAAAAAGTTGACGTTCTCGTATCTGATGTTCCCGTAGAGAGTTTTTGCACAGAGCCCACAATCTGGAATGGAAAAGTAAGGTTTAAGATATGGGTCCAGGGCACGTATACCCCTCCCCCCCCACACACACACACGCAGACACAAAAAGAAAAAAGTTCTTGCGCTCAAATTGTTCGTAAGAGCAAATGACAGCGAATCGCGATGCTGGACGTATGATGAGCGTACGCGGCCGCCCAATGGCAAGGAGAACGCGGACGAAAACTTTGTGAATCCAGGGGCGGGATTCACAAAGCATTTCATTCGTCAGTATACTGTTTGCCCCTGGCAGGTCGCCTTCGCCAATTATATGTCCAGCATCGCGATTCGCCGGCATTTGCTCTTACGAACACGTATATGGCGTAAGTGCTTCCTTGCGCGCATGGGTTTTGGCGCCGACTTCGCAAAGCTTTTATTTCGTAAGTGTACTGTTCCATTGGCCGACCGCCGTCGATGAGGTGTGTGTGTGTGTGTGTGTGTGTGTGTGTGTGTGTGTGTGTGTGTGTGTGGGTGAGAGAGAGAGAGACATAAGGCAGGGATGTTAACTAGTCAAGAGTCTGGTTGACTACCCTACCCTGGTCGAAGGCGGAATGGGAATAGAAGGAAGGGATAGATAGATAGATAGATAGATAGATAGATAGATAGATAGATAGATAGATAGATAGATAGATAGATAGATAGATAGATAGATAGATAGATAGATAGATAGATAGATAGATAGATAGATAGATAGATAGATAGATATGCACGGACAGCGCTACAGAGTCGAAAGCGCTCGTACAAGCCAGGCGTTCTCAGAAAGCACAAAAGTGCAATTCACTGCCTTCTGAGCCAATGATCGGTGGGGACGGTGTTCTATAGTACTGTCCGTTCGCTCAGAGTACGATCATCTAGGGTGCGATCTTGTACGCGTCCCAAAATAGAACGGAGGCGGTCCGTTCCACCGAGCCGCACACCATTGGTCAATTTGAACCGTGACGAACGCCATGACGTCAATTGTGACGTGATATCTGCTGTCAATCAGTCCGTGTCGTCTGCTATCGGACGAACGCTACGGAACGGACCGCCTATTTCGTGACATAAAGAACGGACCGCCTCCGTTCGACTTTGGAACGCGTACAAGATCGCACCCCTAGTTTCCTGAATGCGTTGGACATAAATTGTCCTCGTGCTTCAAACTGAGGGCAGTGGCAAAATAGGCGGCCGATGTTCTCATCACAGCCGCAGACATCACATGCAGGGTCGATAATGAAGTGCCCAGCGTCCCTCTCGACTGGCTGAAATCTTCCGTTATGAATGGTTCTGGCGTAAGAACTGCTTTTTTTTTTTTAAGATACGGGCCCAGGACTTTAAAAGATAACATTATGCGGAGCGAGCTCGTGATAGGCACACGTACGGTGCGATAATGAAGGAGAGCCGTGGAATGTGGCGTATACGTCCGAGCGCCAACTTCTTTTTTTACTGCGCTGCTCCAGCTGTGCTTACTCTCATCTGTATACTCATCGATGGTCCGGTTTCCTTCCACTGTCGATTGCTTTTGCATGTGAGGACACCACGACGATACGGCGTACGCATATATAGCACGGCAAAGTTCAAGCGAGTTTCGAGAGCGCTCTTATCGCCTTCGTCGCGTTGAATGACCCGTCGTACCTCGCACGACAGGAATCGCGGCATTTCCACCTTCGTTCTTTAAAGTCAAAAGCCAAAACGATGCTCTACGACCTACTCCCCCCCAAAAAAAACAAAAACAAAAACGGTGACACCACCGATCGAGCGGCAACTTATGTTTTGAGTTGGCCACGCCCAAGCTTATGAAGCCGCGTTAGATGCGATCACGGCAGACAGCAGCCGCTATACACTGTAAAATAATTTACGCCCTAAAAAGTGAAAGAGGGTGTAAATGTGTCTATAACTCCCACCATAAGGGTGTTATCTATATGACGGACACCCTAAGGGTGTTATCTATACGACGGACACCCTAAGGGTGGGAGTTATAGACACATTTACACCCTTCTTCACTTTTTAGGGTGTACATTATTTTGCAGTGTAGCGCCTAAACCACAGTTGCCGCTCTGCAACACTGCATCTAAATATACTGTACGGCTTGTGGCATTTAAAAAGAAAAAAAAAATCTAGCGACTGTTGGAAGCATAGAAGAACATGGTCAAGTGCGCAAAAAAAAAAAAAAAAAACAAGGATGGGAGGGAGGTGTATAGACAACGCGTTAAGCGGTTCAATTTAGGCCTTCAGTTTAAAAAAAAAATTAAATTATGGGGTTTTACGTGCCAAAACCACTTTGCTTGTGAGGCACGCCGTAGTGGAGGACCCCGGAAATTTCGACAATCTAGGGTTCTTTAACGTGCACCCAAATCTAAGCGCACGGGTGCTTTCGCAGTTCGCCCTCATCGAAACGCGGCCGCCGTGGCCGGGGTTCGATCCCGCGACCTCGTGCTCAGCAGCCTAACACCATAGCCACTGAGCAACCACGACGGGTTAGGCCTTCAGTTTATTTTACTTAAAAAATCGCTATGAATTTCAAACTCTAGAAAAACGAAACTATAAAGATTAGAACTCCGTGGCTCAACAATGAAAAACAATATCACAGTTCTGAAACGTGCACTTAATAATTACATCTAAAGCGGACAAAATTCACATATCTGCGCTCCTGTGAAATACCTTATACCAATTTGGGAATAGGAGTTTGGTAAACCTCTTCTAACCATTTTCACAAATGCGCGTAAACTGTAAATTATTGCGCCAAGTTTACCCGCTTCAGATGTTGTGACTGATGCGGTTCACAGAACTGCGAAATCAGTTTTTTTGGTGCAGAGCTACGGATGTGTAAACTTCGTACTGCTGTTTTCTTTTATTTTATTTTACAAACGCACCACATTTCGTCAAGCTTTATAAAAGAATTCAGGCCATAAATCAAAATTCCGCTTCTAGAGTTACTAGAATTTCAATTGTGAGTCTCAATTTCAGCGAAATTGATTCAAATCGGTCCACGGATTATCTCACAAAGGCCATTCTGCGTTCTACATGTACTTGAATTGGCGGCATTGCAGTTGGTCTTGAACCGGTTGACACATTGTCTGTACAGGGTGTCCCACCAAGATTTAAAAATATGCAAATGCCACGTAGCTGCAGACAGAACCAATGTAACGTTGTTTGTCGCCACTCGGAGATACTCAGATTATGTTTTTTTTTTTTTTTCATCCCGCCTAATTACATAATTAGTCTTAATTCATTAGTCAACTTCTCAAGTATTATAAATAGCTGAAAAGTCTCAATGAGAAAATTGTAAAGCAACATGAAAGAAACACAGGTTTCTGTCGCTCAAAACGCGCTATCTAAAAGTGTTTTCTTTTTTCGATCGTGAGAGAATTAAGGCCGCGAATACACGCAAATTGCCTCGACCGGCCAGTCACGTGGCTAGATATTTACATTAATACAACTTTTCGCAAACCAATTATATAATTAAATTGTGGGGTTTTACGTTGCCAAAGTCACTTCCTGATTATGAGGCACGCCGTAGTGGGGGACTCCGGAAATTTCGACCACCTTGGGTTCTTTATCGCGTGCGCCCAAATCCAAGCACACGGGTGCTTTCGCAGTTCGCCCCCGTCGATATGCGGCCGCCGTGGACGGGATTCGATCCCGCGACCTCGTGCTTAGCAGCCCAACACCATAGCCACTAAGCAACCAGGGCGGGTTTTTCGCAAAACAGGGCATTACACTACGTATTGTGTATTGCAGGGCACTCGCGGTCGGCCTTTTCGTAATTTAGATGTTTTGTGAAAAACTGCCGTATCATGAGCATATTCATAGACAGTGCCTTTAAATATTAGCAGAGGAAGATGGCTTGTGAATATATTAAACAACAGGGGTGATTAAAAACCAATCCCCGGGGAACACCGGCTGTATGAGTCATTGCTTGCCACCGACCGTTTGCTTGTTGGTCATAACTACCCTCGACCTGCCACACAACATTATGTTACGTGAATTATGTTACTCGAAATGCGAAGGTTGTGGGTTCGGTTCCCACCTGCGGCAAGTTATTTTTTCATCCATATGATTTTCCATCAATTTATAGTTTTTTTTTTAACTTCATTTATTAAGCACAAGTAATTTCCTCGTGTTGTCCTTGGTGTCAGTATTTCTTGCCTCTCATGATATGACTAATAAAAATCGGGCCCCTCAGTTAACCCCCTTTCGTTTCGTGAATTATGAAAAGTGTCTCTGTCATATCATCATTGCAGATAACCGTTGTGTACACTGCATATGTGGAGCATCATTTTATACACGTGACAATTAGGTTATGTGTAACTATGCTTTTTCGTGGGTCTATGTTGTTATATGTTAGTGAGTTATATATGTGTTAGTTAGGACACTACTTTGAGAACGTGCCGCGTATACAATCCTTCGTTTCTTCTATGTGTTATCGTCCTGGTCGAATTGTGCCATGATTGCGACTCGGCGTTCGTATCGTCTCTTGTCGAAATAAACTTTTTTCCTAAACACACACGTAGTTTCGCAGTACGTCGTGAAGTGGTCCTCTGAATCCCATCAAAATTAGTTTCGCCAGTAGAATGTTACGGAATTCACCGTATCAAAGGCTTTGGCTATGTCTAGAAATAGCGCACAGGTGAATAAGTTGCTTTTCAAACGCGGAATATATACACTTCGTCTGAGAATTCTCCTAATAGGGCTGTGGCCAACCTCCCTTCGCAACAAAAGCAAACTGTCCCGGGCGATAGAATCGAGAACTTACTTTAAAAGAAAAAGACGTCATATGCATTCGCACAGAAATCTTTCGAGTATATCTGCAGGAAAGTACCGGCAAAATTGAGATTGGTGCATAACTTTCTACCTTATCTTTCCTGCCTCCTTTTTACAGCGGCTCAACGATAGTCGTTTGCAAACAACAAAAACAACAACTTGTTCGTATGCACAAGACACTCGATCGAATGCCACACCAGCGAACGCTCGGGAAAGCGTTTCACTCGTACATCTGTCACCGTATTAAAAGGGAACCTCATTGTTCGCTTGCGAACTCCATTGTTCGAGTAGACACCACTCTTCGTCTAATATCACGCCACGTCGAACCCTTCGAAGCGTTACTGACACATACAGCCATTGCGGCACTGAGAAGGCCTATTATAACGCGTAGGCCGTACGCTTCACGCGTTCCAGACGTGCGCCGAAGCAGACGACGATTCTGGGTGCGCGCCGCCCGAAGAAAGTTATGCCTAACAAAAAGTAATCTGTAAAAAAAAAAAAATTACAGCGCCCCGAGTGATCTCAGAACGACTGAGTCTCTCCACGTGGCCGAGAAAGAAACGCTAGGCATTATTATTTTCTTTCATTATGATCGCGAATAAATACACAGCGGACAGACGCGACTGGAGCGCGTCGCGAGTTGTGAAGTTTGCAGACGGCGGCGTGGTGATTTAAACGAGCTCCGCGTCGTAATTGCATCCGCGTGGGCCTAGCTAGTGGAACAAACCCGAGGCGGCGTTTGATGGTGGGGGGAAGGGGGAGGAGGGGGGGGGGGGTGTTTGTCGCTATGCACACGACGCCAGTTGTTACCTTCTCTTTGGTCCTGAATACCGAGAGTTTGATGCGGGCGGACGTAACAGAAGTAAAAATAAAGAGTGCGAGCATAGGGGGCGCCACTATACACTGTAATATAAGTTACACCCTTGAAAGTTAAAAGAGGTGTATATCTGTGTATAAATCACACCCTTATACGACACACTTTGGTTGTACGGGTGTGAGTTATAGACATATTTACACCCTTATTCTCTTTGAAGTGCGCAAATTATTTCACACTGTAGAGAGCAGAAGTTTGCAACCGTTTTCTTCCATTTAGATGCCTCAATAGGTGCAGTTAATATAGCCGCAATAATGTTTTGTTTTATCCGCCGTGGTTGCTCAGTTGCTATGGTGTTGGGCGGCTGAGCACGAGGTCGCGGGATCGATCCCGGCCACGGCGGCCGCATTTCGAGGGGGGCGGAAACACCCGTGTACTTAGATTTAGGTTCACGTTAAAGAATGCCAGGTGGTCCAAATTTCCGGAGTCCCCAACTACGGCGTGCCTCATAATCAGAAAGTGGTTTTGGCACGTAAGACCCCATAATTTTTAACGTTTTCTTTCTTTTTTCATTCCTCTGTTACAGAGTTGGAAACATACTGGAAAGGTTGGCTTATTGCTTCCTTGTGGGGGGGGGGGGGGGGGGGGATGATTAGCGATTTCCAATGATATATGCTAAAATATTGATGACCTAAATAAAAAAAAATTGCTCCTTAAACTTAAGCCTCGCGAGCGCTACAGTGACCACGGGACACACGGAGGCGGCCGAAGAAGCCGCAATAGCCCTAGCACTGGCCACGGTGCCTAGTGCTGCGATCGTGATCAGCGACTCGCAGGCAGCAATCCGCGGCTTCGCGCGCGGTCGCGTCTCGCGGGAAGCGGTCCGCATACTCCAAATTTATGACGACGGCGACTCGTCATCGCCCTCGCAACCCCAAAATTCTACAGTCTTCCTCCTCTGGACCCCGGCACACACCGATGTCCCGCTCGCGGGCAACGAGGCGGCCCACGCCACGGCTCGAGGTCTCACACGCCGAGCCGCCGCAGATTATGTGGCCGGCGCCCCCGCCCCCGAGAGCGGGGCATCGGATCTGCCTGATCGGGACACTACAACAGAAATGCGGCAACAAGAATCACAATGGGCGTGGGGCGATCGCCTGACCACGTTCAGAGATCTCACCCAACACTACAGACTCCAAAGACGCACATTCCCGCCACCACACGACAGGTTAAATAGGAATGAGGCCGTAACATTACGCTTGCTCCAGACAGGCAGCTACCCTAGCCCCGCGGTCCTACAGCACATCTACCCAGGTTTATATCCAACAGATGCCTGTAAAGCTTGCGGACAGCGAGCAACGCTGCGACATATGCTGTGGGAATGTGCCGGCAACCACGGTAATGGGACCACATCCGTTCGCGACGCGTCCGTAATCGCGGCCGTTACCACAGTACGGGAAGCCTCGAGCTCGCTTCTCCCCGACGCCGCCCCAGCTGCGGGGCCCGCCGGGGACCTTCTCCATCGGCGTCGCCACCGCTGGGAGGCGGCTCTGAAAAGTTCAGAGTTGGCAGACCAGCTCTGGGCCGTCCGGCAAGCCAAAGATGCCGCCCGAGTCCAAGGACTTGGAGCCGCCACCTGAGGCCACCACAACGAAACTGCCGGCCATTCATTAATAAAGTTTCTTCTCTCTCTCTCTCTCCTTAAACTAGGTGGATTCGAACATTTTTTCTTCCAAGTGAAACAAACCTCATCACAGTCGGCGAGACTTCGTAGTATCTTTTTTTAAAGGAAATTGTCGAAAATCTGAAAGTAGACCCTCCACGGTGACTCTTAGCGGCTATGGGGTTGGCGCTGCTAAGCACGAGGTCGCGGGATCGAATCCCGGCCGCGGCGGCCGCATTTCCATGTGGGCGAAATGCAAAAAACGCCCGTATCCTGCGCATTGGGGGCACGCTAAAGATCCCCTGGTAGTCAAAATTAATCCGCAGTCGCCCCCCCCCCCCCCACACCCCGCCTCCACTACGGCGTGCCTTGTAATGAAATCGTGGTTATCGCCCGTAAAACACTTGATGTGCAATTAAAAATCTGAAAGTAAAAAAAAAAAAACACACACACACACACTGAAGCACGAGATTTACAATTCCCTAACCTCGTACCAAAAATAAACATCGCAGTTCTGTAAACTGCATCTGTCGGAGCGCCTGTAGCGGAAACTTTTGATGTAGGATTTTAACACTTTACGTGAAACTGTTACAATGTTTACGAGGGTTTGGTAAAGTTCCCACTTAGAAATTAACGATATATACATCAGAGCGGCGTATGAATTACATCATTTTTTGTCCGCTTTAGATGTTTAAATGGGTTCAGTTTGCATAACTGGGATATCGTATGTTATTCCTGATTTACGGACTTGTGAATTTTGTACTCTAGCTTTTTTTTTTCGTATTCAATAATTCTTCTAAAGAAATTCGCGGCCTAAACAAGTAACCAGCTTCCTTCAGAAGTTAAATTTTTACTTTAACTTTTAAATGCAGCAAGCCTCAACTTCGTTCAGTCGGTGTTCCCATGCCCTTGGGAGCTCCTGAGGTATGAGGCTCCCGTTTAAGTGAATTTCTTCCCAGAGCGTTCTCTGTAGGGCGACTGACACATTTCACCCCCCCCCCCCCCCCCCCCCGGGCAACAGAGCATGTGGTTTAAAGTGAAACACGCAGGCAGTTTAAATCATGCAAGACCTAGCTGCATGATGACTTCGTCGACTTCGAAGCGCCATTCCCATGCGGTCGTATGAAAAAAAAAAAAAAAACGTCTGCCACTGACTGCCGTCTTGCGACAACCACTTGTGGATGTGTGACGGTGCGTCGGTTTTTTTTTATAATTTTCATTTACGTTTCGCCGAGCATCGAAGCCAAGCGAGACACAAGCGCCAAGTGCTCGGAGACTTGTAGCCTTGCGTTTAAGAGGATATAGCTCAATTAAAATGCCGAGTTAGACTGCCGAAAAAAAGAAAGGGCGGTACACGCGGGGCCACCTTGGGGCGCCCGAAAACAGTCTTTCATGACGTCGTAGATTCGGACGACGTGTATAACGTCATGTTTGACGTCATACACGAACGTTGCCAGAACGATCTCATATATGACGTGATACAAACGTGCATGTAGCCATTTGAGACGTCTTATCGAGGAATACGCAGTGCCGGACATATGCCATGCATCACATATAAAAAAGGTGGCTTATCGGATCGCCAGTGACACGATAACCTCGACCGGAGGAAGTGGGTATTCGCCGCAAGGACTGGAAGACGGCGACGAAAGCGGGCATCGTGATGATGAAAAAAAAGGAGAAAGATAGCATTCCATTCACTGATACATGGTCCTGACTATCCGAGTCTCGAACGGTTCAGCCTAACACGAGGGCCAGGACGGCCTTAAGTCACCCGTCACGGTCTTGTCGTAGTCGATGTGTCCTTGGGAAACTTTGGGAACTTGTGGAAGTGTCGGTGCCTTTGTCAGGTTGTTAAATCGACGACCTCCCCCCCTTCGTATCTTCCCCTTTCGCTCTTCCCCTTTGTGTCTGCTCGGGGTTTAGAGGGGTGACGTTTTTTCGGGGATGAGGGCAATTAACTCGCAACGTAAGCACGCTGGAAGGTTTCGCACACTTGAGAGGCCGGTCATAACACCGCAATGGGTGTCAGTGGGAGTGTGCCGCAGTCGGTTGCGGCAGGGGATATCGCGGAGTGATAACACCAGAGCCTATGCAGGCGTAGGCTGGTGTCGGCTGACGCAGTACCAGGATAACTGGTAGTCGCTCGTCCTGCCGAATAGTTATATCAGTTCGTGACCAAAGAACCGAAGCATTCTATTGATTTCAATATAAAAAAGAAACACAGTTCTTCGTACAAAACGGGATTGAAGCGGTTTTGTTGCGCCATCTAGGATGCAATCAGTGAAATATGGCTGCCGCCTTTTAGTATTAGGTGCACATCCTTTACGTCCTTCCCACCTTTATTTTGTTTTGCGGGATTACGTCACACGACAGACTTGAAACAAAGTGACATGAACCTTTGCGAATCCCAAACATCACTTGCTGCCGTTAGCAAAACTCCCGCGTGATTACGCATCTCAAAGGCACATATGACACAGGAGAGGCTTCAGATAAGAAGCGTCGTGAACCAGTGCAGGTACCATATTTATAACTTGCTAGCGCAAGTAAAACAAACGTAAGATAGACTGGACAGCCCTCGAGAAATCCGTTCCGTCGCAGAGTGACTCAGAGACTTCTCTATTTTAGAGCGAAATTCAAAAAACGAACTTCAACCTTCATTTTCACGCTTAGTGAACGATTCTTTCCACGCATAAAGGGACTCGCAGTGGGAGTTCCGAAAACGCACTCTAGCAATGTAACCTTACTTACAGCTTTCAACGGAACTTCAGGACGACCTGATTTCGCAAGACAGTTAGGCCTCTATGCTTCTGCACTAATTGACACAAATTATCAACGACGTCATCAGAAGCCCACTGTTTTCTTGCACTAGAATACTTAATCTTTACTTTTCCACTCGCGTTCGCAGTACCAGACATAAACATTCGGCTTTGATATTGATATGTCACTCAGCGGCAGGGATAGACATAAATATGTTAGCTGTGGGACAGAGAGAATAAACTTTTTATTGTACGAAGGAACTCCGTGGGGTTAATCTCGGGTGGAGCCTTCTTGTAGAGCCCCACTGGCCGTAGCGGCTCGCCGGGCCTGGTCCAGGGTCGCCAGTTGGCTTCCCAGTGCCAGCTCGGAAAGCCGTGCCTCCCAAGACCACGTCGTGAGTGTTTGTGATGAGCTCAACAGCCTAGATACTGCCTGGGCTGGGCGCTCCGTACACTGGTAAGTAATGTGTGTCAGTGTGGCTGTAGGGGGACGTGAAAAACGGTGAATTAACTTGTTTCGCTGTGAACACTTAGGCACTCTTTTTTTCGATCAATACACGTTTATTAGTCGCAAAGCCTGGACGGGTTATCGCCTTCCACCGGCCTACGGGATCTGTAGGCACAGTCTCGAACGTCCCTCGAGCATGGTCGGCGCCTCCGTCCTGGGCGTCGGACTCGGCCTGGTGCTCGACCACGGTTTCGAATGCGTAGCGGGTCGAGCGATAGTAATCAACACGTCGCCCCGATCATGGTCTATTATGACGAACAGGGCGACGAATAGACATATAGCGGCGGCACAGCCTCCCCCTCAGAGGCCTCCGCTGTGGGTGGTCGAAGGATGGTGCCACGACTGGCTCCCGCGCGAAGAGAGGGAACGGTTCCAATGCGACGCCCCGTCTGTCGGTGAAAGACCCGTACGGGCCACGTCGAACGGCGGCAGCTCTCTAGACGGCTGTGCGCAGGACGCGTGGCGCGGAAGGTGGTAGAGAGGCGACGCGTAGCGGTCGACGCTGGCGCCAGAGTCGTGGCTGACCCCGTCTCCTCGACACGTCGCCCCTTGCTCCAGCAGGCCGCGTCAAGATGACTACGCCGTAGGGCTTGGCGGGCGCCTCGATGTTGCCTCCGCCACCGATGCTGATTGCTGTCGTCGTGACGTCTCGCTCGGCCAGCAGTGGCAGGGGTGATCTTGCGGTCGCAGTTCATCACGGTGCGTTGCACGAAGCGTCCTCGTTTCTGCAAGAGGTGCTGCAGTGCGGGGTGACAAGAAGATGGCGGAGATTGGCTGAGCTCTCGGGAACGAAGATGATGACAATGACGATGGTGATTCCCTCTGAAAGTAGCACGAACCCAATGCGGTGGATTAGAGGAAGAATCGCGTGGTGGTACGAGAACGAAAATGATAAGTGAACACGCAAAAGAAACGGATCATAAATCAAATAAAGGAATGCATTATATATAGAGAAGAGACCCAGTGCTCAAAAGACTTGCACTGTTCTTACGTTTCAGTACTTAAAGGCACGTGGCGTCTCTTCGACCCATGATTGGGGCGGAAGTTCAAAGGACTGATTCTGGGTGCTATTCTCGACACGCATGGCGGCTGCACGGCCGCCATTATCCGCCATGTTTACTTTCTGATTGGCTGTCGAGAGGTCACTTGTTTTGAAATTTGTGCCGGGAAGCGGAAGTATTGCAAAATGCAATTTTGCGTTTTCATCAAGATGACGAAACGTGACGCGGAGCTGCAAATTTTATGGACTAATACATTTTTTTGGTCCTTGGCAGCTATGTTGCGATGTTAGCGCTTCAAAAAGAATGTGAGCGGTAGCATGCACAACCAGTGCAATGCATGTGCAATTGCGCGAATATGTGGTGGCGATCCAAGATATGCGCCATGCCAGCTTGCTGATTGGCTGAAGGAATATCTCGTAAGAGCGTCACAGGAAGGGCTGTTTCGTAAACGTCATTTTGACGATGCGTGACGTTGCGCTGGGCCGCCATTGCTGAGATTTTCCGCCATAATTTTTGCTGCGACGAGCCGCGCGAATTATGCTAATGAGCAGCCATATGCAATGACAGCCGAGAAGAATGCGTATCGCCACATTTTCCCCGCCGTTTGGCGCCACGAAAATCTTTTGTTCATAACGCGTGCTCCTAGTATTTGCATCGCTCTCGGGTAGTGTTGGCATTTGTGCTTGGGGCCATCATTTTTTAAAAGAACGCGTTTATACGAAATAATATTGGATGAACATAGCAAACTTTCGGCAATATTGTCCACTTTTTACTGCTGCATTTGTATTGTAATCAAGATTAATGCCTTTTCGCACAATCAAAAGTTATGACAACGGCCTCTTTCTAATTTATAAAAAGAAATGTACGCAAGGCGGCGCCTTGAAGTTTCCTCCCGCGGTGCGAGTAACCAGCGAAATGAACAAGAGATGGCAGCGCCGGCGCTTGCGTCACGCTAGTGGATATCTCTGGCGCGCGCAACGCTATCGGTGATACTCGACCGTTCCTCAGCCAGCCGAGTCGGGCTGAGTCACTTGCGTTTCACGAGATAGTGATAACGTGGCCTAGAACGTGCGCGCATCACCACTGGTAGGTCGCGTATGTTGCCTCAAGCAAGAAAACAAGCGCGTTGGCGCCAACCATGCGATGACTCATTCCATTTTCCGGGGACACGCATTCTAGCTATTGAAGCAGACGACGGCTTGTACGCAGTAGACGACGGAAGCGAGAAGCGTTTTCGACGGAATAATCATGCGCTTTGAGATAGCTGCTTTATTTTTACTGCGGAGGAAAACTGTTTTGCGTTACCGATAACGCTACATTCACTGCCTTCATTTCGGTTTCTTAGGCGAAACGTCAAGTTGGCGTCACGTTACGTAGGCAAAACTGGGCCACCAGCGCCATTTTGTTTGCGTCGCGCCTACGTCACGCACCGAAGAAAATGGCGGAATGTCCAGAATAGCGCCCTCTGTGACTTTCGTGCGACTGTTGCCAGACTGTACTGATTCAGTTGTCGTACTGCCTCGCCCTTTCTGTCAAGTAATCTTTATAGGAGGCTGTATGTATTTTTATACCTTAAGCGGCCACGCGCTGTAATGTCGTGGACGTGTCCCGGGTTCCGAGCACTTCTGGCAATCTTAAGCAATTGCATCAGGAATGCATTAAGTTTACCCGCCAGATCTGCCTAATAACTGTGCTGTGCGACTTTGTGTTGACTACGCTGTGTATCAACGTGTCAAAACACTATGCGGCATTTCCTTCTTTTCCCGCGGCGGCACTTTAAAACAATGTAGACCCTTAAAAGTGAACGAGGGTGTAAACCATCTATACCTCACACCCTTACAACCTTATCTTTTTGGGTGTTAGGATCATGGAAGTCACGGGCAGATTTACACCCTTATTCATTTTAAAGGTGTGCATTATCTTACAGTGTAGGGCCTGGCGAGAAGGACACACGGCCCACCGGGCCACTATTGACGTCATGCATAGGATTGAATATATATATATATATATTACTGCCTCATTGACGACCAATATTAGATAAATATAATTTCAGACGTATGCGAATATGACACTCTTTGAACGTCAACCAGTTTGCAGTATTGCCGGATATAATACATTTAATTGTGTAGGATTACGTCGTTTGAAATCTATTAGCATTGTCACTTTCATTCGTTCGAATGTGCTGTAAGATAATCTCTGATTCTATGTT
Source organism: Dermacentor andersoni (assembly GCF_023375885.2). Lineage (NCBI taxonomy): Eukaryota > Metazoa > Arthropoda > Arachnida > Ixodida > Ixodidae > Dermacentor > Dermacentor andersoni. The sequence goes on along the minus strand of NC_092821.1, from coordinate 121,658,850 downwards.
TTTGTCATGCGGTGCTAGGGGCAGAAGATGAATTACTGTTGCGTTTTGTCTCGTCATCATGACAATTGTGGATTGTCTAACAAATAATGTAAGTTCACAATTTGTAAAATAAATAAAATGGCAGCTTTTCTCGGAGGGGCGACACATCAAACACCAAACAACAAACATCACTTGCTCTCGCAAGTAAACTTCCGCGTGATCACGCATCTCGGAGGGACATATGACACAGAAGAGGCTTCAGGTAACACGCTTCGCGAACCAGTGCAAGACAGTAATTATATAACTTGCTATCGCAAACAAAGGAAGCTAAAGATCGATTCGACAACTCTCTAGATATCCGTCCCGTCGGGAAGCGACGTCAGAGACTCCTACATTTTAGAGCGAAATTCAGAAAACGCAGTTCACCCTTCATTTTCGCAGTTAGTAAACAATTCTTTCCACCCTAAAGCGTACGCTCTGGGAGCTCCGAAAACAGACTGTACTAATGTAACCTTAATTATAAATAAGCAGTAGCACCACTGTACCTCGGGCATGTTGGTACTCTAACTTGAATAAAATTTTTTTAGCGAAAGCGGACGAGGACATAGGGAAGACGTTGAGAACACAATGCGATCGAGCTTTCAACCGACCGTCATGACGACTGGATATCTCAAGGCAATTAGGCTTCTCTAGCACCGCACAAATTGGCACATTGTGTCAATGACGTCATCAGAAACCCACATTTTGTCTTGGGTAGATTACCTGTTCTTTACCTTTCCAATCGCATTCGCAATAGCAGAGAGGAAAATTCGGCTGTGATGTCGATGTCGTTCAGCGGCCACTTATCGTTATCTTTGCGGGCAGCGTGTAGGGGGCGAACCGAAAAGCAGGCGAGGGTTAATCTGCCCTCTAGCGGCTGAATTAAGGACGTTGGCGGCACATACGTGCAGAAGGCTGGTTCGTTCACGTACAGCGTGCGCCGCTGCGAAGTAGAACACCTCATTGAGGCAGGCATATCACGAGCATGCAGGTTGTTCTCTATCGATATGCGTCCTATAACTGTAATCTTATACAGGAAATCATGGTGTCCCATGTCAGGATGGAGACACTGGTGTAGACTAGTAAACTCGCCTTCGATTTGCCCATTTTTCTCTTCTCTTCACGATATAATGAAGATTCTTATTGTTGGTCTCCGTTTCGTTCTTGCATACTGTCGTGGAGCCCTTGCTGCATATAATGCTCCGAATCCTATTCATCGCAGAAGAATCGACATTTGGGCAAGTCGGTCTTCGTCGTGTGCGCTGCCCCATCGAGATGTGCAACCTATAAAACGCAGCTCTCTATTGCCTTCCTGGTATAAATAGTTTAATCAGACCTTGCGCACTCACCGCCAACAAAACGACACAATAAAAAATTTGCACCTTAGGATGATGGTATGTACTTCGTCCAACACTCTTAGCCTTGAGGGGTAAGGCGCAATTATTCGTTACGAGAAATGAAGTTTTCTTTTTCTGGCGAGATATTTTTTATTTTTTTTGCCCGGTAATCATGACGACACCAAAACAGACGCCACGAAAACTGCGTGAAATAAACCTTCATAGCTACTACTTTTAAATTACCCCGTCAGGTGTTTCCATGCGCACTAGTTGGTCAGAATTATTACGCAATTTTAAACGGCCGTTTACTTAGATTTATGTGCACGTTAAAGAACCCGAGGCGGTCGAAATAAATCGGGAGTCCCCCAATACGGCGTGACATCAAATCGTGGCTTAGGTGCTTAAAATTCCATAACTTTTTAAAACTGCGGCTTCAATAATCGCATGTGTAGTTAAGAGCTCGTTGCCGCGTACAGCAAAACTTTTTTTTTCTAGTTAGTCGTGGGACAGTGGTACTCGAGAAACGATAAATTAACTTTTTTTATGAGGTTTTACGTGCCAAAAACACTTCATGAGGCACGCCGTATAGTGGAGGACTCCGGAAATTTCGGCCACCTGGGATTCTTTAACGTGCGTCTAAATCTAAGTAAACGGGTGTTTCTCGCATTTCGCCCCCATCGAAGTGCGGCCGCAGTGGCCGGTGTCCAATCCCGCGACCTTGTGCTCAGCAGCCCAACACCATAGACACTGAGCAACCACGGCGGGTAATTAAGTTGTTTCGCAGGGAACACTCAGACACTCTTTTATATTTTTTTTCGATCAATAAACGTTTATTAGTCGCAAAGCCTGGACGGGTTATCGCCTTCCACCGGCCTACGGGATCTGTAGGCACAGTCTCGAACATCCCTCAAGGAAGGTCGGCGCCTCCGTCCTGGGCCACGGGCTCGTCCTGGTGCTCGACCACGGTTTCGAATGCGTAGCGGGTCGAGCGATAGAAATGAATACGTCGCCCCCACCATGGACGGTTGAGACGGACGGGGCCAAGAATTGCCATACAGCGGCAGCACGCACTGCTCCACAGAGACGTCCGCCGTGGATAGGTGAAGGATGGTGCCACGACTGGCACCCGCGCAAGGAGAAGGAACAGTTCGAGTGCGACGCCCCATCTGTCGATGAAAGACCCGCACGGGCCACGTCGAGCGGGAGCAGCTCTATGGACGACTGTGCGCAGGACGCGTGGCGCGGAAGGTGGTAGAGAGGCGACGCCTAGCGGTCGGCGCTGGCGCCAGAGTCGTCGCTGACCCGGGCTCGACACGTCGGCCCTTGTTCCAGCAGGCCGCGTCAAGGTGGCTTCGTGGTCGGGCTTGGCGGGCACCTTGATTCTGCGTCTGCCACCGACGGTGCTTGCTGTTGTTGCGGCGTCTCACTCGGCCAGCGGTGGCAGGGGTGATCTTGCGGTCGTAGTTCATTACGGTGCGTTTCACGAGGCGTCCTCGTTTCTGCAAGAGGTGCTGCAGTGCGGTGTTCCAAGGAGATGGCGGAGATTAGCTGAGCTCCCGGGAACGAAGATGATGACAATGACGATGGTGATTCCCTCTCAAAGTGGCATGTAACCCACTGCGGTGGAGATAGACGAGGAATCGCGTGGTGGTACGAGAACGAAAAGGATAAGTGAACACAGAAAAGAAACCGATCATAAATCAAATAAAGGAATGCATTATATATAAATAAGAGACCCAACGCTCAAGAGACTTGCACTAGCTGTTCCTCCGTTTCAGTACTATAACGCGCGTGGCGTCTCTTCGACCCATGATTGGGGCGGAAGTTCAAAGGACTGATTCTGTGACTTTCGTGCGACTGTTGCCAGATTATACTGATTCAGTTGTTCTGCCTCGCCATTTCTGTCAAGTAATCTTTATAGGAGGCTCTATGTCTGTTTATACCTTAAGCGGTAGCGCGGTGCCGTGGTGTGGACGTGTCGTCTGTTCGGAGCACTTCTGCAAGCTTAAGCAACCGCATAATGAAAGCATTAAGCTTACTTGCCAGAAGTGCCTAATAACTATGTTGTACGACTTTGCGTTCAGTACGCTATGTAGCAACGCGTAAACACACTGAGCAGCATTTCCTTCTTCCCATAACTGTAAAATAATGTATACACCCTTAAAAGCGATAAGGGTGTAAATCGGTCTGAATGGTATACGTTTCGCGACTTTTGCTTGCGGGCCGCAGTTCCCAAAATTCCCAGAACGCGAGACCCGATTTGAGCAACCTGGTGGTAACGCAACGTGCATTTACAGCGTATACGGCAGGTATGAAGATAAAGCATACGTATACCTAAACGTATCCGAAGCCTCACGGCGACGCCGACGGCGAAATTTCGCCTGGAGTCGCAATAAAAATGCAGGTTTCGCGCGTAGGATTGAAAACGGTAGCAAGGTTCCGCGTTGCGCTAATGGCGTGTCTCGGAACGCGGTCGTGATGAAGAGCATGAGGTACTGCAGGTGTCGCACCTCGATGGTGCACTGCATGAGACCGACGGGAAAGCGTGAGCCTTGGTTCGTGTTCGAAGAAATTTGTCCCGATCCAACGCCCATGTTGGAATCAATGTGAAATTTAAAAAAATCTTTATGGGGTTTTACGTGCCAAAACAACTTTCTGATTATGAGGCACGCCGTAGTGGAGGACTCCGGAAATTTTGACCACCTGGGGTTCTTTTAACGTGCACCTAAATTTAAGTACACGGGTGTTTTCGCCCCCATCGAAATACGGCCGCCGTGGCCGGGATTCGATCCCCCGACCTCGTTCGTGCTCAGCAGCCCAACACCATATCCACTAAGCAACCACGGCGGGTCAATGTGAAACAAGGCTTCGTTTATTGGTGATGCCTATTTGATGCTATTTAAAGGCGGAATTGGTTTGGTTTGATGAGTTTCATGTAGAAATCGGCAGTGTGATATCCCCGGAATTGCCCATTCTTCATGATATTGAGTGGCTAGATAAACAGAAAGAAAATGTAAATAAAGGAATACATTAAATACAGTTCGCCATTCCATTAAGAGGTCGGTGTGCTTGAGATATGCCTGTGAGTCGACATTCGATATTGAGGTTTTATCTGGAAAGTTAACTTTCTTTTGTTACTCGGAACAGAGGTGGGCCTACTTGGTCAGCGTATAAGTGTTATATAGGCCCGTTCGCTGGTACTTTGATTCAGCGCCTGGTAGCACGTGGCGACATCCAGTGTCCAAAGTAGGCAGCACGTTCATTGCGCACGTCTCCATGTTTGTGACTCGTCATTGTACGTGTTGTTTTGTCCATCGTATTTGCTATGCAAATCCACGTTAGCCTGTGTATAACTCAACCTCGACTTCTGGTTGGTGATTGTTGTGGAATTACAGTGGCATCGGACTTGCATTCTTCCAGGTAGCTAGTGTACCTATAATGTGCAGTGCTTTGTACGATTATTGAACTTCAATCGTCAATTTTCCGAGTCACGTTTTCTCGTACGTTCAAATTACAGTCCAACTCTACCATGTCTGTAGGTTGTGTGTAAGTCGTAGTTTACGAATTTCCCGACGCACCTTGCTTTGAGAAATTAAATTAGTTCAGTAATGTCTCTGCGCCACATGGAGGCCCTGCTCTGCTCGGGATGCATGGTCCGGGCAAGCTTTATCCGTGGGACAACGCCGCCGACACCGAAGCCGACGCCGGATTTTCTACGACAGGGGCCCTTAACGCTTTCTCGTTAATAGCCAATGAAAGCCATCGCTTTAGAAAAAGTCAAGCCCGACAAGCCACCGTCGATTCGCCTCCCGGGAAAGCGGCTTACTCCAGTGACTCGGTTCCTGGCCTCAGGACGACGTAATCAGCGTTTCGATGCTTGTGGGCGGTTCCTCCTTGATAACATTGTGTTCGCACCGATTGCCTCCGGGAAACGGCGCGATAATTGCTATCGTAAACTGAGAACTCCTCCTCTCTATGCAACGATATGTCGTGTGTGCGATGTCTCTTCATTGGCGGTTATCGACAAGTGTATGCCGCGAGCATTGATGAAAGTGGGAAAAGCTTATATATAGCTTACCGAGAATCTGTGAAGGAGTTTATTGCTTACTCTTGGGCCACCCATTATTCCTAATTGCAGATATACAGTCTTTGCAGAGTGTGTGATAAGCGCGCGTTTCTGCTACGTACCGCACTCGATTATTCTAGCCCGATTAGTACCTGTATACTATGACTATAGTGTTTGTACCTTACGGGATACCGGGCCCCGCCAAGCCCAATCTTCGAGATTTTAGCCTGTACCATAGACATCTGTAATTGTTGATGTCAAACAAAAACGGATTTGATTTGAAGTACACGATCTCATGATCCCCTCATTCTGTCAACTTGTGATGCATGATCTGGATATATATTATGGCTCTACACAAGGAGGTCAAAAGAAAATCTGCTGGAGAGGAGGCTTACTATACGTGCTATGGGGTGAAGCCGTGCTGAGCAGGAGGCGGCCATCTTGCCATAGGCAAGAACGTCATAAAACCAAAGCGTAATGTACGCGAGGAGGCTTTCCTGTCCTCGGCATATTTTTTAGCGTGTAATAATTAAAGTACAGCATACGACTATCATGAAAAAAAGGATATTTATTTCAGCTACCTTATTTCAGGTAACAGTGCATTGAGTAAACGGCACACATCTGCTTCTGCAGCTGTGCCAGTGAAACCACCATAGCCTTAACTGAATCTCGAAAAGACGCGAGCGGATCACAGAGCATGGTCGCGCGCTGGAACACGGTAGAAAATGACATAGTTTTGCTCTCTGCGCGCGCGTCTGCATGACATATGGTAACAAGCAGACGAACCGGAAGTACATCTCTCTCGCTATACGGCACACAGTAAAACAAAGACACGCAGACATGTGGTTTGTAGGCTTTAATACTTCTCATAACTTCAATTCGTTTATAAAAGCAACAGATCAAACAAAACATTCAAGCGTGTCTTATAGTTGTCCCTACGTGGATGAATGCGAAAGCATTTCGACCGCCGCGCGACGACTGTGCTCTTTCAGTCGTTGAGTAAATATAGTTCTTGGGATACCGATGGTCCTTGGTTCGACTAGGTCGAGGTTCGGAGTGCGCTGCTGCGAGGTGCCGGAGCCTCGTCGGTTTCAATGCTGTGGGTTTGCCCTGCATTGAAATCGACGAGGTACAGTGTACTAGAATAGGATTCTAGTACACTGTAGACGAGGTTCCGGCACCTCGCAGCAGCGGGACTTTAGCTGCGTAATCCTAGCGATTGCACTGCGTGGACGCAGGGACCACATCATCGATCCCTCTTGGACTTCATTAGATCCGCAAATCTTTTTTCATTCATTTAGTCATCCTTACTCGCCCGCATCCCACAACCCTGTATGCTCTGAGGCATTTACCGTCGCATTAAAAAAAACTCTGTTTGTATTAACTGTGGCTTAATTAATTCGCCTTAATTAACACAAAGGTCGTGGGTTTGACTCGCACCAGTAGTCGTGAGTTCGAGCGCTGAAAGGAACTCTGTCTTAATTACACACGTGCCGTAATCGACTACATCTGAATTAGTTCTGCCTTAATTAACTTTCCCTTAATTGACACCAAAGGTCGTGGATCCGACTCCCACCAAAGATCGAGGGTTCGTAGGCTTTTTGGACCATCGTGTGGTCACGCCGACTACGCCGGGTTGTCCGTGCCACGAGCCATACAGCGCTTTCCCATTAATAACTGCTGTTGCCTTGCACAATTCTCAAGGTCACGTGTCGCTGAAGGTGACGTCACAGCACGGCGATGTACGTAGCGCGCTTGACGTCGATCTCTCTGGGTGAGGGCGCGGCGAGCCCGCGAGGAGAAGGGCAAACGGCGTTTGATTTGAGAATTCAGCTCTTTCTGCGGCGCGCCGCAATGTAAACTTAGCATACACCATCGCTAGTGGGCATTGTATGCAATGAGCTTGTCAGCTCAAAATGTCCAGACCTGGTGAGGGGCTCTTTATTCATCTAGTGGGCTTGTTCTGCTGAGCCTTTTGCTTGTTTTGTTGCAACACTTTCCCTTTGTTCTGTAGCTAATTGATTTTTTATTCCGATGCATGTAGTAAGAGAGATATGCAAATGAGAGAAAGGCAGGGAGGTTTGCCACCCTACACTGGGGGAAGGGAAAGAGGAAGTAAAGACGGAGAGAAGAGCGGGGACAAAAGGAAAGGCGTGGAAAAAAAAGGGGGGGGGGGACGGGATCGTTATATTCTTTCTAATAGGTCACTGCCACATAAAAAGCTCAACAGAGCCTTGACCGACTTTCGGTGCGACGACAGTTCATGTCGGCATTTCAAGACTCTCTGTTCTGAAAGCGGCCTGTCGTCAAGGCGTGCCAACACGGCCGCCTGCGACAGCCGGTGCGCGCTGTATCGAGGACAGTGGCAAAGTACGAGTTCTATAGTCTCCTCGCCGCCGCAGGGACTGCAAGCCGCGCTCTCGTCCATACCTCCGATGCACGGAGCAATTTCTTACAGTGACATGACATTACAACATCCATGACAACCATGACATGACAATCCATGACATCCATGACATCCATGACAACCTCTTCCACTTCTACGGCAGGATTCGCAACTTCACAATACATGTAGTGATCGGCAAGTCGCGCGATGTGGGTGGACGTTGCATCGTTTTCGCCTTTAAAAAAAATGATTCTATACGATCGCATTGAGCTACTTGTGCATGCAAAATGCACTGATGCAAAGCGAAATGAAGTAGCTATTAAATACATTTGCAAAAAAATAAAAAAAATAAGAACAAGAGGGGAATATAGAACACGAAAAAAGGAAGACCACAGCACAAAGCCAACAGCTGACTACAATGTTGGAACACGAATGTGCGGCTTTCACTTTGCTGGCGTTCTAGCAGCAAGTGGCTGCGGAAGCAGTGACAACGCACTGCACAGGTGTGTCGAAAGGGGTCAGAACTGGCAACCCCGAGTTATCTGCTCCAAATCTAGGGGCTCGTACTCTTGCGAGAGAAGAGAATCGGGACATGCTCTGCACACAAGTGTTCCCTTTTAACGGCGGACCCCTGTGTTGACATGCAGATTGTGTTACAGATGAATCACAATTCCTGTTTTAATATTACATGACATGTTACCTGCTTTTCCTTTCTTTTTCACTATATAGCTGGCTCGCTAAGCAGAATGCAGGCTTTGCTTTGCGTCTGTACTCCGATGGAGGCTGTTGGAATCGTACCGCTGGCACGAGTTGTTGGGGTCTCGGTGCTGACGCCCGTTATTGCCAATGGGTCGCAAGCCCCAAGGGTAGCGTTGGCCTGGCGGCCTGGGGCACTGGAAGCATCTGAAGGTCCCGGCAAAGCATGAGAAGACTGGTAACAGAACAACTTGTTTATTCTAACATAGCAAAAGAGCGGCCGGTCAGGTCGACCGGAGTGGAGAGACGGGAGAGCACGTAACTCAACAGTACAAATCGGAGCCTCTCTCTTGGCGTCCGGGGGCAGCTGCTCTTATACTCCCGGCGTCGCGGTCCAAAAGGGAAGGAGGGAAGGTCACGGGATGAAGGTCACGGGACGGCGCAGCAGGAGCCCACGACGGCGCGAACTGTCGGGCCGAGAGACCTGCTGAACCGAGTGTAGTGACGCATCGCCAACTCTCACCCACACGACGGCGCGAACAGTTGAGCCGAGAGACCTCCAGGCTCCTCATTCGGGGAACTCCGCTCCCCGGCTGCCGCGCTTTGACAAGCGAGGGCACACACACACACACGCACACACGAAGACACGTGGCACTGAAACACGCCTGGGCACGCTTGGCGGGTAGGCGTTGCGGCGGCGTCGGACGGGCCAAAATGTCCGCCGCTTTGAACAAAGCCCCGGCGTCCGTTGCATCCGCGCCGGCATTACCGCGCGTTGTAGGCGAAACGTAACAGACCGCCCCGCCGGGGGAAGGAGATCCCGATGGTCAGGGGACTGCATCCGCTGTCCGGAGGGATGTCGCTCGATGATGCTCATAACCGAAGTTGGGCGTCCTTGGGCGTTTCTTGAGCGCAGCGCACAGAGAAGGCCTCGTTCTCACGTTCAGGTGCACACAGGACACTGCAAAGTGACTTCGGGAGAGTTGACATTTTTGTTCTCGTTTCCGGCAAGCGTTAGAACCACGCCGAAAGTCAACCGCTCAGTCAGCAAGCACGGCACAACCCTCACTAAGCCCTGCCAGGCTCTTTCCCCTTTTATACTGCTGCCTAGTTCCTTACAGTAGTTTAGCAGCACTCAGAACGCGTCCACAAATCGGAAAAATTGCACTAAAAAGCACATCATCACTTTGAAACACTACACAAAAGCAATAGGTTAAAAATCCTGCCTCAGGAAGAAAAACATTAGTAACAAGCAATTTTGAGGCTGATTCCCACGTTAGGGGCTTCGACTTAAGCCATCGGCGTTACCGTTGAGACTCCCCTTTTTGTAACGCACCTCAAAGGAATATTGTTGCAAAGCGAGGCTCCAGCGCAGGAGGCGGCCATTTTTGGGAGAGATGGTCTGCAGCCATTGGAGAGGGCAGTGATCCGTTTCAATGATAAACCTCGAGCCGGCTAGGTAACATGACAATTTCTGAACGGCCCACACAATACACGCACACTCTTTCTCGGTGGCGCTATACGCCTGCTCACGACTCGTCAGCTTACGACTAGCATACAGGACGGGGTGTTCTACTTCTCCATTTTCCCGTTGGCACAGTACAACGCCCATGCCTCGCTCACTAGCATCACACTGAACAACGAACCCTTTTGTGTAGTCGGGCGATCGTAGCACAGGCTGGCTTGTTAGGGCGCTCTTTAGGGCGCTAAAAGCTCTTTCCTTCGTCTCATCCCAGACGACTGTTTGCGGCTCTGTCTTTCTTAGAGCATCCGTCAAGGGAGCCGCGATATCAGAGTACCTGGGGATGTACCTCTGATAGTAGCCGGCGACACCTAAGAACGACCGAATATCGGTCTTCGTGCGCGGTTGCGGGAAGTCTCGCACAGCGGCCACCTTTATTTCAGAGGGGCGGCGACGACCCCGACCAATCACGTGTCCGAGGTAGGCAACCTCGGCCTGTGCTAACTGGCACTTGGGAGCCTTGACTGTCAAGCCCGCATCGCGCAGGCGGGTTAGCACTGCCCGCAAGTGCGCCATATGCTCAGGCCAGGATGCGGAGAATATCGCTACGTCGTCTAGATACGGTAAAGCGAATTCTTGCTGTCCCCGCAACACTTTATCCATGAGGCTTGAAAAGCAGTATGGCGCGTTCTTCAAACCAAAACTCAAAACTTTAGGACGGAATGTCCCCATTGGTGAAATGAATGCCGCATACCTACTAGCCTCTTCTGTAAGTGGAACCTGCCAATAACCCCTGACAAGATCTAGGGTGGAAATAAACTGAGCGCTACTCACGCTCTCAAGGCGCTCCTCGATGTTAGGGATCGGATAAATTTGATCCTTAGTGATGGAATTAAGCCTGCGGTAGTCGACGCAAGGACGAGGTTCCTTGCCCGGTACCTCAACTAAAATCAAAGGGGAGGTATAATCACTCTCACCCGCTTCAATAACACCGAGCTGTAGCATTTTCTTTACCTCAGCCTCCATAATATCGCTCTGGCGGGGTGACACCCGGTACGCCTTGGATCGTACTGGCTCTGGGGAGGTAAGTTCTATGTCATGAGTAAGGACAGAAGTCCTACCAGGCCTCTCAGAGAACAGACCTTGAAACTCTTGTAAGAGCTGGTGTAGTTCTGTTTTCTGCTCAGGCGACAGCGATGCTTTACTTATTAAGTCACTAATGACTTGATCGGTGTCTTTCCTGTTCGTCACTGAGCCTAGTCCCGGAAGCTCGACCGGAAGCTCTTCTAACTTTCCCGCATCGGGAATTTCCTCTCCAGTATCTGGTGCCTTTAACGCTACAGGCTCAATTTTATCTCGTTCGGGCGTGCTCTGACTACCAGCTTGCTGCACCTCTGACCCTTTCTCATCGTTCAACAACGTCGGCCCCGCAACTACCGCCTTTGCAGCGAGCTCCCGAACCTTCGATCTGGTTAAGGCCTGAACGCTAGCCTCACCAAACAAAAGCCCCTTCTCGCGCAGGAGGTGATCGGACCTGTTCGAAAATAGGTACGGGTACTGGGGGGGCAGCATAGATGACACTGCGGCCTCCGTCTCAAGTGCTCCGAAAGGTCCTTCAATAAGCACTTTTGCTACCGGCAGACACACGCTATGAGCTTCCACTGCTTGCTTGATCCATGCGCACTCGCCCGTGAACATATCGGGTTCTACGTAAGAGGGATGAACTACATCCATCGTAGCTGCGGTATCGCGAAGCACTCGGCACTCTTTCCCGTTCACGAGGAGGTCTCGCATGTAAGGCTCGAGAAGCTTCATGTTCTCGTCAGTGCTGCATATAGACAAAAACACGACTTTTGGTTTTGTTTCTGGGCACTGCGCCGAAAAGTGACCCGGCTTCTGGCACGTATAACAAACGCGCGCTTGCCTCATCTCGAACCGCTTTCTGCGTTCGGCTTCGGTTGCCGCCGTCTCCTTACGTTCGGTCGGACTGCTTTCACTCGCATCCGAACTACGTGTGTCCCCCTTTGCTCTCATGGGCGTGAACTTTGGCCTCTCAAACTTGGAGCCAAATTCACCCTTTTGACCGTCCTTAGCTCCACGAGCCCGACGCGTCACAAACTCCTCGGCTAGCTCAGCGGCTCGAGCCACCGTACTAACGTCTGGCCTATCCAAGACCCAGTACCGCACGTTCTCAGGTAACCGACTATAAAACTGTTCTAGCCCGAAACACTGCAGAACTTTCTCGTGGTCACCAAACGCTTTCTCTTCTTTGAGCCACTCCTGCATGTTTGACATAAGCCTGTACGCAAACTCTGTATATGACTCACTTCTGCCTTTCTCATTTTCCCGAAACTTCCGACGGAACGCCTCCGCTGACAGCCGGTACTTTTTTAGCAGACTCGATTTCACTTTGTCGAAATCCTCTGCCTCCTCTCTCTCCAAGCGAGCGACTACGTCGGCCGCCTCGCCGGGTAACAAAGTGAGCAAGCGCTGTGGCCACGTTTCCCGAGAGAACCCCTGCTTCTCGCACGTTCGCTCAAAGTTAACCAGGAACAAACCAATGTCCTCTCCAAGCTTAAACGGCCGCATCAGGTCAGTCATTTTGAACAATACTCGTTCTCCTGCACCGTGTGCCTGACTTCCATTACGAGCGCGTTCCATCTCTAACTCGAGACGCTTCATTTCCAAAGCGTGTTGACGGTCGCGCTCTCTTTCTTTCTCTTGTTGCTCTTTACGTTCACGCTCATCTTTCTCTTTCTGTTCTTTAAGTTCGCGCTCCTGTTTCTCTTTTTGCTCCTCCCTCTCCTCAATGGTCTCAAGGCATTCCGACAGCTCGTCATCCTCAGCTTCTAACTCAAGAATAGCCCTTAGCAGTTCTGGTTTTCTGAGTTTGTCTGAGACATCCAGACCCAACTCTCTCGCAAGCTCCAGCAATTTCGGTTTGCGCAACGACTTCAAATCCATGGCTGCTCTGAATGCTGCTTTCTCTACTGCCTACTATTGTCTTGCCGCAAACTAACCCGGTAGCAACGACAACCACAATTACCAGCTCTGTTTCTAACACTAACAAAAGCCTGGCAAAACTCAGAAGAAGAAAGTCCCGCACTCACCAAACCTCGCAGCCAAGACTTCAGCGCAGTCGTTCCGCTGCAGGCAACCAGTCATCACACAGGGCTCGTTGCGCTGCTCCCGGATGGTCGTTGTGCTGCTCAGCATACAGTCAACCGCATCTCTTCGCTGCTGGCCTCCGTTGTCGCGATCTCACCGCTGGCAACCAGATGTTGGAATCGTACCGCTGGCACGAGTTGTTGGGGTCTCGGTGCTGACGCCCGTTATTGCCAATGGGTCGCAAGCCCCAAGGGTAGCGTTGGCCTGGCGGCCTGGGGCACTGGAAGCATCTGAAGGTCCCGGCAAAGCATGAGAAGACTGGTAACAGAACAACTTGTTTATTCTAACATAGCAAAAGAGCGGCCGGTCAGGTCGACCGGAGTGGAGAGACGGGAGAGCACGTAACTCAACAGTACAAATCGGAGCCTCTCTCTTGGCGTCCGGGGGCAGCTGCTCTTATACTCCCGGCGTCGCGGTCCAAAAGGGAAGGAGGGAAGGTCACGGGATGAAGGTCACGGGACGGCGCAGCAGGAGCCCACGACGGCGCGAACTGTCGGGCCGAGAGACCTGCTGAACCGAGTGTAGTGACGCATCGCCAACTCTCACCCACACGACGGCGCGAACAGTTGAGCCGAGAGACCTCCAGGCTCCTCATTCGGGGAACTCCGCTCCCCGGCTGCCGCGCTTTGACAAGCGAGGGCACACACACACACACGCACACACGAAGACACGTGGCACTGAAACACGCCTGGGCACGCTTGGCGGGTAGGCGTTGCGGCGGCGTCGGACGGGCCAAAATGTCCGCCGCTTTGAACAAAGCCCCGGCGTCCGTTGCATCCGCGCCGGCATTACCGCGCGTTGTAGGCGAAACGTAACAAGGCAGAGAGCGAAAAACCCTCGCGCATGAAGATTTGGATGCACGTTAAAATGATGATGATGATGATGATGATGATGATGATGATGATGATGATGATGATGATGATAAAAGGGCCAATGCTATAGGTATCGAGCAACTTTAGAGCGTGCGTGAAACGTTGCTGCCACGAAGGCACAAATTCGAGCGAGAGCAACAAACAAGGCGCTGAGCCATGGTAACAAAAAATGAGCACTTGACACTTACCGCGAGCCCGTTTGGACTTGCATCACTTTCAGCACGCATAAAATACCCGTGCTAATACTCAGTACGAGGCAACGACACTCACTGACTTCCTGCAGGTGCGCATAGGGAACGCAGGAAACGCTATTCGCAACGTTCCAGATCGCGCAGCCTAACTGTTGTTCCCCCTGCTCGATGGAAACACTCCGGAGTCAAATGGACGAAGCACAATGATATCCGTCTCCGTCTTTTGGCTCCCAGTCTCCTCGTCGAACGGCTATAGCTTCGACTAGCTGACTTCGCACCTCAGCATATATCGAAAATCTGTCGAAGAAAAAAAAATAGCGTTAGTGGGAGAAGGAAGAAGGTAGAGCTAAAACATGACCGCTTAACTATTAAATATAATCGCACATCCAGCAGCTGCGTTGTTTCGAACATAACGTGCGTTGTTATGAACAATATTAGGGTACTTACAAGTGAAAAGTCATCCATGTTTCTTTCTTCGTTCTATTCGTACATCCGTAAGGCGACACACGACGATACAATTCTTTATTCATTGCCTCGATCACATTCGCGATTACACGTTTCTTTTTTTTTTTCTTCGGACTTCCGCAAATCAATCCGCACTGACCATCGGCGTTCTTTCTGCCTATGGAAAGATGGCGTCGTACGGCTTCAGCTGAATAGCGCCTCCTCCACACCCGTCGGCGTTCTTTCTGCCTACAGTAAGATGGCGTCGTACGGCTTCAGCTAAAGAGCGCGTCCTCCACAGCCCATCGGCGTTCTTTCTGCCTACAGTTAGATGGCGTCGTATGGCTTCAGCTGAAGAGCGCGTCCTCCACAGCCCGTCGGCGTTCTTTCTGCCACAGTAAGATGGCGTCGTACGGCTTCAGCTGAAAAGCGCCCCACTCCACTCTATAGCAAAATTTACGTATAACCTCCTTGGTTGTAATACAGTGGTTATTACTCACCACTGCCACGTGTAGTACACCGTTGTAGCAAGGCAGCACAAATACATCAGTTGGACGTGGAAGACGCGCGATTAAACGCCACACTATAGTTTTACCAATAAGTAAGTACAAGTAATTTCCCCTGTGTTTTCCTTGGTGTCATTGTTTGTTGGCTTCTTATGATACGATTATTAAAAAAAAACGGGCCCCTCGGTTAACCCCCTTTCTTCTCGTTTATTACATAACGAGGGTCTTGAATCCGGCAACATTGATGCCTTCAGGTAGCATATGTGGGTTCATTGACCAATTGCCTTCTCCCAAAAAGATCACATACACGTGACGCCTGCGGCAGAAAGGAGGTTGCACATCCGCCGCCATGGTTTGTGAGTGGTGGCGCTGGCTAGCACTCTCAGAGTTAGTTCTTGTAGCATAAATACCCAAAAAAAGTAGATGGAAAAACGGTGACCTAGTAGCTCAAGTGGTTAAAGTATGGCACGCGTAAAAGAAGGCGTGGGATGGAAAATCGGGCCCCTCGGTTAGCCCCCTTTCTTCTCGTTTGGTACTATAGTCTTGCCATTCCTGGTGCCCCTGTCATAACACGCTGCCCTTGCAGGCCGCACGTCGTACGCTGGTATCAGTACGGGCCCGTCGAAGCCTTTAATTACAAGGCCACCGGCATCGACTCGCTGAGAGCTCTGCGTGGACATTACTAACGTAGGCGAGCGAATATCTCTTCTTAATCATATCGCATGAAAATTAACGTGGTGCCGCAGATCCGCTGGCCTGTATTCACACAATCTTAAGAGACGCACCACGTGGCGATGCACAGTTTTTCGGCGATGCGGGCGCGCCAAAGGTGTTGCATGTGATTCAAATGCGAAGAGCGGAAAAGTTACAAGCAGTGCAAATATGAACATAGAGCCCACCACTATGTTGTTGTTTTACAGCGAAGTTGTATACCTCTACCGTCAAAGGAAATTTTCGCGTCGTTGTTTGGCGTGGTAAGCAAAAAACTCCCCCATACGTGGACCGATCCCGGAGATAGTGCAATGCCGGGCCGATCCGCGGCGGAGGTGAAGCAGGCGTTAAGCAATCCCCATACGTGGGCCGACCCCGAAGATAGTGCAATGCCTCAGTCATTTGTCCTCAATCATTTGTTGTAACTCGTCTGCTGTGTTGCTGAATCGAACAATGTCATCGGCAAACCGAAGGATGCTGAGATATTCGCCGTCGATCCTTACTCCTAAGCCTTCCCAGTTTAACAGCTAGAATCGAATATTTACAGAACAGCTTGCAAATTATGTACAGCCTCTCACTATAGTTATCACGCAATTTCCAATATCCTGGAATTCACAACATTGGAAAGTTTCTGTGATTGTAAAACACACGAAATCATGGATTATACCGTGAAGTTTGTAAACGTGTGTAGCCTTCTAAGCCAAATAAAATCTGCGTATTCCTTCACGACCAAACCAGAAATGCGTGTCGATCGCGGCTACGGCAGAGCAAAAAAAAAAACTTTTTCTCTATTTCGAATGGTCACGCAGATAGTGAAGTAAGTTAAAAGTAATCAAGTAAGTTAAAGAAGATTTAACTTATTATCACGTAAGTTAAAATGAAACGTATTCAGACTTAATTCGATGTAAGGAGACAGATGCTGCATCTATATGCAGGGTAACCCACGTTACTTGAGACAAAACTTAAAAATATGCAAATGCCACGTAACTGGATCGAATCAAGGTAATGTCGTTTATCGTCGCTTGGAGATACATAATTTTTTTCATTGCGCCTAAATAGATAATTAGTCTTCATAATTTATAAACTTCTCAAATATTATAATTGGGTGAAGAGTGTCAATGAGAAAATTGTAGAGCAACACGAAAAACTCCCGATACAGCTTTCTGTTGCTCAATACGTGCTACATAAAAGTGTTTTCCCGAGCGTGAAAGAAGTCCGCGAATACACGCGAAATTTCCGCGCGACTGGCCGCTCCAGGCACTCTCCCTGAAGCGTCAACTTGAAACACTTCGCTGAGAATGAAAACGAATATAAAGATCGCCGCCCAAGCACTCCGTACAGATGGTTAACAAGTGAAGCAGGAACGTATGGCCCCGGTGTTTATCACTGCGTTAATCCCGACGGTTCATTAAACGGCGGCTTGGTAGGCTGCCGGATACTCGGTACGCAGTTGCTGCTTGCGCTCGGCTGCACGAGCCTGTTCTTGTGACCGGGGTGCAGCATCGGCCCGGCGTGGACGAGCTCGTTCGCGATTCTGCTCGCGGCGCTGCTGATCGAAAGCTGCCTGCTCCGCAGGAGTACGTATGATGCGCGGGCTACCCATTTCGGAGCCGGAGAGAAACTGCTGTGCGCGCGCTCGGCTTCGACGGAGAGCAACGATGTCCTGGCGCGGCTAATCCAACACGATAGCACAAGATAGCACAAGGCCTTTTCACTCCGATCCATGACGTCACGTTGCTTGGCCCGACTACCATAGAATATAATGGGGATGCTACCGAGTAGGCAACAGTGATTTTGACGTCAGGGTTTTCATCACGCCAGCCTTGTCAATCGAAATTTCGGGCCGGGTAGCTTGACGTTATGGATCGGAGTAAACAGGTCTTGTGCTATTTAGGTGGTGTTGGCTAATCGCGCGCCTCTCTTTCTCCTTTTTTTTTTTTTTTTTTTTTTGCTCCTGCGCATGGGGTTGCGTCGGAGGAGTTTTCGGCGTACAGGCGACCGACAGACGGACAGACGGATGAAGGGACGAAACGGCTAGCCATACACAGCTCGTTGTAAAAGGAAAGGAAAAGAAATGAAGAGTATGACCAAGTATGCTCCTTGTGTCCAACGACAACAACTAAACAGCGTCCAGAGGCTGCTCAGTGTGCTGGTTATTTATTTATTCATTTCTTCAATCATTCATTCATTCATACATTCATTCACATACACTTAGGGCTACGAGGCTTTGCAGAGAAGAGTGTAAATGTGAACAACAACAAAAAGGAAAGTATAGGAGCAGACATATTTAGTTGCAAAAGGTTATTCGACTGCAGGCTTGAAGGATGCAGTATAGGCAGGCTCTTCTCAGTCGACGCTTGTCTTTTGGATATAAGGTTCCAAGAAATGCTTGGCATTTATTAGTTTTCATTCAGAATGACTCTTCAATACAACGATATCTCTGTCTATTTTGCTCTTCACACGAATTCGTCCCCACAAAACCTACCGCAGCTCTTGGCCAATCCGCCTGAGTGACTGGGCTTCTTCAATGTTATCTCATCATCTTTGTCATACCTCTGACACCATTCCGACTCCACGGCTAACACAATAACAACGATCAACAACGATCTCAGCCTCGATCGATCTCTTCCCATCGCTCTGACAAACACATCCCCGAGCTCGGCGTCGCCACAGACTAAAGAATCATAACGCCGGCTTCGCAACACAGATGGCGCTGGCAGTTAGAACCCTTCATGGAGGCGGCACATGCGGTTCGGCAACAAAGCAGGCGTTAACGAAGGCGGCCATTTGAACGACGCAGCCGAGTATAGCAGCGCAAAACAACAGCAAAAAAAAAAAAAAAAGAAAAAAAAAGCCTGCCTGGAACCTCGTTCGCGAAATATGCGCGGCCCGCGCCATTGAGATGAGCTTGGAACTACAAAGGGGCCGAACGGCGGCGCATGCATTTACACGCTCGACGTGCGCGCGCGTACCAACGCGCCGCGACGCGCTAAAACGCGTGCCTTTTGCGTCCGTCTTGATTACCGAAGCCACCGCTTGGCGCCGCCACAAGTGCGTGTTGGCTCCGTTGATTCATTAGCAAATCGTGCGGGGGGAGGGGAGGGGGGGGGGCGGTGTTCGCGCGGCATGATGCGAAGGCAACTCGCGCGGTCGGTACACAAAGGGCGGATTGCCGCGCGCATTAGACACGCCGTGTAGCACTCGTGCATGGGGTTACGGGCGTACGCGGTTTGTTTGCCGCCCTCGTTACTAGCCACTTGTGGCCACCGGTTAGCGCTACACTTGAATCGCTAGCTCATTAGCGACAACTGTAACAGAGGCGTAGAACGGTCGTTTAAAGAGCACCGCATGCAGGAACACATAAATAGTTTCTGGCGGTGTGGGGATGCACTTGCCGGCCTCATAAGAAATGCTCGCATTGCGATAGCGGCCCGTGGATTGTGACGTCTACCGAGGACGTAATGGAAGGAGGTTCGGATTTCTTTTTTATTACGATTATTATTACTTTTGAATTAATTAACGACCACCCTCCCTTACCCCGTGCCAAAGCACGTACAGAACTTGCCAAGCACACAGTTGCGGCTGGTTGTTTCTTTAAGTGCGAAACATTCCTTTGCCGAGTCGGAGCTATAGGATCAGATCAAGTTCACGCGTAAGGACGCGATGATGCTTTGATGACGGTTTATCTCCGAGAGATGAGGGTCAGTCCCTGTGATAGTGCAGTCTAAAAAAATGTGGATATAGTGCGAATTAAAGCAACCAGATTGGCCAGTATCGGACATAGTGCAAGCAAACACAGGATATAGTGCGAATTAAGGCTGCCCGATCGGCCGGTAGCCGACATAGTGCTGACGTACAACGAGTATAAGGCGGACCGCTAGGACATGTGGTGCATGTGACCGCCGACGTGAGCTCCGGAACACCAACATGCCGTCGTTGCCGTCATCATATCGTCGTCATTCCGTCGTCTTCATTTCATTGCCTTCACGACATTGTGATCATTCTTTCGTGTTCAAGCCATCGCGTCACCTTCCCGCCATTTTCACTCTGTTGCTGTCACCGCGTTCTCGTACGTCATCGTCATCCCGCCGTCTTCGAGCCTTCGTCGTCATACCGTCGTCGTCGCGCCATTGTCGCCATCGCGAAGTCGCCATCATGGCGTCGCGGTCATTCCACCGTCGTCGTTTTAGTCGTATCGGTTGCGCGCTGTCGACCCACTGTCGCCATATACGTTTGTCGTCAGGCCGTCGTCGTGATCCCGCCTTCGTCATCCCTTCGTCATCACGTCATCGTCGGCGCGTCGTCGGATGTCGTACAGTCGTCGTGCCGTCGTCGGCATACCAGTGTAACCATTTTAGCGTCTTGTCTCATTGTCGCCGAACGATCGTCATCATTCGATCTCTGTCGTTCCCTTCGACACGGCACCGTCGTCGAGCCACCGTCTTCATGCCATCGGCATCAATCCAGCATCGGCATCGCGTTGTCGTCATTCCTTTATCCGTCGCACCGTCACCCTCACTCCACCGTTGTCGCACAATCGCCGTCGTACCATCGTCATCCCGTGGCCGTCGCGCGTCCTCGTCGCGAAAAAAAGACTCCCTCGTTCTTGGACGTTCTGTATGCGGTCTATACGCGCGACGACAATTTACACTCCCCCGGACTCTCTCGAACGAAGCGGGCCACAGATTGAACCCGGACAACAAGTGGGTTCCCCCCGTTACACAGAGGAATTGTTTGGCGCACACCCTAGACACCACGAACCGAGTGCCCACTACGCGCGAGACGTGACGGTGTCATTAACCAGGTGTCCACCAGAGAGGAAGATCTTCCACTCGCGAGTACGTCGCATTATCGTTATCACTTGCAGTACGTCGATTATCAAAGTGCGACCGAAAACCATACTGCGGCTGAAGAAGCGTCACAGAAAGCACTTAAGAAATAGCACTCGAGAAAACAAGATAGCTTGCCCTCACGTTTGCACCGTCCTTATCTTACAGAAACTTTTCGCATGACGTAGAAAATCATCAAGGATGGTTTCTGCCTTTTTTTTTCTTTCCTTTCTGCGAGAACAATGGCGAAAATGCTTCTAATTCCTAGTAGCTGAAGAAAGCATCAAAAGAGGGAGCTACCAGCGCTGCTGCTATTAAGCTGCTACTGTGGGAATCACCACGGTGTACCGGAGTTCTGTAAACCGTAACTATACGATTACCGAAGGCCTAAAGCTCTCCGATTATCATCCCGGGAGATCAAAGCGACCAAGCGCGCGATTCTCTCATAGCCCGTACGCGCTTCTATCAAACGTTAAGCCCCGTCACTCATTAAACAGGCAATAACAAGTACACGTAACTATTCCTGGTCGGCCTAATTGCAGTCCCCATGTGTTTCAGATTGCTCTGAGTATACGGCGCCTTCGTTTCGATGGAGTATGGACCCATCATTTCTTCACAGGCGGGCACATACAGCATAGGCATATGAGTGTGCGTGTGCGACTTTTTGTCTTTGTGTTTTCTTTCCTCTGTCTTCTTTCATCTCATCCCTCGATAGCCGTCACACCTGGTGCCGCATATACCGAGCTCGTCCCTCTGTCGTGCCTTCTCCACGATCGACAGTTCCGGCCGCGTTTCTTTTCACTACTGTAATTCATTGCTTAGTTTTGAACTTCATCTCGTTCCGTTCTTTCATCGGCGCATCACCTTCCGACGACGTTAATATTTTATTCGCTCGAGTCATTCTGTTCAGCGAAGCCTTCGGTGTCCCAGCAAACAGCTTTCTATTCCGCATCCCACCCCTCGGGTTAATTCGAAAGGCACATTTTGGCTGTCTCGCGGGCATCGCGAGCTCGCTTCGAAGGGCCTGTCTTGCGAGCCGTGGGAGGTGTATGTGTTTGAAGGAAGGGGGGAGGGGGAGGGGGAGTGGCTGCGTTTGTCATTACCTGACTTGTTTACGACCAGCAGCGCTCCGCTGTGCGCCCCCTTGTGAGGAGTTACTTCCCCACCCCCCGCCTCCAGCCGCACAGGCATTTATTTCACTCAACAGAGATTGTATATATATATAAATATATATGTAACACGTTAGAAATGAATATCCGCACTTGAGTACGGGTTCGTTGCGTAGTTTCGTTTTTCCGGGCTCTGTTTAGGAGAGCGACGGATTGACACTTTAAGTGCGCTGAGAGAACGATAATTATTATTTTTTTTCGCTCGCAAGCATGTGCCAACCGAGCTGAAGTTTGCTCTCGCAGCAGTTTCCTTTCATTCTTGGCTTTCTTTGTTTATGCATCAGTGAAAAATGCGTTTCTTACAACTGCCGCGGGCGCTTGAGACAGTTTACTGCAGCTGATCACGTTTGAAGCAATGAAAGAAACAGAAAGAAAAGGACTCGTGCATTCAAAGAGGCAGGAAGTTGCGTACACCGGTCGGGAAAGTGGGGGGGGGGGGGGGATACTTCGTCATTTGACGCGTTGCACCTCGCTCTTGCTAGAAATTGTGAAGGCTGTAGTAAATTCGGTGTTTGTTCTCTTAAACTGTAAGTGGCATAAGGGCCGGCTGCGATCAAGGCGTAAGCCTCCTTCCTTTCAACGATGACTGAGTGCTCCGATTGGCGGCGCCACCAGCTGCTCGCACTTCCGGTTCTCACGGTTGCCAGCACACACAACGTGCGGACACGCGAGGAAAGCACATCTCGTTCTGGGCTATCGTTTGCCATACAGAGCTTTTAGCATAGCCGTGACGTAACGTGCTGGCGTAGACGTATAGCGTTGTATCGGAATACCGTGTCCGAGCCTGGAAGTGACGACGGCGGCATCTTGCGGACATCTGATCAACCGTTAGCGCACCGGAAACTTCTTGCGTTGTAAGGCTTTTCTATATCCATGAGGGGCACGAGAATGCCACCTACGCGATGACTGTGTCGTTGCCGACGCGCTTACTCCAGCAAAGTAAGTGGAATATTCGTCCATTGAGATAAATGTTCGTCCCACCTTGGTTGAACACATTGACGCAAGATGTCGCTACGAGCAGTGCTGCTCCAAAGCCCACGCTGCCCGTGTCCGGTGTTCGGTTATTCCGGTGCGCGTCCTGACTGGTACGTACGTCTAGGTTTCGCTAAATCTCTCCATTCTTAGGGTAGACGTAAGGATTGCCATATATAAAAAAATTTCTTCAAACCGGAGGTTAGACTCGTACGCTTTCGTTTTGCGTTGCCCAGGAAAGTTAGGCGTTACCCAGGAAAGTTGGCGAGAAGATGAAGTTGGTGGGCACACTGGTTAGAGGTTGTAACAGTTTTCTCATTCTAACGTGGGAGAAGATGTTGTTGCTGTGTATTTGCATGCACTTCGGGGCACGTGCACTTGACTTTACTGCGTTATGCGACGAGAACTTCAAAGTTACGTCGGAATCACGCAATCTCACCCCCCCCCCCCCCCCAATTACTGTGTGTTGACGTAGTTGAGCTCACGCAGACCCCCGGAAAGGTTGAGTACAAGTCGGAATAGCGTCTACTTGTGAAATAACTATCTTCGAGCCACTCAAATAACAAAGGGATTTACTAATTTTATTATTAGTGACTATTCGTGCGCACAAGCTGCCCGGCAAGCTCAACGGCGTTAGCTGTCGATAGAAGGAGACTATGCTCAATAATAGGTGGACAGCTTATATAGCTTCTCCAGTTATTAAATGACTTGGCATGTGTCCATTCTGACTGCATGTGCGACACGAGTGGAACACTCAAGGCGTTAGCGCAGTATGAACGGATGCGAGATTTGTCACTGGGTGCGGCGCCTGACAACCTATTGTTTTCAATGAGGCCACATAGTCAAGGCAAGTGCTCATCCCGAACCATATCAGCGCGGGAACAGTTCGCGGAATCCAGCCCATTGGTCTGCAGACTCCGCCAATGTAGCATTTGTTTTCGCTTTCCATAACTCGTTTTCACCGCTTACGTAATTTGCCGTTGAGCATGCAACGCGCACCGTGACGTTTTCGGGTCGCACGCAGCGCGAGAATTTCTAGCCCGAACGTTTTAAGCCCATTGTCTGCCGACCATGGTTACAAATCACAAGGTACTCAAACCGCGGAAGCCACGCGGTATGGTAGCATATGCACCCGCCTCCGCTGCACTTCCAACGCTTGCACTCTTGAGTGGCGACTCGATCACGTCATCGTGACATGCACGTCGTGGAGCATGCGGCACGGTTGCATTTCTGCACGCACGGACCTCGCCTGACCGCACTGAAGTCTCATTGCACGTTCGCGAAGCGTAGAGCTAGCAGACCACCCTGACGTGTAGACCACTCGCAGGTGCCTGCTCGCCGAGCCCACCCGTAGCGACGCGGCAGTGGACCCTGCTGGCGACGCTGGCAGCGTTCACGCTGTTCAACGTCTCCTACTGGTACTCGCAGAGGGACTGCTGGAAGCGCATCTCCCCGCCCGAAGTCCTTCGCCTCTCCGCAACCGATCGCGTGTTAGACAGACGACAAGGCACGACGACGCTACCGAGTGATGTTCCCCTGGAACTGCTGTTCTGGAGACCAGTCGAGGCCCTGCTGAGGGGCTACGGCCGGCTACCCTTTCCAGTGGAGAACGTCTCGTTCCTTCCGGTGGCCTACTCCGTGGTGCACCGCTGCCGAATCGGTGGTCCCCTGAGCCACGTATTCTTCGTGCACAGCGCTCCCAACAACTGGGCCAAGCGTCGCCTGCTCCGCGAGACCATAGGGGACGTCGCCATGGCGACCAAGCACTCGTGGACCACCGTCTTCTTCGTCGGCCTGTCTCGCAACCTGGCCGTTCAGCAGAAGGTGCTCGACGAGGCCGAACAGCACGGCGACCTCGTGATGTTACCGTATCTGGACGCCTACAGGAACCTGACGTACAAGTACGTGTACGGCATGAAGTGGACCATGGACAACTGCCCGTCGGCCAGGTACGTCGTCAAGATGGACGATGACATGGTCATCAACCTGACCAAGCTGGTCGCCTACCTGAAGCGTCGCGCGCCGACGGAGCCTGTGGCCTTCCACTGCTACGTCTGGACAAACATGATGGTCGAGAGGAACACGGACTCCCCCTGGTACATCCCCAAGAAGATGTACCGCAAGAGCGTCTTCTCTCGGTACTGTTCCGGAAGTGTGGTGCTCTTCGCGAGCAAGGTAATGGAGGCCGTCTACAACGCGTCGTTCGAGGTGCCGTTCATGCCCGTCGACGACGTCTACGTGACGGGCGAGGCCGCCAAGAAGGCCCGCGTGGGTCACGTGAGGCTGAACCGGTACTACTCGCTCTTCGACGACAGGTGGCGCGAGGTGGCCAGGGGAAAGTACCTGTTCGCGCACGTGTCCCGGGCCAAGAACCGGCGCAGGTGTTGGGACATCATCATGAGGGAACTGAGAGAACCAACGCTAGCTTTCCTGGACTACGAGACGTTCTCTCAAGAGGGCGCCACCAGTCTCAATCGGTCGGACGAGTCGGCAGCGGCCAATGACGAAGGAGGAGGTCCGCCTTCCGCAGCTAACTTGACATCGTACGAAATGAGCGCGAAGCCACCACTGTTATACGAAGACACGTACGTTCTGACTCGAGATGTGGCTTCGGCAAGCGTGGAATTTGAAAGTCAGAAAGCAGCTGGCACTAGTCACGGTGAGGTACATGTCCGGGACAGAGGAGACACTGTTGAACGCAGCGCGCAGAACAGTGGTGGCAACGTAGTTTCTCGAAGCAGAGGAGAACCGACGAGACGAGATGATGCTGACAGCGCCGCGTTTATCGTGCGTGGTCAAGGGTGAAGATGAAACGCTAACGATGTTAGGGTAAGAACAGTGTGTCCGTAAGCGACGAATGTGAATGGTGGCAGTTCTGAATCGCGACTTCGAGGCTCGACGACCTGGTCAAGGCTTATTCACTTGTCGATTCGCGACAGCCTCTGAAATGACGTGCTGACGCGATGTTTAGTCGGGCCAGCTGGTTCTGCGGCACCGAAGTTTCGAAGAACTCAGGCGCTGTGTGCTGCTTGTGAGGCACCTCACCGTGCTGTGATGACGTCACTTCCTCGTCAGTCTGAAGTTGACGCAACGCGCTCGAAAGCTTGTGGTGGTGCCTGGGAATAACAAAAGTGCTCCGCAGAAGCGACAATAAATAAAACACCACAAAAATTTCTAATGTTTTTTTTTTTTTTTCTTCAATCTGTAATGGTACACTTCGGTGACATGTATGGAGTGCTAAAAGCGTTAGTTGTGATAACATTTTAATGAAGCACGAACGAGCAGCACTAAATCAGTTTCGAATGGTAAATCCGTTCTTTCAAGAACTTCACATTTACTTACTTGGCGCTCGATGCTCACTATTATTGCAGAAAACTACGGCCGAATATCTCTTCAGTAATGTTCGCGCCGATATACCTTAGAAACGGTTACGTCAACATGTCGTCACAAATTTAAAGGTGATTTCTATCGTTTGGGCCGTTTTGGCGCCAGAAACGTTCTCGAAATTAGCTAAGTTCAATGCTTGGTTCTCTTAAAGTGCAACTTAAGCACTCTTCAGCGATAAGCAATTGGGCCAGAGCCCTGTTGACGACGTCAAAATGCGTGACGTCACGGCAGGCTCGCGCGGGGACATCTTGGGGACCGTGGTCCCCCGTCATTGGGTTCTGAATCTTTTTTTTGTCTGTCCAAACCTTCCCTCACGGTGACAATGACCGCTTTGCTGCGTCAGAAGTTGCAACTTGAACTATAAGGCAGCTTAACAGAGTATACCATGGTGGTACTTGGCCATTTCTGGTCCTTGCGCTACTAAACACCATATATCATCGCCATCAACATTATATTGATCGCTAGTGTCACTTTAATACGGCACACTTTCTATTAAACATATGACCAAATTTAGAGCTCATCATTTGATATCATACAGACCAACTTTTCCAGTTCGCGGCTAAACAATGCGAAGACGTTAGGTGACTGCATACGCTACAGTTAGGGTGTCAAAGTGAAAGCGTTACTATTAGAGACCGTTAATGGAAAGTCTGACTGGAAGTGCTTATTCCTCAACGCATTACCTCTGTCTCTACATATATTTAATTTCTTTACAATGACTGCTCTAAAGAATACAAATAAAGGCTGACAGACATTGCATTGACTGTCAAAGTTAAATCAATCGGCCTCACTTATCTAATCACGGCTCAAAAGGCAAGTTAATTCAGATCGGAATTAAAAAAAAAAGCGGTGATCAGAATAATATTGCCTCTCGTTGTCTGGAAGTACATACAGGGTACTCCAGCTTACTTAAGTCACTGTTTAAAGATGTTTAGGTGCGTTATACGAGGGCACAGCTAAAAGCATGACATTGACCACTCTACGTAGGAGATTACAAAATATTTTACCATTTTGTTTACTTGCACAGTTACACCGGTTCTTTTAATTTCGCAGGCTTTTAGTGTTTAGGCTTATCACCCACACCGAACGCTGTCTGATCCCCCTTAGCCTATTAAAGTGTAGCGACCGTCCGTCACCTCGTCGTCCCCGTGCCTCGCAATGCGGGTCATCGCCCCTTGCTCCGGAAATTCAGGTAACCTCGCCGTGCCTCGCGGTTGGGGTCATTGCCCCCCGCTCTCTCTTGGAACCGAGGAGGCTGGCCGACTGGAGCGCCACCACAGCCACTTGGTAAACCTGCTTTTACTTTTGAATAAAGCCAGTCGACTCTCCGTTCTCAAGTTGTCAAAACGTGTATTCCTCGCCTCAGCTAAACCTAGCACCCAAGAAAAGGAGCACGTCAGACCTTACGAAGTCACAGAACTGTAAGCTCCGTGTTAAATGATCAAAATATCGTCAAATTTGGAAGACCCGCTGACACAATTGAGAACTTCATTTGTAGATGTCTTCTTTAATCACATTTTCTAATAATGTTCCTTTTTCGTCTTTTCTTTTAGTGCAACGAAATTAACAACAATGGATGCGACGTGGTTCAACCGGTCACATTGATATTTCAATCCCTGTCAGTTTGCGTAGCCTATTTGGAGACAAGGTAGAGAGTACGGCGTCTTGAAAGTATACGCTTTGACGTCACCTTTAGTGCAAGCAACGAAATAAGTATTTCGGCAGACCCTACTGGCGTCAATTTTACCTGAAGGTGTATACAATTACAATACACGTTCGTATTTTTGTCGAAATTTGCTTGTTAAGAGCTGTTATTCAAAGCGCCGAAAAACGAAGAGGAACAGAAGTGTCGTCTGCTCACCGCTTCGAACAGACGAACAGAAAAACGGAAAACTAAGGAAAAAAAATTGGCTGAAAGCTTAGTTTGGTTAAGCCTGGAAGATTGCGAAAGCAATACCCTTGGCTGCGCCTTAATTCGGCTGATGGTGTGGACATGGTTGCCGTTTGTTAAACTTATGGATATACATCATCCGACATAGCGCAAGGCAGCGCGCCGACCACTGCGAAGAGCCGAGCTGTAGCCCCATTTATCCTCCTAGCGTGACGTCACACCAGCGAGCGCCCTCTCTCGGTAGGCTTCGCCATCGAAGCCGAGAGCTGGAGCCCCGTCTCTCGGTCTGGCGTGACGTCACACGGTCACGTGACGCGCAGCTGTGTAAGGAGGCGCCACGACCACCGATGGGCCGAAAGTGCGAGCAGTATTGCTTTCGCAATAAAACAATCGACGATGTTTCTGCTCTTTTATCGCGATAGCAATTGTATAGACAGTGCAAGCGAATTTTTGCCTTCACCGTCGGCGTTGCCGTAAGGCTCCATATATATATATATGCTACATGCCTATTTATGCTCTATATGCGCGGGTTATATATTGCTGCACTATTCTGTCGCTAAAGTTGCTCATACACGGTCTCACGTTCTCGACTCAATCATTCCATAGAACTTTGACAATGGCATGTAGCTCGCAAACAAGTGTAATGAAGCAGAACGTTCACAGCGTATGCTCCTTATCTTAAATCTTAATTCTCAGACGATTAAACATTAAATGTGCAAAACAATACCAGTTCTCAAACATGAAAGTGATGCCGTTTTACTGGCGCAGCTCTTTGCAAGCAGCGTAGCGGCGTCCGTGAGATGTCATTCCCTATACACGCGGCGTGGTAAAGCCTTTAACGTCTGCCAGGAATTTTGTCGCACACGCGTATATGTCGCGTCCGGGTTAGTGAGATTCGCGCATAGTTAGTACACCGTCTGAGAAGACGTGACGCTAAGCCTTGCTGTCACAGAGAATGAAGCTTCGCCCTTTGGGAGACACTGCCATCTTTTCTTTTTTTTTTCCAGCACTACCGCAAGCTGCACAGTTCAGGCTAAAGGAGCAGACGACACTACTCTTGCCGTGCGTCGTTCAACGTTTCGATCGACAATTATTTGCCAATCAGGCAACATTAGGAAAACTTCGCCGCTGTCTATGAATCTTGCCTTCCGAGAGAAAAAGAAATTCCCGCAGAAACTCCTCTGGGAGTTGTCCAAGTGTGCGTGAGCATTGTGCCACTTGCTCAGCTCCCCGCATCCCGATGTCTTTATCGATTTTTTGAAACTTGATCCGACCGGAGTGCAGACGACAGCGCTGCGGCGACGCGAACCGCTGCAGACGGTGGTGCAAAGTGAATTGATGGCACTAGCAAACTACTGCAGATGGCGGCGCCAGGTGCACTTACGACGTTCCCATCATTACAAGACATTATCGCTCTTTAGCGTCTTATCCATCCGCATCGAACGATTATCAACCGTGATCAACCATACTCTGGCGGCGGCTGCTTATGGCGCGGCCGCGCGGGCCCTATGTTGAAAGCGACCTGCGATGGGGTGCGCCGAGGACTGATAGCTTCGTGTGCGCTGTGTTCTCGCCGCTTCGCGTTGAAGCGACAGGCAGCGCGAAGGTGAATTCGTTTGCTGCTGCGCGCATGCTATACCCTGAATGCCATACGCGGCGGATGGACGGATGGACGAGCGGGTTTAGTCGTTGGGTAGTCATAGAAATGCTTACGCATTTAAACACATTGACGCCACTGGATAGTGATTTGTTACATTTTGTTCTTGCCTTCACTGCATGCGACGACAGTGTGCCCGGATCTATGTGACGTCGCACTCCTGCGCTAGACCATCACGTCTATACTAGAGAACCTTTTGCAAGCCACGACTGCGACCTCGGAAGTGTAAGCGACTTCGCTATGGTGTAGAAGCGTGAACCGTTTAGCTATAGTTGGTGCGTCATTTGAAGGCACAAGAGCGCTGAACTGACGTTGAAAAGAACGCAGATACAGACAGGTTCGCTATGTACTGTAAAGAACTATTTTTTTTTTTTACCTCTTTTCGTGACAGGTGAATGACAGCGACCGCGACGACTACTTCGCTTTTCAGATTCCAACCGAGCCTCGTGTATACGACAACGCGGCTTCTTCCTTTTTTTCTTTAATCTTTTTTTCCTGCTACTCATCAAAGTAACAAAATAGTGACTCGTATAAGCCAGCTTCACATTTTTATGATCGCTCCTTTGTATTTATTTTTTTTTTGCTGACACCGACCGATCAACGAAGCCCCGGCAGCTACCATATCTGAAAACAAGCCAGCGAAAAGGAAATTCGCCTTACTCGGCATCGTGAGAACGAAATTCGATTAGCTGTGTTACTCTAACAAGGCAAAGTTAGAATCTACCGACCGTAAAGATATTTTGACGTTTGACAAATTTCCTAACCTGTGTAAGAGTCAAGTTAACGAGTGTGCAACGGCGCGACATGTGCGCTGAAGTAATTTTAAACTGTCGAGTATTAAAAATTAAATTATCGGGTTTTACGTGCCAAAACCACTTTCTGATTATGAGGCACGCCGTAGTGGAGGACTCCGGGAATTTCGACCACCTGGGGTTCTTTAAAGTGCACTTAAATCTAAGTGCACGGGTGTTTTCGCATTTCGCCCCCATCGAAATGTGGCCTCCGTGGCCGGGATTCGATCCCGTGACCTCGTGATCAGCAGACCAACACCATAGCCACTGAGCAACCACGGCATGTCTGTCGAGTATAGACAATATTAGTTAACAGTGCTTATTGCCATGGTACCACGCAAGCGTTGATGCAACTGAAGTGTCGGCACGAGAGGAGTCAGCAAAAAAAAAAGAGAAAAGTTGAGAGTCACTCTCAACGACAAAAAGTTGAGTTTAGCACACGCTAATAAGGATGAGGGCGAAAGCCTGCGCTATCACAAGACATTCGTTAAAATGCTTGACATTCTCAATCGAACGCGTTGTTGCTTCCTACTGTTTTCTCCCGCCAAAGGTCGAGGACACGAGTGCCTTAACTCTATCTTAATTAAATGTGTATTTATCAACTTCGCCCATATAATTAACGCCAAAGGTCGTGGCTTCGACCCCCAATTCTTGTGCCATTGAATTTGCGGAAATATCGTGCAAGTTCACGTCGGAACATACGCGAAGTCGTACTGCGAACACATTCGCTGTCGATCGTCTGTCGAACAGACTGCGTGAGGTCGCTGTATATCTGTGAGGAAGTCGCGAAGTGTTTTCGATAGCGTGTATTCGTTTTTTTTTTGTTTGTTTAAATCGACTCGCCATCCCGGCCCTGCAAAAGTGTATGTCCAGCGAAGCTGTTGAAAACCGCCACTACAACTGCTGAGGCCGGTGTACACAATGCTTTATTGCTTTAGAGCCATCATCATCATCAGCCTGGTTATGCCCACTGCAGGGCAAAGGCCTCTCCCATACTTCTCCAACAACCCCGGTCCTGTACTAATCGTGGCCATGCCGTCCCTGCAAACGTCTTAATCTCATCCGCCCACCTAACTTTCTGCCGCCCCCTGCTACGCTTCCCTTCCCTTGGGATCCAATCCGTAACTCTTAATGATCATCGGTTATCTTCCCTCCTCATTACGTGTCCTGCCCATGCCCATTTCTTTTTCTTGATTTCAACTAAGATATCATTAACTCGCGCTTGTTCCCTCACCCAATCTGCTCTTTTCTTATCCCTTAACGTTACACCTATAATTCTTCTTTCCATAGCTCGTTGCGTCGTCCTCAATTTAAGTAGAACCCTTTTCGTAAGCCTCCAGGTTTCTGCCCCGTACGTGAGTACTGGTAAGACACAGCTGTTATAAACTTTTCTCTTGAGGGATAAAGGCAACCTGCTGTTCATGATCTGAGAATGCCTGCCAAACGCACCCCAGCCCATTCTTAGAGTAATGGTATAGTAATCGTAATTTAGAGTAGCGGTAGTAATGGGAGTAATGGTAATTTTGACAGCACGCCGCCGCTGGTCGTATTGCCGTTTCTTTTTCCGTTTGCCGTTCATCGTATATTCACGCTGCTCGTCGGGAGTCCTAACTATACGCGTTGCCTACTCATAGCCATTCTACAACAACAATGAAATCAGTTGCGATAGGCTGGTCATTTCATATACGAAAGGCTAGTGACGTCACTCTCCACCTAGCAAGCTGCCGTCGCCGCGGCAGCTTGCGCAGCAGTCATCTTCACCGGGAAACGTATGCGGGGGAGCGCGCTATACGTGCTTCGCGTTGCTATCTGGAGCAGCTTGTCACCAATTATGCGGCTCGGATGTTTGTTTCGTGCTCGTTCTTTATTGAAACGAACGCTGCTATGTACCTTGTACGCGTGGTTCCAAATAATTAATGTATGCACTGTTTCGCCTCGCTTTGCCGAGTCCTTGAAGCCTCTGCATATCGGGGGGGGGGGGGGGGGGCGAGCCACTACTCCTGGCCCTGTACTGCCGCCGGGATCGGCCCACATCTTTGCTAATGAACGCGGAGACGAAAAATGCCGACCTCCGAGAGGCTAATTAGCAGCTTCGCTGTAAAAAAAAAGATATAATAATAATTCTGTGGTTTTACGGGTCAGAAGCACGATCTGATTATGAGGCGCGCCATAGTGGGCGGAGGCTTTATGGCTTGCTGTAAAGCAGTGATTTGGGCTTGTTGGTAAGACATCGTGAGGCTTATGGCGCGTGAAAAAGACAAGGGCGAAAGTGAGACGTGACACACACAGGCGCTGTGTGTGTCACGTCTCACTTTCGTCCTTGTCTTTTTCACGCGCCGTAAGCCTCACTTTATGGATTATTTTCGATCACCTGACTTCCGTTGGCGCGCACCCAATTCGCGATACACGAGCTTTTTTTTTTTTTCATTCCACATCTCCGTCGGAATGCGGCGGCCGGGATCGAACCCGTGACCTTGTGCTTAGCAGCTCGAAGCCATAGCCACTGAGATATCGATAGCGGGGCCCGTGTCAAACGTGTTTGCCCAGACACGGCCAAATTGACCGAGACCATTGCCCACGTATTAAGGACGCCTATCCAGCTGGTGCAAGCGCCTGCGCCACATCTCTGGCTCGCTGCCATGGCTCGGGCATCCCGCGAGCACATTTGACCCACACGCATCCGGGGTTGTTACGGTGTGTTGATATCTATATGTTGAATCTATATGATATGATATGATATGATATGATATGATATGATATATTATATGATATGATATGATATGATATGATATGATATGATATGATATGATATGATATGATATGATATGATATGTCGATAGCGAGGCGTGTATAGACCACCTCCAGGCTTCGGCCGATGTGCGAACGTATCAAAATGGCTCACGATCAATGCATTGGCCTATGTCCTGCAGTGAAGCGCGAAGAACGACATCAGTCACGAACAGGAGAGCGGACCTTCTCCGGTCGTCAAACCGTTTGGTTTGACGGCCTAAGTGCGTCACACATGCGCACTACTACTGGAAAGTCCATGTACACACAAGACATAAAGCTGAGAAACCTGACACGCGAGAATATAGCCCATATATGTATATGCGAAAATGTGGCAAGGTTTGGGAAAGTTTTGCAAAGGTCTTAACTCACAGACAAGTGTCATATCTTTCAGAGGGGTGTGCAAATGCATTTTTTTTCTCCTTCTATATGTTTCGGTAAGTGCAGTTTACAGAATTGCGATACAGTTCTTTTTTTATTATTATTATTGCTGAATTACGGAGCTGTTAAGCTGATGCTTTAGTTTTCCCTAGCTTGTAAGCTATGCGATTTTCAACAGTTCCTAGAAATTATTGATAACCAAAATCGAAAAATCTGCTTCTTCTAGTAGGTAGATATTAGCTTCTCTCCTCCTTCTTCTTTTTCTTTCTTTCTTTTTTTGATGCAACTGACTTTATTAACTTCGGTGCAGTGAGCGCCGAGCAAAAGGCCATTTTTCCAATTCCGCGTATTTGGATAGGAGTTCCTTTGGTAAAGGTGAATTGAATTGCTAATGCCTCGACCAAGTGACATGGCTGAATGAACGGATGTGCCCCGCTGTATCTACTATTAATAAAGCACGCCGATCAACCGTTCCACACACACGCGCACACCCAGCTTATTTATGGAGGCAACATGCTTGAGGAATGAGCCAATAGGTCGAGTTGCCTTCAGGGGTCGTGGGGACACCTGTGGTTTCTTGGTTATTCATCTACGAGTCCATATGTGCATTCAGAGGGACGTGACATGTGTCATAGGGCAAGTTTCTTCATGCCGCAGATTACGGTACTTGTGGTTTCTTGGTGCTGTTTATTCAACAGTCTATAGACATGCAGCGTAGAGGCACATGCTGAGGGGGGGGGGGGGGGGCAGAGAGAGAGAGAGAGAAAGAAACGACAATTGAACTTGATTATAACGAGCGGGTTTATGCTCTAAAACTATTCACTAAGTCACTCAGAGTGGTGGCTCGATACGAGTGAAAAACGTTAATAAGGTGAGAGTTGATAGTTCGGCTAGTCATTCTGGCTGTCCTATTTCACTCGTAAGATCGCTCGGCCCTAGGCAATCAAAAACAGCGCAGCCAAAAGTATTGATGCACTCGGACATTTCTTTGAAGACACAGGCTGCACAAGGTGTTCTTTTTTCTTTTTTTTAGCTGAACCAAATTAGAAAAAAAATGCCTTTGGCAGATGGCACAATTCTAACCCTTGAACTAAATTACTTGATCAGGTGGCCATTACTCATACGAGAAATCAAAATGCTTAATTGAAGAATTGGCATAATCGCAGTAGCCACATACCTTCTAACATAACTGAATTCTGGGATTTTACGAGCCAGAACCACGATATGATTATTACGCATGCCGTTTGAGTTTATTGAACGCCACAAGGGGGGGCGGGGGGGGGGGTGAACACTGCAATGGGACCTCTCCAATGGGAGCTGGTTGGGGACTACGGATTAATTTTAACCGCCTCGGGTTCTTTAAATGCCCCCCGGTGCACGCTCCATGGGCGTTTTCTGCATTTTGCCCCCGTCGCCGCGACCGGGATTCGATCCCGCGCCCTCGGCCTTAGCAGCGCAGCGCAGCAAAGCCACTACGCCACCACAGCGGGTCCTGATTACCTTTGCATAAATTATTCTACGGCACGCAATTGAATTTATCACGTTAACCGGCACTGGCGGAACCATCGCAAGGCTTGCACTATCGAAACGTCGTGTCTTCTTTCCGCGTCAACGCCGCGCGCCATGCTTCTACAAGCAGCGCCGATCTTCTTCATCATACAAGTTAATCAGTGTAGTTATGCAAGCTATTCAATTAAGCATTACGATTTCCCGTAGAAAAAGAATGACCCCGCTATCAAGGATCAAGGGTTAGAACGGTGCTATCCGCCGCAGGTAAGTTTTTAAAACTTGGTGCACTTAAAAAAAAATAATAAGACACAAACACACACACGTGCATACTGTACACACAAAACATGTCTTATGTGCTGAAGGAGGTAAACACATGTAAGCCGCGGACTGACTTCCACCATTTGTGTTTGTGTGCGCTTGCTGCCTAAAATGCGTGTCCGGCTCGTGTTTAGGTGCCGGGTCTTCTGCCGACGAAACCTGCTTCTGACTGTCGTGTCTATGTCCACGCGTGTATTTATTTATTTATTTATTTATTTATTTATTTATTTATTTATTTAAGTACCCTAAGGGCCCGTTAGGGCATTACATAGGAGGGGGGATGAAAAAGTTGAAGCGTAAGTGGAATGCGTACAATTCAAATGTATGAAGGCATTATAGAAACCATAAAAAAATGATCTAAACGTCTGTGACGTCACACAGATGACGGATGAAGAATACACGGATGACGTCATTGTGACGTCATCCGTCTATTTTTCCTCATTCGTGTGCCGGTTCATCTCGAGCCTCGCCCCTGCCCTCGTGTGCGTGTTCGTGAAGCAGTATTGTACGCGTGTTACATGAACAGGTATTACATAGTGCGAAGCTT
Source organism: Dermacentor andersoni (assembly GCF_023375885.2). Lineage (NCBI taxonomy): Eukaryota > Metazoa > Arthropoda > Arachnida > Ixodida > Ixodidae > Dermacentor > Dermacentor andersoni. The sequence goes on along the minus strand of NC_092821.1, from coordinate 121,622,755 downwards.
CAACCTGTCCTCGCTTTTTATCCCTGTAAGTTCAAGCGTGTCCAGGACTGTATGCGGACTTTTCATTTGAGTTTATTTAGCTTACTCCCGCTCTAGAATACCCAAACCTGTGGCGTTTCTGCATATCTTACAGCACTTTCCCTGTCGTTATTACTATTGTGCGAAAAGGAATCGCCGTCACCCTTATCCGAGCGACCAAATCTTTCTCTTTATTACTTCAATAAAAAGAATTACGACGACTTCATCCAGGCCACACGTCGTGGCCCTTGTGGAATTCCTTGTTGTCATTCATCTATCCGTCCAAGTAAAGTGCAAGCTTTAGAGGCACGTGACATGCGTGATAGAGCGACTTGGCTTGTGTGACACGTTGTGGTACCTGTTGCTTCTTGGCGATGGTTCCGCTCGTCCGGGCATGTATTTTAGACACATACATATACGCTGGAGAGATGCACGACGTCACACAGACCAGTAACTTCAGGCTGTACTCGCCGTTTCTCGGCAATGTCTTAAATGGAAAAGCGCGCCACGTGCTGCTCTTGAGGACATTCTCACTCAAGTTCTTGAAACTTTTGCTATGGAGAAATACAAGTGGGAACGTTACCTATTAGGTATGTATTATTGAGATTGGCATCCTTCGGGAACTTCACGCACTTCCAAGGCTCTATCTGTCTGTCTCTCCGTCTGACCGATATATATATATATATATATATATATATATATATATATATATATATATATATATATATATATATATACACTCGTTCTTTTCTGAACATATATTCACAAACGCGCCACGCGCGGACTTCGTGGCGGCACCGCTAGGTGGCGCTGCGTTTATTTAGTGGGAATGAGGCAGGGGTGCCCTTTATACCCACTGCTGTTTATGACGTACATGGAGAGGACGGAAAAGACGCTAGAGGACAGTAACACCGGGTTTAATCTCTCGTACAAACAGGCGGGTGCAGTAGTAGAGCAGCAGCTTCCAGCTTTCAACCACATTGTGTTGCTAGCTAACAAGGAAGGTGATATGCAATGTCCGGTTATGATATATCGGTGGACAGGAAGGCGATAATATCGCTCCGAAATTTAGCGTTAGAAAAATCAGGTGTTACGGTATTCAATGAAAACAGTGAACAGAAGACAGTGTCGATTCAGCGACAGCAAATACCTCGGGTGAAAAAATATATATACCTTGGCATATGGATAAACGAAACGATGTGGAAACAGAGGAAAAACATAGAAATGCGGCCATAATGAAACACAGAGTGCTTTGGGGATACAATAGGTACGAGGTGCTCCGGGGTATGTGGAAAGATGTAACGGTTCCAGGACTTACATTCGGAAACGCGGTTGTTTGCTCGAAATCAGGGGTACAATCAGGACTCGATGGTAACCAGATGTCAGTGGGACGCCTCGCATTGGGCGCTCACGGGGAGGCTACAAATGGAGCTCTGCACGGTGATATGGGCTGGACTAGTTTTCAACTGAGGGAAGCTAACAATAAAATTGATTATGAACAGCGACTGACGAATATGGAAGAAAGTAAATGGGCTGGGAGAGCGTTCACTTATTTGTACAAGAAAAACATTGATTCACAGTGAAGGAAAAAAACTAGGAAGCTTACCAGCATGTATGCGGCCTGTAGGGTGGGCAACACAGCAACAAAGAACGTCAAGCGGGAAGTCAGAGAGGCTGAGATAATCTCATGGATGGCGGCAGTGGGGAAGAAACCTGCTATGAGTAAGTACTTAAGAGGAAAATATGAAATCAGGGGAGGAACAATTCAGGAATAATTCAATTCAATTTCTCAATTCAGGAATTCAGGAAGAAACAAATCAGGAAGAAACAAGGAAGTATCCCTTGAGCGTGTTTCCGACCGGCTTTTTTGTTTGTTTGTTTGTTTGTTTGTTTGTTTGTTTGTTTGTTTAATGTTTAACGACCAGTGGCCGAGTACGCTTCCTTGTTAACGTTTTCAGCGATCTGAAATTCAACGCAGATGTCGTGCCAGGTCGCCGTCGTCCACGAACAATGAATAGCTTTTTTGGGCCAGCTGTGTATGATCGATCGAAAACCTCAAGACGTCACTAAAACTGTCATATGTCCTTAGCCTTTTCGTTGAAAAATTATTCGTGAAGGTAAAAAAAACACCGCTAAGGCGGCTGTCACTTCGTGAAAGTCGTCTCACGCGTGATAGGTGGCAGGCTACAGCGCGACCTTTGCAGTTCGATGCGTAAAGCGCGCGTCTCCGAATGTCAAAAGTCTCTAGCACACTGCAAGGTAATTGTTTTCTTGAGCCGGCATCAACGGAAGCCATGAAAATGAGCTGTACCGCAGGTCGGCGCTTTGTTGTGGCAAGAGTCACTTCAGGGAGAAGGCGCTTACGAAGAGGACTCTTAGGAACGATCAAAGGTAACGAGCTTACATAATTAACGTAAGTTATGATAACACGTATTTACAGACAGACAGACAGACAGACAGACAGACAGACAGACAGACAGACAGACAGACAGACAGACAGACAGACAGACAGACAGACAGACAGACAGACAGACAGACAGACAGACGGACGGACGGACGGACGGACGGACGGACGGACGGACGGACGGACGGACGGACGGACGGACGGACAGACAGACAGACAGACAGACAGACAGACAGACAGACAGACAGACAGACAGACAGACAGACAGACAGACAGACAGACAGACAGACAGACAGACAGACGATAGATATTAGATTTCGCCCCCCTGTCAGAGCTTACTGGGTGTTGAGGGGCCAGCTCGCCTTGGGTCGGTAAAATGTCAACAACTTCCAGACATCTGTGCAGGTGAGCATTTGTGTTTCGTTCTGATCAGTTCTGATCAAAACGGCTGACGGTGCCGCGTGCCAAACTCCTCATATTTAGGTAAGTATGCACAGGGTCTGTGAAGGTAGTCGAGTTCGTGAATGTACAGATTGTCTGCACGGCGATAGACTTGGTATCGAAGTGTGTGAACTCTGGAAATTAGAGCCACGTACTGGATAGGCAGTTGCACCCACCTAAAGGAGTATCGAGCACGCCCTTTCGATTTCCACAGTTCTAGAAATTGAGCACCTCCACTCCGATTGGGGAGTGCAAGGGGAGTGACTGTACTCCATCTATGAATACGAGAGCTTTCGGAAATGGAGTCAAGTACGGGTCAAACAGTTCCACAGTTTCCAGCCCTCCGTTTCCTTCGTACAGTGTTGTCAGGTTGTAATCCTCGTTAAAGCACTCTTCTCTCCGTTTCTCTTTGTTGCAGACTCTTGTCTGACGAACTTCACGTCAACCGCCAAGCGATGGGTGCCGATCCTGGGCCTCGGCGCGGTCGTCTACGTCGTCTTCTGGACCATGGGTTACAATCCAGTCGGCTCGCCTTCCCTACCGTACACGACGCGAGGCGGCGCAACCGTCGCCGTCGCGGAGAGCTCCTACGCCAACGAGCGGGACAGTCGAGCTTCGCGACAAAGTTGGGGCCTTTGGTCGGATAGTTCAAAGACGGACGGTTCTGCCGACACGCCCGCGCGAAGTGAACAAGCTGAAACAACGTCGAAGCAAGGACGACGATCCGAGACAAAACTAGCGCCAGTAGACTCGACGAAAGCTCTGGGGACGACGTCGTCGTCGGAACTGTTGAGACCGATAACAGCAGTGGCAGTGACGTCACCAAGACCGCCGGCAACGAGAGCAGCGGGGACAACAACAGCGAATAACGACGTCGGACATACGTGGACCCCGTCCGATGAATTGTTTCGAGGCTACAGCAAGGTACCTTTCCCGCTGGAGAACGTCACTAACTTACCCAACGCCTTTAAAGTCGTGTCAGACTGCCGGTGGGACCTCGACTACCTCTTCTTCGTCCACACGGCAGCGACTCACTCGGAACACCGGCGGGTCCTGCGGCAGGTCGTGGGCAACTCGACGTACGGCGCCAAATACAACTGGACGGCCGTGTTCTTCGTCGGCATGTCGCCCGTCGACAAGGTCGCCCGCAGTGTGGCCTCCGAGGCCGAAGCCAACGGCGACGTCATCGTGCTGCCCTACCTGGACACGTACCGCAACCTGACGTACAAGTACGTGTACGGCATCAAGTGGACCCTGGAGTACTGTCCGCGGGCGCGCTACGTCCTCAAGCTTGACGACGACATCGTCGTGCACCTTCCGTCGCTGATGAAGAAGCTCGCCGGCGGCAAACCCCCGGGCTCGCCGCCGTCGTCGTCGCCCACGAGTACTCCCCCGAAGTTGTACTGCTGCGTCTGGAACGGCATGCCGGTCATCAGGCAGACGGCGCTGCCGTGGTACCTGTCCGAGAAGACGTACCCGAAGAAGGTGTTCCCCAGGTACTGCTCGGGGAGCGCGGTGTTCATGGACTCGGCCGCCCTCCGACCCCTGTACAACGCCACTTTCGCCGTGCCGTACATACCCATCGACGACGCCTACGTCACGGGAGAGCTGGCGGCCGTGGCGGGCGTGAAGCACGAGTCGCTCAACCGGTTCTACTCGTTCGTCTCCGCCAAGTGGCCGTCGGTGGTCAACGGCTCGCTAATGGTCGTGCAGGTGTCCAACGCCGAGCAGCGCTCGCAGGCTTGGAAGTCCGTGGCAGCCGCGCTCGACAAACAACGGACAGCTGCCGTGACGTCGTCGTCGACGTTATCGCCTACGGTCACGCGAGGTACAGGAGCATCTGCGACGGTCCCTTCGAGGGCCACCGCAAAAAGTTCGCCGAGTGTAGTGAACGTAACTTCTAGGACTCCTTGACGAGGTGTGCCGATAGCGCTAGATTCATTGCGGATCTCCGACTAGCGAGTTCGGGGAAGAAAAAAAAAAAGCAACGTGTGGTAGGACAGAACTAACTTGTAGGGATAGTGAAGCGCATAGTTTATTCACTTTCAAGGCGCACATCTTGTATGCCCCATGAAGCGAAAAAATCCAGCGTCCGTCCGGCGTTAACATCCTGTATTACCCAAATCCACGTGACCTAGTGATGATGTCACGTCCCCGGCGCTGGACCAGCGGCGGCTCGCACTGCGAAATCCCACGGCGAAGTGAATGAAGGTGCGTTAAGGTGGATAAAAGTGGATTAAGGTGGATTAAGGTAGAGTTTTAAGTTAAGGGCGATAACTTGGAGTAGCCAATGTGCCATCGCATTCAGATCACGTAAGGATACTTAAGTGCCTGTCAACTTCTTGTTATTTACTCTATGTTTGCGCTCTTTGCTAGTGAAATACGTGGACCCTGTCTCTTCTGTATAGATGCACCAAAGCCGATGGTTACTTGGTCCTTATCTTCGCAACGGTATATGCTTTAATATGGGCGACCTTGTGGTTCTAGACTTATATTAACAAAGAAGTTTCTACTCTAGAAAGAGTCATAAGAGTGGGCATCGGCTCATCGCGCTAGCTGGCGCATAAAACGAGAAACACAGGCGCGGTATGACACTATACCATCCACGCATATGAAGTGCAGTGTGTCGGAAATATGGCAGCTCAGAGTGTTGTAACCTGTTTGAAACTTCTTGGATGCGATTGTTGGCACTACCGGTTCTAGACGTCTAATAGACGTCTAGACGGTGTCTTCAGCTTTAAGTTATGAACAGATGTGCATCTAAACCGCACCAATTAACCGTCAAATGACGTGGTCGCACCAACAAGACGTACGGCGAGCTTGCAAGTTTTCTCACAGGTTTTCGCGCACTCTTGGCAACTCTACGAGTATAGTGCCGACGTCGGACGCATCGCATGATTTTCGGCGTAAATCTGTTTTAAACCACTTAAGAGTCACTCCTTACGGGATGTTAATTTTTGAATAGTGTTTTATCACATCACCACTACGACGTAGCTGACAGCAGCAGTACTGGTGAAGACGTTTCACGGTGCTTTGATCAACCATAACGTGTCACAGATTTGAAAAAAGAAAGAGAGATACAAATATCCAAAAGTGCCCACACAGGTTCTTTTGTTTACGACACGTTTACATCTGTACACGTGCGATATACGATAGTTCTGGGCACTTTGTTTGAGCACACTGTGACGAGAAGTCACTACCACCGCTGCTGCTTGCATACAGGCGTGTACAGTAAGGTCATCTGTTAAAGACAACACTTAATTATAATGTTGGCACTGACTATTACTAAGATTAGACGGGGGGGGGGGGAGGGGAGCATAGTGATTTTTCATCAACTAACGCTGCAGGTTTCGTTGTCTTTCTTGATTGATTTAGAGTACATCGCAGGGCTCCATCCCCAAAGAGCAGTGAGTGAGGGGGATACAAATTAAGAAGGTAGAAAAGTGTATTCGTAGAAAACTCAAACACAGCGAAAATTTCATGAAATCATGCAAGAATGAATACTAAATAGGCGTTCTGTTTAAGAGTGGACCGTACTGTATGCACCGATGAATCTCTGCACGTCTGCGCTGGCAACTCTTCGAAGCGCTTAAAAATGTTTGCTCTTGTTAAGCAAAGGTGCCAAGCTAACCTCGAACGGCTCCTTTAACAATTTTGTGAATTAATCTGGCCCTTACCTGCATTCACAGCAAAACACAATATCCTTCTCGGCACTGCAAAGCGGTTCGTCTATTGGGGCTCCAAATGAGGTCATACGCCGTTTGGCTCGCCCCCCGCCCCCCCCATAGTCCGTACGGCACCAATATTTACATATCAGCTCACGTGACGGGAGCTATTGGCATTGCAACCGCACAGAATATTACTTTGTGTTAAAGTAACTACTGTATGGCCAGTGGTATTATCTACGCACACAGTGCTGTGTTCATTTCTTTCTTTCTTTTTCCCTCGTATTTCTTGCTTCTTTTGCCAAAAGGTTATTTTTATATCGTGATATTTACGTCCACGTTACTAAAAGTGATGAGATTAAGTTGGAAGTTTTCAACTACTCAAAGATGTGAAAGACGGCTATAGCAAAGTGAACGTTCACAGGTGGTGAATGACCTGCCTTGCGGTACTTATATCGACGACGATCCCAACTGTGAAGAGCATTTTACAAATTCGACTGAAAGGGAACGTTAAACACGTTATGCGGCCGAACTTGATCGCAGCTATAGCCTGTCATGTGCTTTGTCATGTGTTTTGTACGGTCATTATACGCGGTTTCGTGAATCTGCTGTTGATTTGTTCCTATTGTCTTTTTTATTTGTACGCGCCTGTACACTACGCCTGTGGAAAATCTTACAAACTTCACTTTGAAAGCGTGTACCTTCAAGAAACATTGCGCATGTAGTATGTGTTTTAACTTAACTGCGACTAGTCAGTAACTGTCACCTTCTGGTGCGCAGGTGTTTAAAATGGTGGGACGAGTGTGTTGTTTTATTTGTTAATTTTGCTTTGCTTGTGCGTTTTTGCTGATAGATAACGACCACGGTACAATTGAGAAGAGCTTGTTTATCAGCAAGTTTTGAAGACGTGGAATCTTAAGAAACATTAGACATTGGTAAATGAATTTGACTCTTCAATACATGTTCAGTCACTGCCGTCGTGATGTACACTTGTTATAAACGGTTTGTTGAATGTTTTATTGGGTTTGTTTATTCTGGTTCTTTCTCCTTGTGCGTTTTTGTTGTTGTTAAGCGACCGCCATTCAGTTGTGAATATCTTTTTACTAATTATATTCAAAAAAGGCAACATTTAAAAAAAGTCGTAGCAGGTGTGGATGAACAACGCACTGCAACTACAGCCAGTTGCATTCCATCCTGATGTACGCTTACACTATAAACGGTTTGGTGATTGCACAGTGCATCTCACTGGTGTGTTTCGTTCGTTTTGTCTGCACGCGCGTGTCGACGTGACCAAAGGCGAATCGAGCTGCGATTTTCGTTGCACCCCCTCGTCTGTTACCGGCGACAAAGCAACTTATAGAGGCGCAAGTATTTGAAGCTTACGGAACATCGGTGACGTGGATGCCGAAAGCAGAGCCGGTATAGCCACATCTTGTGGCACTCCCTTGAGCCACATCGGGCTGGAAACATTTTTACTCGTTGTTGTCGCCCTACACGAATGTTTCTCGCTGAAGCAAGGAGGTAAGAGCTAGCGCACGTGCGTCAAAACATTACGCGTCGCCGAAGCAAGGAGGTAAGAGGTAGCACGTGCGTTATAACACCACGTGTGGTCGCCATAACCTTTTCGACGGCGACTATAAGCGGAGCGCAACTCGTCATTGCGGTAGCAGTTGTGTCGCGCTCCTGCTGAGCTCGGCGACCGGAGGCGGCGCCACCAGCGCTTGTGCTCGCGTCTACGTCACCGCGACATTCCGCCCGCGTGCGTTCACGCACAGGTCGACACGCTTCAATCGCTGCGTGTTGAGAGTGCCCACCCACGAGACACTTTTGAATCTACTCGCGGAAACGGACGTCACTATTACTCGTAGTACTTTAAAGTCGATGCGGACGCGTTTGTAGGTGTAAGTCGGCTCGACTAAGTTTTTCAAGATGGCGCTTGACGCAAAGTGCCTCGAGCGGCCGGTCGCCCGGCAATTTTCCATCTATTGGCGAAGTTCCTTCACGCTCGGAAAAACACCTTAAAAATAAATAAATTATGGGGTTTTACCTACCAAAACCATGATCTGATTACGAGGCACGCCGTAATGGGGAACTCCGGAAATTTGGACTACCTGGGGCTTTTGAACGTGCTCCTAAAATCTAAGTGCGCAGGTGTTTTCGCATTTCGCCCCCATCGAAACGCGGCCGCCGTGGCGAGGATTCGATCTCGCGCGACCTCGTGTTTAGAAGCCCAGCACTATAGCCCCTAAACAACCACAGCGAGCAAAAACACTTTTATGTGGCGCGTATTCAGCAACAGAAAGCTGTATCGGGAGTTTATGATGTTCCTCCACAATTTTCTCATTCGCGCTGCTAATCTGACTATAATATTTGAGAAGTTAATTAATTAAGTATAATTATGTAATTAGGCGGACGGCAAACAACAATCTGAGATTCTCCAAGCGACGGCAAACAACATTACCTTGGTTCTGTCCACCTACGTGACATTTGCATATTTCAAAATATTGGTTCACGATAGTTGGGACACACCGTATAGTCACAACCGTAAGACGCCAACACACGTACATCTTCGTCTGTTGGCATCTTATGATTGTGGCTAACAAAAATCGGCTGTAAGTATATATATATATATATATATATATATATATATATATATATATATATATATATATACAGACGCATAGGATACTCACATCGCAAGAGCTGTAACCGTTCGTTGCAGAACACTATATAATTTGATTAATATGATTCATGACCATTTTCTACCAAACCACGTATGCTTCGCATTGATACTAACTGGAGTCGAGTCGGCTTAATAGATTTTCTTTTTCTGGATGCTATTCTTCTAAGTGTCCCTTCAAGATAAAATACGCAGCAGTTGGAAGTTGTCATTCATCCTCGTCGTGTCACCTTTTTTCATGCGACTTCCTTAGACGTTCGTGCTTTACACAAAAACGAGAGGAAGAAAATGAAAATAAAAGGAATTAAGCGTCCCGTCGTCGACGTTTGACTCCGTGTTTTCGCCGAGTCGTGCCATTTCATTGAGTGGCGCGTCGAAACTTCCTTAGAAGTGCGAAACGATTCGCGTGTGCGAAATCGCTGTACTACATGCGCGCATGCGACATGCAGACGGCAGGCATTCTGCATGGCTATATGAATGTGGCCGCAGTAATTTGTTTGCTTCCACGCGTACTTGCATACACGTGGCCTTTCTCGCAAAAGAGCACAGTGGGCGGCGAATGTACGCGCGTGATCGACCCACGTGTTTTGTCGAATCGCGGGCTTGTCAAGTATATCCCTGACCGAAACGCGAAACCTTTTGCCTTCGCGCCGTGGCCTGATAGACTTGCCCGCGCGCCATGCTTTTCGATGTCGTCATCGTGTAAACTATGAAGACGGTTTCGCGAAATCGCGGACTTCCGATCCACGTAACCTGCGCAGAGTGAAAAGCGCATTCAGGAAACGAAGGATGGATGGATGGATGGATGTTATGAGCGTCCCCTTTGGAACGGGGCGGTGGGTTGCGCCACCAAGCTCTTGCTACTATGTTGCTACTATAGCCAGTCAAAGTAGATGAGCGCTGGCGGCAAGGCCGGGTTTAGTCCTCTGCGGCGTAAGCGTAATAAGAAAGAATTCAGTTGAGTACAAAATTCACGTGCAAGATGGGACTACGTTGTGAAACAAACAAATCACGCGGCTTGTTAATTCTACTCAGACAGCATCGAGGTGTGATGACTTCACAAACGTGACGAGTACTTTTCAGCGAAAAATGAAACAGAAATACCCTACGGCATTATGAAGCAACTATTAGCAAATTCTCGCCCAGAACTACCTATTTTATAAACACATTTCCCCCAAAACCACAATATCTAAGATGCCCTCGGGCGAAAAGAATAAAACTGTTAAAGAAGCACTTGCTTGGTACCATTGCGCTAAGAGACAGCGTGATTTATACCCTTTACAAATGAGACAGGGTGAAATCCTCGCTGCTCAAAAGGATCAACAAGAGTTATGCATGAAGCAACTAGCGACAGTTAAACATGTGCGAAGCCACGCATAAAATTGATATAAAACATGAAGTGCGCGAAACCGGGCCACATAAAACCAGCAATTTCCGTTTTTGCAAACTTCAGTAGCTTTAACATACAACACAATGCGCTCGTGCAGTCGTGCTGCCTAGCTAGCGCAACGCGGTAAAGAAGCGGAAAACAATGTAAGCAGCGAACGACATTCCGAACTTTAGCGAAATGCCTTTAAACCTCATGCTGCACTGCAGACGAACTTCGTCGCGTGCGCGTCTAACTATGATCGAGTGGAAAAAAACAGCGACGCGACAAAGGAAAGGATGAGAACAAGAAATTTCCCGCCGAAGCGACGATCCATTGCTACCGTTGCTCCCGCTGATGAGGCTTTGCGGGGAATGATTAGAACGGTATCGCCGGTACGTTTTCGCCGGTATTTGAGCCCCCCACTCTGCAACAATTCTTCTTCGACATTCCTTGAAGCTTCGGCCACCCCACACATGCGAAGGGTGTTGCCTATCTTGCTCTGAAAACGTTAATAAGACAGAGAAGCGCGACACGACAAACTACGGCGCGCAGCTGGCTCCTCTCCCGTGTGTTCTGCGCAAGGCCACCACCAGTGGCGCGTCCATCGGCGCGCACTACGCGTATAGTCACGCCATATCGCTCGCAGTGCTCGTGGCGGCAGCGGGAGGAAGAACTCTGCCTTCCCTCCGCAATATATACTTGTGCGGTCGAAGTGGAATTAACTATAGGCCTGAGAAGACGCCGTCAGAACCCACGACGTCACGCCGTCGAAAATCCGTGACGTCACCGCGATCTGGTGGGGGTCAAGGCGACGTATACGCCACCATTTGTCTTTCGTTCGTTCGTCCTTCCTGGCTTGCCGATTAACGCCTGTCCCCACGGTAAAAAGCATGAGGTAAATGCGTGAGCGCGAGCACGCTAAGAGCATGAGAAAAACAATGTCTTTCTCAGCAGTTCGTCCCACCTCTTTTTCCATATCGGGTACGTTTCTAGCCATTTCCGGGGGCCAACCCCGAAGATTGTGCAGTCCAAAAATGTGCGCCGATATGTGCTACTGGGCATGTAGGTATATGTCCCTGGGGCCGCTTGGGTCGCCGAAGCGACCCCCGACGAAGCCGTCGTTGGGTATCGAATGTGAGCCAAGAGAAGGCACACGAATGGAAGACGGATCCCGCTATATATAGCTGCCGGTGATGTCATTGGTTTCGACAACGTCGGCTTCTGGCCTAGATTCGCTCATCCCTAAAGAAGGATTCCGTTGTGCCACAGATTCAACCTGTGGGAGGATTCGGGAACGATTTACGCGCGCCAAAATGGTCCTAATTGGTGGCGACCAAATCCACGCCCCAGCGACCGAAGAAACGCGTATTTATATATCGTGCGCGATTTAACGCATCAGACAATTGATGATTGTCGAACGTAGAACGGTATATACTGGCACGGTGAATACACGCGTCAATAACATCCCTAACCAGCGTCTTGCGACTTGAGCGAAATAAGTAGGCTGTTGAAAGTCTAGTATGGAGAAATAAAACAGCATCAAGTGTTACCTTTTGTAACCCGTGCAGAGAAGAATCTTCAACGAAGGAGGATTCAAACGGAAGGCAAATGAAGTGAGATACGGCGCTGCAGTATAGCGTGCGTATATGGAAACGGATGTGTAACATCGCGGAAGCAAAGAAATCGCGAGACTAATTGCCATACAGACAAATGTGCAAGGCCAGCACCACCCCTTGCAAGCGGGAGAAACAAGTTATCGCGTCGCATTATCGCGTCGCACCCACAGTGCCGGACAAAAGCTGGCGAAGATCCCGTGGAGTATCTAAATATTCTTTCGCGCGCAGTGGAGAACTTGAAGTGCATAAACCAATTGGGCAGGTGAAAAACGCATTGCAAACTGTTGCTCCCGCAAAAAAAGAAGGGGGGCGGGGTATTTCCACAGCTCTTCCACGCCAGGCCTCAACTTCCTGCCAAAGTTTTGTACCCCACACTGACCAGTGTAAGGTATTTGTTGCGAAATTGATCAAGGGGTACGCAGGTAACGCACAGGCACCGGTATCCCAGCGAATATACCGGCAAACAGCGGCGCAGTCACAGCTGCCCACTGACCAAACCAGAATCCTCGCAACTTACCGTAATTCACAAACGCACCTGTGGCTGAACAAAACGGTTGCGTTAGGTACATGTTACTTGTTCGACACGTTTCTCATGTTCGCCTATAAACGCGACATGGTCGGCGTAAGCGACTACTTTGACTGATGAAGTGCCGTATTCAAAGCCGCGGCCACCGTATTCTGCGAAATGACACTGAGGTACAAAGTTCTACATAAACAGCGAAAAGTAGGGGGTCAAAGTTGAAACCCTCACGGAGGAGCGAATATACAGACAGAAGCCGAGAAAGTGCATTTACAATTAATCGAAATTTTAATCGTCTCGTTTAGCATTCGTACTTTGAGAATGACAGCAAAGAGATTATTTACAGGAGAGCTTGTAAAACAGCATAACCTGGACTATACACAGAAGCGATGAGTTCTGCAGTATGTGTAAGGGAGCTTGCAAGCTTATGACACGGAACGTTACAAGGGTGCACTTATTCGGCCCCGTGAAGAGCGATTCCTTCGCGAGCGACCGAAGTTTTGACGGCGCCATGAAACACGGACGCAAAGGTCCGCCATTACACAGTTCGTGCATCGGCTGCCGTTACCCCGTAAGTACAGTGTTGTGGCTATAGTGAATTAAGCACCCCACCCCCCATCACTGTAGTCAGTTCCTTAGCGGCAAACGAAAGACGCGTGCGTCTATTTGTCGTACAAAAATCCCTCACGTGACCTGATCCTAGGTGCCTAGGGACAGCATCATTTAGGGATTTTCGAGAAGGCGCGATGCTGGCGCCGAGCGACGCCGTGGCGTGTTCGTCCTCGGCGTGATCGTTCTCTGGGCCGCGCGTTGTTCAACATTGCTCATGTAATCGTGCGTGCGTTGCTTGTGTGTTGGTTGTAGGTTCTGTGTTACTTGGCGGAAAGCCGTGAGTAGTGGCGGTGCGGCAATGCGGCTTTGGCCTCGATGAGGTCTGGCACTACAGAATCTGCGTTGTGTGACACGTGCTTTCTTGAGAACCCGGCGGTGGTGACAATTGAAATATCGAAGTGGTCTAGCGCCTCGGCAGCGAAGTTCTGCGAACCGCGATGTGGCGTCGCCGTGTCCGACTTTGCTTAACGGACATCGAGGGATGTGCTGCTCGCTGCAAGTCATGTAAATGCAACTGCGTCGACCGCCCATTGTTCAGCGCTGAATGTGTGTTTGGTGTGCTGTGCTTGAAACGATTGATGCAGCCGTGCAGCGGGGGTGGCGGAGGAGCAGAGTGGCTTAGGGTTTGCGCGTTCACATACATGTGCTCCCGTCTTGGTCTCATTAACGGCTGTCGCGGGATTGTGGTGTGCTAGCTCCTTGCCTAGTATGAAGTTTACGACGCTAACACACAGCATGTTCACGTTTTTCCGCGCTATATGTCATTTGCATGACGGCCGAGTTGAAAACGAGACATATAGTGGTCTTTGCGTTTGTGTGTTGTAAATTACTTTCTATTGTGGAAGTTCTGGGAGTCTTATTACGCAAGGAGTGCGAACGTAAACATAAACACATATGTGTGTCTGCAATTTTGAATTACCCATAATACCCTTTACAACTGATAAGTGGGCTACACGGCCTGTGTGAATTAGCTACCGTATATTGCGACGCTCTTCCGTGTGGTAGACTGATGCATGGTGCGCGTTTACTTCTTGCTGTTGTAAAAACCACTTGTTTATTCACTCAATACAAATGTACGGCTTCTTCGCCGCAGTACATTTTAGTTACGCGGTGAAGCATACTAAAAGTGGGAGGGGGCCGCTATCAGCCAGCATAGTATGTCCACTTAGGTGACCTGAGAGGCGGTGGCTGCGCAAGTGTATAATTGAAGAAGTCTTATTATGTCCAGTGACAGTGGCCCCTTTTCACTTTTAGTATGCTTCACTGCAGTACATTGCTTAGGCTTCACCGCGAAATAATAGTGTATTGCGAGAAAGATAATCGTAAAAAGCCTAATTATGCAACGTTTCTTTTGTAGCTTGCTACACCGCAATACAGGGGTGTAAATAAGCATCGTGCAGTAAAGCATACTAAGAATGGAAAGGGCACATAGGTTTACACTGTGCTCATTACTTTCAATTGTGACATAATTTGCAAGTGCATCTGTGCTCGTGGTAAGCTTCATTGACAATTCTTTGTACATTACAAATTAATATTGCAATGAAGCTTACTAAAGCACATTCGCCATTATGGTACGTGTTATTCACCTTCAATGCAGGAGCACAATGCGGATTCTTGCCCCTGCTTTTGGCTGGACTGCACATGCTCTTTGAGAATTGATTCATTGTTCATATGCGCACTGGTACTTTACTCTAAACTGGAGGGCTCAAGTTGATATGAAAGCACAACTTTTATTAAGGGGACAAGATGTTGCCAAGATGGTTGCAGCACAGCTTTTTTTCTTTCTTCCAGGCACCTTTTCTACTTGAAGCTTCCATTGCAGTGTTTTGAACATCATTGAACCAGCACATAGTGTATATAAATATTGGACACTGATTGGGAACATCACCTAAGTTCATGCCTATATATAGTAAAAAGATGTAGCACGACCAGACAAAATAAAAGAAGGGGGTGGGCTGTAGCAATACTAAGTGTTAAATGGTGCTTTATCCTTTCCCTTGAGTTTTCTGTTTTTGTGCTTTTTATGAATCCTCCGCAGTAACCATGCGAGTGCTGAGCTTGAGCTTGTTGGTTTCAAGTCTCATGGTTGTTACTAACAGAACAGTGTCAAACGAACAAGGGCTTGGAGGCATCCATTCACCTTGCTTGCCTCATGGTGCTGCTTCATAAGCACCGTGAGCATCCAGGCCAACTAGGAAGGGAGGTTTGTTGCAATTGCTCCTGAACTTTATTGCCACCAAACCAACAGTGCTCTCAATGACAGCTTTTGGACAGTAGAATGCTTGCACCCAGCAAAGTCTTAAGAAGGAAGCATTCAGGATGTGCAAAATAGGCTTTTGAAGCTGGCAGCATTACTGAAGGGGCTTTGCCCATCTGCCCTCTTTATGGATACACAAAGATGATTTCCTCTTTAAGAGGGATTGTTTCAGAGGTCATTACATGGCAACAGTGTTGGGTGTTTAGTAGCTTGTCTTTGCCCACTGTTAATAACCTGTTCCTTCTCCAGTGCCCCTGTGAAGTGCCTACTTTTTGGACACAATGTGCTCTCCATGCATTCATGCATTTTTAGCTTGTAAAGACGTCTATTACCCCTTGCCTCAAGCTGGTCTTTGCTGATGTCACCCAAGAAGGCATTGGGGAGTATGGCAATGTACGCTTACAAAACACAGTCGATACCAGTGAAACTAAATTAATGGAGCTGCTGTTCTTTTTTTGTCCACTCCATCCTTGTTAGTTACAATGAGCAATGTCCGAACAGAAGGCATATGTAGTTGGTCGTGCATAGCCTGCGCACTAAGACTTGTTGGCATGTTATGACCTTAGCACAGTGTTTATATGTAAAAACCTTCTGATGTGTTGATGACTTCCTTCTCTTTATTATACTTTGCCTGGTGGAGCCAGCAAGTGGGTCAACCAGATGTTCAACAGGCTTCCCACTAGTTTTCCCAGAGTCTCCTTACCAGGGTGCTGCTCATAGATATCTGTTTTCTTGACCTTGCACTGCACTTCAACCATGGCCACACTTGCTAAACCTATAGCATGCGATCAAAAAAGTGCTATACATCATGTTGCTCCAAACTCGCAACATGTGCTACAAGGCCTTGTGGAACACCCTCATTTATTTACGCCCTCATCATACTGTATGAAGCTTCGCATGATAAGTGCGACAATTAACATCTGCTGGTTTTTCAGCGTTATTCCTGTCCAGCTTGCTGAAAGCTATCCTGAGTGTTTCAAAAAGCAAACGACCGCTGCTAGACAAGAAGTGCTTAAAACAAGGGTCGCTATAACCACATATGTCACACGAAATGAAGGCCACCGAATATACAAGCGGTTTACTTCATATCCGACAAGCTTGGTTCTCCCTTTGCTAGTGAGTGAACTCAACTTGCCCCGAATACATGGCCTGTGACAAACTATGTGCCAGATGCTGTGTCCCCTGCAAAGCTGAAGATGTGTATGAGATCCCGACACCCTGCAGCGGCTTCTACACTGGGCAAACAGGCTACTATAAAAACGACTGCCTTTACTAATATGCTAGTAACATGAAAACGGGCAGAAATTTGGCTATTCATTGGACCCAACTGCAGGTGCAAGCCACCCTTCCACCGGATGTGTATTGTTCACAGAAACTGGAGCTATAGAAATGCAGATAAAAACAATGATGGTTGAAAGTAGTAGAGCTGCACTATATTCTGCACAAGCAGTGCTATCTGCAGCGCTGGTACCTTATAGCCACAATTCATGGCTGGACCACCATGCAAAGGCACTATTCTTGAATTATTAACTTCTATTATATTTATGGTGGCCATATATTGCAATTATATATCATCCACATTGTGTGCAATATGGTTAAATGTCAATTATGATAGCCATTCCTAATCTGAAATGCAACAAAAGAGCAAATATAGGCAACAAATTGCAATTCAAAGAGACAAAAGGCAACCAGTGCACAGGATAAGTGACAGACTTCCTTTTATTGAAAAAGAAACGTGGCATGTGTCATGCCACCACCAGTGGGTAGCAATCTTTCAAGCTTGGGTGACAGAGGCAAAACTTAGCAAAATGCTACAATCACGCTGTAAAACGGCCTTGGACACAAAAAACCGATATCATATTGTACAGAATGAAAGGGCAAGACTTCATCTAAGAACAGTCTATGGCACCACATACTTGAAATGGTGTAAAAAATGTTGACATGCCCTACCCATAAAGAAAAAGCAACAAACACAGAAAACATGCCTTAAAATGCAATGTGCAGAGTCTGAAACCAAGAAAAAACAACCCGAAAAAGGTTTCGCTAAGTCTTTCAATGATTAAAATTGTCAAACTGTATCATCACTTCTTAGTGAACCTGCACAGCTGAAAAGGAAGGAAGGAAAGCTCAATAGCAGGGCTGCAGAAAATGTCACCGAATAAATATACTTTGCTTACCAACGATACCTGTGGTTTAGTTGTGGTCTGTATATAAACTAATTGTGTATAAACTTTTCTTGTTTAGAATGGCTGAGCGGATAGGGAAAAAATGACCATAAGAGCACCAGGTGTATGCATAGTCTACGCACAAAAAGCCACTGCTTTCTTACTTCTTTTTTCTCTGTATGACTATTCATCGGAGTATTTAGGTGCCTTATTAGCACTGCTAACATCCCACTGCAAAACACAAAATTGGGCAAGTTGTGGCATAAAGAAAATTGCAGTTTCACTCATAATGTGAAACAATGATGCAGTAGCTGGTGAAATATGCACAGGAAGCTTAGTTCATGCAGTGTTTGCTGAAGTGTTGTGAACACTTGCCAATGCAAGTCGGTAATCTCCTTAAAAAAGTAAAATAAGTAAGAGTCCTATTTATTTGTGGGAGTTGTGCCTCAGTGTTGAAGTGGAAAGACTCGGCTTTTCTTCCTCCTCTTTCATATCCGGACTTAGCCACTGATCTACACCAAAACAACCCTTTAGCTTCTTACTGCTGAATTCGTTTTGGTTTTCTCAAATCTATATTTGGGCTACGCATTGCTATGTCTCGCGCTTTGCTTGAGGAAAACAAGACACCAACAGCTCCATCCAGTAAATCTGAGAAGCCAAGCACTAGAAGAAGATTAATGAAGCAGATGCACCCAATCATTGTCATCACATGCAAGAAGAAAACTTAACATAGGACTGCCTTCACAAGTGGGAAGGTGATGTGCAAGAACTTGAAGGTGTGGATGCCAGCTCTATATACAGTATGCAGACATTGAGCAGGTGTTAGCCAATCTAGGCACCTGTTGGCTAGATCACGCTCTCCAGGATCAGTATTCACCACGACTGTACCTTCAGCAGAGTGGCTGAAATGTAGAATTGTGGACTGCCACTCTTTTGATCGTATGTTTAAATCCTCGCAGCACAATGAGAACATTATTTGCAATACTCTAGCAAGAAATTCGGGAATTCCAGTGACAACACCAGTAGACATCAGAACAACCAGGGGAGTTAGCCCATAGCAGCTATTGCTGTAAAAAATAAGACTGGCATAAGCACAAGAATTGAGATGGGCATACCACATGCCTTTGTTCTGGTAGTGGTCCACTACTTTGGTGCTACAGTTAATGATCTCCACTGTCACTGGACATAATAAGAGTTCTTAAATTATACACTCGCGCACCCGCCGCCTCTCAGGTCACCTAAGTGGACATACTATGCTGGCTGATAACGGCCCCCTCCCACTTCTAGTATGCTTCACCGCGTAACTAAGCTGTACTGCGGCGAAGAAGCCGTACATTTGTATTGAGTGAATAAACAAATGGTTTTTACAACAGTACAGAAATAAACGCGCACCATGCATCAGTCTACCACACGAAAGAGCGTCGCAACATACGGTAGCTGATTCACACAGGCCGTGTAGCCCACTTATCAGTCGTAAAGGGTATTATGGGTAATTCAAAATTTCAGACACACATATGTGTTTATGTTTACGTTCGCACTCCTTGCGTAATAAGACTCTCAGAACTTCCACAATAGAAAGTAATTTACAACACACAAGCGCAAAGACCACTATATGTCTCGTTTTCAACTCGGCCGTCATGCAAAAGACATATTGCGCGGAAAAACGTGAGCATGCTGTGTGTTAGCGTCGTAAACTTCATACTAGGCAAGGAGCTAGCACGCCACAATCCCGCGTCAGCCGCTAATGAGACCAAGACGGGAGCACATGTCTGTGAACGCGCAAACCCTAAGCCACTCTGCTCCTCCGCCACCCCCGCTGCACGGCTGCGCCACTCGTTTCAAGCACAGCACACCAAACACACATTCAGCGCTGAACAGTGGGCGGTCGACGCAGTTGCATTTACATGACTTGCAGCGAGCAGCACATCCCTCGATGTCCGTTAAGCAAAGTCGGACACGGCGACGCCACATCGCGGTTCGCAGAACTTCGCTGCCGAGGCGCTAGGCCACTTCGATATTTCAATTGTCACCACCGCCGGGTTCTCAAGAAAGCACGGGTCACACAACGCAGATTATGTAGTGCCAGAGCTCATCGAGGCCAAAGCCGCATTGCCGCACCGCCACTACTCACGGCTTTCCGCCAAGTAACACAGAACCTACAACCAACACACAAGCAACACACGCACGATTACATGAGCAATGTTGAACAACGCGCGGTCCAGAGAACGATCACGCCGAGGACGAACACGCCACGGCGTCGCTCGGCGCCAGCATCGCGCCTTCTCAAAAATCCCTAAACGATGCTATCCCTAGGCACCTAGGATCAGGTCACGTGAGGGATTTTTGTACGACAATTAGACGCACGCACGAAAGACGTCACACTAGAGGCTTTTAGCGTGTCCGGTATTCGGGCAAGCGCGGGCGGTTTTCCGGTTTAGCGGGGGCGTCAACGTGAGCGGCCAGATTGGTGGCGCCAGCTGGTGGCGCAAAGCTCAACCACACAAACACAGAGCTAATTACTATATTCTGCTTAGCTGCTGGCGTAAATTTTCGACAGTGGCGTAATCGTTTTCACAATTACGCCGCTGCCAAAAATTTACACGAGTGGCGAAGCAGGATATGGTGAGTTACTGCAGTTTTAGCTATGCGTTTGTCTGGTTGAGCTCTACAACACCAGGCGGCTTCACCGCTCACGTTTACGCCCCGACCATCCGGTAATCCGCCCAAACCGCTCCCGTTTACCGGAATAGCGTACAAGCTAAATGTCTCTACTGACTCAACATCGGCGCTCATTCGAGAAAAAGAAAAATCTCCAGCGTTCAGCTTCTCGGCTGATGTTCGCGCGTTCTTTCTTTTTTTTTCTTTCTTGCGCTATAGCAATTAACGGGGCGCCGTAGGCGCATTCGTGCCGTCGCCGCTGGCGCCGTTGCTGTCGTGGTCTCACGTGACCGACGCGCATGCGCGGCTGCGGCGCCTCAGGAGTCCAGACACGCACAGTACACGTGTTTGGGTCGCGCACCATCAAGCCTCAATCGGCTCTGCCGGAGCCGAGGCCATGCATGCGGAAGCGAATACCGTCATCAGCGACAGCAAGCAGGCCATCGGCAATTTCGTCCGTGGTAGAATTTGCAAACAGGCGTACCATGTCCTCACACGACGCCCCCTAAGCGGCTTGAAAACCCTCGTGTGGACCCCCGCTCACGCGGCTGTGCCCGGCAACGCGTCGGCTCACAGTTTGGCTCGAGATCTCGCGCGCCGAGCCTCGTCCGCGGATGCGGACGGCGTGAATGAGGAGGAGAGACACGAGGAACCCTGCGAGACCTATTATGAAATAGCTCATCGGTATCGCTTGAGGCGTCGCGCGCTTCCACCACCGGCCAAGCAACTCGACAAAACGCAAGCGGTCGCGTTTCGGCGACTTCAGACAAATACATACCCACACCCAAAATACATTAACAAAATCACAGGGGGCAGGGAAAGCGACAAATGTAGGCTATGTTCAGAAACAGGAACACTAACACACATAATGTGGGAATGCACCTCGCTCCCGTTCTCTCATCCCCCCGTCAGCAGCGAGACTGACTGGACAGCCTGGCTCAGTTCCGGGGACGTCGACCGACAACTTGAACTGGTGGACTGGGCGGAAAAGGCCAAGCAGGCCCAGGGCCTTACTTGAGCCCTAACCCTCAGCCACGTCCCTCTTTACCCTTCCCCCTTTCAATAAAATTTATCACCACCACCACCGAGGCACGTCTTCTGCTCGTATGAGCAGAGCGCGCGCACGTTCTTGCTGAGCTGCTGCGTGCGTGCCATGCACTGCAATACAGTTTACGCCCTTAAAAGTGAAAGGAGGGCGTAAATCTGTCTATAACTCACACCCTTGCACCCAAAATAATTTACACCGTCATAGCTGAAAAATGTGTAACTGTGTCTATAACTCAAGCTCTTAATCCAAAAAAGGTGTAAGGGTAGGAGTTATAGACATATTTACACCCTTTTTATTGTTAAGGGTGTAAATTATTTTATAGCGTAGGCAGTAGAACGCTTCGGACACGTTCCGCTACGAAGCTGGCTGAGCGCAGCGTGCCTCTACATAGTTTCTATGTCGTTTTACAGCCAAGCCACGAGAGTGCGATGCTGGCGTCACTGGAAGGCGCGCTTGTTAAATAAGCGAAATCAACACAGCTCATGCAGCCACTAGCGGGCGTGCAATACGCGTACGTTAGTTAGACGATTGGAGAACTTTATCCCTGCACCCTCCCCCCCCGTACTCGTTGTTTTTCAAGCGAAGCTTGTATTGGCTCACGAGTTTCGGTGGCGTTGTGGTCACACACAAAAACACAGTTGCTCCCAGAGCAGAGCAGCTATGTGAAAGGGCGGTTTGATGAGTTGACAGCTGCGCCGGAACCGGAGCGTGAGTCATTAGCAAGGATTTCAGCTGCATAGGCGCGCGCTCACGCCATGCGCGCGACCGATCAGGGCCGTTTCGCTTCCACCGGGGAGGGAAAGGACCGGAAAGGGATTCGCGCACGCTGCGCCGGCTTCGTTTCCGTTCAGTTAATTCTGAGAAAACGAATAGGACGGCCACGCATTGTGCGTTCTCCCGAGGAACTGGCAGCCTTCGACGAGCGGCGGCGAGAGCTTGCCCGTGAAAAGGCTCGCCGTCGGCGCACCGATCCAGCCGTTAGAGCCGACCGAGCCCAGACGCTCCTACAGCAACGAGAAGATCCCTAGATTAGGGAGCGGGAGGCCGAGGCAATCCGGCACCTTTACCTGTGGGTCACTTAACAGCGACGAAGGTCAGGTGCACGCAGGACAAGCTTCGCTTACCCCCATTTTCCGCTAGGGGAAAGGCTGGTAATTTTTCACTGTGCTTTTTTGTTATTACCCGCCAACGGGGTCATCAAACCGTGCCTCGAGGCGCCCAAAGAGAAAGATGAAGAACGATTGTTTTATTTCTAACTTATTCGATTCTTGACCACATGAAGGCAACAGATAACGAAGCCAAGTCAAGCGTACGCGGAGGCCGCATTTAGATTGGCTCGAAATGCGAAAACACCCGTGTATTAGACTTAGGCGCGCGTTAACGAACCCCTGGTGGTCCAAATTTCCGTAGTCCCACACTACGGCGTGCCTCATAACCGGATCGTGGTTTTGGCACCCAAAACACCATAATTTAATTTAACAGATTTTAAAGCCAAGCGCAGAGGTAGTTCGTAGTTTTTTAATTCAAATACAGAAATGATAAGCTGAAGGTAAATGAAATCGGACGAAAGAAAAACAATTTACCGCCGGTGGCTGTTTTTTTTTCGTCCGCTATATTTCCCTTAAGCTTATCAATTCTACCAGTTAAATTAAGGCTACAACTAAATTACCGATGATGAATAAATTGAGGTCACTGACCAAGTCAAGGTGAAAATAACACAGAGACGTTTCGGGACCCGTACGGTTTCCTTGATCACACTCTAAATTACCCTGTGCTTTCCTTGGCTTTATTATCTGTTGGCTCCACAAGGTTCTGATTTTTAAAAATGTCCCCCCCCCCCCCCCCGGTTTTTCTTTCTTCTCGTTGATTCGATTCCTGGTCATTTCCCTGTAGTGGGTACGAACCAAACATATGGGGGCAAGCCTAGGAACCATCATTAAGAGTTGGCTACGTTGCACACCGGTCGCAGAACAGTCAGGGCCCGCTTCGTCGCCGTCAATTACAGCTCTTAAGAAGAACGTAACTGTCGGCTCGCCGCATCAGCAACGGCGTATACATAACCGTATAATGACATCATGGTCGTCGCTACAGCCGGCCTTCGTAGTCGAGACCACTGAGAGCGGCGAATGCAGAAACTCTCGCGTCAACCCACCGATAACAGGACGTCGCTGGGGCTCGACCACAGCGGTGAAGACGAAGCAGGTGAACTTACCGGATGACCTCGGTGCGGTCGCTGTCCAGAGGGCCGCATTCGTACTACCTAACGACGACTGCTGTAAATATGTTCCGCGGAGAACTGTACAGCGCCTACTTGGAGACTACCCGTACGACTGCCCTCATCGACCAAGGGGACACCTTCGTCCCACCGCATACTTCGACCCGATCCTGGCCGGCAGCCAAAAGGATGCCGTGGCGCGGCCTTTTATTCTCGCCGCCGAAACCTGCAAGTCATTTGCCGAGAGCTGTACCGTTTGCAGCTGGACCATCTGGCGACTGCTTCGTCGTCGACGAAGAGAGGAGGCAGTGTCCTCGACGCTTTCTTTTGCGCGGCCTGGTATACGTGGACGTCGACGAGGTCGTGCCGAAAGGCGAGGTTGTTTGGCTCCACTTCCACGTGTTCCGGCCGCCACTGCAGTCCCCGATGTATACACTCCTCGCCCCGGAAGACACGTGCTGTGGTTTTTCAATGCTTCGGGAGTTCCCTTCCCCGTGGATAATGAAGAAAGCGACGAAGAAGGCAACATCCGTGATCCTTTCTAACTGGCCTAACATAATTACGTGTCCTAACGTTTCCGCTGTTCCCGAACGTCGTCTTCGTCGATGAATCCCGTGGTAACACCTACGACTCGTTCGATTTCGCCACTATATGTCTCCGCTATATGAACATGCCGTGGAGAGTTGTCTACTAAGAGGGGAACATATTCGACCCAGTTTATACTCGGCCACGTATGAGGAGAACAGAGAACTTGGGTTTGTGCGCAGGACGGCTGCCGTCACCGTGCTCCAAAAACTCTCGATCGTTGATTGGACTTCGCGAACACTTTTGACGAATAAACATTTATCGACGCGAGAGTGGAGATCTGTCTTCTGGACGGGGTTTGCGTAACACACTGACCAAATGGCCAAAAGGTAATTAAGGAAGAGCGAGGTAATTAAAATGCCATCGCCGTAACACCGCGCCCACGTGGTTGGCGCTTTAAAGACGCCCAACGATTCGTTTTTGACGGAGCGTCTCAATTTCATTTGGAGTTTACTTGCCGGATCATGAGCGACGGACAGTGTTGGCTCAGGGACCGCATAGCTTGGACGTGTTCTAGAGTAAAGCGGTCTGTGCCATTACAAATGTACGTTGCTCTACGACGAGGTCGAGAAAATTTCTGTACGGGGCAGAAACTTGGAGGTTAACAAAGAAGATCGAGAGCAAGTTAAGCGCCGCGGAATGGAACGAAAATGTGTTAGGCGTAACGTTAAGAGACGGGAAGAGAGTGGTGTTGATCAGAGAGCAAACGGGGATAGCCGATATTCTAGTTGACATTAAGATTAAAAAAAAAAATGTAGCTGGACAGGCGGTGTAATGCGTAGAGCAGATAACCAGTGGACCATTAGAGTTACGAAATAAAGGGAAGGGAAGCGCGGTCGACGACGGCAGAGAGTAAGGTGGGTTGATGAAATGAGGAAATTTGCAGGTACAATTTGGAACTAGCACAAGACAAGGGTAATTGGAGATCGCTGTAAGAGACTTTCGTCCTGCAGGCATTCTGGAATGAGGGCGCCTCTCCAAAGCTGCATTCACCCAATAAGAATGTTTATTCTCTCTCTCTCTCTCTCTCTCTCTCCTGCAGGGAACATAAAGAAACAAACAGGATGCTGATGACCAAAATACTCACTCAACCAAACAGCTTCGAGGAAATTAAAAAATAAAAAGAAGCGTGGCCTGCGCAGGGATCGAACCTACGACCTTCGCGTTATTAGCACGACGCTCTAACCGACTGAGCTAACAGGCCAGACGAGCGCAGGGCACCGGGTTGCATTTCTAACCGCTTTGCTTGTTACGTGGGTAAAGCCGCGCTTCCTTATTTTTATTTTACGAACTCTTCGCTGTAACGAACAAATAATTCTGATGTGGACACAAAGGTTTCAGATAATCTTACTTGTGAGCACGCTGCGTATTGCGTGCGTATCTCTGGCTAATTTCATTTATCTGTGGAGTTTTACGCGCCAAAACTACGTCATTATTATGAAGCACCAGTGAAGCACGAAGCAGTGGGACACTGGATTATATTTCACCACCTGGGTTTCCTTAACCTACACTTAACTCCAGAGAGCAGTGCCTAAATCTAATTACGTGAGCTTGACCACTCAATGCGAAGCATCCTTTGCCTTATTCCAGGCTCATTGCGGTAGGTAAGTTTCCGTCTCGCCTTATTTCAGGCCTCCTTGAGTGAGTGAGTGAGTGAGTGAGTGAGTGAGTGAGTGAGTGAGTGAGTGAGTGAGTGAGTGAGTGAGTGAGTGAGTGAGTGAGTGAGTGAGTGAGTGAGTGAGTGAGTGAGTGAGCGAGCGAACGAGCTAGTGAGTGAGTGAGTGCAAGCTTTATTGAAGATATCCTGCGACTTGGGCGGGGTGGGGCCACCAGCAGCCAGCCTATAGGCGACGGCCTCGAATCCTTGGACACGTCCGGCTTCCTCGGCGTGCCGGACGGACCCATAGTTCATCGGCGAGGTCGTGGCCGAGCACCTCCCAACACGCCCCTCGGTTCGAGGCTGCCATATCTACCTACCCCGTTCGTCGGGGACTCCTGCTGCTCGCCACCGGTGCATGCCCACAGCACGTGCTGCAGCGTCGCTCTGGCTCCGCACGCTTTACAATCGTCGGACGAATGAAGGTCGGGGCAGCAGAGGTGAAGAATCGCCGGGTTCAGATACGTACACCCGTGAGCAAAAGTATACGGACCACGGGCTCGCCGTAGAAACAGAATTTATTCCTAATTAGCGCGCGCAAACGGACACTGACGACTGCTCTAAAAAATTGATAATGCCAAGTTTGGACTGCAGTAATTTCAAGCTGCATTTCACAGACAGAGGAGATAATGAGTTTTATCGCGCAATCCTTGGTCCGTGTACTTTTGCTTACGGGTGTACGTGTGTGGCTGCAGTTGCTTTCCATGGCAACCGCCTGTTTCTTGTTTAGTTTGGCGTGCAGTGGCGGGCACTTGCATCTGTTCACCATTGGCACCAGGAGGGGCGCTTCAACGGCGCGACTAGGGCAGATCACGTGGGAAGTGGGAAACCGGCAATCAACTATTGAATACTGTCTGATGACAGAAGGAATTCATGATAAGTTGAGAGAAATGGTCATTGACGAAGAAGGGTAAGAAGGAATTCATGATAAGTTGAGAGAAATGGTCATTGACGAGGAAGGGTATAACAGTATAGGGAGTGACCATGGATAAACATATCATTTTGAAAATGGGGAAAAAGAGCAAGGAGTGCGAAATGGCCAGTCCAAATTTGAACGCTGAACAAATAACAAATATAGTCGCAAGATTCGACGAAGAATTTGGCAAATGGTCAAGAGTGGGAATATAGTGAGCTTTTAAGCGTAGTAACGACAGAAATACGGACAAAGAAACAACATGTTCGTTTGAAAGGAAAAACGAAACCGGTGGAGCAGGGAGTGTTGGGGTCTCCGTGCTGGCGCCCGTTATTGCGAATGGGTCGCAAGCCCCAAGGGTAGCGTTGGCCTGGCGGCCTGGGGCACTGGAAGCATCCGAAGGTCCCGGCAAAGCATGAGAAGACTGGTAACAGAACAACTTGTTTATTCTAACATAGCAAAAGAGCGGCCGGTCAGGTCGACCGAAGTGGAGAGACGGGAGAGCACGTAACTCAACAGTACAAATCGGAGTCTCTCTCCTGGCGTCCGGGGGCAGCTGCTCTTATACTCTCGGCGTCGCGGGCCAGAAGGAAGGTCACGGGATGAGCCCACGCGACGGCGGAGCATGAGCCCACGACGGCGCGCACGGTCGAGCCCAGAGACATGGTGAGCCGAGTGTAGTGACGCATCGCCAACCCGCCGACGGACAGACCTGCTGGCTCCTCACTTGGGGAGCTCCGCTCCCCGGCTGCCGCGCTTTGACAAGCGTGGGCACACACACACACACGCACATACGAAGACACGTGGCACTGAAACACGCCTGGACACGCTTGGCGGGGAGGCGTCGCGGCGGCGTCGAACGGGCCAAAATGTCCGCCGCTTTGAACGAAGCCCCGGCGTCCGTTGCATCCGCGCCGGCATTACCGCGCGTTGTAGGCGAAACGTAACAGGAGGTACGAGAAGGAAGGAAGGAAGGAAAACTTTATGTGGTCCTGCAAGTAGTGATAATTAATCACTAAGCGGGCCGCTCCCACGTTGGGACCGGAAGGCCAAGCCTCACGGCCACATCGTGAGCCTGCTGGACAGCCCAGAATTGTTCATCCAGGTCCGGGCTGCGAAGTGCAGCCTCCCACCTGGACGCATCCTTGATCGCCGAGTCTTCAATTCTTTCGCAAGACCAGAGCATGTACGAGAAGCGATCGCCGAATTACAGAAAGCATCCCGAGAGCACAGGCAGGCAAAGAAGGCGCAGTTTCCGCAGGATGAAGTAGCCAGTAAATGGGAAATATACCGGGAGAAAAAGTATATCGTTCAATACTGGTGCAAGCAAAGATAAAAGGTGAAACTGAACGTTCGTTGTCAGAAATACGTGAGAAAAAGAAGGCCGCACCTAGAATATTTTGGAACCACAAAAAATTATTAGGAAGGAAGTCAACAACAATACAATAACATATCCTAGATGAAGATGAAAACAAACTGGAAGGGAAAGCGGCATTAAATTACATTCGAAAAATAACAGCCGAATATTTCCAAAGCAATGACGAGGTTGTATTTGAAGAAGAAAAAAAGAGAATGGAAGAGAACCAGGTGGAAAAAGGAGCTGGTGCTGAGAAATTTCAACTGGAAGAAAGCCGAAGAGAAAATTCCCAAGCGCACAGCCACAGGGCTAGACGAGGTTCGCGTTAGGCAGATTAATGAACTAGGACCAAAAAGTAAGGAAACTCTGGTGAAAGCAGTGGAAAAAACTTTAATAGATAGACGACTACCAGACAGTTGGCGACAAAGTAGAATGAAATTAATTTATAAGGGTAAGGGGCAGAAAGATAGAATTCACTCGTATAGACCGTTGACCATTACATCGGTAATATACAGGCTAGCAATGCAGGCAATCAAATTAAAGCTGCAAGCATGGGCAGAGAATAATGGCATTTTGGGAGAACTTCAGAATGGCTTCAGAATAGATAGGCGTTTGAATGATAACTTATTTGTTCTTACTCAGTGTATTGAAATATCAAGAGTAGAAAGCAGACCGTTATATGTGGCCTTTTGAGACATTACAGGAGCGTATGACAACGTAGACCGCAACATTTTGTGGGATATTCTGGAAGGGGAAGGCTTAGGTGGCGATTGTCTACAGCATTTGAGAGCGAGCTACCTAGAAAATACCGTTTGCGTTTAATGGGAAGGGATGAGAAGCGAGGAGAAAGTTCGATCCTATCAAGGGACTGAGGCAGGAGTGCCCTTTATCCTCGCTGCTGTTTATGATGTACACGGATAGGATGGAGAGGGCTCTAGAAGGAAGTAATATCGGGTTTAATCTCTTATACAAACAGGCGGGTACAGTAGTAGAGCAGCAGCTTCCAGGCTTATTTTATGCGGACGACATTGTGTTGCTAGCTAACAAGCAAGGTGATACGCATTGTCTGGTTATAATATCTGTGGACAGGAAGGCGATAATGTCGCTCTGAAATATAGCGTTAGAAATTCAGGTGTTATGGTATTCAACGAAAACAGTGAACAGACAGTGTCAATCCAGCGACAGCAAATACCTCGGGTGAAAGAATATAAATACCTTGGCATACGGATAAACGAAGACTATAGATATCTGGAAACAGAGGAAAAACAGAGAAATGCGGCCACAATGAAACACAGAGCGCTTTCGGGATACAATAGGTACCAGGTGCTTTGGGGGGCACGTGGAAAGATGTAATGGTTCCAGGACTTACATTTGGAAACGCGGTTGTTTGCTTGAAGTCAGGGGTACAATCAGGACTCGACGGGAACCAAAGGTCAGTGGGTCGCCTCGCAATGGACGCTCACGGGAAGACTACAAATGAAGCTGTGCAGGGTAATATGAGCTGGACTATACAGATTTGAAGTGAGGGAAGCTCACAGTAAAATTGGTTATGAAGAGCTACTCTGGAATATGGAAGAAAGTAATTAGGCTGGGAGTGTGTTGAGGTATCTGTACAGGAAAAAACATTGGCTCACAGTGGAGGAAATAAAACAAAAAAACTAGGAAGCTTACCAGCAAGTATGCGGCCTGTAGGGTGGACAACACAGCAACAAGAAACGTCCAGCGTAAAGTCAGGGAGGCTGAAAAATCTCATGGGTGGCGGCAATGGAAAAGAAACCTGCCATGAGTAAGTACTTAAGAGGAAAGAAACAAAATCAGGAAAGAAACAATGTATGATAACTCGAAGGGAAGCTCATTACTTTTCGAGGCGAGATCAGGATGCCTTAGAACACGCCGGCCTAAGCTCGCGCGCAGCGGCGCGCTAGAGGCTGACGCGGCCATGTGGCTCGCCAAGTTCGAACCCGCGGGGGTCTGTACTTCCGTGAGACCCTAGGACCCCATAAACTAGAGTTCTGCAACGATTCGTTTCAACTTTCTAGTGCAAACATGTGCCACAATATTTGTGACTAAGGTGTTATTCGTGTAATTAATTAGTCAGTTAACTGATTAACCTTTTCTTGCAAGTGACCTGCGCCTGGGCGGATAATTAATGTATAGTGACGTGACGTAAATTTTGTTAACTGTTTAAAAAAAAGAAGTGTTTGAATTAAAACAAAATAAAGGACTGCATACAACTTCTAACCGCACATATGCGCCAGGCGGGCTGCGTATGCGCATCGATACCGTGACAGCACGACTACGACGTCGCCACTGTATAGTTTCCAGATCGCAATAGAATGTCATCTTGTAAAGGGCTCTTAACGCAAGAAAAAGCTTAATTTTATATTAGGCGCAAAAGCAGCTGAACGTTCAATCGCGCACATTCTAACTTGGGTCCGAAAATAATGACGGTAGGAAATGTGGAAGGTTTTCGTTTCATTTAAAACAGAAAAGTGAAATAAAAGAAGATAAGTGGTGTTGGCAAGACGTCGGCCTATAACCATGATCAGTATTTGTGGAGGATGTCAACAGCAACGGTTTACCTGTTCAGAAAATATAGCGTCACATTAAGTGCCCACCAATCAATCACTCAACCAATCAGCTTCGTAAAGGAAGTGCACATACAAGCTGAAAAAAAAAAAAAAGTGGCCTGCGCAGGGATCGAACCTACGACCTTCGCGTTATTAGCACGACGCTCTAACCGACTGAGCTAGCAGGCCAGGCGAACGCAAGTGGCAAACTTGTGTTCCTAACCGCTTTGCTGGTTACCTGGGCAAAGTCGAGTTTTTTTCGTTATTATTCTTTTACGAACTCTTCGCTGTAACGAACACATGATTCTGATGTGCACACTAAAGAAGAAATCAGGTCAAATTAGAGTACGGGTTGGAGCGCAATTTTCTCAGCGTACTTCTTGTACCACACTTGTCCCAGTACATATGCTGCACCAACCCAGCACGATGACGTTATTTTGCCGCCTGTTACTAACATACGACTCCCACAGAGAAGCACGTTTGTCATAGCACTAGACGTGGAATATTTCTAGTACTACCAAGACGGCAGTTTCTTTAGAATTACTTGAAGCTTTAAATGATACTGAATACTTCAGGCACATGCAACTCCGGCTTTTCGCTAGACGTACAGTCAAAAGACCGCAAAAGATGCGCTTAGAGAATGGTCTGCGAGAGTAATAGGTAATAGCCCCTGGCCGCGCCCTCAAGGAAATGGCCCAGACGATCGAAGTACAAACAATTTCCTGCCTCCATGTTGCAAAGGGAGTCACAGACCGACGGTCATTGCGTTCAAAGGTTATTATCTATTTGCTTTTTTATCCAAGAACAGTGTGGCAGCGCGACTATCAAAACTTCATGCGCTAATTAACCGACAGGTGGTCGTGGTTGAGACGTTGTGAACGCGAGCATCGAACAAGAGTTGCGTATAAGAGTGGCATAGTATCTTAGAGTACTAGTACCAGCAAAAACGTTGAAGAGCAGTTTTAAAAACTTTATTTAAAAAAAAATCATTTTCTTGCAGCTGGTTGCGGCGGCTCCTTCAGGTATGACGGAGCGAATCACGAAGGCCGTGCTTTTGTGAACTTCAGGCGCTGGAAACGCAGTATGCAAAAGCACAGCCTTCGAGGCTGCTTTTTGTAGCTTTGAATGAGCCGTCAATGAAAAGCGCGATGTGGACACTATGGTGCGCACTTTGAAAACGCTTTTGCAGGAGCACCGGCGAAACCTTTAACCGGCCGCAGACGTCATTCGCATCGACATGAGCATCGCTTATGGGTGCCGCCATCATTGATTTCCATGTGCGCCGCTGTCTTTCGCGTACATCGCGCGTGAAACTGATCTCCCGTAGCAGAATCTAGCGAAAGGCGGCTGCTGCTACTAACAAACGATGGCGGACGAGGCCGGCGGCGGACAGAACTCAGACTCTGACTTCGAGGACATGGATGACGGAGACGTCGAGGACGACGACATGTCAGACGCGGGCACCGGTGATGCAGCTGCCGGCGCAGCAGATCGTCGCGTTTACGTGCCTGGTACCACGACTGCGAACGAAGACGGCGAGGAACTTGAGTGCGATCAGTCGGCCTACGTCGTCTATCACCAGGCCACCACAAGTTCGTGCAATGTTTTTAGCCTTCTTTCTGATAGCAACAAGGTGGTTCGAGCTGCGCTATGAACAAGTCTAGCGGCGCTCTGTGGAGAGTTTTACATCGGAGGCATGTACGGCAGCAGCAGCCATGGTTGCGGCATCTTGTGGTGGTTCGTCCAACCGCAAAGCGTCAACAACTTGTGTTTCAGTGTCTCTCCCGTCGAAGGAAACAAAATGGGAGCCACTGCACATTCATGAATATGTTGCTGGCGATGTATGAACGCCAGGAGCTAGGTTACAGATAGCATGTCATTGCGATCATGATGTTGTGCACTCTACTTCAATTCTGCGTCACAAGATGTCGCCACCTGCATTGCGCATCGCCTGTGCGTTAGCGAGTTCGAGGTCTGCTTCCTGCTATCATTGATGTCATTAACATCCGCCTTTTCTGCTTTCAGAAATGTTTGCTAGATATCAAAGCTTGGGAAGCAAGAATAGACTATAAGTGCTGAAAGAACGAATAGTTGCCAATTTCGCACGATTATGACGATAAGTGTATTAGAAGTTGAACTGACAATTCAGACAGTTCTTGGCTCAGCATGGAAAGCACTAGTTCATGGCCTCATTGAAATTTAGCATAGCCATGTGATACACGCTGGAATTGGTGCATATTTGAGACAAAAAATCTTCAGTGTCACATCGACATAAATTAAATGAGATAAGGTTGACCACCTCTCCCGACTTGCTCACGCTGTAAACAGGGCAAGACAATGAAAAAAAAAAAAAAAAAAGCATATGTGCTATGACCTCTTTTTAATGCAGATGCTCATGCCATCGTCGTTATTGTTATCATTGCCATTAGGATGTCTGCACAATGATGACATTCATTTCTCCACAGTTGCTCCATGCCTGAGCTTCGACATCATCAAGGACACCCTGGGTGACGACCGGGCCGACCACTTCCCACTGACTTGCTACCTTACCTCCGGCACCCAGGCCGA
The DNA here is from genome assembly GCF_023375885.2 of Dermacentor andersoni. Lineage (NCBI taxonomy): Eukaryota > Metazoa > Arthropoda > Arachnida > Ixodida > Ixodidae > Dermacentor > Dermacentor andersoni. The sequence continues at coordinate 121,589,437 of NC_092821.1, read as the reverse complement.
GCGATCGCACTTGAATCACCTCATGGTGATGAAGATGAGGTGATTGGCTTTGCTTCTCTTGTGTGTCTAACTCTAGACGCTTCATGTTGCACCTTAACTTGAATCACCCTATTATAGTATAAAATAGGCAAAGGCTCACTTGCTCACAAGATTATTTTTCCTTGGTTTCTTTTTTTAGTCAGGTCTGTTTTCTGAGGAGATAAGTATTGTGGTAAATATTGGGCTTGAAATTGATGCCAAACTAGCACATTAGAAAGCGTGCACGCATCTTGTGTGGCATAAGTGAACATTGTTTCGTAAACTGATACATTGTTTCATACATAGCAGGCAAAGCTATAAATGCCAGTGAGGCTCCACACACTGTCTGCATTCGTGACCAAAGAACAGTGTATTACAGATGAACGATAAAGATAGGCATGCATCATATAATTTGATGTAACTTAAGTCTCATAGTTTTACGTCACAACGTATGACGTCGTGATTGCTTAAAGGCCAACGTAAGTCTGAAGCCATCTGCTACCACACAAGCGCTGATACGTTTCTGTGACCAGCGACCATAGTGCACCGCTTTCCGGTGTCACAAAGGTGCACAGACAGTGCATGATTTAATGAAATCTTTTGTCTACAAGTTGTAGCTTTGACATGTGAAGTAATGATTCGGTAAAAAGTGCCACAGATGAAACACAACTGTGCTGTGAAATGCATGAAGTCAGACTTCTATGACTGCACTACTTGTATAGCTTTCACAGCATTGCCTGCTTTTGTATGAAATGGTGTACACAGTCTAATGTGATTATATCGAACTCGGACAAATCGAATTATTGCTTATATCGAACAGGTGCCGAATCAGCAAGATGCCTACATGTATATTAAAATTTTATGCATCGGACCTAGTCGGGCATGAACAGTGTCGAACTGTGCCCGCTCTGGATGCAGATGGCAAGCTCTCCCACAGTACACCAGTGGATCTTGGTGTGGTGGATAGTACCTACCGCTCCTGCATAAGCTAAGGTGCTGAAAGTGCTTCTCTGAACTTGCGACATAGCTAGTCGCTTGTTCATGCTTCTGCTAGTGCGCGGTGCCATCATGCACAAGCTTCCGGCCTTCACGCCTCCGTGCTTATTGGTCTGCTTCACTCATAAATTTATATACATATATGTAATTTTAGCTATATCAAACTATGTCACGATCATCGCACTGTTCGATGTAACGAAGTTCAGCTGTAATGGGTATTTTTGAAAAGTTGTAGTTTCCTATCGCAAACTCTGGCTGATATGACACTTGACTCTCACTATGGGAATCCCCAAAGTACTTCTTGAGTGCGGTAGACAAATCCATCCAATTCACCAGCCGTGTTGCCATAAGCATCTGAGCCAAATATCAGACCTTTGAGTGCAGCGGAGTGTTTCCAGTGTCGCTTAGACGCTGCCTTGTCCTTTCTTAGAACTCTTTGACATCCATTTTGTCCTTCATCTGTATATTAGCTAGCAGAAGACGGTTATATCAGCTGACTTTCTTGGAATGTTGTGGGCACTACGTATGCTATTACTAACACCAGGTGCCATGGCAAGCAGAGTGACAGTTAAAGGGAACCAAATCAAGTCATCTTTATTATTGCTTAAAAAAAAAATAAGGTTGCAGCTGAAAAGACAAGCAGGAAACACTCACAATATCGCTAGGCTGTAGTGAATGAAACAAGGGGTTCAAAAGAAAAGGGGGAGGAAATATTTATTATGGTGCCCTTAAATGTCCCTATAATATTTAATATATGCATAAAACATGTTATGCAGAGTGTCCCAGCTATCATGTGCTGTGTTTTAAAGAGCATGTGAATAAAGCCAAAAACATGTTACTTTGAGTCTTGTTAAGAAACCGCCAGTACTTTTTAAAACCCCAGCAGCCAATCAATTCTATTAAAATTATCTAACTTTCAAACTGTTCTAATTCTCAAGATGTCAGTTACATGTTTGTAAAAAATGGTAAGAAATGTCATAAGGAGGTGTTTCCAGCGAGTTACACATCGTGTTTACTTTTTCCAGTGAACAGAAGAAGCCCATGAAATATTATTTTAAAAAAATGTCGTGTGACTGTCCACCTATGCACACAGAATAGCTGCACCATCAGACAGTCCCCGTGGGGCAGTAAGCAGTTCATTTCAGGCTCTCCGTTCAGGACAGTGCATCTTCTTGATATGCAGTAATTGCTGGGAGCTGTTCGTGTGTTGTGGGAAGAACACGCATGCATGTTATCGCTGCTGCTGGGCCCAGTAAACAAGTTAACGAATCCGGATAGCACATGTTGAAGTATAATATCCCTACCTGAATTTCGCGAAGCCATGTCCGCCAAGACACGTTGGCAGGAGTGAGCGCAAGCCGGCACACACCTTTTGTTGATTCTAACCACCGTTCCTCGTAAGGCGTAGCAGGCATGTAGGAGCAAGCCAGCGTGCTGGAAAGCATACCTGTAATCTGTGCTTTAATGTATTACAGCGCATGACAGTGGCTGTGGTGTTTTGCTGCTGAGTACAAGGTCATGGGTTTGATTGCCAATCATGGCAGCTGCATTCTGGTTGAAGCAGAAGCCAAAAAACACTTGTGGGCTTAGATTTAAGTGCATGTTAAGGAAATCCAGTCTCTAGATAGCTGTGAGTTCTATGGAGCCCTTTGCTGTGGTGTCCCTCACATGCCTGCCAAGTCGCGAAAATATTTTGGAACATCGCGTAAAGTTTTGTGGAAAAATACTGCTTGCGAATGAGCTCTGCTCCTCGACACGAGAACTTGCATTGCAAGACTTCCGATGGCGAAAGGATGCAAGAGGCGTACTTGCTTTGGGCAAGTTTGTGTAGACAAGTTCCTGAAGCAGGTGAAATCGGCAAGAGCAAAGTTGCTGCAAAAGTCGTAGTGATCTAAAAAAAGATCTGTCGCTTGTCGCTGTTTACTGTGCCAAGGCTGTTGCTGATTGTGTGCTGCACCTAAAGGTAAACGTGTACTAAAGAGCATATGCAAAATGTGTGTACTCCAGCTAAGCTTTTAAAGAAGAAATGTGTGCTATGGTAGGTTTTAGTGCTCCCAATTTGCAGACAGAGATGCAGTAGGGCAACCAGACATGCGTGCATCAATTACAAACTATCGAGGAAACAAACATTCCTGGCCGGTACACAGAGTCTCAGAGGTCACGTGTTGGGCTGACACAGCAAGGATAAGGCAGAGGGGACAGCTTCACTGAGAGTTTACTTGGCGAGGCCTGGCTGCGTGACGCAGTGCTCCCTCCTAGTTTATTTCCTTCCCGCATGCTTTACTGAGCATGCAGGGGCGCCCACACATAGCACTGGAGTCATGGCCAGCAACCTCTCTAATCTGCCTAATTTGGAAGAATACATACTACAGCCAGAAACACCTGTGGTAAAGCGGAGCCATTAGCTGGAATTCCATTTCACGTGATGTCGACATTGCCAAGAATATTCCTTCCTCGCATAAGACATTTTTTTATTGGTTGCATAATGCAGCGATGCTACCATTGTGCCGAACTGCACCGAGAGGCGAACCTTGTCGCATCCTGCTACATTTCAGTAAAATATGAAAAATCTGCGTGCACCATGCTCTGACAGGGTTGCCCAAGCTTTCAAAAATGTACGCAAATCCTCAAGTGCCGTTATACTGCACCATCGAAAGCGGCATGGTGTGAACTAGTGGCTGCGTTAGCTCCGCAGTGAACAGAGTCAAGCCTCTTCACTTAAGGTATGAGGCCACTTTTCAGAAAAAATGTTTTGGTATCGAATACAAAGTGGAAATTAGTTATCTATATTAAAGATTGCCTTCTTGTATTCTAATCAGAGTGCTGAAATACACACAAAACATTTTTTATACATTTTTATTGTCAGAAAATTTACTGATAATGCATCCCACGCCAGCAGTCATAACTCATACATACCTCACCACAAGAAAAATTCCTCTTGCAGTTGTGTACATAAAGCCATAATATACGCAATGAACTAAAATAATTACGATATCATCAATCGTAGTTTTTTATTTACAATATTATTAAAAACGACGGTTTTCAACAAGGAATGTTTTTAAAAGAAATGCTACAATAACAAATCTTCTCTAGTTGGTTGCACAGCCTGATATACCAAGAATAAGTGTTGAAAGTTTCATTAAAAAATCTGCTTGAGGAAAAAAGTTAGGAATGTTCGCGCAAGCTGAAACGGCAGAAAAGTAAGTTTCGAGAAAAACAACAAAAAAGATTTGATATACGGTAGCTACATATGCCACACAGCAATATCCAGGAGGGTTAAAATCCACCACATTTGTAGCTCAGGTCCTCCTTAGGTTTTTTACTTTTTTTCGCTCGTGCGTCTGCTCGCTTTTTTTTCCTTGCGTTTCTTGTGGCATCGGTAGACTGACGGGAGGATCTCTTGATGCGCTGTTGGTCACCTGTCAAGCAAGCTTTCATTGTGTGGCGCCCAGACTCAATCCCAATGTGTTTCAAGACATCCAGCATTCCTCTGTTGCCATTGTTAAAATGGCACACGGCATCATACAAGCCAAACTTCAGTGTTGGCAGGCTGACATAGACATCTTTAGGTACCCTTTGCCAGAGCGTGTCGTTGAAACATTCATTGGCATTCTGTATCTTGCCATGTAAACATTTCTTGAGGAGCTCGTCTGAACAAAGTCTTTGTATGCAACCTTTACTCTGTTCAGAACGTCATTTGAAAGTCCTCCCTTGTGCTTGTAGTTACATTGGCCAGCCGCTTTAGCTCGGTTGAAAGCACACCAACTGCTTGCTCCTATAGGGCACAGCCCATGTCTTGGATTGTCGTCCGTGGAACTGCAGTGGAACAAACTAGCTAGCGTTGCTTGTTTCATTCCTGCAAGATTTCCGACATTGGCTTTGATTGCAATGCCATAGTAATTTTGAAGGTGGTCAATGAGCCCATCAGACAATTTTCCTATGCCACCTAATCCACGCACTGTCTTCTTCAGCTTTCTTCAAATTTTTTCACGCTATTTGGTCCATAAATATCCTTCACTGTCGAATAGCTCTTTGAGTCTCCATCTCCGTAGTAGTGTACATATTTCAAGCCGCGTGTCGTTTCTGACCTCTCAAACATGCTGTAAAGTCCAACTGACTCCATACCAATGGAAGTGCCTGTGTGGTTGGCATGACATGTTGTGTGGTTCGCCTTCCATTCCAGGAATTCACTGCTTGTGGGATTCAGTTTGCTCTTGATCTTGCATGACTTGCATGTGCTGGAAAAAGCTTCCACATCAATTATTTTTCCTGTATCCACAGATATCAAAGAAACACAGCCGTTCAATGAAGAGTGGCCATGTTTTTGCCATGTGCCATCCCCTGACACTCCGCACTGATTACTGTTGACAGCCTTCTGCACTTCAACTGCTGCATCAATCATTGACTTCGATGCAACCTCCTTTGTAGCGTCAGCCACCTTCAAAGATATTTTATCCTAAGCGGAATGCCATGGGGGTGGAGGCATATTCATAACTTTACAAAATGTTTTCGCACCCGCATGCCCACTTCCTAGCTGTCGCATTGCATATACAAGTCGGAACATTGTTCTCCGTTGAATGCCCCGACTTTCTTGATGACGAGAAATGGTTCTCATAGCCACATTCAACGCACAGAGTAGCCGACACACAAGACACACCTGCAAAGGAGTGCTCCTCAAGTTTCAGGGATTTTGCCAAGCACTCCAGACACACCAGTGATGAAGAAACATTTGACAGGATGTCAAGGTCAATTATCCTGTTTCCTTCCGGCGTAGAATCCGATTTACAGTCATCGTAGTCCTCCACATCGCCGAGTTTCAAGGCACTTGCTGAAGCACTCACGTTGGCAGGACTGCGTTCGTCGCCCACTTCACCTGTCGTGTGTCTATTTCCGGCAAACTTTCGCTTTTGTCTCCTCTGCGCTCTAAACTTCCCCATGTGCGCAAAGCGTGTAACAACTAAGTGATGTCGTTGAACCACACGAGTCACCGAGTAAGCAGTCTTCAGGTTCTTGAATTTGCGCGGGAATGCTCCAGGGCACACCACTCATGTGATCAAAACATCATGCGTCCCTCTTGCGAGCACTCTTGTTATTAAATGAAAGCAAAAATAGACACAAACGCTTAAAAAAGTTATTCTGATTGTAAACTGAAAAATTGTGGTGCAAAAAAAGCCAAAGGAGCCAAATATTTTTCGATATGTGGAAACCGAAACTGTGTTAGTTGCGGTTTTGCAAAATGCACAGGGGGTTACATATTTGGCTGTATCTTTGGAACGGTTTTAGTTAGGAGCATAATTTTTTTCTCGAGTCATACAGAAATGAATGTGTAATGTGATGAAATAAAATTTAAAAAATTGATTTTTTTTCAAAAAAATAAAGTTTTCAAAGTGGCCTCATACCTTAAGCCTGGACCATACTGCTGTTTCTTCTGTGGGCTGTTGCATTACATTCAATACCTTCCACACATGCACAATGTGTAAGCATGCACATTGCTTAGGCAACAGGAATGCTTCGCTTTTCATGCAGCAGTGAGCGATCGCACTGGCTCCGAGCCAGACCCTGGACTCCTCTCCTGTATGACCATTGTAAAACGGTGGCCGAAGCTTCGGACGCTATATGGTGTCTTGCTCGAATTTGGGTACATAACACACACATCGGCACGGACATGGTGGCCGGGAAAAATTTTCCCGCTATTCAATTTGTCGCTTGTCTCCCACTTTTCTATGCGCAGTGATTTCATGGCGTAAGAATGGCGTGCGGTCACTACTAAGGTTTTGATTGACTCGGCACTAAACAACAACTTTCGCCGCTGGATACTGAGGAAGTGCTGCTGGTTAGGCCTTGCTGTTTTGTACGGCTGTGGCATCACTGTTAAGCGCCAGTAGCACCACTGGTAATGTGAAAGTTAAAATGTGTTTTCCTGATTAAGTTCGTTATTTTGTCTAATGTTACTTTCACTGTTCGCCTATACAAGATATACTGGTATGAAACATGGACCCAACACTAGCCATGATAGCTAGGGGTCCTACACTGCTTTAAGATTGAAATTTATGCAGTTTATGTAATTAAAAATATATCAATGTAAAACTAAAGCAAAATGTGTATCTCTCATGGCATCGCCAGCGCAAGATGCTTTGGAATATAAAGCATTGCCAGAGGAAATTCCAAATAGAGTGTCGCATAATATCTGAGATGTCTTGAAACATTGTTAGATTATCTTTAGGGGCCCTTTGGTGAAGATTGCTTTTTGTGCTGCTGGTGAGTTTAGAGCTAATGTGGCGTTATTGCTCATCACGCAGCAACCTGAGTCGAAACAAGGAGGCATCGCAAAAGGACGCTGGCGACGACGAAGACAGCTCAGACAGTGATGACGAAGACTCCAAACCAGAGCTTGAAACGGCTCTAGTCCCACACAATGGCTGTGTCAACCGTGTCAGGGTGGGTACCATCGTAAACTTGTTCTGAGATACTCTTTGGTTAGGTTAGGTTAAGAAAGCTTCGCTTTAACCCCTTTACATGTTGTGTGTGCAGTTGTGCACTCCAAGATGGGGCATAAAAAGCAAAAGCACCAATGAAATTATAGTGATATTCAAAATTTGTCACATGCATCCTGAAACACTTTTGATTTTACCTGAGCTGCACATTTGAGTGGTACTCTAGAAACCTGTTGAAACGTTTTTCAAGATACCGGGGGAAAAAAGTATGTACCAGCTGGCAAGCATAACAGGGAGAAGGGCTCAAATTGTGACAGCAGTGTCAGAAACACTCTGAATGGCTGCCAGTGCTCTTAGTAGACATCTTGGTGCTAGTACTGTCACAGGGGGTGGCACGTGTGTTTATTTAAGGGACAAATACAATGTTTTGCGACGGTGGTCCCTGTCGACCCTTGATATGCTTCCCCTCAATGTCGTCTCTTCACTGCACAGCATGATAGCAACGAAGCCGGCTCTAGAGAACCTGCGATTATGCAACGTAAAGAATACCTTTGCAGGCCCCAAAATAAATGTAGTCATGCGCTCGGTGGATTTGTCCCAGTGTGCGTGGTTCTCGGTAGTTTTTAACCGATGCACGCTTTTTCAGGAGCTTTGCCAACTGTTCTGTGCATGTTTTCTCCCGGTGCTTGTGCAGTGCCTGGCTTGTGCAACATCCGTCACTTATTGCAAACTTCGGTCGCTTGTTGCACCATATCGGTTGCTTGTTGTAACTTGCTACGTGTGAGAGTCATACTTACGTGATCGCTGTGTTCATATGCAACATAAGATGTGGGAACACTACAGAATGGCGATGTATCAAACGGCAACGAGATACATGGGAGTCAATGGGATTTAGGTTGGGACCGCGAAAACGCAACATAGCAGCTGGGGAAACACAACAGTGAGGAATGTATTAATGGGGCTCCACTGTATATCCTAAAGGGTACCTGTAAAATGAGTTGAAAGATAAATAGCAGAATAATTGCTGTCATGATGTCTGCGTGTAGCGGGTTCACTTCTTTCATTTCTTTCACAGTGTTTTACATCAGACATATCAAATTGGTAGATAAGTGCTTTCTAAGTATGCTAGACATGAAATAATTGATGTTCTCATGTCTGACATTCTTGTAGAGAGTTCTTGCATGGAGTTGGCATTCTGTAAACTTGGCAAGGCTCACTGAAGAATTGAGAATTCTTTATTAATTCTGCAACTGCGGGCTCTTCGTGATATTGAATATGCAGTAAACGTGGTGAAAGTAAATTTTCAATGGACAGAATTACGTAATTGGTGCCTGAAGGGGTTAAAAAACTTGCAGGGCTTTTGAAGTTCAGCAATACTGTTCATTGCAGCAATTTTAGATAGACTGGAAGAGAGGTGCCTTAGAGACTCAAGTGAACATGAATTGGCTTTGTGATGTGACATTATCGCAGGTTGCCAGAGTTGGCGACAAGACCCTAGCAGCGTCGTGGTCGGAAAACCGTCGTGTCTACCTGTGGGACCTCGCCCGGCCGTTGCACGTGCTTGACCACCCTTCGGCCATGTCGTCATATGTGCGCAACCATGAGGCTCCCAAGCCCATCTTCAATTTTGGAGGTCACCTAGCCGAGGGCTATGCCGTTGACTGGTCACCAACCAAGCCCGGTTGGTTCGATGGCTTGCTTCCTTAGGCAATACTTTGTTTGGTGTCCTCGCAGAATCAGTTCCCATGCTTCTGCATGAAGTTGGAAGAGACAGACCTTAAAACCATGGCAGCAAAGCAAATGTGGTCTTGGTTTAGTGTCTGATTGCACCATGAAGGCAATTTTCGGCCTGATTTTCTTGAAGAAAGAGGCTCGCATTAGAGTCAGGTAAATACCGTAATTAAACGATGTGAGCTATGGTTATCGTTTGACAATCTTCCTAGGGCAGGCCAAAAATAGGCATTTTCAGTGGAAAATGACATCGCTCCCAACTTATTTACTGTACCCTAAGCTCCGCCGAGACAGAGACTTCCATTAGTGTCACCATGTGGGTCAGGGGCGGGAGTGCTGACTAGTCAAGTTTGCATTATGTCTAGGGAAGGCCAATTTTAGGATTGAAATAACGAAAGTTGGGGTTCATAGAAATGCATGGGCGCTGGCCAGGACCTTCGTTCGGCATCAAATTAACTGAATGTTCGAATTAACTGGAGTCAATTAAACGGGAGCCTATTGTAGAGTCATCATTGTATTGAACTCCAGAGTGTTCAGTAGAGCAACGTTTCCCCAAGTTTCAGCCGCCACGGGACGGACCCTTACACTTGCTCGGGTAGCTCCATTTACACATGACCACCCATACAAATACAGCAAATGCGGAGCTTGCACAGTTACAGGTGATACATGTTGTGTAATTGCAACATAAACTGCTCATAAAGCAAGTCGCTGGAGTCGCGAGTATCTGTACTATAAACGGTACCACAACGTAACTACAGCATTTTTTTTAAAGGCTGCACATATGCAAAACATGTAGACCAAGTAGCCACGCGTATCTGATAATCGATGCGCACAACTGGGATGTTTGCAACTGTTCAAATTTATGAACATTGAAAGGTTATGACGTCCGAGGACTCGCGGTCTGTGCGTGAAGCAGGCAAAGTAACTCAGAAAAAAAGTCGCATTTTCGCTTGAAAGGTGAAGCATCGATTGCGATAGCAAATTAGTAGATAGCTACACAAAGTAAGTATAGTAGCTTTATCGACTGCATAAGCTGGTAAACATTTGCTTAATAACCAAATGAACAAGCATGGTGTCACGGGCACACGAGCAAACATAAACACATCTCACTTGATGACTGCACACACCGGCTGTCAAAACATTGGAGTGAGGAAGCGTGGTAGCAGAGCGAGTGTATTGACCGTCATGCTGTCTCTCGTTGCAATGCAAACTAAACGCCGAAAGCACAGCACATACGAGGGTACTGGCAGTGGGCGCAGTTTGTCCACATCGCAGACCGCTTTGAAGATGAGGCCTGCACGGGCGTGCATGTCGTCCACATCGCAGATCGCCTTCAAGATACAACGCCGGTGTGGGCGAGCACTTTGCCCACATTGCAGATCGCTTTCAATATATGGCTGCCGCTCCATAAGCTGCAGCCGCCGGAGTAGAACACTTCTCTCTTGGTTCCCCTTGTGCCTCGCGTGCAAAAGAAGACGGTACATTTCCGCCCTGCCTTCCTCTCCCACACGCACGATATTGAGCTGCGACCGTCAACTGACCCTCGCAAGTCAGTTGTCACATGGCAAAAATACGTTTTATACGCCCGATTTTGAAAAAATTGCTCCTAATTTCGTTCGCTGTAGCCAATAGTCCATTGTAGCGCGGTCCATTAAAAGCAAACTTTGTTGTATTCACTCAATAAGTAGAACAAACTAAGGTTGAAATATGGTCCATTATATCCGAAAGTCTGTTGTACGCAGGTCCGTTGTAATGAGCGTAGACTGTGTTATGTTTACTCAATGTTTTAGTTAGTCCCTGACAGTCTATGAGAAATTTCGGTAATGCACTAGTGTAGCAGATTGAAGCAGCCTCTTTTACTTTCTTTTGGTGTCATTCGCATATTCTATTACTGAAAATGCATAGTTATATATTTAATTGAAGACAGCCAACGACACAAATTATTTGCAACACTAACCCTTTCACTGCTTTTCACTTTGGTCTGCGTTGGTGTGGAATAATGTGTTCTACATAAAAAGATAATCAAGTGTGCCTGAGCCGACTTCTGAGTGTTCAGTTTATGATGCTTCTCAGTGGAACGTCTCTGCAGTGTAACATTGGACTCATTCGAGGAAACCTGCTGGTCTGCAGACCGCAGTTTGTGAAATGTACCTCTGCAGATTGAGGTTACACACTTGTCAGTGTTCCCAGGGCACAGTTGAAGCACGCTAGCATAACCATGTGCTCAAAAAGACTGCTTATAGGGAGGCCAATCCGGTTCGAGATGCTGTGCCTTCTCTGGCAAAACACTGGAGTTTAACGGGGCCCAACTACCTTCCTGATTGTAGCACTAGTACTAAGACCTGCGCACTTCTGGAATGCATGCATCGCTGCGGTGGGTAACCCAGCGTATTGCATAGCTGGGCCCTAGAACTGGTTCTATAATGAGTCAATGCGGCGTCTGCCCTAACACAGTTGGTGTGTGACGATTATGGCGTCCTAACGCTGCAACAAACTCCGATGTGCCCTGGCATTACGTTGTTAGCATACTCACCTGCAAAGTTAACCAAGTGCGATGGCTGCAACATGTAGTCTTCTTTGTGCTGACTGGTGTCTTTCAGCAATTATTTTTCACGTTATAGCTGTTGGTGAGTCTTTCTGGTTGCTCGTGAGAAGTTGGATAAGGAACAGCGTAGGTATGACTTGGATCTTGGATGTTGGTTAACATTGTGCTAGGGTAGCATGTTGCTGGCTATGTGAGCATGAGAGTTACTGAGTATTTGGTAACATTTATTTTATTTATTACATACCGCAAGCTTTTGGTGGGCCCAAGCAGGTTAGGGGAAAAAACAGAGAGAAAAGAAAGTAGGCAATATTGCAGCAGGGTAGGCAATAAAAACACGAGGACAGACAGGCAGACAAAGAACTTTAACGAGGTCCTGAGAAGCACCGCACTTAGAGCAGCAAGAAAAAAAAAATATCAGACAGAGCTTCCGTAATTGTGTACAGGCAAGCGTCTGCAGCATAGCTTTCTGTGAGCTCTCAGGGTAAGTATAATAAATAGTAAATAAATATGTCATGCCTTTCCAGGCGTGTTGGCGACGGGCGATTGCCTCAAGAGCATCCACCTGTGGAAGCCACAGGAAAGCAGCTGGCATGTTGACCAGCGACCCTACACGGCGCACACAGCATCAGTTGAAGATATTCAGTGGTCTCCCAACGAAGCCACGGTGAGATATTTGGTGCTCGATTTGCTGCTGTCTGTTCGCTTATTGGCCCTGTAGAGCATAGGGGCAAGTAACCAGTGGTCTAGATAAAAAGGTGTAAATATCAGAGCGGCTGAGCTCATTCATGTGAATCTGAACAAATTGCTTCCATTTCTCACGGCTTTCGGACGTGTCAGTACTTTACGGCGGATTTCAAGTACATCAAGGGCAGGAGTGTAGTATTTGACCTGTGTAAAACTTGGGTAATCATCATGGCCATGTTAAGAACATGCTGCCAAGCACGTTCATGCTGAATATACCTCATGCTGAATATACCTCAGGCTGACGATAACTAAGGGACACACCGGTTAGGCGTATTTCCCACGTGCAAAGAAAGAGCTTTTACCCTATGAATTGTCTCATTCAAAGACCGTAAAAAGAACAATTGCATCTCTCTGCATGGAATCGGCGCTTCAAAATCTGGTGATTTTGGACCAGGACAAATTTTTCTTCAACTGCGAGGCTTTTCTTTCGAGGAACCCATATGGGTTTCCTTTGTAGTAATTGCTAAGTATGGGTGGATGTCTGTTTTTCCCTTTATTAATTACTTCTCTCCACCTTGCAGGTTTCCGCAGAACTATTACGTCAAACTCTTGCCTTCGCTTCGAGTTGTTGACAAATTCGACTTCGCCATGCCATCTGCTAGACGCCTGGTTAGCTCAGATGGTAGAGCGGCTGCCCTGGAAAGGCGGTGGCCCCGGGTTCAAGTCCCGGACCAGGACAAATTTTTTTTCAACTGCGAGGCTTTTCTTTCGAGGAACCCATATGAGTTTCCTTTGTAGCAGTTGCTACGAACGGGTGGATGTCTGATTTTCCCTTTATTGGAAAGCTCTTCTTTCTCGACAGCCACTGGCCTTAGGCAGACTTCATGACTGGTTTTGAATGTGTGCGTGTGGGTGTGTGTCTATATATGTATGTCCCATTTGTGCATTTGTCTAGTCACCATGTACGTCATATCTTCCACCCAACAGCTGGAATAGCATGCCAGGCAAACATGCAGCTTTCAATAGAGACAGCATCTGTCTATTTATTACAAAATCAATCCATCAATCAATCAACCAATGCTTGTTCCAGGTCATGGCATCATGTTCCGTTGACAAGTCCATAAGAGTGTGGGACGTGCGAGCGGCGCCCCACAAAGCGTGCATGCTCACGGCAGCGGATGCCCACGAAGCCGACGTCAACGTCATTAGCTGGAATCGACGAGAGCCTTTCCTCTTGTCTGGTGGCGATGACGGTGCCATCAAGGTCTGGGACCTGCGTACCTTTCAGGTTGGTTTCCTGCTTCGCAGTAGAACTTGTAGCTTGTTTGTATAGATTAAGAGGAGGCTTTTATTTCCCTGTTCAATTACATGCAGAATGCTCTCATCATGCAGTTGCTAGATTGAGTTCAGTGAAATCTGTTGCCTTCGAGAAACAAAGATAAAGTTCTAGGAAATCTAGCAAGCAGAATTTTGATTTAGGGTATTGTTGCCTTTGAGAAGGGAAATTAAATTCTAGCAAATCAAGCAAGCTAAATTTTGATTTAGGGCCTGATACTCTCTACAAAAATTGTGGGGATTCCATAAGAGAAGAAAAGAAAATAGGGCACAAAGTTTACAACTTTGCCCCAAAAACAGGTAGTATCACATTTCTGTAATGTGTATCTGTTTGAGCATCTGATGCAGACAAATTTAATATATGAGTATGTAGCTCACGTGAATTTACAATAACTACGAGTGTTTTGTAAATGTTACACTTGAAAATTAGTGGTTATGTTTTAGAGCGGTGCGTAATAGTATACCAATTTTGGCTGCTTTAGACGTGTTATTAATTGCAGTTTACAGAAAGGTGATATCATTTCTTATTGCTTAGTTAGAGAGTTCTAAACTTCTTCTTTTCTTCATCTTTCTTTTTGCTACGTGTGGAATAAAGCCACTTACTTTCTGGTGAATTCGATATTTCACACTTCCGATTAGTATTCAGACTAATAGGCTGTTCCCGTCAGGCCTGGATTATCAGTCAGTGACTGTATTCAATTTGGTTAGGAAGTTTCTTCGTTTGAATGCCCCTGATTTTCAACCTCGGTTTTTTCCACAGAACGGGCGCCCCGTCGCCACCTTCAAGCACCACCTCGCTCCGATCACGTCTGTCGAGTGGCATCCAACGGACAGCACGGTCTTCTGCGCCAGCGGCAGTGACGACCAGCTCACCCTGTGGGACCTGGCCGTCGAGCGCGACCGCGACGCGGAAGGTGCCGCCGGGGACGAGGACCACGATGACCAGGTGTTGCAGGGACTCCCTCCGCAGTTGCTCTTCATTCACCAGGGGCAGAAGGACATTAAGGAAGCGCACTGGCATCCGCAGATGCCCGGCCTGATTCTGAGCACAGCGCAGAACGGCTTCAACGTGTTCCGGACTATCAGTGTCTGAGGAGGTGCGACCAAGTGGAGTGTACTGCCTCGTGGACTAGCTGGCAGCGACAAGTCGGGTGGCCTTGTGGTTTACCTGGTAGCCACATTGGGGTCGATGTGTCATGTACACCGACCCCGACGATGCCTGCTTCAGGACTATACAATCTGGCTTTCCTGACGCTACCTTCTCCAGTACTATAAGTTAACGTGCGAATGATTCATAAGATTATCATTGTAATAAAGGGAGTTAGATGGCACATTTCAAGTTTACGCCAGTGAAGAATACCGCATAATCTTGTGTAAGGGCTGCAACATTTTTTTTTGTAGATATGGGGTCGATTTCATTGGGCGTGGCACATTCTCAAGTAAAGATGTAATAAATTTGCATTTAGCACATAGAAAAACTGACATGCGTGCCACTGTGTGCAGCAATCTTGGGAAGCCTTTATTTTAGCTTTGCTTCATTTGTCGTGGTTGACGTAACCAAAGTGCTGCAGCAATTGAAATCTGGTTCATTGAAAGTTCACTAATGGAAGGTGAAGCCGCCCCTGGACATGCTGCTCATAAAGTTGCGTGCCAAAAAATTCTTTTGGGGCTCTCACGTAATATGCAAAGGGAACATTTAGGTAAATAATGCCTCTATATGTTTTGGCTGGCCGAGGACCAACGAAAGCTCACTGCACAGATATGCACAGTCCAAGTAAAGCGTACAGCTTGCGCCCGACACTCAAAGTGGTGTATACATGTGCTGCACAAACGTGTACGTAGAGTGCAAGAAGACAAGCCAGGTGGTGCCGCGATTTGAATTGTGTTGGTGCTTAGTTGATGAACTTCCCTCTAACACGAAAGTGCAAGAACAACCGTACACCTTTAAGCACTGCACCATTACCGCGCCGTTTTTGACGTGAACCATTTCCTGGACATGGTAGCAGACCTTTTGCCAATGCGTAAGTTCACTGAGCGAAAAACAATCTGAGTTTCTTGTGCAAAGTGCGAATGGAATGTTGCAATCGATAGCACCCGCATACCTTCTTGCGGGAGTGATGACATCCAACATGAAGTGCTGAAAGCCTTGGCATGGACAGTGTGTACGTACGGCGACAGTAGCGACCTACGAAAGGCAGCATGAGTGGGAAGTACGACATTGCAAGCCGTGGGGTGCCGGGAAACAAGTTTTGCAATGACACCAACGGTTACGTCATCTCCTACCAACGTTTCAACTGTGAATGCCGTCAAAGAGGTTACTCATACGCCCCACATATGAATAGATTTTTTTTTTTTTTTTCTTAAACATATAGGCCTAAATTCAGGGTTGCAACTCTTGCACAAGCATATAAGGTATACTCTTCCTGCTCATGATTTCTCAGTGGCAAGAAATCGCCACGTTATCGTGTTTATAATGGTGAAAAAATGTTGAGACTGCGCTGCCTAATTATGACAGCCTGTAGTAGAATTTCAACTTCAGAATACAGTTGCGATTGCACTGCTGTATAACTTGGAGAACCTTTATGGATGTGGCATTATTTTCAGTTGTGTCCGTGACATCGTGGCGAAGGCAAGCTCCTTTCAATATCAGCCTCCCTTGGGGGCTTTGTATTGGATTGCAGAAGTACAGAGGGCAGAATGGTTTTGTGGACAGTGCTTGCAGTGATTTCTTCGGTTTTCAGTGGGGTTGCCAATTCTCGGGTGGTTGAAGTTGAGACACAGAAAAATGGGGGCTGGGGCTGGCAACGATTGATTGTGTCTTTTCTAGGAGCTGTCAAGTCTGTACATGCAAGAATATTGCAAAATTCTTTTTAGTCCTACAGCGTTGTTAGTTGCAACAAGACAGGTACAGTGGTTGCCTCGTTAACACTGCTACCAAATTACAGGTACAGGTACTGCGAACGGTTAGGGCCCAGAACCACGAGAAAAATGAAACAGTCTTTAGGGCTGTGACAATGCAACAGAAGGCACAAGAAAAGAATGTGCATTCTAACTGTCAGGCATTACAACAAGGAAATCTGGATTGTTGATAGTTCTTCAGTAGAAAAAATGAGTCGGGATATTGATCATCCTATTGGGACAAGTCAGATCGTGGGCCACTGAAAAGTTAGGGCTGTCCAGCTAAATTCAGCACGGTTGGCAACTATAGTTCTCATAGAGTATAAGGGAAATTCTTTTTTTATAAAGACCGCAATAGCTGGAAAATGTGTTATGTCTGTCTTGCCTGCTCCACTTTCCATAAATGCGAACTTCGTGTTGCCGTTTCACCTGCACCAATCGTGGTGGCTGGGATTTTTGTATTTGCGGGCACCTAGTGGAAGACTGTATTTACCAAAGCAGACTGAATAAGCCTATGCCAAGAATAATTCAAAGTAAAACAAATAACTTTCTTTTATGAAACTCATGCTTCACGTTTTAACTCTGTCACTATATTGTAACATAAGCAGGCAGGCCATTGTTATGTATCTGATGATCACATTATCATTCATTCACCATCCGCGCTGCACATGTGATTTCAGGCAAGTTCAACACCTCTGAGCATTAAAAGATAGTATGAACAAAGGAGCGGATAATAGATTTGCTGCACACCTGCGGGTTTCAAGTGCAAAATTGCATGCAGAATCGCGCTGTGTGAGACAGACCTTATGTGAACATTGTGTTAGCACCACAAGGACTGGTATTAAGTCCTTTGGTACTGAAATGCACAAGTAAAGGAACGTATTGGCAAGGTTCTCTTGTATATTGCTTTTTCCTGCATAAATGTGCCATTGTTTATTACTCTGTGAGTAGTTCTCTTAGGGAGTCATCCTTGCTATTGGTGGGACCGTTCATTGAACGTCAACCATTTATGGAGCCCAGTATACAGAAATAATGTGTGGAACACACCAATCTGGAGGAGTTATTACGTACATATTTTCTAAGTTGTAAAAAATTATGCAGATTCCATGCACTGTAGGAACCTGTGTTATGCGAAGTATTTTGCAGGTAGCTGGCTATCCAGTATCATTTAGGTTTCCGCAAAACATTACCAGGTGCCATGTCATGCCAGGAATATCCTGATATATGTCCTGTTAACGAAACTACCATGATGGCATCACCACCACGAGCACACTACTATTGGCTCAAATGTCATGTCATTCACATCATGTCACATGTCATACCATGCATATCCCTTTGTACCGGATGTTTTTAGTTTAATGTTAAAGGGGCCTCGAAGCACTTTTCTAACTAAACATAGAATGGCCTCACTATTGAAGGACGTCATCTCACAAATCCCATGCCACAAAATGTTTTTCGTATCGGACAAGTATTAGTGGAGTTACCGCACCAATACGCTGCTCTTCCTGTCTTTTCGTCTCCACTAGCACACTGGAAGCTACAAAAGGGAGAAGCAGAAGGGGCAAAGCCCGTCCTAAAGTTGAGTGTCTCGGCGGTGAAAGGGCTCGCGGCAGCTGCGGTATTGGATTGGATTGGAGAAACTTTATTTATGCCTGCAGTTGGGCGCTTGCGCGCCCCGACGAGGGCCTACGTCATCCTCGAAGTTGCCGTTACTCGGCGCGGGTCTCCGCTCGCCGTTGCCGGCTCGCTGGGTCCGTGCCTTTCGAGCGCCTCGAGGACCTGCTGGACGGCCCAGAGCTGATCGTCTCGGTCGTAGCTCTTTGCGGCTGCCTCGAGCCGCGGTGGGAGTGTTCTTGATTTAGCGTCTTCAGGATATTTAATGCAGTCCCACAAGATGTGCGTGTAGTCTGCGGTCTCCCTCCGGCAGACTCTGCACATATCTGTCGGCGGTAGACTATGCTACGCAGCACGCCGCTGTCATCCTGGAGGCCATGCGCGGCAGACGCGGCTGTGCCCCACTGTCGTGTGTAGACAGAGCGGTGCAGAGATGAAATTATTTTTCTGCATTTTTGAGATTGCGAACACATATATTTTCAATTTATTTAACCAAAAAACTGGCAGTTGTGTACTACTGAGAATGCGCTCACGATCACGAAATCAGCCAGTAGCGTTCGTGGGTTCAGCTGCTCGGGCTTATGCTGCATGACGGCATGGTGGAAGAGAGTGCAAGCGATTGTTCGCTGGTGTTTGACATGAGATTGTAAATTCCCTGCCACGTGCGGAGCAGTAATATTCGGCTTGCATGTTCACAGCAGTCTCTACGACAGATAGGCAACGTATTCTTACTATTAATAAAGGGTAAATCAGACATCCACCCGTTCATAGCAATACTACAAACAAGTGGATATCTGATTTTCCCTTTATTAATTACTTCTCTCCACCTTGCGGGTTTCTGCAGAACTATTAGATATTCTTACTATGTTCAACAAGTGTTAACAGAATTTTTAAAGGTCACTCATGGCATTTAGCACAAATGTACTTATTGAGCTGGAATAGTCAGAGGTATACACTATGTACACTGGAAATCAGCACACATTATTGATTAATTAACAGAATGTTACTAATTAACTTTCAAATAATTACTTTAGCACACATATTGCAATACACGAGTTGAAGCCAGTGATTTCACAAGACATATTCACTTGGAAAGAAATTTGAAATTAGCACCATTTTTAGATAAGCACAGTCAAACTTGTAAAAGCGTAGTGTTGTTCCACTAACTTTTTAATTAAGCGCCTTTTTATGCATTGGGGCCTAAAAGTTACTGGAACGCCAATGCATTTCATCACAAACTTTGGGAACACATCTCTTGAAACTGGCGTTGTCCTCGAAGTTCATTCCAAGTGGATATGACTTCAAAAGGCACTGGCTACAATTCGTAAGATGCAATATGTTGCAAAACATAATTGAAATGTTAATTTTCCGAATTGTTTTTATTTAGCCAAATATTCACTTTCATTTTTTATACAAATAATATCTGAACTGAGGGCTCAAGAAGTAGAATTCAGCTGCATGTCACGGGCGATTTTCAAAATTCTGTTGACGATAAAATAAAGCGCCCTGTATATCCAGTTTAACATGAAAAATGGCCGCGACGGCATCACGACCACAAACCTAGTGGCCCCCACTAGTGCACAACTTTGGGCACCGGGTTGGACCAAAAGCTAGATAGATGGCTTCAAAAGTGCTTGAAGTAGGCAAAAAATGAAAAAAAGAATGCTTGCATTAAAACTACTACACACTTCCCACACGTACAAGGCTCACACTTCGTAAGTATAAAGCTCAGAAAATACTTATAGTATTTAATTTGATACTAATGTTGACGTCAAACTACCTAGTGCCCTGGCTCTGTCGGCAATATTGCGGCAGTTGCAGTTGTAGGATGTTGTAGCAGTTGAAGCGCATATCGCTCATAAATAAAGGTTAACAAGAGCTGAATGCATTTATTCTTGCTGCGCTGCTTGTATATAGAAGCCACAGCCATCGCAGGAATGAAGGCAGCCACTGTATCGTGTTGGGACACGTCCACTTCATGAGTATCAAGACTGAGAACTGGTTCGTGGAAGCAAGTGATCGGTGCAGGAAAAATTCCCGCAGAACCCACCTTCTGATGGCTGTCAACGTTAATGTGATCGGCATTTAAGCAATGTAGCTACACACCTTATTGCAATTGACGAAACATGTTGTGTACGAGCTGCAAAAACATTCGTAGACATTGAAGACAGCTTGTGGTCTGGCCACAAACAAGATTCTCTGCGTCTGAAACAGCCCGAAATATATTTTTGGGTGTCGATGTATGGTGGCCTTTCCTTACCGCTGAAAATTTGCAAATTTTCAGTGCTTTTTTTTGTTCTAACATTCTAATTCAAGGCGGAGTAGTCGCAACTGATGCTATGATACATGAAATTGGAGCCAATTTACTGGTGTTTTAAATGACAGTAATGCAGAAATAATTGCTGGTAGGTTTTAAGAAGTTCTATGCAAAAGAAAAAGGTGCCTCAAGAAAATGAAAGCAAGAATTTGCTATTTTTAGTACAAGTACAGGGAGTGAGAAAAGATATACATACAAAATATTCTGAGTTTCAGTCTGAAATCAGCTGCATGCTCTTGTTTGCGTGAAAAACCCCACACGGCGAGAAGTATTGCTTGTATATTTTGTACACGTGCTGTCAAAGCGCTGGATAATGTAACCTACGATAGGAAGAATAAAGTTGCACTTGAATTAGTCGAACACAATTATCAAACTGACATGCACCGAATGAGTATCTACCTATGTTTGATGCATCGTTAAAACAGCCTACACATCGGATCGAAAAATTAGTTTTATTTTTCCAGACTACCCGGCGTGTAGAAAATTGTCAAATCTGACCAATAGTTAAAGTGCAGTCGTCATTCCATGCACTACATGGTGTTGCTACTGGAAGAATTCTAAAGGAAATGTTTAACGTGTCGAAAAAAAACTGTCGATCGATTCCATTGAGTCTAGTAACGACTTAAAAGTGTGCTTTGTTGTGTGAATGTGACAATTGGTTTGCACACTACTTTGCTATTCACTACTCGAGTTCAGTGGCTGCTTTGTTCAGCTTTAAGAGGAACCTTTAGCTAGGTTTCAGTTCCAGTCTACCCACTCTAAGATACGTTTAAATCAAAAATACTTTCTCAGTACAACCATTGGACCAGTTTGAACAAAATTTAACGTGTTTGAGAGAGAATGTCAAATTCTAGGAACTCTAGGAAGTAGAATTTTGATTCCACTTCCTTGAAATGTTGAAATGTTTCAAAAAATTTTTTTCGAAAGTGGATACGTTTAAAGAAAAATAGAAGGGTGAAGTTTAGAAATATATCTAAATCTGCACCAAAATCGGATATTGCTGTTTTGTAAACTGCATCTGTTAGATAATTTCAAGCAGGCAAGTGTGATTCATTAATTTACAGCTTGTGTGAAATTGTTGTAATGTTCTTCTCCAGTCTTTCTCACAAATTAGTAGTATATTCGGTATTATTGTCCAATATATCACTTTCATTCACCTCAGGTTTATGGGTGGTGCAATTTACAAAATGGCAATATCAGCTTTTATTTGCCCAGTTAACCCTCCATGGTTGCTCAGTGGATGTGGTGTTGGGCTGCTGAGCACGAGGTCGCGGGATCGTATCCCAGCCACGGCGGCCGCATTTCAATGGGGGCGAAATGCGAAAACACCCGTGTACTTAGATTTAGGTGCACGTTAAAGAACCCCAGATGGTCAAAATATCCGGAGTCCTCCACTACAGCGTGCCTCATGATCAGAAAGTAGTTTTGGCACGTAAAACCCCACAAATTAATTTTTAATTTGACCAGTTGGTGTTGTAAACGCCATACTTGAAATTTTCTAAAATACATTATGGTGTAAATTGAAAATCAACTTGCTATACTTTCTAACTTCTGTACTGTATTTTTACTTTTCTTTTTAAATGCAAGTGACTCCGTAAAAATCGGTGCAAGGGTTGCCGAGAAAAACGATTTCAGCATTCCCATGTATTTAAACAGGAACTCCTAGCCTTAAGTTTCTTTGTAATGCTAAGTCACAGACTGAATTCTTAGCTTCTGCAGCCTTCAGCAGAACTTTCAGCAGTCTTCACGTCAACCAGTAAACTTGAGCGATCTATGTGAAGACTTCAGCTTCAACTAAAGAATAAATTTTAGAAATACTTGAGGGATTTTAGGTCTTCTCTCTCAGCAGACAGTGACTGCGAGCAGTTTACAAAGATTGAATCGAGTTTTGTTCCGAGTAATACTGCCGATGCTCTGAAACTAGCTAATGAGCACAGTTCATTTGAACACACCCACTGCGGGAACAATACTTGAAGTTCCTGTGCATGATGACCCACAGGCGAATCGCCGAGGATTTGTGCTTTTAATATTTAAGCTGCGGAGCGATGGCCCCACGGCACGTCAAATCAGTAGCAACATTAATTTTTTCCCTAATTTCTGGCAAAGGCTTCGCTCGCACAGTGCAGGAAAGCCCTACACAGCCACAGAGCAGGAGTAACTGCCGTGACCCACGTCACATTGAACATGTTAATCTCTAGTGCTTTCAATCATCTTCGTTGATAGCAAAGTTTCGCTACACGGCGCAATATCGCTTGTCGTAACAGAGCGGCATTTAAAGCTCTGGAAACAGAATGCTACTGCCATTTAGCGGATACTAACGTGCCCATTTCCTATTGAAGAAGGGTTCACTAAAATATTATCTTCACGTTAGAACGGAGTACAAAAGCAAAACTGCAACATGCAACATCCAAAGCCCACCTTACAACTTTGAATGCCACTTTCCAATCTCAAAGGTTGTGCTTTGCAGCATCGCGGTTGCAAGAAGCTCCTGCGAGAGCCCAATGTCTGTCATCAGTGTACTTAACTTATAAAACCGGGGTGCGACAAGCAATTCCCAGATCACTACGTTTCGGATGCAGTACATCTTTTTCCAAGCGAGAGCACATTGCTACTTCTCTCTCTTATCGTGAAAATCTAATAACATAACCATCAATGGTATTGTATTTTGTACCTTTAAGTATAAAAGTCGGGGGTGCGCTTTGCAGATGAAGGCACTGCATTTTACATTTCCGAGAGCAAAAAATATCGCGTGCGCAGTACAACCGCACTGCCCATTAGTATAAATATGGTGCGACGGAGTTTATTGACGGTTCTCGGGCAGGCCAGTCATGTCGGGTCCGGCACAGGGAGCAGCGCAGTTCCTGCCATGTGCCAGCGCGAGGAAGGCAACAACACCGACCTTTGAGTTTGTCTTCCTTACCTCAGGAGCCAAGCGGCCGCAGCGACGCTTGGGCTCCCTTCGTCATTACAACGGTAACATTAAGCGTGTGTGGCTTAACATATGAGGTCAGTTTGAGACCACTGCTGCGAGAAAAAGCTTAAAATGTTCTGTCTACATAGCCTTAAGTTGAACGGCACAATATGCTACAGACAGCTCATACCAAGTCGGAGTATGTCGCAATCTCCTAAGCCTTCATGATATAACGATTATGAAAAAGGGCGCCAGAGAGTTTGTTTTTTACGCATGGTACTTCAGAAGAGCAACAAAATATACTTAGCCATGGTGTATTGCTTCATTACACGTTTTGAGCAACCAACCATACTGTAACCCACTGCACAGCCACACGGAATGAATGCGCTCATGCACGAAAAGACAACAACAGATACGTAGAAGTATGCATGAATTTATATGCGGTCCATGATAACGACTCGGTACACTGGGTCTCGCTAGCACATCAGGAAATATACAAGTCTTTTACAGCAATAGGTACTCAACCGGCAAACTTCAGTCCAAGCTTGGACTGGCCACATTCACAAGCAACATTTAACACAGAGAGAAGTCTATCATGCACATGCTTTGTGCATCTGTTGCGAGTCTCAACACCACAGCAAAAACTCGTCACTTTGATGCCTTCTTCTTTGGCTTGCAGTACTTGGCTTCGAGGTTCGCAATTAGATCTCCAAAGTCCGCCTCCCTCGACTGCTGTCTTTTAGCGATGGCGTTTGCCAGCGATCCTTGGCTGCCATCCAAACCCAGTTCCATCTTCATCTTTTTGGCCTCTTCGGCTTCCTTTGTGTACCGTTTCTTTCGCGCATTACGTGACTTCTTGGCCTCTTTGGTGAACTTGGGGTATGCCTTCACTTCACCGTCCTCTATGAGCTTATTCAAAATTTTGCGGGTAGCGGTCTTCGTCTTCAATTTCGAAGCCGATGAGGTATTCGCTGATGGCATCGAAGTCGCCCTCGAAGCGCTCGTAGCAGTCCTTGAGATCGGCCACCTCCTCACTGGAGCCCCTGTATTTGGCAAGGTACCTGTCGAAAAATGAATGTAGAAATGTTGAACCGAAAAAAGTGAAACATAAGTTGCAACAATACAGAACTTCCAGTGCAACCCGCAAAGAAGGCAGTTGCTAAGTGAATTCACAGCTTTAACGAGTGCAGCATGGAGTCAGTGATCTAGCCATCGGCACTTGGGCTCGTTTGCGCTTGCACTAATGGGAAACATGTGACGTCACACGTTTCACAAACAGACTGCACTAAGTGCAGTCTGTTTGCAGTCAGTCAGAGGCCGAGTCGTTCCACCACATTTTGCATTTCCGTCATACACTTTCATGTTGCAAATTTATTCTAAAGTGTATAGAAGATAATTTAACGCTACATAAACAAATGATCACCTCCTCTTTCCACTACCCCCTCCAAATCCGAGGCTTAGAAAGAGGACGTCCAAAGTTAAGGGAAGCTATCGGCGAGCCTACAGAAGTACGCAAGTGTACAAAGGAGTTCTTAATAAATAAAGTAAAAGGCCTACAGTGTGGCCTATAGTAATGAACATTACACGCTATTAAAAAGATGATAAGAAGGCATGCCTCGATGCAAAAATTCTGAGCAGTTTCCGACAAATGGAACTACGGACTGAACGAGCTGTCCGAACTGAAGTTATTTTGTTGTCACATGGCCGGTGACCTCTTGTAGCCTAATTTGCATTACTTTAACACACGAAAAGTAGCGCGTTTAGGATAATAACGAGATGGAATCATGAGAAGGTGCCACGAGCACGTAGGGGCTTACTTATCTACATCGTCGAGGCTGATCTTGGGGAACAACAAACGCCAGTAGGAGGTCCAGTCGCGGTCGCCGGCCAAGTCGTCGTCCTCGTCGACGCATCCGGTGTCATCGTAGGCGGCTCGCTTGTCACTGTCACCCAGTATCAGGTGCGCCTTGGAGAGGACCTGGAACTTTCGCGTGGCCGCCTCTTTTTGAGCATCATCGGCACGGTCTGGGTGGACGAGAAGCGACAGGCGCCTGTACGCCTTCTTGATGGCGGCTTCGGACGCATCTTTGGGCACGCCGAGAAGCTTGTACAGGTCGGAGGTGCCGAACAGCTCTTCGCAGTCGGCGAGAAGACCCATCTTGCGAGGACGCGTGAGTCGTAGTTGCGCTTTGGTTTTGAGGACAGTGTGCGAGCAGCGTAGTTTCACAAACGCCGATGCCTTTTGGCGCGAAGAGTACGAACCAGCTATGGATTGGATTGCTTAAGAAGCGATATTGGTGGAGTAAGTGAAGTCGAGATCCTCGCCCCATGGAGTAGCGCCCTTTAGAGGTAAAAAGCCAATCTTGAAGGCGATGCTTTTTCTCGTTGAGCATAACGGAAGTGATTTTGTGAGGCGGAAACCCGTTTTAGACGTAGTGTTTTGGATACCGGTTCAGTCTTGCTCTCGCCTTTTGTGGTGCGGATCGTTCAGTGTGGCGCTTGGCTTTGTCACTTGCATTCTTTATCAAGAAAGACACTTTTAATTTGCCTACCCCTGCTTCCCAAGGCTTTAATTTGCCTTCCCAGGATAGAGCCTCTCCTCAGTTTCCTTCCTCCATGCCCTACCCCCTCCGCGCGCTAGGAGAAAAGTGTGGAAGAAATGACGTAGTAGGTTCTCCTTTTTTTTTTGCTGTTTTTTTACTTTTAGGTTTCGTACCGTGGCAAAGGCGCCGTGCGGGCAGGTTTGCGTTGGTCTCCGTGTTTCGTTGCGCTGCGTTATCTGGACCGTGCTCTTCCGGATGTTGCTGTGGCCAGGTGGGACAGGAGGAACTAAAGTTCGTGAAATGAACGCGCATGCAACGCTGTACGCAATGCACCGCGCCACGGCAACGGCAACGGACGAAGGAATATCCGCGGGAAATTTTGCCCTCGTTGGCGGAATCATGCTAACGTGCTAACGATTGTTTAGTATTGCTACGGAGCGCGCGCGTCCGAGCAGCACGGTTGCGCGCAGGCGCAGCGTGGCGTGGTTTCGCGTGAAAAGTAAACAAGAGAGGAGAGCTGGCCTGATAGGCGGAGCAACGCCGTGAGCAACGCCAACTTCCGGCTTCACTTTAGCTTCACAAAGAGTGACGTCAGGGCCTCTCCTGAGTTTCCTTCCTCCGTGGGGCAGCCGGGATGGCCGTCATGTTTCACGTAAACTCCGCAAACCACGCAAAGACGCTAACTAACTAAAAATCTGAGAAATAGCGTGCGTACGCTCATCATCATCATCATCATCAGCCTGGTTACGCCCACTGCAGGGCAAAGGCCTCTCCCATACTTCTCCAACTACCCCGGTCATGTACTAATTGTGGCCATGTTGTCCCTGCAAACTTCTTAATCTCATCCGCCCACCGAACTTTCTGCCGCCCTCTGCTACGCTTCCCTTCCCTTGGAGTCCATTCTGTAACTCTTAATGACCATCGGTTATCTTCCCTCCTCATTACGTGTCCTGCCCATGCCCATTTCTTTTTCTTGATTTCAACTAAGATATCATTAACTCGCGTTTGTTCCCTCACCCAATCTGCTCTTTTCTTATCCCTTAACGGTACACCTATCATTCTTCTTTCCATAGCTCGTTGCGTCGTCCTCAATTTAAGTAGAACCCTTTTCGTAAGCCTCCAGGTTTCTGCCCCGTACGTGAGTACTGGTATGACACAGCTGTAATAAACTTTTTCTCTTGAGGGATAATGGCAACCTGCTGTTCATGATCTGAGAATGCCTGCCAAAGGCACCCCAGCCCGTTCTTATTCTTCTGATTATTTCAGTCTCATGATCCGGATCCGCAGTCACTACCTGTCCTAAGTAGATGTGTTCCCTCACCACTTCCAGTGCCTCACTACCTATCGTAAACTGCTGTTCTCTTCCGAGACTGTCAAACATTACTTTAGTTTTCTGCAGATTAATTTTTAGACCCACCCTTCGGCTTTGCCTCTCCAGGTCAGTGAGCATGCATTGCAGTTGGTCCCCTGAGTTACTAAGCAAGGCAATATCATCAGCGAATCGCAAGTTACTAAGGTATTCTCCATTAACTCTTATCCCCAATTCACCCCAATTCAGGTCTCTGAATACCTCCTGTAAACATGCTGTGAATAGCAGTGGAGAGATCGTATCTCCCTGCCTGACGCCTTTCTTTATTGGGATTTTGCTGCTTTCTTTATGGAGGACTACGGTGGCTGTGGAGCCGCTATAGATATCTTTCAGTATTTTTACATACGGCTCGTCTACACCCTGATTTCGCAATGCCTCCATGACTGCTAAGGTTTCGACTGAATCAAACGCTTTCTCGTAATCAATGAAAGCGTTTGATTCAGTCGAAACCTCAGCAGTACGCTATATGTCGTTTATCGTTCTGCGCATGCGCAGTGACAACCCGCTATTTTATAACGTACGCAATGGTATAGTGTACGCTAAACTCTAATAGCCGAGGTAGAAATATTTCAGCGCCTCGAACTCATGATTTCAGAAGCCGAGCTCCACTGCATAGCGAGACACTCTCTCCACTCGCCCCGTCTAGCCTCCGCAAGCGAAATTCTTTCCTTGTGTTCTCCCATCCGGACCTCGAGGATCGCGTGACGGCTACGTCACAGGCTCCTCCATCTTTTTCTCCTTTCTTTTTTCTTCTTTTTTTTTTTTGCGGCGTTGCGCGCTTCCGCTGACGTCGTTGCGCGCGAGATGTTGTGATGTCTCGTTTCGCGCAGCGCACGATTTTGCGCGCTGTGCACAAGGACACATGACCAGCGGCATAATTCAGTGCTACACCAATACTGAGGCAGAACAAGCGGATCGCAGAGCATGATCACGGCGCTGGAACACGGTAGAAAATGGCATAGTTTCGGTACTGTGCACGTGGTTACACGACCGTGGGAACAAGCAGACGAAGCGGAAGTGCATCTCTCTAGCTTCGGTGCGAAGTAAAAAACAAAAAAAGAGGACACGCGGACATTCTGTTTGTGTTTTATTATTTCTCTAAACTTCGATTCGTCAACTGAAGCAACAGATCACACAAATGACAGATGTTGCCTTAAATATTTGATTGAAAACTATTATTCCATCGAGTTGGGGTGCCCACCTCTTACACTACACGCAGGTAGGAGCGGGGGCGGGGGTGGTGAGGACGAAGCAGTCGCCGCGCGTTGAGGACGGTGAGTTTATTCAAGGCAAATTTTTCAGAGGGCGTCGGTATAGTCCATCAAACGGGGGCCAATAACGACGCCCTCTGCAAAATTTTCCTCGAATAATTCTCGAAGTCGCGTATCACCACGAGCGACGTCACATGCGGACACGACTACGTAGGCGCAGGGCCACGACTACGTCACCATCCAGCTTGGAGCGCGTTCGCCGCGAGGGAAAGGGAAAACGCCGTTCGGATTGAAATTTCAGACCTTTCCGCGGCGCGTAGCGATGTGATTCTTTGCAAACAAGATCGTTGGCGCACATTGTATGCTCTGCGCTTGTCAGCTCAAAACGGCCAGACCTTGTGAGGGACCTTTTAAGACTAGCAAGTGATGGCAATGGTGAAATCACTTGTTAATGTTCACTATAACGTGGCCGTTTGGGCATACTGGTGCGACATATATGAGTGAAGCTTTTCAGCGCGCTACAACTTGAGGACGAGAAGTAGACACGAAATACACCAGCGCAGTTGCGCGGCAACTGCAGGCAAAATTGCCGCGTGACTGGCCGCTCGAGGCACTTTGCGTGTATTTGGGGGCTCCTTTCACACTCGAAAGAAGACTTTTATGTAGCACGTATTGAGCAACAGAAAGCTGTATCGGGAGTTTTTCGTGTCGCTTACGATTTTCTCATTGACAATTTCCATGTAATTATAATATTTAGGAAGTTGATTAAATAATTAAGACTAATTATCTGAATAGGTAGAATTTAAAAATATAATCTGGGTATCTCATAGCGACGGCAAACAACATTACCTTTCTTGTGTCCAGCTACGTGGCATTTGCGTAAACCCTGACTATAGTTAGCTGGGACGCCCTATATATAGGCAATACTCCCTTCCACATCACACATGCGCAGTCTGCCAGAATTTTTTTCTCATTTCTTTTTTTTTTTATTAGCACGCAAGTACGATAGCTCCTTGCGAGATAGACCTTTATGGTCCCGTGTTTCAAAATGAATGGTTGTCAGTCAGCGTTCATGTGTTTCGGTCTACTTCCTAGCCATCGTTTTGTTGTGTGCTAAGGGCTTCAGTCTTGCTAATGCCATACGATCGTGCGTTGTTGACGGGCATGCAGAAGTCGGCAGCATCGCAGGTGAGTACAATTAAGTGCTGGAAGTACTATCTCAATCCAGTACTTGCAAGCCTCAGTTAAAGCAGGAGCGATGTCCCACTCTCTGCACCCTTTCAAAAGAAAAGATGCCAAAGAGGCATACGTTTTAGACAAAGCATAACCAGACGTCGTTAGAGCAAGAAATACTTGGATTAAGTGCACACAATGCACGCATGCGCTAAATGCTGTCACAACGCTATAGTTCGCTATCCGCATGCGTCTACGGTCCTGCGAGATAGCCTGCAATGGGGACACGCGCCGTTTCAATTTTATGCGCAGATTTTTTCTGATCCATGTTCCGCCGTGAAAGGTAGCAAACCGTACTTTTTCTGGTCAACCTCCCCTGACCTTCCTCTCACTCTCGCTCTTAAATTAAAACTTCTGTGTCCCAACTAAAAACGCAGAGAACTGCATACTTAACCAGGACATCACTGCACCTCCTGAGAAGCTGCTTTTCGTCAAAGACCGGGCACCACTTGCAGTAGTGTTGTGGTGACACCTGTAATGGTGCGAGGGTCCGACTGAAAGGTAGGCGGCGAGCACCAGCCCTACAGGTCTTGATGTTTAATCTATGGCACAACAGCCGTTCTCCACACAGTCCGCCGATCAACGCTGTGTTCGTTGCTTGTCGTCGAGCTTTCACGACCATTGGCTGCCACTCCCATATACTAGTGTTTATAGACTTCTCTGTCTGAGTGTCCGGGAGATGCGCATCCGGTTGGAGTAACCTGACGGAAGCCAGGAAAACGACACTTTCTATCTCTCTCTATGCTTCTTTCTTTTTCATCGCGAGAGGGGGAGCCTACCGGATACGCCGTGCCTTGTGATCTGTAGAATTGGACGAGCGAGCTTCGTCCCCATCTCGAAACACCCACACGTGTGAGAGGCGAATGTTCCGCTACCGTTTCCCGCCTCGTTAAGGTGTTGCATCCTGAACCTCGACCCTAAAGCCAGAGCCTGAACTATTCAGGCGACGTTTGCGCAATGCACTTTCAACGTGCTGTGGGAAAAGCTGTCGTGGCGCGCACGATCGCAAAGGCGCGCTTGGATTTGTAACTACTTTTTGGGAATGCAGTGCGCATGCAGCGTCGTTTTCATGCGCGCTAAAAAATCTATTAAAAAATGAGGGGGGGGGGGGGGGGGAGTTCGCGACTGTCATATAACTTCTCAGTGCCGTTCGTGTCGGTTTGCACTGTCAATGGTTTTCAGCGATGCTGAAGCTGCAAAAAGCGGAGGCGCAACAACAGGCTATCTGCTAAAGCCAAACCATTGAACAGTTTCGAGGCAATCGCGTTAACGAAGTGACTCTGCGTCAAAAACACCTGGAAAAGAGTGACGTGGCGCCATTCTTAATGATGCTTATTGACTCATCTTTAAATTTGGAGAACCTGGACTTGGTACAAAAAGGAAGCGATAATTTATTTCCTGTGACGTGCCTACCAACTCCTCCCCCCGAATTGATCGTAAAGTCCGCCGAATTCGCGCTCGTTCTACAATATTGCGAATGTTGGGTCACGTTTCACGAAAAGTAAAATTCTGTTCGTGGACACGCTTTTAAACGGTTGAAAAATTGTGCGACGCAAGATCGCAAGAAAAAAAGTAAAGTGGTGCGCAAAATGCCATATACTCGCCAGCTTGCTTGAGCCATATGCTGCAACGCTGCACTATATAGAGTCCTGTACCGAATAACTGTTCTTTCACTTTGGAAACTTCACGAGCGACCTGCACCGATGAAATCGCGAATAGGGTGGCTAGACAAACCGTCATATACCACGCACTTTGAACGAACGCAGAACTACGGTATACGCCCTTTCGCAACGCTGTGGGAGCGGCGCGACAGCTGGCGTGGCTGGGAAGCCCTGTAGGGGAGACCGCAAACAACGTACGTAGGGAGACCACTAACAACGTAGCGAGACCACAAACAACGGGGAGAGGAAAACGAAGTGATTCCTCTGTAGTACGTTGGTTTCAGTCTGCGTAAAATTTCAAGCTTTTCCTCGGTGTTTGCGGATGACTCCGTTCCATTGACTGCGGAAATGAACGTGGAATCACGGGGGCCTCCGCCCGTACCTTCCACGTCGACTGCAGCCGCTCCGAGAAAGCGCTGCGGCCACCCGAGCGACGCCGACAGTGAGGACACGCCGATGTACTCTTCGGCCCGCGACGAAAGCTCGGACGAAGGTGACTTCATGCCCGTGACAAGGCGTAGAGCAAAGAGATGACTACTTATATGTGTTCTCCTTCAGCAAGTGAGGATACCGTGATTACGTGAGAGCCACCGCTTCACACTGTTTTGTTTGTGCCGGTCGATGCTACTGATGGCCTCAACCGGCTCAATCGCCAAGTCACGCCTGCGTCTCTTGAAGTCCTCGCCCCGGGACAAATCACAGACGTGAGCATCAATGGTCGCGAGAATGTTCTCGCTATCGACGTTACGCAACATAGTGCGCTGGATGTATTGAACAAAGGCAATGTGTTGGGGGACATCAGTGCACGCCCTTAGATACCAGAAGGGTTGAAATCTGGGCCAGTTGGTATGGCCAGTTGGTATGGCCAGGTGATGGCCAGTTGGCTGGGACTACACCGATTCTAATAAACCTCAGTTGATAGTCCAGTCGTTGTGGTGTGAACCTCTCCTCTTGTCCTTTGTGTTTTTGACTGGTTTTTTCGTTCAACTTAGATACCAGACGGCAAGGACTCTACGGCACGCGTTGTTTACGATGTTGATACACCTCCATCGGGGAAAGTGACTTTCCGATTCTCACCAAGCCGGTGACGGAAGGTCTTCTCGTATTGCAAGCCCGTCGTCTTGGCAATTCGCGATGTGTGAAACCTGTTTTCAAACGAGGTATCATTCCATCACAAGTCAAAGTTGGTCATTCTCGACATGCAGATGCGGCCGTTTGCACCAAGACCACTTCAGTGCCGAAACTGCTGTACGATGGAACACGTCAGCGCTGTTTGTGCAAATTCTACCGTGTGCTCGCGATGCTCAGAGTCGCACAGTACGGACGCCTGCCATGCGGAACATCTCAAGTGCGGCAGTTGTCACGGCCCTCACGATGCGTCTTCAATGGATTGCCCAAACACGAAGAAGGAGATGCAAGTGTTGAAGCAAATGGTCAGAGACGGTTCCGCCCACAGAGAGGCTGCTGCCAAGGTACGACGTCGGCGCTCTCGTCGCCGGAGACCTTCTGGGAAACCTGTTGCCGAAGCTATAGGGATGCGCCTCTCCCACGGACGGTCCACCCACCAGCGCGAGCGCCCAGCAGTGCCAGCAACAAGCACCCTGAGAAGGGCACAAGTATCACTGGTCCACCTGACGCGTGGCCAGCACTGCCGTCGATAAACCCGTCAGCAGAGCCGCAGCATCACTCGTCCAAGCGCACTTCAGAACGAGTCTGTGGCAACAATCAAGATAAGCAATTAAGTAATAGCCATGGTTGAAACCCTCATGAATACCCTAACCAGCATTCGCACTCCGGCTGCTCATCGTGCACTTCAAATATCGGATGCTCTAAATCCGGTGCTGTCGAGTCCGGAGGGAAGCACCGTGGCTCCTCCTCTGCAGCCTTTCCCTAAAGAAGTGAAAGAAGCTTCGATTTTCCAGTGGAATGCCCGTGGCCTTAAGCGCCGCATTTCGAATATTCGGCCATTTGTATTTAAGAATCAGTTTCCGATTATCGTCACTTGCCAACCACGCCTTCGCAATGCAATACGATTGTCTAGCTGCGAAGCTTTCAAGTCTCCTACCAGCAACGACCGCAGTGAAATCGTCGTTTATATCAGGTGCGAGCTTACCTATATTGAGCATCCAGTAACACATGATGATAACAACCAATGCGTGTGCCTGAGAGTAAAACGCAATAACCTCACTTTCACGCTGTGTGTATATTTCACCTTCAAGCCGTTTTGACACGGCGAGATTAAGCGCTTTATTATCAGTGACACCTATAGGCCGCGGATTATCACCGGCAATTTCAACGCTCATCACCCAATATGGGGAAGCCAGTAGACGGGTCGTCGGGAAAGACGAGTTTCCTCCTTTGCATCAGATCATGAACTGTATTGTGTAAACGACGGCATTCCTGCGTTTTTGCGGTGACTGATGTACAGCAGCAGTCTCGACCTGACATTTGTGTCACGCAGACTAAGTAACAAGGTACAGTGGTTTGCGTACAATGAAACCCACGGAAGTGATTATATTTTCACCTACATAAAGATCAAGGGCCTATAGCAAGTCGCACGTCACCGTTTCATCACACATCGACTGTTGAACGTACAGGTCACTTACAGATAAGCGGTGTCAGGAAAATGAAGAAGGTTCTCTTGAAAACCTAGATGGCACAATCAAAGCTGCTACTCAAAACGTTGCCTTTAATTTTACACCTTTGTCACAGTTTTGCGAATATGAAGCGTAATTGGAGCGCCTCCGAGGCAACTCGTCGTATAGGCGCACAAAATCCATCTACGATTTGAGGGAGGCGAGACGGCTGCAGAAGAAGGCCCGGCGCAGGAACCAATGTGCTCCATTTTCTAAGATGGAAATCTTTATGCGAGTCGCTCGATCCGCACAAGCCTCTATCTCAAATATGGAGAATTGTCCGCGGCCTACGGACATTGCCATGGCAACATCGCCTCTTGAAGTGCCTTGCTCTCCACCAAGGTCGCTTCGAAACAGAAGTAGCAGAAGACTTCTGCGTGAGGGTTGCCCGTAAGGGGTCGGCGTTGACCGCGAGCAATAAAGGAAACGCACCGACGTCACGAGATTCCCGGAGGGACAATCTGTTCTCTGTAGAGGAGCTTCAAGCAGCTTTGGCAGCATGCAGGCGTTCCTCGTCACCTGGGTCTGATAGTGTCACCTACATGACCCTGTGTAACCTCGGTCAAACAGCTTGGCGTGTTCTTTTAACGGCATACAACGACTCGTGGTGCAAAGGATTGGTTCCTCCTTCGTGGAAATCCAGCCGCCTCGTTCCTGTTTTCAAATAAGGCAAGTCTCCCCTGGACCTGGCCTCCTATCGCCCATCGCACAAGCCAGCTGTGTTGGAAAGGTGGGGCAGAGGATGGTACTGACACGTCTAGAGTGGTACCTGGAGAATAACGAGATATACCCTGATGCTGTGACCGGCTTCCGGCGTGGACGGTCCTCTACAGATAATGTCATTGACCTTGTCTCGTCTCTACAGCAACAACAA
Source organism: Dermacentor andersoni (assembly GCF_023375885.2). NCBI lineage: Eukaryota > Metazoa > Arthropoda > Arachnida > Ixodida > Ixodidae > Dermacentor > Dermacentor andersoni. The sequence goes on along the minus strand of NC_092821.1, from coordinate 121,554,427 downwards.
CAACAAAAAAAGCGCCTTCAAGAGTGGAACGCGACAGCGTTGTCGCACCCCGTTCGCACCGCCCACTCATTCGCTTGACATGCACCTGAGTCACACAAAGACATAGTTTTCATATACAACCCTTCTAAGTCCACAGCACAACTTTTTTCTAATTATTTGTTCCAGGAGCCCCACGAAGACGCATGACTCCTCACCAGCAGCACGGCACACATCGCAGGGGACGCTTTCCCACCACACGCGCTACGGCGCAGCGAACACGTCAGAGGCGTCCCGCATCGGACGCTGCACCTAGGAATCGCGCTGTGAGCGGAAAGAGGAGCCGCGTCGCCTAAACACGAGGATTCGAGTGACGCACGCTGGAAGTTGGAAGGGGAGACAGCGAGAAAACTTATTAAACGCAAGAGTTTTGGGGCATCCTCGCACCGGTCCCCGCACGGCGCCAATGCGCTCAAACGAGAGGAAGCGGGGAAGCGGGCGAGTGGAGCGCAAACTGTCGGGGCAGCGCCTTACATTGCGAGGAGGGGGGTCTTCTGAGTTTGCCGCAAGATGGCTCTGCGTGTGCGCCAAGCGCAGAACAAATGTAGCGCAAACGTACTTCGCTACTCGCTTAATTGCGACTTCTGTAATTTACATGCTCATAATTACCGATATACACCGCAATATAACTTTCTACGGCACGTTTCTAAGGCAACACCGCATTCACTAGAGACGCTCACTCCGGTGACCCTGGTTCGATTCCCACCCAGCCCATCTTGCAAGTTGTTTTTATTTATGAATTGCCTTCCGGGATTTTTCGCTCACGGTCAATGTCGCCGACGCCGACGACACCGGCTTTTCTGCGACACGAGCTCCTTAACGCTGTCGAGTTAAAAAAAAACCTAAAGAGAGTATCTGCGGCGATGTTGTTGAGGCGCATACGACAATGTATCGCATGAGGCAATTCTGGACGCCTTGTGGAACATAGGATTGGAGGGGGCCGTGTGTACCAATGGATTTACAACTATCTAAAGGGCGTAACCTTCCTTGTACAGACAGAACATGGTACAACAACGTACTACTGTACCTGTCGCGGTGTGCCTCAAGGTGGAGTCCCTGAGCACCATTCTCTTTAACCTTGCGCTCATCGGCCTTGTTGATGTACTTCTACGGTCTGTGCATCTCTCAATATACGTAGACGACATTTGCATCCGGGAATCAGGGGTGACGCGTGTACGCGTACTTAATTAACGCAGAAAGTTGGGCTGGTTGGTGTTAAAACATTTGCTGAGACATATTAGCGCTAATAAGAATAACGGGAAAAAAAAGTTGGGACAGGACAGAGCGCTAGACTTCAACTGACATGCTTTATTCAGAAAAAGAAAACATGCAAGAAACCACCGTATGCTCAAATAAATGCGCAGAAGGGCGCATTAACGAATGTGCGGCGTAGGAGAAAACCACATGCGCAATGATGCCGATAGGCGCCCACATTGAGCCATTACAAAGCATTGATCAGGTTCTTCTCAAGATACACCAGCTCTTTATCAGTGATTGCCAGGGATGGAGCGCTTACACATTCATCAGCAGCTTTTTAAATGCAACTATGCCTCAAATATTTCCCTCTCTAACTGCCTGGCGAACCGTCTGAGCACTTCCGCGTCATGCAAATACGGGGGGGAATTTTCGTGAGCATCCACGGCGGTGTAACTATCGCAACCAACTGAAATTCCACGGCAGTAAAAGGACAAAAAGAAAAAAAAAAGAAGCGCGTGACGGTGTCGTAAGCAGACGCTTCGGAATTTTACACGTCATGCAGGCGTTGACGTCAGGTGGCGCCACGGTGTGTATAATTTGTATGGGTACGCCGGCCGTTTGCGTAACGTCGCGTCGGAGACGTACTTCTTTCGGTGTACGTGTCTGTCTGGAACGTGTTAATATGTAGTCCTCCCGATAATCATAACTGGTACCAAAAGTTTCGCTACACAGCCCGGCATCACTTGTGGTAACGTACAGTGACCTTTAGTGTTAGCGCAGTCACCAGGTATCAACGTGCACATTTTTTTTTTCTGGAAGGGTTCACTGAAATATTATCATCGCGTTACACTGGAGTACAAAACCGATACTGCAATATGCAGTGTCCGAAGCCCACCTTACAATATTGAATCCCACATTCCAATCTCAAAGGTCGTGCTTTGCAAGATGCTCTTGCCAGTGCCCAAAGTCTGGCATCAATGGACTTCGTTTATAAAACTGGTGCTCGACGAGTGATGCCCAGGCCAGTGTGGTTCGGATGCGGTAGCATATTTTCTTTTTACAGGCGAGAACGCATCTCCATTTCTCTCTCTTATAGTAAAATATCTAATGAAATAACGATCAACAGTATCGTATCTTGCGTTTTTTAGTACTGAAGTCGAGGGTGCGCGTTAAAGACGAAGGCACTGCATTTTACGTTTCCGACAGCGAAAAGTCGGGTGTAGGGTGCTATCGCAGGTGCATTAGAATCGAGTAAATGCGGCGCGAGTGAGTTTATTTGGAGTTGTCGGGCAGCCCAGTCACGTGGGGTCGAGCGCAGAGACCAGCCGAGCAGTTCCAGCCAAGCGCCAACGCGAGGAAGGCATGCAACACCGATCCTCATTGGGTCCGTTTTCCTTACCTCAGGAGCCAAGCGTCCAACTGACGCTTGGGCTTTTCTTGCTCGTTACAACGGTAATATTAAGCGCGTGTGGTCCAATGCACGATGTCAGCTTGAGGCCACTGCACGAGAAAAAAAATCTTCAAATGTTCTGTCTACATACCTTAAAGATGAATGCCACAGTGCGCTACAGAGACCTCATACCAAGTTAGAGTACGTCACGATCTGCTAAACCTTCGTGATATAACGATTGCGAGAAAGGGTGGGAAACAGTTTTTCTTTATTTCTTGCGCATGACGCTACAGAAGAGCAACAGAATAGCATAAGCACTTGTGCATTGCTTCCTTGCACGTTTTGAGCAACCAACCATATTGATAACCGTCGCACAGTCACATGGAATGTGTCCACACACGAAGAGACGACCACAGATAAACAAAAGTATGCGTTGAATTATATGCGGTCCATAGTGAAGACTCAGAACATTGGGTCTCTCTAACACAACCCGAAATATGCAAGTCCTTTAAAGCAATAGGTACTCAAACAGCAAAGTTCAGTCCAGGCATGGACTGAAGAAGCCTGTCTTGCACATCCTTTGTGCATCTGTCGTGAGTCTCAAACACCGCAGCAACAAGTCATCACTTTGACGCCTTCTTCTTCTTTGGCTTGCAGTACGTGGCTTCGAGGTTTGCAATTACACCTCGAAAGCCTCCAAAGATATCCAAATTCGATCGCTGTCTTTTGGCGATGGCGTTTGGCAGGGATTCCCCGCTGCCATCCAAACCCTCTTCCATCTCTCTTTTTTTGGCCTCTTTGGCTTCTTTTATATACCATCTCTTTCGCACGTTACGTGACTTCTTGGTCTCCTTAGTGAATTTGGGGTACGCCTTCACTTCGCCGTCCTCGATGAGCTTATTCAGAATGTTGCGGTAGCGGTCCTCGTCTTCAATTTCGAAGCCGACGAGGCATTCGCTGATGGCGTTGAAGTCGCCCTCGAAGCGCTCGTAGTGCTCTTTGAGGTCAGTTACCTCCTGACTGGAACCCCTGTATTTGGCAAGGTACCTGTCGAGATATGAATGCAAAAACATTGAACCGATTAAAAGTGAAACGTAAGTTGCAACAAATACAGAACTTACAGAGCAACCCACGAAGAAGGATTTTGCTAAGTGAATTCGCGGATTTAAATGAGCGCAGTATGGAGTCACCGTGATGGAAGCCAGTGATCTAGCCACATTCACTTGGGCACGTTCACGCTTGCACTAACCGGAAGCACGTGGTGTCACACGTTTCGCAAACGACTGCACTAGTGAGAGGCCGAGTCGTGCAACCGCATTTCACCTTCATGTCATACACTTTCGCGCTCCGAATTTATTCCGAAGAGTACATAAGCGAATTTAACGCTACCTAAACAAAGTTTCTTCTCCCCCTTTCCGCTCCCCCATACAAAACAGAGTTTTAGAAAGCGGGGCCCAAAGTTGGGGAGCGCTATAGGCTAGACTTCAAGGCGAGCCCAAAAGTATGCAGAAGATCACACGGAAGGGGGGTGTGGAGGCGTTCCCCCTCCTCGCGAAAAACTTCGGCGGAAGCTTGGGCCCCCCAAAGCGTACCCCTCCCCCCCCCTCCTAAGTCGGCGCTTATGAGAAAGCACGCCTCAGTGCGAAAATTCTGGGCAGACTGAACCTTAGCGTTTCTGACAAATGAAACTCTCGGACTGAACCAGCTGTCCAAAGTGCAGTTCTTTTGTTGTCACATGGCCAGTGACAGCTTGTCCCCTAATGTGAATTACTTTCACACAAGTAGCGGGTTTAGAATATAACGAGATGGATTCATGAGCAGGAAGTGCCACGAGCACGTAGGGGCTTACTTATCTAGATCGTCGAGGTTGATCTTGGGGAACACGACGGCCCAGTAGGAGGTCCAGTCGCGGTCGCCGGCCAAGTCGTCGTCCTCGTCGACGCATCCGATGTTGTCGTAGGCGGCTCGCTTGTCACTGTCGCCCAGTACCAGATGCACCTTGGAGAGGACCTGGCACTTTCGGGTGGCCGTCTCCTTTTGAGCATCGCCCTCACGGTCGGGGTGAACGAGCAGCGACAGGCGCCTGTACGCCTTCTTGATGGCGGCTTCGGACGCATCTTTGGGCACGCCGAGAAGCTTGTACAGGTCGGAGGTACCGAACAGCTCTTCGCAGTCGGCGAGAAAACCCATCTTGCGAGGACGCGGGAGTCGTAGTTGCGCTTTGGTTTCGAGGACAGTGCGCGAGCAGCGAAGTTTCGCCAACGCTGACGCTTTTTGACGCGAAGAGTACGGATCAGCTATGGATTGTATTGCTTGAGATACGACATTAGTAGGGTAAGTGATGTCCAGATAGCTGTCCCTTGATATAGCGCCCTCTAGTGTTAAAATGCGAATCTTAAAGGCAATGTTTTCTCTCGTCGAATGCGGCGGAAGTGATTTTGGGAGACAGAAACTCGTCGTAGACGTGGTGCTTTGAATACCAGTTCAGTCTTGTTCTCGTCTTTTATGGCCTGAATCGTTCAGTACAGCGCTTGGCTTTGTTAGTTGCATAGTTTATCAAGAAAAAAACTTTGAAGTTGCCTTAGCCTGATCTTCTCGCAGTAAGTGACGCTTAGAACGGCGGCTGAGTCCCTTTCGCTATCTGCAAGACGGCAAAGCTCGGCCTTCGAGATCACTTTCTTATAATCGCTCAGGCCTGCGTATGACAGATGGAGACATCGAGGAAGGAAAAAACTAAGGAGAGGCCCTACCTCCTCCGAGAAAAGTGTGGAGGAAATGACGTGTTAGTTTCTCCTTTTTATCTTTCTTTCTTCTTTCTTTCGCTTTAGCGGTCATGTTCTCGGGCCGCAATGGCGGCTTTGTTATGGTTCTGTGCGCTCGGACGTGTTGCTCCGTAGGTTTCGTAGCGCGGCAAAGGGATCGCGTGGGCAGGTTTGCGTTCTTCTGCATGTTTTGTTGCGCTGTGTTGTCTGGACCTGGCTCTCCCGGATGTTGCCGCGGCCAGCTGGGACAGGAGGAACTAAAACTCGTGAAATCAACGCGCATGCAACGCTGTACGCAACGTACCGCGCCACGGCAATGGCAACGGACGAAGGAATATCCGCGTGAAATTTGGCCCTCTTCGGCGGAATCATGCTAACGTGCCATCGCAGGCCGAAACCGATGCGTTTCAGAATCTGCACAATGAACGCCTTGCAGGTCAGTGATTCCTGCTTTTGACAGCGCATGGTGCATTTTAGGCACGTAGAACGTAGTACGTTATTAAAGAATGCATAATCCTGGTTCTAGAACTTCGTGTTCACTAACAACTTGTTTTTTGTGCACGTTAAAACACGCTGCTCAACTGTTGCTTGTTTCTCGCAGTACTCGCGAGAGGACGAACTCTTTAATGAGGATTGCCGTTTGTTCGGCGTGTTGGTACACCGACTTCGGAAGGATATTTAGCGCCAGCTGACAAGGACAGAAGGGAGACGAGACCACAACAGCGCATTGCGGAGTCGTCTCCCTTCTGTCCTTGTCGGCTGGCGCTAAATATGCTTCCGAAGTCTTTTAATCAGAGCTCGTTCGAGGGTCATGCAGGCCTGGACAAGTGTACCACAATATAGGCGTGCGGATAGAGCTTTACGCAGAAGACGTGGGTTTAGCTGCCCTGGGCGTCGACATCTTAAAGAGCTGCGCTCGTGCTTACCCACGTGTAGTGTTCCGTGACCTAGATTGGCACGTCGACGTGTGCAGTAGCGTTGAAAGCGCTGCAACGGCGCATAACACAGGGAAGCACGAGGGTCAAATAAATTTGTTTCGTGAAACTAAAGAAAACGAGTACTGTAAACCAGCACGACGATTGCTCAAACCCCAGCCAGAATACGGGTTTGTGCGCGTAAACTCCAGACGGATCGCAAATAGGTCGGTGTGTCGTACGTGTCTCCAGCGCATTCTTGCAGTGCAGTGAGAATGCGTACCCTTTTTTTTTTTTTCGTATCGCCAGACGTCCAGCTCGCAAGTCCGTCTGAGAGCCCCAGGAAGTCCAAACAGTGAAGAGCGGCCGGTACCTGCTTGTGATGGGAACAGTTCAGTTGGCTGGCGCGATAAAGCATCTTTATTTTCATAAAAGCTGGTAAAAGTAGCGGATTCGACCTCATGGCCCAATTTGCGAAGTTCATTATAAACTTCTTTCAACAGGACTTCGGCAGCGCTAATGCGAGCAGCCCGGTAACGGGCAGCGCGGCGTGGTTTCGCGAGAATTGCAAACAAGAGAGGAGAACTGGGCCGACATAATGGCGGAGCAACGCCAACTTTCGGCTTCACTTAGCTTCACAAAGAGTGACGTCAAGGCCCCACCTCTGTTTTTTATTTCCTCCATGGATGGTGACGAAGGCAACACGACATCTTTTAATTCGTTTCGTTTTTCTTCAATCTGTGGACCGTAATGTTAATGCCAAGCATTCTTCTCTGAGTCAACCCACTTTCTGACTTGTATCTCGGCGTTTTAGTAGGCCGATACCGGAGATAACGGTGTAATAAATAAATAAATAAATAAATAAATAAATAAATAAATAAATAAATAGCTCGTGGTTTGGATAGCGATCGTACATTATTTCTGCCCGAAGTGCAAATTAAATGGAAAGCGCGTTAGAATGAAGCTTATCTCCAGAGCTCCTATCGAAATACACGATAAAGGAGAAGTCGTTTTCTGGCAAGCAATGCACCGATCTTGATGAGATGTCCTGCATTAAAAAAAAAATCAAGTTAACATTTGGTACTGTAGGAAGCGGGATTTCAATGGATACCGTCGATTGTTTACAAAAATGGTAAAAAATCGCAGTATTTAAAAAAGAAAGGAAACCGAACCATCAAATTTAGAACTGTGAATCGGCAATAAAAAATGATATCACAGTTATATAAACTGCGTATCAAAGTGCATCTAAAGCTGACGAAATTTATGTATAATAAGCACAGGGCTTCCAAAATATAACACTCATGTGCGAGTAAGACTTCTGCAAAAAATAAAAAAAACCGTAATCAATGCAACGAATTCACGTAAGATATACATTGATACATAGAATAAAGTTGTCCGCTTTTTATGCTCTAACAGATGCCGTTTGCTGCACTGTGGTATCTGTTTCTGGTGCAGAGTTATAAATTTGTAAACATCGCGCTTCTATATTGTTTTAATTTCACGATTTTTGACAATTTTTCTAAAAACTTCTAGGCCCTAAATAACCATCCCGGTTCCTACGCTCGTTAGAATTAAACTTTGTCTTTCAAGTGCAGCAAATTTCATTTAATTTGGTTCACACGGGTTTCTCCATAAAAGCGTTTATGTTTTTTACGTGTACTCCAATATGCGGCATCGGAGCTAACGCACCCCGAGCTAAAGGGATTTCATCCTAAAGCCACTTCAGTTTCTAAAGCGTATTCATAAAAACTTATAGGCCTTAAATAACCACCCGGTTCCTACGCTCGTTATTCAAGTGCAGCAAATTTCATTTAATTTGGTCCACGCGGGTTTCTCCATAAAAGCGTTTATGTTTGTTACGTGTACTCCAATATGCGGCATCAGAGCTAACGCACCCCGAGCTAAAGGGATTTCATCCCAAAGCCACTTCAGTTTCGAAAGTGTATTCGAACTCGGGCACGTGTTCGTGTGGCATATGCCTCAATAGGAATGCACGCCCGAAGTGTTCTGAACCGCAGAACTCTGACACATGCGCAGCAACTGACTTTCCGTTGTGCAAATTGCGAAGGCCGCCGTCAGGCCTCATCCAAAAACTGTTCAAAAATCAAGAATGTGCTAAAGGTATGCTCAGGCAAACGGTGAGAGTTCATTCGACGGCATAAGGAGGCCTCCTACGCTGTGTGACTTTGTCGGGTGCGCCCAAGACGGTCTCCAACGAAGAATGTTTAGCGGCCACGACAGACGTGTACGTCGATCGTGCCCCAGTGTGGCTCGTCCTCCATCCTGTGCAGTTGTAATGCACGTACCGAAACTGCAACGAAATGTGCAGCCAGGACCGTACGGCTGCTGAAGATGTGTGGCTCCCGCTGCTGAATTTGCACCTGCACTTGCACTTGCACTGCACCTGCACTTGCACTGCACTTGCACCGCACTTGCACTGCACCTGCGCTGCACCTGCACTGCACTTGCACTGCACTTGCAGGAACGATCAGAGTGCACAGAGCCGTTCCGACAACCTTCGGCCGTGGCATGCTTAAAACCAGCAAGTGGTGGCGACGGTGAGACCACTCGCTGAAGCTGCGCTAACGCGGCTGTTCGGGCGTGTTGGTGTGACATGATTGACGCGTTTAGCGCGCTGCATGACGATGACGAGAAGTAGACACGAAACACTCTATAGCGCTCACTTAGAACTGCGTATTTTGAAACGCGGGACCATATATACAGCCCTGTTCCACATCACACATGCGCAGCCTGTAGCACCTTTTTTTTTCGTCATTACGCAAACACGACAGCTCCTAGCGAGGCCGTTACGGTGCCTTGTTTCAAAATAAACTGTTGTAAGTCAACGTTCGTGTGTTTCGAGTCTACTCCTAGCCATCGTTTTGTTATGTAACGAGCGCTTGAATCCTGCCAATGCCATTCGTGTGTAGTTGACGAGCAAGCAGGTGGTGACCGCATGGAAGGTGAGTACAATTAAGTGCTGGAAGTACTCTCTCAATCCAGTACTTGCAAGGCTCAGTAGCAGCAGCAATATGTCACTCACTGCACCTTAAAAAAAAAGAACAGAAAAGAAAGATGCCAAAAAGGCGTGCGTTTTAGACAATGCACAACCAGGCGCCGTTACAGCAAGAAATACTTTAATACTTGGACACTCCCACTCTGTGTCTCTTTTTATCCCCCTTAACCCTTCCACCTGCGCAGGGTAGCCAACCGGAACTACCTCTGGTTAACCTCCCCTCCCTTTCTCTGCGTTATTTCTCTCTCTCTCTCTGTAATAAGTGGACATAACGCACGTATGCGCTAAATGCTGTCGCAACGCTAGTTCGTTACTTGCATGGGGTCTGCGTGCCTGCGAGATAGTCTGCAATAGTGACGCGCGCCGCTTCTTTCTTATCCGCGTTCCGCCGTGCAAGGTAGCAAACCATACTTTTTCTGGTCAACCTCTCCTGACCTTCCTCTCTCGCTCACTATCTCTCTCTCTCTCTCTCTCTCTCTCTCTCTTAAATTAAAAGCTTTGTGTCCCAACTGAAAGTACGGAGAACTGCATAGTTAATCTGGACATCACTGCACCTCCTGATAATCTGCTTTTCGTCAAAGACCGGGCGACACTTGCTCTCGAGTTGTGGTGGCACTTGTAATGGTGCGAGGGTCCGACCGAAAACTGGGCGAAACGTAATACCCCTCAATAGATGCCTTCCGTAGTTGTTTCATGGGAAGTATTCATTGAATGCACATAGGATGCAGGTGCCCGTGATTTCTGTGTGTGTGTCCTCTCAACTGTGTGTGTGTCCTCTCGTATACATGATCATTTTTGTATATACACATCTCGTGCACATCACTTCAAAATTGTGTAAAGTGTTCTATCACATCATCATTGTACATAACCATTGTGTACACTGTATATATTGAAAATCATTTTGTACATGTGGCATTTATTTTATGTGTAACTGTGCCTTTCTGTGGGTATACGTGTTTATATGTTGGTGCGTGAGGACTCGGACATTACTTACGTTGAAAACGTGCTGTGTTTCGTTTCTTACATGTTATCGTCCCGGTGGAATTGTGCCGTGATTATGACTCGGTGTTCGTATCGTCTCTTGTCGAAATAAACTTTTTCTAAACACCACTGTTTCATGGGGAACAGGAGTTCCTTCATCAATAGGCATGCCGTTTCCTGTCTGTGGCTGATAGACGAATATAGCTTAATTTTCGACCAGCCTGGTTCTTGTAGCCAGGCCATCAAAACTATTCACTGAATATACATGTATGTAGGAAGGTAGGTGCCCGTGATATCATTGTGCTCTCGTATGCATGATCATCTTTATATATAAGCCTCTCATAGCATCGCTACAAAATTATGTAAAGTCACATCATTATTGCACATAACCTTTGTGTGCACCGTATATATTGAACATCATTTTGTGTAACGTAACTATTTGTGTAACTGTGCGTTACCGTGGGCCTATGTAGTTATGCGTTAGTGAGTGTGGACTCGGACACTTATTTCAAAACGGGCCATGTATACGATGCTTCGTACTTAGCATACGTGATCGTCCTGGTGGAATTGTGACTCAGCGTTCGTATCGTCTCTTGTTGAAATAAACTTTTTCCTAAAGGTAACCCGTTCTCTAGCACAATATGACACGACAGCCGTTCTCCACAGGTTTCGCCGATCACGTGGTTTGTCGCCGGCATCAGGACTTCCCAGCGCCGGTCGGTAGACGGTGCAGGGTGGGCTGGCAGCTATGCGAACGCTGTGTTCGTTGCTTGTCGTTCGAGCTCTCACGACCACTGGTTGCAACTCCTAGTGTTTAGACCTCTCTGTCTTAGTGTCCGAAAGATGCGCATGCAGTCGGAGTAACCTGACGAAAGTCCCAAAAACAAAACTATCTCTCTCTCCTTCTCTTTTCTTTTTTTGTTCAGGTCTTGGTCTTTAATCTGTGGCACAACAGCCGTTCTCCACAGAGTCCGCCGATCACGTGGTTTGTGGCTGTGTTCGTTGCGTGTTGTCGAGCTTTCACGACCATTGGCTGCAACTGCTACTAGTGTTTGGACTTCTCTGTCTTAGTGTCCGGGAGATTCGCATGCGGTTGGAATAACCTGACAAAAGTCACCAAAACAAAACTCTCTCTCCCTTTCTCCTTCTCTTTTTTCTTCTTTTTTTTCTTTCTTTTTTGCATCGTGAGAGGGGGAGCCTACCGGATACGCCGGGCCTTGTGATCCGTGGAATCGGACGAACGAGCGTCGTCCCCATCTCGAAACATCCACGCCTGAGAGGGGTAAATGTTCTGCTGCCGTTTCCCGCCTCGTTAAGGTGCTGCATCCTGAACCTCGACCCAAGCCAGAGCTTGAACTATTCAGGCGACGTTTGCGCGACCCACTTTCAACGTGCTGTGGTCAAACTTGTGATGGTGCAGCACAGTGCGTTGGTAGGCTAGTTGGTGCGAATCCATTATTACTTTGTTTAGCGCAAGACAACGGACACAAGATTGATGACAGAACGATGCTCTACTCTCAACCGACATCATTTTAAAGGAGTGACGCAATAAAATGATGTCGGCTGATAGTAGCGCCTTGGCCATAGAGTTTCTCACTATAACACCTAGAGGGTAATCTGGCGCCACCGTCTATGGGAATTTCTTAAGGGGGCACCGTGCCGTCATGGGAATGACGGTATATGTGTCTGCGAGGCTCGTGTTGGCTGGTGTTGTAAGAGGTTTCGTCTAAAACGTGGATATGGCTACGCAAATAACGCGTTCTCAAAGTAAAATCTTCATAAAATGTTTCCATTCACGGATATTACATCTTTACTCACCCACGATGCATTACCAAGCGAAGAAAAGCAAGAACGGACGACCAACTGTTTCAAAGCGAGCGCGAACCTTGTCGTCTGTCCTCCAACTTTAGCGGCCCGCTGATACTTTTTACGTAACATGTAGTCGTACACACAATAACAAGTTCTCATATTTAAATAAAACATGTTTTCGCGTAATAATAAAGCTAAAACAGCTCTTAACGTGCTGTTCTAGTAGAAAATGAATCATTGTGACAGACGAAACGGTACTTGCCAAGCGCGTCTTCAAGGTGACCTGTCTCTACGAGAACGATGCCAATCCGAAGTCACAATATACCGGCATTCCCATGCATACCACAGTGCAGCAGCACCATATTTCCCTCTAGGTAATGTAGTGAGAAACTCTGTGGCCTTGGCCTGTCGTCTCTCTTGTGTCCGTTGTTTTGCGCTAAACAGAGTAATTATTGTAATGGTGCGCACGATCGGAAAGGCGCGTTTGGATTCGCAACTATTTTGTGGGAATGGAATGCGCACGCAGCGTCGTTTTCACGCGCGCTAAAGAGTGAGCGAAAAGTGTATTCAAAATGTCCGGCGATTTGGTCGGGGTGGGGCCGTAAAGCACGCCAGCCTAGGTGCACGGCATCGAGGGCTTGGACACGGGCGGCTTCCTCGGCGTGTCACCGGCCGACCTCGCCGATCAACTGCGCGCTAAAGATTCTAAAAAAAAAGAAAAGAAAGAAGGGGGGGGGGGGCTGCGATGGCGGGAAGGGAGGTAGTGCGCGAATGTGAGATACCTTTTCAGTGTCGGTCGTGTCGTTTCCCGCTGGCAATAGTTTTCGGTGATACTGAAGCTGCAAAAAGCGGAGGCGCAGCGACAGGCTAGTCTGCTAAAGCCAAACCACTGAACAGTTTCGAAGAAATCGCGTTAACGAAGTGAGTCTGCGCCAAAAGCACCTGGAAAAAAAGTTACGTGACGTAATTCTTAGTGATCCCTATTGACTTATCTGCAAATATGAAGAACCTGTACTTGGTGCGAAAAAGAAGCAATATATTTCCCGTGACGTATACCTACCAGCTGCTCCCGGCCTCTCCGAATTTATTGTAAAGTTCGCCGAATTCGGGCTGTTTCGACAATTCTATGAATGTTGCGTCAAGTTTTACCAAAAGTAAAATTCTTTTCGTGAAAACGCTTTAAAGCTGTTGAAAAATGGTGCGACGCAAGATTGCAAAAAAAAAAAAAAAAATGTGATGTGCGCAGAATCCCTTATACTCGCCAGGTTGGTTGTGCGATATTGTTACGGGTATGTTGGGGGTATAGACATAGACAGACTGTATTTACAATATATATATATATATATATATATATATATATATATATATATATATATATATATAAGCAAAGTCAACGTAGTTAAGCTGGCTGACCAGCAAAGACACGCAGCAGCCAGCGTCTCGCGATCTTCCTGCTTTCTCTCTCTCTTCTTTCATCCTTCCGTAACAGGACCCCCGGGCGCTGAAGCGCCGTCTCGGCGCATGTTAGGCAAAGAACTGCGAGCGAAGTATGGCTATTTTTTTAAAACGCTCATTGCGGAGTATTTACAACCGCGGCCGGGACTCGTGTTGTTTTGGTCGGATTGTTCGTTTAGAATGCAGCAAAAAACCCGCCGCGGTTGCTTAGTGGTGCTGCGTTGCTAAACACGAATTCGCGGGATGATATCCCGGCCACGGCGGCCGCATTTCGATGGGGGCGAAATGCGAAAACGACCGTGTACTTATATTTAGATGCGCGTTAAAGAACCCCTAGTGGTCCAGATTATTCCGGAGTCCCTCACTACGGTGTGCCTCATAATCAGATCGCGGTTTTGGCACGTAAAACCCCGTAATTTTAATGCAGCGACAAGACTTTGCATGCGTAGAAGTAAACCGGTCAGATATTTGGTCGACAACCTTACGGGGTTAGAGACCACTTATCGGTATTATTTTTTTTTTATCGGAAGTTGACTTTTTGTCTAAGGCTCGGCATCGAAGACACGGCCGGGTTACAGTTGGTGATGACGTTTGCCACAGCGAAAAAGAAATGTACTTCACTCGTTTTTAAGTTCTTTTTTTTTGATGAGCAGCGCTAATAAAGGCGGTCTTTACTATTACACGAATCAAACCTAATATAGAATTACGTAAATTCTACAGTACTAAACAAAGCAGTCCGCTTTCCACTTCGTAGTTTCACGCCTTTCCTTTCTCCTGTACCGTTATTTCCTGCGCCAAAAAATAAAAATAAAATAAAGGGAAAAGTACATCGAGGTATTGTCCGTGTTACAGTAGACCGGGGCGTATGCTAATGCGTGACACACGTCTACGCAGTACAATACGCCGCTTATGCAGGCTAAGGCACGCGCTCGTACCGAAGGCTCGGGTCTGCGAGGGCGATGAAACTATAAAAATCAGCTACAGAGGTTCATCGACCAATCGTATTGCTGGTAAGTCAAGGGGGGGGAAGATGTTCGCAGCGACAAGTTCGCGCAGATAACGAAGCCGCATTTCGTCGACGGCGAAAGATAACGATATGACTGATATATAGGCGTGTGCACACGTTGTCCGCGAGAAAGTTAGAAAAAAAAAAGGAAAGACAATAATAATAGAACGCGCCAATAAATTCCGAGCATCAGGTTCCCTTCGCATGTTGCGATCAACCAAACGCCGTCAATATACGGTCGATTTACGAGGTGCGACGTTTTACCACGCCCATGACGGGCTGCGTTAACCGCGTATATATATCTCGCTTCGCGCGTTCGACGGCTTCGCTTTTGCTGCTGGAACTTGGTATCGCGTGTGCGTGCATATGCGCGCTTTGAAATTTGCCACCGGGATTTTTACGACCGTCGAGCTTCCCGTAGAAGCTCTGTTTCTGCGAGAGTGCTGTACAGCAAACTCCGGCCCACGTCGCCACGGAGGACCACCGTACATTCTCGCACAGTGTATAGAACCATAGAATCGGAAATAAAGAACAAGCGCTGTTGCGTAAAACTACCGCAACCAACTGGAACTCCACGGCAGTGAAAGGATGAACAAAACGAAGCACGCGACGGCACCGTTAGCAGACGGCCCGGAACTTTGCACGTCACGCAGGCGCTGACGGCAGGTGACGCCACGGTGTGTATCGTTCTAAAGCCCCTGAAACTTCGTAAAGTAGTGCCACTCTCCTCCTCCGCCTTCACTCCTCCTCGTTTCTCCTCTCTTTCGCGCTCCCTCCTCAACCGTGGCGCCACCTACATTGCTCGAGCGCAGCAGACGACCTTTCGCAGAGTGAATGCACGCATAGCAAGGCAGTGCTCTTTTGGCGTTCACGTTGGCTTTCCAGCTCCGCGTAACTTCGTGTACAGCATAGAATTTCTAGTCGGATGTTTATACAAATTCGGTAACGACAGCTTTTGTTTCATTTTTTGATAACTATTTCTTAAAAAAGTATCTGAAGGAGTGTTAACGCTGTGCGCTGACGACTGCGAATGTATCGCGTGCCCTACAATTAGGTACGCAACATTTGTCAAGGGCGTGTCGCAAGATCTTGTTGCGAATGGTTGTAAATAACACGTTTACCATCGAATGACAACCTCTTGGCTTCCAGCAAGCCCTCAGCCTAAAGAATCCGCGCCGCCCTTACCATGTGAATTCGCGGCGCGTATCAGCTATGACGTACAAAGGCTGACGGAGATCACTGCTCTGGAGGTTCGAAAGTGTATTACAAGCTGCAGTGCCTCCAACGTGCGTGCTTGCCAATCTAAGAGCGCGCAAAGCCCCAGAGGTGGGCGCTGGTGCTATTATGCTTCTCGTGTATCAACGCCGACAGAAATACCGCGGCCGATCATCGAGTCGGGACTGTGCGTACACAAGAAAATAAAACGAGTTTTTAGCATTCGTGCGCGAAGCAGGAGCGCGATAACAATGCTTGTCTCAATCTCAAACAAGACCACTGTGGCCTTCAGTAATTTTTTCAGGTTAATGACTTATCACGAATAACAGTTCATCGTGCGTTGGTTCGTCCGTTTACTAAGTGACGTACTTGTCGCGAACCGAGTTGCACTGAGGTGCATGCATTGAGGACGTTTGCACTCCCTTCGAAGTAACATTTGCGAGACATGAATTTATTAGTGAAGTCATGATCGCGCAAAGAATCCCCCCGCCATGACGCGGCCGAAATTGCGGCAAGTGAAATGTTTTATCCATAGGTTAAAATGATATGAAACGGCATTCTAGTTGCAAGTTAACAGTTTATTTTCACATAGATGCATGACAGATTTGCCTTTGCAGTCACAAGTGCGTGTGCACCATTTATTGTCTCATAGCGTAAATAAACGCACCAGCAAGAGTCCTACAGCAAGCGCGTCTCAATTAGGCATAGTGACTGTAGAAACTATAATAGTGGCATAGACGAGCAAGCGAACGACTATATGAGCGCGCGAACTAAACGAGCGAGCAAACGACTAAACGAGCGTGCGAACGAACGAGCAAACGACTAAGCACGAACGACGACTAAACCAGCCAGGGAACAGGCGGGCGACCGCACGTTTTCTTTGCGAGTGCTCCACCGCCGCATCTTAAGCTTCGCACACTTTAAAGCTCACGCGAATTAGCACATCCGTCTCAATTACCGATGATGCGGTCGCTCGAGGACGATCGCACCGCGTAAACACGGTTTCAGGAGAGCACGCACGCTTTTCATCGGTGCCTCTGTATCGCAAATCCACCGGGCGACCGCCAACGAGGAACACGAACAAATGTGGCAAACAAAGCTAGCCTATCTAAAGAAGGCTAGTAATTAAGTAACCACAAAAGGCAGAGAGTTGCTCTCCTGAGGCGCTTTCATGATCGAGACTGAAATTTTATCAAAAGGACTGCGCTGAATCTTAAAAATTTCGTAATCACGTTATCGCACGCAACCTCGCGTGCCCGCGAACTCCAGCCGGTTGGCGTTCAAAACGATTAAGCGCACCAAATATGACCAACACGACCACGTAGTGCACATATAAGCAAAGCAGACGTTGCGTAAAAATCACGTTAAAGCGTGCGTACAAATGACAACATGCACAGTGAACTGTGCAATATCTACTACGTTATTGCCCGCAGCACAATACGCAAGCCTGGCACATACAATACTCTGAGAGAGCCACAACTTACATCACATAGTCGCGCGGAGGAAGTTGGTCGGAAGTTCTCCCTGCCGATTCGGTGAAGCCATGTCTTTCTTCTTAACCCGTTGCGCTTACCGGACGGTATCGCGAACATATTCTTGCCTTTGCTAAAACTACATTGGCATCCAAACGCGCAGCAGGTCATGGTAACAGAAAATGACGTGAAGCGACGTCGCACTTGCCACAAAACATCCATCAAGGTGTTCACAAGATCAAAACAACACAGAATAGGAACGGAAGGAATGCCGCCAACAAGCGCCGCTTCTCGAGCAAAGATGGCACTGAAGCGCGACTGTAAACAAACGAAGCCGGCGCAAGGGGCCACGTGATGCCATTAGGCCAATAGCGACGCGGCGTCGGCTTCGGCCAGAGCGCTGGAGGAGGAAGCGGCATTCTTCAAAGCGTGGCACTACTTTACGAAGTTTAAGGGGCTTTATATCGTTCGTGTAAATACACCGGCCGTTTACGTAACGTCGCGGCGGAGACGTACTTCTTTCGGGGTCGGCGTCTCTCTAGGACTCGCTTTCTTTTCTTTTTGAGTGCGAAGGCACAGGGGGCAGGTGTGGTTTTGTGGGCGGAGCTTAACTGCGCTAAATTAAGTTCGCGCATAGTATGTATAACGCCGACATTTGTGCCACGAATACGGCGTAATAGGTATGTAATAGTGCCTAAATGGTACGGCTGCCTGGCGGGTGGTCATGCAAATGTTTTCCATCACCGCTTGAATTTTTCTCCTGTGGGTGCGAGGAAACCATCGAGCACCTAGCGAGAGCACCTGCTCTCGCTACGATGTACAACGGCTGTCTCCGCGGGCAACTTTACACCGACTGGACTTATGACCGTTCACCGAGTGAAAGATACTCGGACCGCCGCCACACCCGTCACTGGCACGAAAAGCGATTCGTGCACTGGTGCAACACTTGAAGTGCACTGGCTTAAGAGACCGTTTATGGTGTCCCTCCCACTCGCACTCAGTGCTTACTTTCTCCCTTTTTTCCTCTTTCTATTCCCCTTTCCCCCACCCCCGGTATAGGGTAGCAAATTGGGTGCTCTTCTGGTTGACCTCCCTGCCTTTCCTGTCCTTGCTTTCTCCTCCTTAGGTTCCCGAAAGCGCGCTTCTCCACAATGAGGATGTATGTGCGGTGAAGACATTTGCCTGGTGGAGGCATTGGTCGGGGTGCTCTGCTTAACTGCGCAGCTCTCTTTATTGCAATCTGTTACTACTTGTTGTTATAAGCTAGCGTAACTATTTTAGCAACGACACGAACTCCGTAACGAACAAGCGCATCCTGGAACGAGCACAATGTTGCCAGACGTGTGTTCCTGTTTCCTCCCAGTGTCTCTGGCACGTAAGCGTACTACCGTAAACAGATAAAACGCGAACATCGTAGGGATAAGTAGAAAGCGTTATTTTGTTTCTGGCTTGGCGAATTCGCACGGTGAAGGCGTGGTTTCGGTTTGTCCGCACAGTTTCAGA
The DNA here is from genome assembly GCF_023375885.2 of Dermacentor andersoni. Classification (NCBI taxonomy): domain Eukaryota; kingdom Metazoa; phylum Arthropoda; class Arachnida; order Ixodida; family Ixodidae; genus Dermacentor; species Dermacentor andersoni. The sequence goes on along the minus strand of NC_092821.1, from coordinate 121,535,671 downwards.
TCTGCGCTATCTTTAGTAACAGAACATGTGACAGCGCACAACATCCCGCTGTCGTACCGCTGAGAGACGTTCTAGTTTCTTAATTTTCTGTCCGCGCCTCGTTTATACACGAGATTAGGTACTAAAACACTCGACGAACAAACGGCTATGCATTTACCAAATATCGCTCCCGTTTCTGTGGTTTTCTTGCGCCGTAATTTCTTGCGGCCATGCACCATGGACATCGCTGTCAAAGAAAAGCGAATCCATGTTACATATTCCTATATTTTTTTTATTTTCCATATCTGCGCGAAACTAAAGCGCCACGAATGAATGGAAGTTTGTTGAAAATGTCACTTCACTTTTTAGCTTAGCTGACTTCAGTGAAAATTAACAGCACACTAGCTATCGCCTCACTTTCACCTAGAAGAAACAGGCCCGTAGTGCTTCGTAATCTCCCCAAGATAGTCTGATGAACCTAGTCCAATGCTACAGGCGTGCCAGCGGTCTTTCAAGTTAGAGGCCGGCCACTCGAAGGAAAAACCCACCCCGAAACGCACACGTGCGAGAGAGCAGCACTTCTCTAGAACTGGCACCCGGTTTTCGCACGTAGCGCCGTCTGTCATCGCTCTATTGCAAACCCCGGGCCAGCGTCAATCCTGTTCCCTACCAATCCCCGTCGCTACAGCTTCGGCGGCAGCATCCTTTCTTCCCGTCGTTTTACTGTACGTTTTCCCCATCGGGGAAAAGCCTGGGGAAGTGAGGTGAAGGGCCCCGCAGCCCCGTGACGCGGCACCGACGTCACGCCCGGTGACGTCACTCTCTGCGTCACGGCCTCCGTCGTTCCATTGACGTCACTGCCCTCGCCGTCCCTCTTCACCCTTCTCCTCATCCTTCTCTCTTCTTATCGCTCTCGCTCTTGCTTCTTCTGACCGTGTTGCGTCCCTCCCGGGCTTGTTTTTAGCTGCAGTCTCGGCGCAGAGACGAAAAACTCCGGGTCCGAACACGCCCGCGCCCCTTTCCCTCGGCGTCCCTTCTCCGCTCCCAGAGCCCGATCTGAGCGCGAACCATCGCTTCGTCGTCGCCGTCAACCCCGTGGCATTTTCGGGTTTCACTCCGCCCAGTGGTTGGCTGGCTCGCCGGCTTACGTTGCGCTCCTGCACTCACTCGCTCGCCTGGTCGCCAGCCCGCTCGCTCGCTTCTCCCAGGGCGCAGACACTCTCCTCCCGTGGAAGAACGGCGGGCGCTTTCGTCCATGTTGCGCGTGCACAAGCAGAAACAGCCGCGATCGCCTGTTTAGTTCGACGCGGACAGCGGTGTCGTTCGACGCTACAGCGACGGTCACAATGAAGTCGACGGAGGCAGTGGCGTCCGCGACAGGATCGCTGCGAAGCGGGATCGAAGCCGGTGTCGTCTGCTTAACGTCGTCTGCTGCCGCTGCCCGGTGAGAGGCAAAAAGAAAAAAAGAGGGCCCTGCCGCTCCCGCCTCGGGGCCTGCGCTGCAGTACGAAAAAGAGAGCGACAGAGCGCCGCTTCGGTGGCGGGACGCTTCTGGCGCCTAAAGGTCAAACTGCGCTCCAGTCGACGCCGTCGGCGAGGACGGCCGGCCGGACGGTGCGGGATTTCCTGACCGTTTTTGACGCGGTTGGATACGACGGCGCCGGACAGGTGAGTGCATACTATGATGATTTCTGTTTTTTCTTTCTTGCGTTTTTGCCGCGCGTACGCTGACAAGGACCTTGACCTGAAGACTGGCAGGTATGTGCGATCTATTCTGACTGCATCCGGCAGCGCTTTGCGAGGTCTGGACTGGACTCCGGGACAACAGTTTGTCGTCGAGTCTTGCCCTTAGGCAGACGCCTTGTGTCGGCGATGTCAAGCTCCGTTAGCGATCCATCTTGCGAAGGAAAGGAATTTGCGAATACGGGCCTAAGTGTTGTACTCGCAAAGGTGTACTTGCAGGTAGTACTTCTTAAAGGCGTTCAGCTCGGCGTGTAGCTTTGTCGCACGCAACAGTGGTTTTCAGTCATTCTCGTGTGCTTGCTCGTGTGACGAGAACGAGCGAGAGTTATAGCGGTAAAAAAAAAGCGACGGCGATTGGCAGTGTTGTCAAGGGGAAGTAACGCGGACTTTGAGGGGCACCGAAATGGCCCTTTAGGCTTGTCATTTTTTTTGCGTTATATTAAGGCCCTAACCCCCTAATTTACAGAAGAATACTGCCAAGCGTCAGCGTGCCCTAAATAATTTACTCTAATGTTTGTTTCTGCGAGCCACTTTTGGGTTTCGCTACCCAGGTGGTGGACGTGTCATGACGTCATGATACATCGGCTCGCTCAGTTCCTACGATTGCTGCAGCTGCCACGTGCGAGTACAGTTGGAAGAATCGTACGCCGCACTCTTGCTTACTGTTTTTTTTTCTTTTCTGAGCAACTTCGTCGTGTATCATCTTACAAATGCACGGCTAAAGAAAACCTCGAAGGCTATGTTTTTTTTTGCTGACTGCATGCGCCGGAAGTGATTGCGCAGCCGGACACACGCAATGAACGCCATGTTTACACACAATGACTTGTCAGGTGCGAGTAGCGCGTGGTACAGCTTCTGTGGAACTTCGAAAATGCGTCAGTGACTCCTTCGAGCAGAAGGCGCGAAGGCAATATCGAGGAAGGTCTCTACTCCGGCGAGATGTGAAGGAAGGAAAAAAGGAAAAAAGAAAGGAAGGAAGGAAGGAAGGAAATCAACTTTATTCAAGGTCCTGCAGGCCACGAGCGCTTTGGGGCTCTCACGGAGTGGGCGTCTCCCACGACGGATAGGAATGCGTAACTGACGCGGCGACTGATGCGGAAATGCGACTTAGCTGACGTAAGGAGCTCCACGTTTTTTCAGTTCTTTTGAGCGGTTAGAAGCGTGCGACAACGTTCCTGCGGCCCTCGTAACGGGAACGCGGTGTACCCGCGACTTCGAAGTAAATGAACTGCACGAAGGGAAAAAAAAAGAAAAAAAAAAACTTCGTGCGCAAAGCGTTACACGACGACATGTCACATGCCGAAATAACTGCCACATCTAAAGAGTTGCATGCAACGTTGACGAAAGTTAGACGTAATTCTGGGCTAACTCATCCCACGTATCGTGGCAACCAGCACTTTAGAACGAAGGACCATACGCCCGCGTCCCCTTCGTTCAAAGCGTACGCGATGACTGGTACGTGCACTTCAATATTAGCGCGATTCCCCGCCAGGAACGTCACGTGGGTGTCAACGCACCGCGGTGTTCGTAACGCGGAATAGGCGTGCACGGATGTTTAAAAGAAATGAAATACACGAAGGAAAAGACCGCGCGTAGTTTCACGCAACGAGCCTACTTTTATTTGTCTTGAGGCGTGGGTGCCGCTTTGGATGACGGCTATTGCTACGGCGGCAGCTGACGGTTTTGGTTCCGTGGTTTAAACCTATTCTTACGTTTGACTTTACGAATGCAGGTACTAAATTAAAGGCCTTGCTCAGTTAACGAAGTTACTTGTTTCAGCCTAGCTTCTTTTATTTCTTCCAAAGGTTGAGCGTGTAGTTTTCCAGAAAAAGAATATACTCGGCCAGCGATCCCGCGTTGGTCATACCGGTCGGTTAGCAAAACTACTATGTCTGTAGATGACGTCGCACCTATAAAATTCAGCTTTTTCTTCATAATGACGTGTTTATATGTTGGTGCGTGAGGACTCGGACATACGTTGAAAACGTGCTGTGTTTCGTTTCTTACCTGTTATCGTCCCGGTGGAATTGTGCCGTGATTATGACTCAGTGTTCGTATCGTCTCTTGTCGAAATAAACTTTTTCGAAACACATTTATTATTTCATTTGCTAATCTGTTTTGTTTACATGAAGTATGATGTATTACATGTGCTATACCTTATATTGTACTTCACGTTCATACCACAGTGGTAACCGTGCCTACGGGTGAATAAATTTCCTTGTCAACTACGTGAATTATTTGTAAATCAGCATAACATAAACGTTCCCTGTACTACACTCTTAAGCAAATTGCACTCTTTTGCCACACAACAATAATCGTCATATGTCTTGTCCGCGTTTCCTTTCTTTAACGCGGCGAGCCCGGTATTTCACAGTAACGAACGGCAATCGCGTTATCAGCTCGACATAGCATTCCCGACAGGAAAGTAGCGGGCTCGGCGTTTTCAAGAAAGGAAATGGAAGCAAGGCAGATGACGATTATTGTTGTGTGGCAGATATACACCCCAGACGGTGTAACATTGCCTAAGAGTGTACACTAAGAACGTTTACATCATTTGGGGTGTATATCTGTCACACAACAATAATCATCTCCCTTGCCCGCATTTCTTTTCTTGAAAACGCTGCTGTAGCAAGTAGGTGACGCCCCCTCGGACATAATCTTGGTTCACCCGCCAAGCTCGGCGGCCTGCTATAGCTCGGCAGGCAACAGTGGTCACCCACACCACAATAAACACCGCCGAGCACGGCAGCTCGCCGGTCAGTAATCTTTCAGCACCACCACGCTGAGAAGCCCTCCCTTGTTCACGACCCGGGGTGGATTGTGACACTGGCGACGAGGATGGGATCCTCGTGACTCTAGCGACGAAGCTGGCGACGAGTACCTACGGAGCGTCGCACGCCGCCGCGAGCGGCGAAACACCGCCCCCCGTTGCTGTCGCCATGCCGCTGTACGGAAGGCTCGAGCCGTTCGAGGGAGATGGGTCCGCCTGGCAAATTTACGAGGAGCAAGTCCACGTGTTCTTCCGGGCAAACGACACACCCGAGGCCAAACAGCGGGACATTTTCCTGGCCAGCTGCGGGACCCGCGTCTTCAGCCTCCTGCTCGACCTTCTCAAGCCAGCCACGCCGCACGTTAAGACGCTGGGTGAGCTGCTTGCCATACTGCGCTCGCATTTTAACCCAGCACCGTCCACACTAATGGAGCGTTTCCGCTTCAACAACCGGAGCCGCCGGGAAGGAGAGACCCTCGGGCAATTCGTTGCTGCGCTACGAGGGTTAGCGAGTGCCTGCGCCTTCGGGGACCAACTGGACTCGCTGCTCCGGGACCGTTTCGTCTGCGGAATCAACAACCCCGCCATGCAGACGCGACTCCTGGAGCTTCCCGACCCGTCGCTGGACGACGCCGTGAAGGCAGCGCTGGCAATGGAAGCTGCCGCCAAGGACGCCGGCGAGATTTCCCGTGCGACTGGCTCACCGTCGGCGGAAGCGGCGGTCAACAAGTTCGCGACAAAGGGCAGTACCTGCGGTCGCTGTGGTGGTGCCCACTCCCCTTCACAGTGCCAGTTCTCTCAAGCACAATGCTTTACGTGCGGGAAAACTGGGCACCTGGCACGTGTATGCCGAAGTGGGAGGACGAACAGCAAGCAGCAGCCGGATTCAAGCCCAGGTACAACACAAGCCCGCGGCCAGGGTAGCCGTCGCAAGGGTACGCGGCGGAGGCATGCGGCAGCAAGCTCAAGCTCTTCCGCGGCCAGGCTCCACGTCGTGGCCGAGGACCCGCCGATTTTCGACATGTGGCACACAGGCTTTGTACCGTCGTCTGTGCCGCCATACATGCTGACCGTCGAAATCTGCGGGCACCCCATTTCCATGGAGCTGGACACGGGGGCCAGCGTGTCTGTAATGGCCGGGAAGCTCTTCAAGCGGACTTTCCCCGGCGTGTCCGTCGAGGCTTCGGGCGTGATGCTGCGCAGCTCCTCCGGGCAACTCTCCCAGGTCCAGGGTCAGGCACAGGTCAGCGTTCGTTTTGGCGACAGGGAAGCAACCCTTCCCCTTTACTTAACGAAGGGGTCGTCGCCGACGCTGCTGGGCCGAAACTGGATTCATGTACTGGGCATTCGTCTGCCAGAGTACCCGGAAGCCAGCTTGCATGTGATGCAGAGCTGCCAAATCTGCCAGGTGCATCAGCGAGCCTCGCGTAATGTGGAAAGCACCCCCTGGCCGTTCCCACAGAGACCCTGGTCCCGCCTACATGTGGATTTTGGGGGCTGTGGCGGTGGTGGCGGAGCAGCCTCCCTGCGCTTGGAGGACCTGCAGAGCCAGCTCGAGGAACAGAGGGAGCTGGCATCGGCACGGCTGTTGGAGCTAGAGCAGCTCCAGCTTGACCACAAGGAGGCCCTGAAGACGGTGGAGCGGCTGCGGATAGAGCTGCGGTCGCTGCCCAAGAGCCTGGTGGTGAGCACGGCAGAGTACAAGGGCCTGCAGAGCCAGTTCTCCGTGCTGTACAACGAGAGCATGCAACTCAAGACTCAGCTGGACGAGTGTCGCTCCTTGCTGTCGACAGCCAAAAACTCACACCTTCGCCACATTGAGCAGATAGAAAGCGAGGAGCTCGTTGTCCAGAAGAAGCTTCGCTCGGAGGTCATTCGCCTCAAGGACAACATCGTGCAGATTCGTCGAGAGTACGAGAATCTACGCACTGAGTTTGAGGCGTCGTCGGTGTCCAGCGAGCAGGCTCAGCCAATCAACCGGGAGATGCGGCACATTATAACGAGCCTGCAGAGCCGCAACAGGCAGCTCAAGAGCGAGGTCTCCCGCAGCAAGCGCAAGCTGCACAAGGCTCAATCAGAGACGCAGAAGCTGAAGCAGAAGCTGGCTGCTGACCAAGGGTGCCGTCCCGGGCATTTGCCAGAGCCGGGAGCTCCAGTTGTCGCCAGGAACTTCCGTCCTGGCCCACCCTGGTCTGCCGGACAGGTGGTGTCTCCTGCCAGCGCCTCATCGCTGCTTGTCCGCATGCCAGATGGGGCCATGTGGCACAGACACGCCCACCATGTCAGACCTCGCCTCGGGACCTGGCCAGCACCCTCGACTGCCACTGAGTTCCAGCCCGCAGGAGGACTAGCGGCAGCACCAGTCGCTTCTAGCGGAGTACCACCTACCTCGGAGGCGGCAACCGTAGCCAGTGGTGCGGCACCCGTTGGACCGGTGTCTAGCTCGGCACCACTCACGAGGCCGACCACTACGGACCCTCCGGATGGAGCGAGGCTGGCCCAGGCAGCACCCGGCGTTGCCACACCCGACCCGTCGACACCGGTGCCCAGGCGGAGTACTCGACGGCGGAGGCCACCAGACCGTTACTCGCCTGGGTAGCAGGCACCGTCGACCCAGCTAGGGTGGAGGCAGAGCCTCAGTGTGAACTTGGACGTTTGTTTTTTTATTTAACAAACAAACTGGGGGTGAGGGGTTGTAGCAAGTAGGTGACGCCCCCTCGGACATAATCTTGGTTCACCCGCCAAGCTCGGCGGCCTGCTATAGCTCGGCAGGCAACAGTGGTCACCCACACCACAATAAACACCGCCGAGCACGGCAGCTCGCCGGTCAGTAATCTTTCAGCACCACCACGCTGAGAAGCCCTCCCTTGTTCACGACCCGGGGTGGATTGTGACAGCTGCGCTCGTTACTTTCCTGTCCAAAATGCTCTGTCATGAACGCGCATGCCGTTCGTTACTGGGAAGTACCGGGCTTGCAGAGTTAAAGAAAATGCGGGCAAGACAGATGACGATTATTGCTGTGTGGCAAATATACACCCCAATGGGTGCAACTGTTTCTAGAGTGTAACTGCAGAGGCTCTCTACAACTTATCCAACTCTCGAAGGCTATGCTTTTGCTGGCTGCATACGCCGGAAGCGATTCGACGCCATGTTTTAGACACCACCTATATGGAACTCGGAATTGCACCTGAGGTGAAGCGTAAATAACAATGCGGCATATGCAGTTGACTCGTGCTGCCATACTTCAGCGCTTTCCAACCCCATCAGTCCTGCAATGACCAACGTGGTAAACCAGCGCACCACTGTCGCCTTTCGCAACGGTGCCGGCGTCTTTTAGGTTTCAACTCACGAACTGGAGAATACGAAACTGACGCTAGCACGACGTTCGAACCGAACGCTCTCAGAGCGAATAAGGTACGCTAGGAACCGGCGCGTTCTCATGCAATACGTGAGCAGCTTTAACGTGACAGCGTTATCGTGATCGGCGCAGTCGGGCCTCCGATTACACTGCCTCCGAGACCGGCTCGTGTTACAAACCACATCAAAGCTGTTGCGAGGGCGCACATTGTTTTGGGCCGGCAGAAAGTTGAGCTAGTGAGTACGTGGATTTCGCGTTACTGCAGGCAGACGTGCAAACACTGACACGAGTAGGAACGACAAAGACATAGAAAAACGGCCAGTTTTGCCCGAAGGTGATTCATTGAAAGCGGTTCGTTGGCGTGGCGCCGAAGGCGTCTACGAAAGTGTGGCGTGATGAGGAGCACCGCCAGGTGGCGTTGTAGCTTGCGCCGTCGCCGTTGTCGTGCTGTCACGGTATGCGGACCCGTGCCTCGAGGGTCCGTATAATTGTTTTCGCAATAAAACGCCGCGGCACAGACCAGACGTCTCATCAATCCGTGATTGAGAGCTTAAACGTTCGCCCAGCGGTGGAGAACCGTTAAACCCTTTGCTACGCTGTCGTCGATTCCTACCGTTTACTCCTAAATTTGCCGCTAGTGTAGTTTTGCAGGTTCAGGTATAAGAATGAAAAAAAAATCGGTTTATATTTGAGGCTTGGCATACCATTAATAGCTTGGTATATCACGTGCGTAAGCCATCCCTCGATTATCTCGCAGAAAGCGAAATCTTTACTCCTGAACGTTCGTCTTTCGCAAGTTCCCGCACCTGTCCAAGAATGGGTTATCACTGGCCGTCTCTTGAGCATGCGCAGATAGTTTTTGTGCCCTAGTTATTTTCGGTCATTGCGCGACCTTTCAGTTGACATTCGGCGTTCTTGTTCATTTCGTTGCTGCTAGTGTCCACGTAATGGCACGTCTGCCTTCAGTAACATGAACATGCAAACATCGTGCTGTATGATCAGGATCGGCCCACGCAGGCGCACCTCTGATTACATCGGGCCGCCTTTATTCTGCGTCGACAGCAAGAGCGAAGTGTCCTTTGAGTGTCCTCTAGATGCTATTGCATTAAAACATTGCCAGGCAGTGCATACTTAGCATACACATGGCGCAGAATTCCGACGCGCCACGCGAACGTTGAATGAACGCGGGGTGAATTAACGGGTGCGCTGTTTTCTTTCGTTCTTTTTCGAGGCTGCTTTACCCTCTTGAAGTGTCGCTCTTACCTGCTGAGAATAGTGCACGCTGGACGCGAGACCCCGAAATCTATCTGCTAGCATGAACGGTAGTTCGCGACGTAGAATGTCGCGGCAGGTAGGGGGGCTACCGCGTATTGCTGGCGTCCCTCGTGCTGCTCTCCTGATATTCTGCAAGTTTGTGGGACGCTTAGTGACCCCACGCTTTAAGCTGTCGCGACTCCGGATCTTTCGCGACCGCGTTGTCCAAGGAGGAGAAAATAGGGAGGGAAAGACAGGGATGTTGGCCAGTGTAAATGCCAGCTGGGTGTATACCCCGTGCTGGGGAAAGGGGCAAAGGGAATAAAAGATGACAAAATAAATTTGAAGAAAAAGAAATGCACACATTAAACGCGATGCAGAGCGCTACGACTTTCAAAGTCGGTCGCGCAATTCGCAAGTCATTGAGAACCTGAGCAGAGCGTTTAAGGCCTTGAGTGCCGAAACGCGCCTGGACCAGTGTCCTGTAGAACTTTTTTCTCCGTCAAGAAGCGATCGTCCAGTTTTCCGGGCGCGGTCGCGAGCACTTTTTTTTTTGCCACACCCTAACGGGGACAGCCACCGCGGAAGTGCTTGGTCGTCTCCTCGAAGCCACAGTTGTCACATGCAGGGCTGTCGGTCCATTCCAAGGCGGAAGGAATAAGCGCGTTCGTGAAGGCCACGCCAAGTTTGAGAAACGCAACAAATCGATTACTTCCTTCGAGCATTTCAGTGAATACTCTAAGCTCATAGATTCTCACAGAAAGTTGGCTAAGACCATCGGCGTATGATTTTTGAAATTCAAGCGATAGCGTCGTGGAGAAAAGCTATAGTGGAGTAAAGCTATCCAGTTGCATTTGATGCGAGCGCGTGGGATGACGACAGAGATGTCGGTGGCACGTCGAAGATGGTGACGAAGGCTGAAAAAAAAAAAAAAGAATAATCTTGGTGTTTTATTTGCCAAAACCAATATATGTGGCACGCCAAAGGGGAAGACTCCAAATCAGTTTTGACCCTCTGGGAGTTATTTAAAGCGTGCACTTAATTCTAAGTACACGAGCGTTCTTTTTTGCATTTCGCCTCCATCGAAATGCGGCCGCCACGGCAGGGATCGAACCCACCACCTCGAGGTCAGCAGCGCAACGACATAGACACCGGGCTGTGCCCGCCACGGGTGACAAAGGCGGGACAACGAATGCTTGGCGACGAACGCCGACGATCGAATGGCGACGACCGCGTGACAAATACGAAGAAATGAAGACGACGGATCGGCGGTGGTGGTTTTATTTTTATTTATTTACTAATTAATTAATTTATTTGTTTTGGCGGCGTCCGCGTTCACGCCAGCTGCAGTTCTCCTATAGGGGCCAGATATCAGCAACCCACCAAAATTGAATGACGTACGGCAAGAATCCTATAGCACTTAAAAAAAAAAGAGAAGCAAGATTGTGCAGATCCCTGTCACTGCGCTAATCAATGTTGGTATGAGGGCGACGATGACTGCAATGAGATAGCAATGACATGCACAAAGGCGACGACGACGGCATGACAACGATGGCAATGACATCAATACGACACGACGACGGGATATAGGCGCGAGATGCTTTTCATCAAGAACAGCGTAGTAGCGACACACGGGTTTTATAGGCTCGGTGACAGGACGTTGTCAACGTTAGAAGATGAGAATTATAATGGCCCAAGCACGGGAAGAAACAGTGAAAGCCTCACAAAACAGGCAAATAGCCGCCACTCTTGTGTAGACGTTCGTTCTTCCTCCCGACGCTGTAAGATCTGCGGGTCATTACGGTAAGTTCAAGTTCATATAGCGACGAGGCCGTAAGTTAGGAGTAATCACTCATAATGGTTTAGATAACTAAATTAACCTGCCTGTTAGGGCCAATGTGTTAATTTTCGAAATGCTACGGCAGCCGATGCCCAAGGCACGTCCAATTACTCGTAAACATGGAAGCGCGAAGGAAGAACAGGGACGACGGGGGGCATATACGGACAAGCGCTGGACCGTGCCCTGTCCAGTCCTTCCTGTTTTTTATTTTTTTTATTTCGCGCTTCAAGTTTACTTGCCATGGGTTCTCGAGTCTTGCTTGATGCCCAACTACCTGGTTTCCAGGGACGACCACTGGTCTTATGAAATATTTGTTCCCGAAATCTGACGTGATATACGTACGTTCGTGTTCCGCACACTTATGTCCCACATGAAGTACAGCGTGAGTTGTCAAAAAAAAAGAAAAGAAAATACAGTAAGTGGAATGACAGTGCATTTCGCAGTAAGCTTTCGGAAGGATGGTTGTCGCTAAAACACCCTTCCAAATAAGAATGCAGCGTGCGCGGATGTCTTATTTTGTGGGGTGTTAGGAACGACTTAAATGACCTAAATGCTCCACATATACTTGACTTAAAGCGCAGAAAAACGAGCACGCGAGAAGGACGCAATACCTCCTGTCTGGTCTTGTGATATTAGCAGCTGACGCGTTACGACTTACCATATATAAGCTTTGGTTATAGCTGCACGCAAGACTCACAGTGAGAGAGCGAAACGACACTTTGCATTTCATAGTGGCGCACCTTGGGTATCAAGCTGCTGCTGTATGCAGTCCAGACGTGCAGGAAGCTCCCGATAATTATTCAAACACTGATTGCTGCTCGGATGAACTATAGAGGCCTGCAGATCGGACTTCATATTATAGACGACTATGAGGTACATTTATACCAGTTACTTTTCATCCTGTGACGCGCATCATAGGCACGTGCAGTTAACTCCACAAAATTCAACGTGCAATTTATTAACTGTATATTGAGACAGCCGGTTGTAATCTGGTCTACTTTCTCATTTGCATGCAGTTGTTATGCAACAAGTTTGGCACCTCAAAGTGCTGATCTTAGCGCAGTAAACCTAATTAACGCAAAACGCACAGTAGCGTTTGTTGACACACTACATGAGCGAAGTTTCATAGCTCACTAAACCAATTACTACTTAATTCATTATGTACACTAATTACATTACCTTAAACAACATATTCATTTTTTGGTATGAACGTACTCTTCACGGTCAGAAATAAAGGTGATCGAGTTGCCCTGAATCTTCCTTGATGTGGAACGGAGTTTGGTGATAGCGGGGGCTAATTTCGCTTGTGCGACAAACGTTAATTATACGTTCAGAAACGCAGTATATAGCCTACTTGTCAGAACACATGTTTATTGCTTATCGCCATAAAACGAAAGAAAGACAGGACACTTGCGTGGTCGCTTTATATAGCTATACATGCAAACTAGTCAGCGACGTCACAGAGCCCGGACACATGCACACACGTCCCACTTCAGAGTCGAGCGATCCAAATCCTCGGTGACGTCACAGAGAGCCATACAAACGCATTTGTCCCATCTAGGTGTAATGACACAACACATTACAGTTACGTTTTGGCGCATAATGTGCTTCGGTCGGCTGCCCCACAGGCGGTCGACGAGAAACGGCGCAGAAGAGCTTGCTGCGCCATGAGCTCGTGTACTATAAAAAGTGATTTTCTTTTTCTATTTTCGCTCCCCCAAACGCAGCTTACATTTAGGAGTTGTGTATTGACGTCCAAAGACGTGAACGTCAATCGAGGCAACGGGACTGCACGATTACCTGCCGAGATGCAGACGCCGGAGTACTATCAACAGAAACTTAAAACGCGAGCGATTCCGAAACTACCCCAATGCGTTGTTTCGTTTCCAGGTTCACCCGGTGCATTTGTAACTCTGGCTTAATTGAGGCTCGAAAACGTGTACTTGGGGCTACTCCGTGCTTAGAAACCAGGTACCGAGCGATTACATGTTGCACTTCCGTGCAATTACGCCTGAAACGGCGTCCTTATCGATCGTTTCCTGTTCTCGGTGAAATTCACGCTCACGGTACATGTAGGGTGTCCTACTTCGCGCACACTTTTCAAATTCGCGACTACGCGGTTGGACAATGCCACGTGACATGGAGGAAGGATGAAAGTCGATGAAAATACGGGACGTATACACTGTTTCGTCGTTTATTTATTCTTTTTTTCGTATCTCTCTTTTGTTTTTCTGTATGCTTGTTACTGCCCGAGCACAGCTGTGAATCCACGCCTAGTTGCCCACCTTTCAGTCATCCGCAGCTTTGCAAATGGTTACAGTTCAAAGTGAGAGTGCACAGCCGTACATGAAATGTGAATACATGTGTTCTACTATACCTCTGAGTGTGACACGTGACAATCACAAGGTTCGCCGAACGTACCCTCGTGTTGCTGAGGCATTGTCTCACAACTTGCGTCTTCATTAACTTCGCGATAAGATGCTGTTTACAAAAAGGCAAAGTGCCCCAAGGAGGAGGAGGAGGAGGAAATAATTTTATTGAGTCCTGAGGAATCCCTCCCCCACCCACTCTTGGTTTAGTGGTCGGCAGGGGTCGCGGGCCGCACCCAGGTTGGGACGGGAAGCCCGTGAGCCCGATTCGCGCCGATGCTCCAGCTCCGACACGTCAGTGCATGTCGCGGACGTATTCTCTTCTTTTCTTTCTTTTTTCCTTATTCGCGCCAGTTTGGCTCATTAAATGTTCTTAACACTTGCCGAGTCCAGTCTATGGCTCTTTCCGAATACCAATGTAGTTCATCTTTACCGACAGGTGATTAAACTTGGCCCGAGCAGGCGGCCGTGAAAATCCGTATGACGTCACGGCAAGGGCGCGAAAACTTCAACGTGACATCGCCGCCAGCATTTCTTTATTTTTTTTTGCGTCTTGTCTGGATAACCAAGCCTCTTATCACGTCAAGGGTGGCTTTTCTTTTGCTATTGTAGAATCGTAATGGACTAATACAGCAAAACATTATTTATCTCATTAATAGCCCTTCGACACCGCCGTCGCAGTAGAACCTTTACGATCTCTGCGTGATAGGATGTGTAAACAAGTTCTTGTGAGGGCCTAAGCAAGCGCTGTCCTATACCCGTTATAACCGTGTAACCAACACCGTATGTGTCCGCACAACCAACGTCGTTCCGCCACTCACGGAAGAAGGCCATCCTCGAATTGCCTTTCGGCACCGATGAATTGACAACTCGTCGCAATGGGCACGGCCTTATAATGCCTTTTCGCGTCCCAACGCCTGCGGATGACAGTCTCGCACTCAACGAATTGAGCTCGCCATTGACTGAAAGGTCAAGACGACAGTTGAAACGCCAACTGACGCGTACGCGTCATTCAGAGGCGTTTTGCGCAAACTCTAAGCGACCCTGAGCCGCGTCTTCGATTTCAACCTACAAAGCTTCGGTTGTCCTTTCACGAAGTCTCACTTCTTACCTTTTCTTTCTTTCTTTCTTTCTTTCTTTGTTTCTTTTTCCGTTTCGGGAAAAGCACCGTTGTTTGAGGGGTAAAAAATACGGAAGGGCGTAAATGCCAGGCAGGCTATCACCGCCACATCAGCCGTTCCCACCTCTGTCATCTGCGAGAGTGGGTGACAGAGACGGACAAATGGTGGAGGGCGTTATGGGCCTCTCCCTCACGTGGGAGCCGTGGCCGACGCCTTCGAGCTGCCGGCCCGTCGTCGTCTGCGCGTTCGATAAATGGGAGGGTCTTCTGTCCTTTGCCTGTGTTGTGCTACGCCCCACCCCTGCCCTGTATTCAAGGTCTGGCACGTGCGTGGCAGCTGTTTTTTCTTTCTTCTTCGATGGATATATCCTATTATGTCCAGCTTTAAAATTTCCATTTCATGTTCGTCTGCTCAGCTCACGTTTCACTTCTGCGTGCTCGGGTTTTGTCGCGTTGTCTATCCCTGCTCGTCTGTTCTGCGAATTTGCTTTTGTTTGAGATTGATAGATTCGTGCAGACAACAGACGAAGGGAGATCTGACGGTACAGACGGACAGAAGCAGATGGGGACAAACGCTGTCCGTCTGTTCTGCCAGTTTGCGTCTGCCTGGTTGATTCGGTCACTGTCCGTATACTCTGCGCATACCTCTCCGCATTAGATTTCATCTGCACAGATCAGCAGGCAATGAGAGATAACGTTTTTCTCGATCATGCTATATACACCAGCCCCCTGCTCTCTATTGAAAGCGTGGCGCGTTGTCCGCGCTTGGTTTTCTTTTTCATAGCTATATTATTTCTTGTCAGGTTGTCAAATTTTCATTTCATGTCCGTGTGATTCGCTCGTGCTTGACTTTCACTTGTTCGGTGCTTCCGAGAATGTTATTTTGTTGTCTGCGTCCATGTCCCGTCTATTTAGACTACTTGCGCCTTCCCGGTCCGTCTGCTTCTGTTACTCTGCAGGCGTATGTCGTCTCTGCGTCACCTGTCTCAAATAACATCAAAAAGAACATCGATAATAACTTTCTTTTTCCCCTCGTTCGTGTTACTTATACCCCTGCCAGCCAGGCATGGAAGATCGGGTGCTTAGTTTACAGTTTTACCGCAGTAGCGCGGTTTTTGTGGTCAAGTCTTCCGTAGGCTTCCAGTACATCAGGATGCAACGGAAGCAGCGTCGTATCTGAGTAGACATGGTGCCACTACCTAGTCTGCGCACTTCAAGCCAGACGTGTAGCCGTTTCAGACTCGATCGCCGCCCCCTCCACTGGAAGTGTTTGGTTCTCCGCCCTTTGTCTCACTTCGGCAGCAAGGTTTGGCCGTCGTCTCGGCGGTCTTCTTGAGATTGGCTTTCGATATCGAGGGATGAAGGACCAGCCACCAACGCCGTCCCGTCGCTATAAGGCGCAAAGTTTCCTTCAAATGTCCCTTGGGGGAACTGTGGAGCTGGCGTTTACGGAAACTGCAATCACGGTGGTTCAGCAGCAGCGTGGTAATGACGGCTACACGTCTGGCCTGAAGCGCGCAGACTAGGTGGCGGCACCATGTCTACTCAGATACGACGTTGCTTCCGTTGCATCTTGATGTACTGGAAGCCTACGTAAGACCTGACCACAAAAACCGCGCTACTGCGGTAAACTGTGCGGGGATTTGCCTAAGCTTCGTCCTCTTCGCTTCGGACGTCTTTGTGGCTTCGCAAGTCGATGATATTCAGCAATACATGTTGAGTTTTCAAGACATCAATACACGATGATTCACAGTAGTCGGACAGACTAATTGCCTTGCGTTTAGAAGACTACGAGTAATAGTAAATTTGGAAACTTAGAGCGTGCTAAACAAGGTCACAAGAAAGTTTGGCGCCGGAAGCACGATGATTATGGTCACCTATTTCGGTTCAGAAATGAAATAGCCCCCCTCACCCTTCCCCCCCCCCCGCCTTTCTCGTTTCCTCTTTTTTTTTTGGTTTTACTTAACGTGACGGTAGCGCCTACTCATCTTTGCGACTTCGTGCCCTGACGCCTGTCTATACGGCCTACAGACAGACGTTATGGTTTTGTTCCAATACTCGCCGCAGACGACTAAACAGACAGCTTAAGCGGAAAGCGACCATCTTAAGTCTCGTTACAATCCTTACGATGTCAGCAAGAAAGACAGCTTCGCAAGGACAACATCAAAGTCAAACGATGCAGGCTACTTTTTTGATGCCCAAACAAGATGGCGGGTGAGTATAATGCTTGGATACTCGGCGGGAAGGTATACTGCGAACAAGAAAACGTATTCTCGCCATCTATACGATTATTGTCAATCAACTACGTAGCCTTTTTTTTCCCACGCGAATGAAAAAAAAAAGAAATGGCAATAGTAAGGACTTCTTAGCTTTTCTCTTTCTTGTCGACGCGAGGTACAGCCAAGCAGTGTAAAGTCTTCCAAATGCTTTGCGTTACTTAGGGCCGAAGTTTTTTTTTTTTTATTTGTCTACGGTAGACGATCTCCAGTGCTGGCCAGAATAAGAACACACTCAATGTTTGGGCGAAGGGCAGAGGCAAACAATCCCGTTCCAAGTCCACAGAAGCAGAGAGATTTCTACGGAACCTCTTCAAATTGGCGAGATCATAGGGCGCGCTTATTCACGGAAACTTCTTCTTACGCTACAATTTTTGTTTCGTAATAGCGAATTCCAGCCAATCCTGACGCTGGACCGAAGCAAACACGGGGGGCAAATGGCAAGGAAACCTTACGAAGGGATAAATAAGGCTTCGCAAATCGGGCCCCAGATTTCTCGTAACGCTCGCCGTGCGACGTTCATTAAAAACCGCGATCGCCTCGAACGGACTGCCGCAACAACAGCGGCGACGGTGACAACACAAACACTTGACGTGTACGTAATCGCTCGTTCGCTTTTTACGAAATAACTCGTCCAGGAGAGAGAGAGAGAGAGAGAGAGAGAGAGAGAGGGAGGAGGGGGAGGGGAACGCGACTGGCGTGCGTCGCGTGGTTCCCAAACCCCGTCGCAACCGCCAGCGCTGTTTTCCACGGGTTTGTTTCTTTTTTGGGCGGCCACCGCCAGTAGAGCAGAAGGGGTTTGAAGAGACGAGGAGGACACACGGCAGGCAGGAGACGGAGCTAGGAGACACGACGAGAGAGAGAGAGAGAGAGAGAGAGAGGGGACATACGCGAGGTGTTCTATATAGAGGGAGAGGAGGTGCGGGTGACGCGGCGAGGTGGTCGTGCCAAAATGGAAGCTGTGTTTGTTGCATGGCCGGCTGTGGCGGCGACGGAGTATTTTTAGTCCAGGCACGCGGTATAAGAAAGACAGCGTCGCGAACCTCTGAGAAAAGAACATCTCGGACAGTTGGGGACGCGCGAGGGAGAGGGGGGAGCAGGCCAGCCGCTTCTTGGAGGTCGGAAGTGGCGGTCGACGGAGACGCACAACCTACAACACAACCTGGTGACGTTCGTCTCGATCCACGGGACCTCCGACTCGTCTTCGTCGTGGTCTTTCTCCCGGGGGGTAAACGCGCTGTCCGAACGGGGCGAGCTCGACTCTTCGACCCCTCTCACCCCGATCCCCCCCCCCCTTCCCCTTGATAAATCCGCCGACTTTCTTTATTTTCGTTTCGTGTTGTTTATCTTTCCTCTTTATGTTCATTCTATTTCCCGCTGGCGGCCGCGGAGCTGCGAGAAAGTGTGCCTACGAGTGTCGCGTGAGTCAGCACCGGCTGCGGGATCCTGTCGAACCCATTAAAAATAGTCTGGTGGAGGAGAGTGACGGCTGCCGTGCCACTGAGAGTCAGTGGAACACGGGGCCCCGTGTGTTGTTCTTGTTCTGTTTTGTGGGGGCGCTGCGTCCCGAGTGTCGCTCGTCAGCCGAAGTTTCGCTCGCTTGCGTCATCGTGCCCTGCATCTCTATATTCGCTGGCTTTTTATGAGCTCGCTCGTTCGGCGTGCAGGTATCCCTGCTGTGAACGACGAACCAGATGGGATGTTGCGGGACTGCGTGCGCGTGGGTGTCCCGGTCGTTGCCTGCGTTTGCGTTGCGCTAGTCTAGGCGCTTGTGCACGTCTGTTGACGTCGCAGAGCTTTTCCGTGATGTCCAAGTGTTGCAGGGACGTGCACTGCCTCGAAGTGACCGGCAGTGAGAAGGTGCGGACGCTTTCTGTCCTTGAAACAGGAGACACTGTTGTGCGCGCCAGAGGGCACTGTAAGTGGTTTTCCTCCTATGCTGCGGCGAAAACCCGTAGACTACTCAGCTTGATGGAGTGCAAAGGAATTCGCCCAGTGAGACCCGTATAGGTTACTTACAACTTCCAGAAGCGCTTGGATTTAAATTGTACGGAAGGATCAACCGGTCAGTAGTCGAGATAAGCAAAAAACGTTAGAGTATTGGCCAAAAAGAAAGCAGGGAAGAGATTGATACGACCGGATCCGTTACAGGCATAGGTAGCGGTACAACTTAGGTGGAGAAGTATTGGGGAAGAGAAAAAAAAAAGACTACGGAGATGCATGCGGAAATGCTAGAATGAAAAGCGTGTATAGCATACCTGATTAAACCAAGCAGGCTGGGTGACGTCGTCGCCCCGTTTCAAAGGGGATGCCAATAAGTCGTCGTCGTCGTCATCATCATCATCATCATAATCTCTGCGTTGAGGGTAGCCGGAGCCTCGGAAGGATGCTGTCCTCGGGCTGTAAGCGTATCAGGAGCGACGGGTGCTTGGCTGGCCGGTCGCACAGGTTCATGCGCCTCCCTACCCAGAGAGGCATCGACTGTTGCGTTTCCTCGTTCCTATAGGAAGGACTCGTTGCCGGGAAAGCTGGCTGTGGCCGTTTGAACACGCGTTAGCGTAAGAGACGCAGCTCGTAAAGGGAGGACAGGACTCGTTGCTCGACTACAACTGAGTTTATTCGCAAGCCGAAGCCTGACAGGACCAGCACACGTCATCAACGTGTCAGAGCTGAAATTCATTGCGCCAAGGACAACCAGATCTGCATCACTATTTGTGCCCACTGTACAGAGATATTCATAACCGATCTGCTTTTGTTTCTGTCAATCGGCGAGCAGGCAGAGAGAGAGAGAGAGAGAGGAAAGCGAAAAGGTTGACCAGGAGAAAGTACGTTTTGCTACACTGCATGAGGGGAAAGAAGAAAAAGTGGATTTAGGGATACGGAGAGAGCATATACCCGTTTAAGAAATGGCGGAGAGCGCCATTTCTAAATGGTGTAGACGTCAGTTATTTTGGACACCGCCTATAGTCGAAATCCACTACAGCGAAACCACCTTGTATAACGAAGTGTCGATTACGTCCCGGCAGAATCCGTATCTTTCATGCGGTGTGCGAGCGACCTTGCAACCAACATCACTACAGCGAATTTCGCCTGTACAACGAAGGAACCTAGGCGTCCCCCGACGGCTGATTTGTCTTGCTTTACAACGAACTCCGCGTAGCAGTGACGTCACTGCGCTCCGCTGACGTCACCGAGGTGCGCTTTGCGCCAACGCGCAACGCACGTCGCAAGGCAGCCGAAGTCGGAAGTAGCCCTGCTGCAAAGCTCCAGGAATCGCTCTCAACTCGTACGCTATGCTTGTCGGTGACGCATCAGCGGGTTGCGGTCGACGGCTGACGAACACGTCGCACTTGATGACGACCGAGGACGTCTTCAATCCTATCCACGGCAGAGAGAGCTTGAATGTCGACGAAGGCAACAACAGTGATATGAAGGTCGAGATCCTGCAAACGAACCAAGGTTTTTTTGACGGCAAGGGGAGTCAGTCGACACAGCGTCGTTCGACGATCTCGGCATTGCGCTGCGTATGTCTCCTGCGTTTCACCGTGCAGCATGCCGGGAACGTCGCTGCAATGAGGTTGGCTGCGGTCGCACATTCTGTCAGACAGTATGCACAAAGTTTTTAGCGACGTATTTCATGACGTCTCTGTCGAATTCGTGCTGAATTAAATCGCAGCCTGCTCTATTGTGAGTGGTGTACGGTACGCGACCTTTATAACGAAGCGACCTTTATAACGAAGGATTTTGGAGGCTTCGCTCCAAAAAGGGCGTTTGACTGTATTCGTAATCCTAAACCGAATGGTTGGACGACCTACACCCGTGAGCAAAAGTATACGGACCAGGCATTGCGCAGTAAAACTAATGTTCTGCTCTGTCAGTTAATGTACACCCAGTGCACCCATCAGTTTCGTTTATGGATGTTAATTACGGAGAAATACTGTTTTTTCTTTCGGCGACGCTGTGGTCCGTATACTTTTGCTCCTGGGTGTACCTGCCCTCCGTGGGCGTAAACTAGCGGAAAATGAAGCGCACATGTGCAGCCGACTGTCACGTCGTCGTCGCGCCGACGTGTCATTCCGTTGTCGTCACACGTGGCACGGCACACGGAGGTAACCTTTCGTTCGGGAAGTGAGACTGACGGCACACTGACACGCTGTTTTTTCAGCCTATTGATGGCAAAGGCTTTGTATAATCTCGCTGGCAAGCCGATCGGCAAATCTTTTTTTCCAAATGCATGCACTGCATTCCGGAACACCCTCCGGTCTAATTACCGCATTCTCGGCAGTGCATCGCCAGATGGTGCTGCCGTTCTGCCGGGGCAGCGCCACCTGGTCCGCCGATTTACTCTGATAAATCAAAGCACCGTGTTGGCCTTTGCGGGTCAAGGTGAGCACGTGACGCTGCACTGGGGTCTGCAGAAGAACGCGGTTAATCCCAGAGGACGAGTTTCACTGCCAGACCTCCCCCCCCCCCCCCCCCCCTCGTTTTTTGTCGCACGCTAGAGCAGATCACGTTCTGGTGGAAAGGTTAACGATCCTTTCACTAATACGTACCCGCCACGTACTACAACGCGCACTGCCTCCTCTGCGCCCACTCCGCGATTACGACCCGAATGCGCGCTCTTCCGCGGTGTACGTGTGCCTAAGTTGGACCCCGCCCAAGGTGACATCACTTGCCGTAATGGATTCAGCGGCGAGGGCGGGGTGGTGACGCCGTTGGAGCACGTAATTGCTACCTGGAGTAGTGACGGGTTCGTGTCATTTTTGTTTACTTTTGTAGGTTTCCTTCCTCCTTTTTCTTTCCTCGTTTGAAGGTGGCCAGGTCGGCCTTTGCTTATGCTACGCCTCACTATTACTGTGCAATGCAGAAAAAGCTGCTTCGCGGGCCGCGTCTGCGAATGGGTAACTCGTGGGGGCGGCCGGTTTGATCCATTTACGACGAGATGCTTCTTTTTTTTTTTTAAACGTACAGCATAGAGCCTGGTATACGCGGGCGTTTTCTTTTTGACATTCCGCTTTCATTGGAATGCGGCCGCCTCGGCTTGGAAGCGGGCCCACGATCACGTGCTCGGCATTGCAACGTGATCGCCTCGTGCTTTTCCCGTTCTTACGCGGCTGGCGCGTTTTGCCTAGCTTTCGCTCCACTGCACGGAATCGGTGAAACGGAGTATACATATCCAGGCCGGTCATTCTGAATGCTACTGAACACCCTTTTGTTTCTTTTTCTTGTATTTTTTTTACCTTTCCTCTACACTGTCATCGGTCAAGCTGCGTGACAAGACGGTTATAATGAACTCGCGATCTGATACCGATGAAAATTAGACACGTGTAACGAAATCAGTGTACGACGACAACGACGACAAATCTGTGCGCTTCCTGGTGCTCGCCGTTACAGTGACGGTCGCGCACACGGGCGTGGTCCCGCGGGTAGACCGTTAGCGGTCACGTGGTGGGCTTTACCACATCGTTAGTTTAGTTAGTCCCGGCAGTGGATCGAGGGCGCGCTAACGCGCTGTTTAATGAACGGCCGATTGCTCGGGGGTCGTTAAATTAATGGTATATACGGGGGCGCGGAAGCCTCCGGCTTACGGCGAACCGCGCGGTTTGAGCGTCTCCGATCTTGGTTGCCATGCAGATTTTGCACCCGACTAGCCGTCACAGTGTGCAAGGAGGTATGCATATATGTGGTATGCATACCTCCCATATGCACACTGTATGCACAGTGTGCATATGGGAATACTTATATGGGAGGTATGCACAGTGTATATAGCACACTATATGCACACTGTATGTACAGTGTGCATATAGGAGGTTTGAATATATATATGGGAGGTATGTATATATATGGTATGCATACCTCCTATATGCATACCTCCTATACGCACACTGTATGCACAGTGTATATAGTGTATATAGCACACTATATGCACACTGTATGCACAGTGTGCACGTAGGAGATATGCAAATGTCGCTTGGATAAAATAAGTGTGTAAGGTTGCCCGTGACCATACATACGCGCGCGCGCGTAACTGTCGAGGTATCACAATCTAAGTGTACCATGGCATACTGGTGGAGATTGCTGTGCGAAGTTTTCGCCCGTCTTTATTTATTTATTTTGGGCATGAGCTACAGCGTCTTATTCATCCGCTTCGTGGAGCCTTGGAGGTGGCCTTGGGGGGGGGGGGGGGGGGGGGGGGGGGGGGAAGGGGTCGAATTTCACGTCTCCGTCTATATATATGTTATCACAAAATTCATTGCTTGTCCGTAATCGGGAAACATTGTATCGACGGAATTTCTCTGAAGTGGGCCCAGCGCTGTTGGCTTTCGTGGTGGTTTTAGGGGGTCATTATATCATTATATAATATATCCGCAGGGCTCTGTGCTAGGACCCCTCCTGTTCTTCATATATATTAATGATCTACCACTTAATGTGTCTCCAGTCATATCCGCGTATTTGCTGACGATTGTGTTGTCTATCGTACTATAACTATAACATCAGTGACCAAATATTGCTTCAGAAAGACCTAAACAATATTCAGAATTGGTGTGATGACTGGCTGATGCTACTAAATTCTTCTAAATGCTATGTTATGTCAGTAACCCGCCGTCGAAATCCTCTCGTATTCCCTTGTGTAGTAGAAAACAAGCCTATTGAACCAGTTAAATCTTTCCAATACTTAGGCATCGTTATTTCTCACGACCTTGACTGGTGTTCGCATGTCAACAACGTTATAACATCTGCTTAACAAAAAGCTCAGATTTTTTTAAACGCCACTTACGAAAAGCTCCTCCCCGCGTAAGACTACTAGCATACAAATCGTTCGTCAGACCTAAACTTGAATACGCTTCTGCTATCTGGTGCCTGCCTTAAATTCACCGTACTACCGTCCTTGGAGCCGTGCAGAATCGCGCTACAGGTTCATTCACTTAGCACATTCTTACGGCATCAGCGTATAGTCCTTAAAAGCCGACTCCGGTTTACCAACTCTTTCGTATCGCCAGCCTATCATTATTTCACAATTTTTTTACACTCCTCTCGCCATCGCACTATAAGTTTCACCGCTGACACGAACATCACATCGCGCAGGTCATTCATTAAGTGTCGCTCGCCCCAAATCGCGCACTGTCACTTTTTCGTCTTCTTTTATTGCGAAGCAATACTACTTTAGGTCACCCGCCGTGGTTGCTCAGTGGCTATGGTGTTGGGCTGCTGAGCACGAGGTCGCGGGATCGAATCCCGGCCATGGCGGCCGCATTTCGATGGAGGCGAAATCCGAAAACACCCGTGTACTTAGATTTAGGTGCACGTTAAAGATCCCCAGGTGGTCGAAATTTCCGGAGTCCTCCACTACGGCGTGCCTCATAATCAGAAAGTGGTTTTGGCACGTAAAACCCCATAATTTAATTTTTTTTGCTTTAGGTCGCAGTTCAGCCCGTTCCGTGGCGAGGTGGTTGTAGGCACAATTGACCTTTAGCGTGACCTCGCTACGTGACGTCACACCACGTGACCTAGAGTGACGTCACACCAGCTGTGTAAAAAACATCTTGCAAGATATTTTTTTCCTCGTGTAGTCGTAGACTGGAACGGCCTTCCTTACGACATCGCTGCCACCACCAGTTCATCTGCATTCATGTAGGAAGTGTCAGCGATTGTCTCACCTTAACTAATATTGTTTGAACTATTTTTTTAATCCCACCCCTTATGTAATACCCCGTGTGGGGTCTTTAAGGAAATAAAGAAAGGAAGAAATAAAGAATAGTTGTCATGATCCAATGTCGTGTGCCCGAAGGTCGACCAGCAACAAAGCGTTTTACTGCTACAGTAACTGGGACTGCACCGACTGCACGCGGGTCCCGCACGCCGAGTGTTGGAGGTCACGTGACGTGCAGGTGCTATGGAGAACGACAGCGAAGGCGAGCCGCGAGGGCTGCGTGGTGCCGTGATGCGCGCGGCGTTCCCGCGCGCGCGCGGTGTTGGAGGTCACGTGATCTCCCGAGCTTCGGGAGGTGCGACGACGGTGAAGCGGTAGAAGGAGCGGCAGCACGGAACGTTCGCTCCGGGACGAGCTCGCGCGCCTCCCCGCCAACTGGCGATCGTCGTCTCGTCGGCGCTGTGACAGCGAGTGCTCGGGGCGTCATCGAGTGAATTCCGGCTGCGCGTGCCTTTGAGCGCGTTACCCCACGCGTGTTCAGTTACAACGCGGCTGTTTACCGCAGTTTATATACTGGCCATCAAAATACGAGTCTCATTTCGTGCAGTATTCTAACATATCCCGCTGTCGCTGCCGAGGCGCTGCCCTTCGGGTGAAACTGCGAATCACCCTACGGGCGAAAACTGCGAACTGGAAAGTTTCGGCGATAAGGGATCACGGAGGCCCTGCAATATTAATCGTCTTGGGAGACTGTCAATGCGTTCGAGCCTCCTGCGTGTGTCTCTGCATTCGGCCGAGCTACATCTGCGGGACTTGGGTCATTCAGAGAACCAACAACTATACTGATGCCGCCTTTCTCGCTGTCCGCCCCTGAATCCGCACGCTCCATTCGCATCTGCCGTCTCGACAGTTACGCAGCGTAACCGCCGCTCTCGCAACGTACACTCTAAAGATTTTTACACCTTTATGAGTGCAGAAAGGGTGTTCGGTTGTCCCATGGCAAACACCCTCACGTTTAAGGGTTAAGATCAAATTGTTGGTGGGAACCAATGATGGTATTTTGTTTGCCGACTTTTCCTTGGAAGTAAAAAGGATGACAGCTGTGACAGGCGACATAAAAGTGCATTAAACTAAGTTTCAAATATGCCGCTATCAAATTCTCCTGTCGAGTTTCTCTGTGCGCCCAAGGCTGTAAGAATGCTTACATAGTTTTCAATTGCGTCTTTTCTCGTCGCACGTCTAGCTAGAGTTCCTTTGACGTCCTCTATAAATTTTAAACGTCCTATAGCGGTAGGGGTGTTACTCAAGGGACAAGCAAACACCATTAAGGGTGCAAAACCTCTTACTGTGTATATTGCAATCAGCTTGCTGGTTTCCCGTCGCTTTCAACGTACGCCTTGGGTCACCGCACCTCTCGTCTTTGCCTCACTGGCTGGCTAGCCGCCATGATGTCAACCAGCGAAGCCGTGTTGCACACTGCTACGCGCACGACGGACTGGCTTTCACGGTACGCGGGCTCGGTCGGCCGTGTAGTTCCACGTCGGTGTTGCCGGCTCGACACGTTTAACTTGTCTCACGCTCCAAATTTCCCCAAATCTCAGTTGCTCCGAATTCAGGCCCCGTACGTAACACCTCGTTATACCGGCTCTCTCGGGAGATCTCGTGACAGTGCAGAGAGCCGACTTTCTCGAGAAAAGGAAACTATACTGAATGCCTTTTATCGCCGTCGTATACCCCTGTTGCGTTTGACCACAAATGCGTAGGTCCGTCGGTCCACCATATATATCAAGGCTACTGACCTGTTTGGGATTTTCCGAGAGTTTGTTTGTTTGCTTATTTATTTGTTTATGTAAGTACGGCGATCTTATGAAAGATCTTAGCAGCGTGATACACATGTAAGTGCACCGAAAAAAGGCAAGAGAGCTTTCATTATGAAACAAGTTACCGTGAACGTAAATGGAAAAAAAGGAAACATGACTGGCGTCGTCATTCTGATTATTTTCGTTACAGTCAAATTATTGCGAAAATAAGTGAAAGCCGGCGCAACCTATGATGAAAAAAATATTAATTAAAAAGAGGGAAACGGACTATCTCGACCAGAAGAAAATACTGTCTCGGAAGGTATATTTCGAAATTCAAGAACGAATCATGTGTTACTCTCTTGTTGGACACCTTATTCCACTCCACTGTTGTGCCGGGAAAATTCGAATATATTCATTCATTCGCCGCACGCGGTAATACTGAATACAAACCGTCATGATTGACACTGCGGAGCTCCAAAAATAAGCTGGCTCACACCGGCAGAAAGCTTGTTGTTGACAGGAAACGAATCTAACTTCAGTTGGGCGCCCTATAAACGGCCAAGATCAATCTCGACGAACTATCCTTGGCTCGTCTTCTGTCTTGGAATCCGAGGCCTTTCGTGACAGTAAAAGAGGGAGGAAAAGAAAAGCAGACGACGGGCGCTATATTTGTACCAGACGTGCGCGCTTCTCCGAGTGTGTGCAGACGTGTGCGACTTGTCGATATCGCGTGTCTCCTGAGAAATAAACAATAAAAAAAAAAAACGACTAAAGCTTGTACTCGAAATGATGCAGCTTCCTCGGGTCTCACGGCTAACCCTCCCACGTTGTTGTCGGGCATATCCTTCGCGGATGAGGGAGGCGTGTCTGCCACTGTCAGCGAACGCCAAGAGCTAAGAGGCCTTGACCCACTACCGCCGCCCAACTACGGGAGCGCGAAGCAAATCGAGCGGTCCCCTCCCCTTCCCCAGATTTTCCCCACTGCGCCACAGGTTACTTGCGTCCGCCCACGTAGTAGCCCATCTGTGCTCCCTCAACGCAGGATACTTGTGCCGTGGCGTCTACAAACGTTTCCATATATATCTCATCCGAACTATCGGGGCGTGTTCCCGGGCAATTCTTCGATCTTCCACCCGACCCACGCCTTGTAGCAGACGACAGAGCCAGCGTTATAGCAGGCGTCCAAATCCGGGCCCCAGCGACGACTCTCTCTCTCTCTCTCTCTCTCTCTCGATAACAAACAGGTCTCGAAGGCTACGCTTTTGCTGCTCGAATGCGCTAGAAGCGCAAATCGAGAGCCGGAAACACGTCATGGACGCCGTGTTTTGGGCATCACTTGTAGAGACGAGTAGCATACAAGTGAGCGACTGGAATTATGAGCTCAAATAAAAGTGCCATTCGAAAGTACTTGAGATAGCAAGTTGGAAGACGGTTGCCTGCGACCGCCAGCATGACTACAGGGGCTTGAGGGAGTCCTTTTCGATTTTACAGAATTATAAAGTTCACACTGGAGTTTCTTGAAATTTTCCGATTTTCAAGAATTCACACATAAATGTTTGGCCTAAATAAGGACTCTCCTCCATACCGTGACTAGTCTTTAAATGCAACAAACCCTATCAAATTCCGTGAAGCAGGTGTCGGGCAAAACGTTTTTCCCGGTTTCGTGTATTTTGATAGGAGCTCCAGAGCTAAAGCTTGTTCTAGGCTCGCTAAGAAGCAGAGCTTTTGGCGACGGCAGCATTCAAACGATGCACCAGTCCTACACGTAGATTACTGCATAAACCACCAGTTTCGTCTCCTGTACGGTAGTATTTATCCCCGAGTTACAAAGCTGTGAAACTATTATGCTTCAATTGTCACTTCCAAAACTTTTCCGACTTTTGCCATTTCTGTGGATGAAATGACTGACTTAAATTTAAAGTCTGCTTCGTGGAGACGGCGAATATTGAATACCTCTTTTAAATGCAAGAAAATTCATACAGGCCGGAAGAATGGATATCGCAAATTTATTTGTCCATCCAGATGCATTTCAGTTCCCGAGGTTGAACTTCCTCTCATGAACATTTTCTTCTATGGGCAAAGAAAATGAATGCTAGAAGCTTCAGTGGCTGTTGAACAAAGGAATTCCTTCGTTATACGTAATTTGAATGGGAAAACCGACGTTGCCCCCGAGCTATAGACATATTAGTTTTTTTTTTTTTACATATCGCGTTCTGTTTCTCCGGTATACAGATTTCGCACACCAGAGCGAGTATTTCGCAGACGACAGTGCGAGCAGATGACTGCGGGCAGACGAAAATGCGACGCTTCCATTGGCTTCCATGCAACACCGGTCGCAGGGAAAAACCGGCATCGCTGTAGCGCGGAGTGAAAGAGTGGGGGAGAGCTGTCCGCGTCGCGCTATTTATAACAGGCCTCCCGCTTCGCCAGGAGCCCGGAGCGAATGATGATGAAGCGAAGTAAAACAATGAGCGAACAAATCTAACGCAAACAAGAAGGCAAGCGGGCTCGGAAAGAGTGGAGGTACTGCGCTCCGTTTCGTTCCGTTTCAAACATTCGCTTCTCCCTTTTTCTCTGCGTCGTCTGCTCCGCTGCGTCGTCTGCACAGCTCGAAGGCAGCAAACCACTGTTGGCTCGAAACCCATTTCCTCAGCCTTCACCTCCCCCCGGCACCCTTTCCTTTTATTTCTCGCCTTTTCACCCGTTCTTCCTCACTATCTTCACTTTTATTAACTTCCTTTACTTTTTGTTCTGCAGCCTGAAATGCCCCCACTTTTCTCCGCGCTCCTCCCGGTCTCCCAAGCGCCTTGTGCAGCATCCGTATCGATCACGTATCCAACACGTTGCCGACGAGAGTTGCTCCTCGGAAACCCGTGACGTCACCGGCTTTCGAGCTCGTGGGTGTACGCTTCGCAGCAGCGGCCTCGCCGCTTTGCAGTCGTGCCGAACGCGCATGACCGCTTTCGTCTGGTACCACGTTCTAATTGCGGACCTAGAATGAAGCTCACCCACTAAATTCCCGAAGAGAGAGAGATAGACGAGAGGTAGAAAAGGAAGCTACATGTTTTCGATTCCAACCTTTCTTACAAATGTAGCTATAACCGAGAAGGTAAGAGTGCGCCTGCGCACAACGTGGACGAAACAGACGAACGAAAAAAAGAAGTGTAAGGGAATGGTGGAAGAGGGGGGAGGGGAGGGGATGGGAGGTTTGGGGAGAGCGAAGTGGGGGGAAAAGGGTCAGGCCAAGGCCAAGAGGGAATGGAAACGGAAGGGGCGAACTTGTCTGGTGACCTTCCGTGACGTCAGTGGAGGAACTGCGCGGTAGTGACATCGGGAGGGGTGGTGGTGGTGGTGGAAGGGGTGCTTTTAAGTCGTCTGCTATAAAAGGAAAGAGCCTGATCCGTTTTTCTGCCGTCGCTTGTAGCAAACTGAGTAACATTGCACGGGAGTACTTAGAAAGGAAAGGTCACCGTGGCCGTTTATAGCCTGACCGGGACCACGCGCTGTCTTTTTCCCGCGAGAGCATGACTTGTCACCGACATTGATGCCAGTGAATGCAAGCGCATCAACGTAAAGGCAGGATGCGCGCGCAAGAGGATGCGTCGCGGCGAAAGTTGTTTCTTTTATTCACCGTGACGGCGCCGCTGTCGTGTATAGTTCCTTAGTTCCCTAGAATAATTAATTCCCCATAGTTCCCTAGAATAATTATTAGAAATAACTCCGGCGCTGTGATCGTTCAGCCACCACGGAAATGATTAGTGCAAGCGTTTGTCTGATCTTCGCACTTGCGGCTTGAGTTGTTCTTGCGGCTTTGTTTATTACTCGTTATCTTCCTTCACTGTCCCGGGTTTCTAAGCAATCTATGCTTGTCTAAATGCGGAGCAGCCTACGAACACGCATAATCGCTACTGATTGCGGCGGCTCGGCCTGTCGAGGGGGCCAAATCGAAACGCGCCAAGCGCCTCGATGCGCTCGTTTGAGGACGACAAATTCACAAGGCGTAAGGCTGTGCCTTTTGCCGCTGCATGCGTCTCTGGCGTAATGGTTTCAATATTGGGGTCTCTTTATTACAAAGGTGCTGTGTTCGAATCCTGCCGCCGGAGAGAATTTATGATGTTTATTTAATTATTTAGAACACAGCACTTTGTTTAAAATGATGAGTCACGAAGCCGATTGAAGCCAGAAGGATGAAGTTTAGGCAGATCCATTCACTAATTTAAAGCGGAAAAAGGTGGTTGGCTTACTCCAGCTATCTACACTGTTTACGTGAACACAGCACGGAACTCGTGTTCACAAATCAGTAGTGTAATTCAGAGCAGCGCGTAATAAGCCAGTTTTTTTTTAATATCTACTTTCAGATCCTAATCGGTGCAGAATTGAGGGTTGTGGTATCAGTTTTCATTGCACAGTCGCACACAGTTGTAAACGATGCTTTTCATTTTCCGCGGTCTTTATTGCGATAGCAATTATTTGGATACTGCAAGCGAATTTTTGCCGTCGCCGTGAGGTTCGGTGTACATTTGGGCATGTGTATGCTATATATCATACCAAGCTATATGACATGCGCTATATGCTGGTTATATTGCCTCACCATTCTATCGCTAAAGTTGCTCAGACCAGATCTTACATTCTTGACAATATTACCGTCCAGAATTTTCAGAATGGCAGCCGACAAACAAATGTCACGAAACAAAACACCGACGACGCATGGCATTTATCTTAAATCTTCTCAGATTTAAATAGTAAATGTGCGAAATAATAACAGAGCTCAAACCGTAAAATGATGCAACTTTCTTGGCGCGGCTGTGCGCTATCTGCGGGATCGGGCCAGGAACAAAGTTCGAAACGTACCCGATACAGAAAAGTGGTGGTAAAGTCGCCAAGAAAGACGTTGGCTTTAATTAGTAAACATACATGAAATTATCCGATGACATGATTCACACAGAGCACCCCTAGCACATCTCGTTTTTACTTATAGTCAGCTTATGTTTACCACAGTTCATACTACCACTACAGTGCTACGAGTCTTCCACGTCGTGTAATATTTTAGCATGTTGCTATTGCACTCGTGCAATCGCTCTTATGGCGAAACTCTTGAGATATTTAGATTTTCGGTAATCTTGTGAAAAAAAAAAAAAAAAATGCAGACGTACACCAAAAGTTTGCCTCCAACGAGATTCTCAGGAGAACGAAAGTCATGATTTGCTGCGAGACCTCGAATAATGTTGATTTCCTTCCTTCCTTCCTTCCTTCCTTCCGACGAGATTCCATTTTTCTCACGATTATATTTTATACCAGACAGACAGTCTTGCAGATCACCTTTGCCGCGAAAAAAAAAAAAGCAATTTCTCCTTTCCTGTGTACTCAAAATGGGCGTTCTCGAGATAAGGCTTTCTTTTTTTTTTACGAAAAAAACAAAACACCCAAACTATCTTTAACAGCAGTCGCCATCGGTCGGACGCATACGCATGCATAAAGGCCCATCCCAGGCGCTGTATTTCGTAACGGTCGATTTCGCATTCCGTTTTGGCAACGATCCGTTCGATTTTTCTATTATCATTCGTAGTTCGGAATAACCTATTCCGGTGATAACGGTGGCGCTGCGCGACGTCCGAACCGATGACGAAGGCTTAAAAGAATTAAAAAAAAAGGCAATGCGAAAATGCGGCGGTCGGGCAAGGCCTGACTGTCCCAACGTGGGAGCGGCCCGCAGCGCGCTGAGTCGCGTACCTCAGGACCTTAATAAAGTTTTGCATCCATCCATCCAATGCAAAAATGAAATTGGATCGTTACAAAAATACGGTCCCAGGAGTGGGCAACCCGCTCTCGCACTAAACGTCTCACGATAACCTCTTCTTCTTTTTCACGCGGTCTAGCTGCGGCAGCTAGACCGCGTGAACCGAGCTACTGTTAGCCAACCCGTTAAAGAAAAAAAAATGAAGAAAACAGGGTACAAGATATAATTTAAAAACTTGCGTAGTTTGCTCGTCGCAGGTCTGACGACCCAACGCCGTACAGGTCACATAACTACATCTTGCGACTGTATAACCGTGTTTCTCACCTTCATTTTTTTTATTATGCGAAAGCTTCAAATGGCTCACTGAGCGGGAAAAAAAGGCGGCGTCTGTGAGCAGAGAAACGGCACCTGAATTCCCATTGGCTGCGATGCCAGGTCGCGAGCGCGCGTCGACGGAGCCGAGTGGGCGAAAGGGGAAAGCACCTGCCGCCGTAGTAGCGCGCCAGGTGTAGCGCGAGGGGAGAGGGCATCGCCGCGACGCCACGTCACCCTCACTCTCGGAAGCCTGCGTTATCCGCGCGTTCCTTGACCGCGCAAGATCTCGCCTGCGTTCTCGCGGCGACTAGGTGAGACCAAATCAAAGCGCGCCAAGCTTTTCGGCGCGCTCGTTTGCCCGCGAGGAGTTCGTAACTCGAAGGACTGCTCAGCGGCGTTCAATCGGACACTAATGCTTTCGCGTTCACGACTTGTAAGAAGTGCTTAGGTGTCCAACGGCATACTTTTCTATGACATATTTGGCCAAAGTTAGCTCGGACCATAGAATTTCGTGCAGTAACTACTAGCTGGAACTCTAGCGCTTCTGTCTACGGATGCCGCAAGTGGTGTTCATCTAGCATGGGAGCGATGATGTCGTACAATTTACATAATTGTCTTTATTTGTTTTGAGGGGTGTGGAGTTACTGTTAAATAACTGACAGCTTAAGCGGCGGAATAACTTTTCTCTTTACTCTCCTTTTTTCTGCCGTTGTTCGTTTCTCTTCTTTTTTCCCCTTTTGGCAGCACTTGTGGCCTACAAACCTTTGTCCTTGTCCACGGCTGTTTGCATCGCCAGAAATGGCACACAGCTCAGCTACGTCTTTTCTAGCCTCGCGTTGGTTTCTGTGTAGCTGCCTAGGTTGGGCTACGTTATGTAAACTGCTTCGAGTTATACAAAACGTTCGGGTCATATTTTTTTTTTTGCCCCCTCGGTTCCAGGTATAGCCGAAAGCGTATAACTTACCTCGTCAACCACCTTGCGTCTCTCTGTAGAAGCGGGTCGAGAATTATCTTGAAGCTAATATTAGCGGACTCTGGACCAGCCCAAGCGAAGACCGTTAATTTATTTTGCTTAGGCGTTTCTCTTTATCTCCGGAGCTTTTCGTTCATGCCGCTGACGTCATTAGCTGCGTTCGTGACGCGCCCCTTATGACTGGCGACTTCGCTCTAGCGCGTCACAGCTTGTATATATAAATACGCGAGGCGCCCTAATTGCGTGCTTCGGGCTTCGTTCGGTTAGTTTAGCGAAAGGCGTTGCGCGTTAAGTAAACTATCCCGCTTTACTCGATGAGTACGAAGCTTTCCGGAACCAACGTTCCCACGGTTAAACAGTCTTCGCCTCCGTCGGGTGCAGTCGAGGGATTCTGTTATTGAAGCTAACATTAGCCTCATAGCCTCGCGGGAATGGTATCACGTGGACGCTGCCTCCGATACTTTGATGACGTCACCATAGCTGCGCAGACGAATACGACCTCGTACGCCACTGTATTTCTCGCATGTTGCTGGTAGACTGAACTTTGCTTTTTTTTCTTCTAACACTTCTAATATTTTATTGTTCTGCTGTTAAGGCTAATATTAACCCTATAGCCACGTGGGAAGGCATCACGTCGACGGTGCCCCGGCTTTTGATGATGTCAGGCCTGAGCAAACGGATTCGACTTAGTATAAACCTATATGCCTCGCCACTTGCTCGCACTTTGCGCTGGTTCATTTTTCCTTTCGCATTGCCTAATTGTCGTAGATTATCTCGCTATCGCTTGCAGAGTACCGAAGTGTTCGAAAGCAAGCAAGTCTGCGTTGGTTTGGCTTCACGCTGTCCTTAACCTTCACCTCGGGCCTCTAAGCCAGAAGGGCCAGACGATCCATCAGCATCTTACAACACGTATTTGGCAAAGTGGCCTGGGTGTTTATCACGCTGATGTGCTCTGGAACCAGAAGGTCGAAGTGACTCACCCAGTCCTTAACAAGAGGCTTTAGTCAAAACTCACCGCGTTTGCTATAGGATCGCACTGAACTCGGAGACCTTGGTGAACCTAGTTACTTTGTTTTGTTTTGTAAGCATGACGCGATCGAGGCCTATTCCGTTTTTAACTGCATTGACGTTATACCACTGTGTTTGAAGATAGGATAAGGCTTCAATGTTGAGCC
The DNA here is from genome assembly GCF_023375885.2 of Dermacentor andersoni. NCBI lineage: Eukaryota > Metazoa > Arthropoda > Arachnida > Ixodida > Ixodidae > Dermacentor > Dermacentor andersoni. The sequence continues at coordinate 121,501,309 of NC_092821.1, read as the reverse complement.
ACGTAGGCTTTTATAGTTTGGTGCATTGACTTTGCGATCCCGAGCCAAAAGACTGTGTTATCCATCACCGGCTTACCACAGAGGTCTATGGTCAGCCGAGATGGCGTGTTTATACTAACGGAGAGAACCTTCAAGCTGCGCCTGAGCCAACTGCGCTTCTGTTTGTTTCAAAACAACGGGCTCCAGCTAGAAGAACGTGTTCGGCGATGCGATGTAGCGGCCCTTGTACGACGCTGTGAACGACAGCCAAACAACGTGAATATGTAATTAACAGTTTTGAATATCTCAGCGCATTGGTGCTATTGGGATAACAATACGATGGTCTAATGTACAGTATATACGGTCCCCCTTTTGAAGGGAACGCCTAAAGTGAGTATTGTAGCCTTCGTTGCAGTTCACTTTTCAGTTTTGATATCAAGTCCTGGATAACAATTCTTTTTTATCAATAGGTTTCTGCCTAACGCGTTATATCAAGAATTTCATTCCAATGAATTTTTGAAGAAACTTAAAAGTTATGCTTGTTTCGATACTAATTCTCTGGTATGCTCTTTATTATTGAGCCTCGCTCCTTCACACGCATGGAGCAACTTCGCTACACAATGGGCGATTAGCCGAAAGTTCACCTAATGATATAGTGTTCTGCTATCGCTGTTTTCTATCAAATCGTGCAAGTTATCACCTAAATTTCCCCTCATTATTCTTTGTTTGGCAGTACACTCGGAATGAGTACAATTTGTCATGGCTTTCTAAGGGCGTGGACTAATGGGTCTTATTTTGTATCATTACCACGTGAATCCGGTACATCGAAACCAACTTGCCCAGCAACGTCTATTATTTTCACAAATGTAACATAATAACGGTAGTCATAATCGCTACACTTAAATGAACAGCAGGACAAACGTACGCAGCCTTGTTGACGCCGCCCCTCGCCTTGCGTCAGCCGAATCCACGCTAAGACGTCGAATTTCTTGACGCCTCACCCTACCGGAGTCTGCCACCTTCGACTGCGTTTTTTTTTTCTTCTCTTGGTATCTGTATATACCGTTGATATTTTTCTGCGCACAATATGTTGGTCCTACCCCATCGCTATTTACCATAGGCAGTATACACGCAGGTTCTGACAGGCGGACGAACGGACGTATATATATAGACACAAACATGGACAGACGCAGATATAAATGTAGACAGGCAGATGTGGACGGCTACATATGAATAAAAGCTAAAAAAAAAAATCAAATTCGTCTTTTTTTTTCTTACGTGTTAAAACTACGATATGGTTATGATGCACATCGCAAGGGAGGCACCCCGGATTGTTTTCAACCATCTGTAGTCCTCTCTTAGACAACGCATAACGCTGTGCGTTGACGAATGTGCCTTCCTGTGTGTGTCCCTGTCATTCTGCCTGCGTTACAACAACGCAGGAGATGCCATGTCAACAAGCTCACGTAGCGACCTCCATCGTGCATAGCCAGTTTTGCACCACAGCGGTGTGTAGCCGATAGGGAGCCTACACTCAAGTCTTGCTTGAGATTCAAAAACTGCAGATCCGCCCCTCTCCCCAATTAGGATTCAAGATGGCGGCCTGTCAGATATGGTGGTGAATAGCGTGAATAGCGCTTATCAGATCCCCCCCCCCCCTCCTAAATCCCAATCGCGATTGGGAATCGGGATTCAAAATGGCGGCCCGCCAAATCTGGTGACGAATCTGGTGGAGTTGTCGCCACCCTAAAATATATTGCTTGCCTAGGCATGTTCCCTCGTTGCCGAATAAGCGTGGAGTCCGGATAAGCGAGGATTCAGTGGTGTTTTCGAATGCGAAAAAAGCGCCAACGTGACATTTGGTACTGACGTAGTATCCACGCGTCTTCTAGGGACGTACGCGGCGAGGATGGAGGGAGCGCCCGTAGGGAAAGTGGAGAGAACGAAACCACCCTCGCTCGCCATCGAGCTAACGGTGGTTGAAGGATCCTTTAAATTCTACCGAGATAACGTTGACAAAAAAAAGTGGGATTCAAGGCAATCTGCATTGTAATGTACAAAGGGGTCGCACGGGGTTATCTATAAGAACCACTTTTCGGCACCTGGTTGAAAAAGTGCTGTCCGCACGACTCAAGCCGAGACCGCTGAGCGCCAGCAGAGCAAACAGAGCTCTCGACAAGGCGTGGAGAATAACCCATATTTTTTTGTTATTCCAAAGACCCTGCGGACGTGCCCCTTTCAACAGCCGCAATGCCGATATAAACACGACCGAAATAAAGACACAAAAAAAAAAACAAAATTCGAGAGTGAGGACGGGACCGAAATACTGCACCGTGTAAACCGCCCGCTCGTGACCCCACGCCGTAAACGTTTACAGAGGCACACACCGGGTGTCCGAAAAAGTAACCGGGCGTCTCTGCGCCCGGAGATTGTTTTAAAAGTATATATACAACTGGTGCAAACAGGGCGGGTGAAAAAAGTCCTGTCCGCCTCCTCTCTTTCTCCGAGGGCTTCGAGAAAGCGGCGGCTCTCTTCCACTCGCAACGAACGGTCTGCAGAAGGGAGAACAAGCTGCTCCGAGTTGAGGAGCTTGCGAAATGTGCAAACATTTTTCCAACGCGTTGGCAATGGCTAAAGGAGGCTGTGACGTGCGCGCGCGTGTCTATAACCTATACACGTGGGAACACGTGTTGCAAACATCTGGAACGACGTCGGTGTACGGGGCTGCGGTCCTGACGGCGAACACGTACGAAGGTCAGCGCAGGGTTCGGAAGGGTTCTGCGCGAGGAACGGACGTTCTGGCAACGATAGAAACAGTCGGTGGACAGGGGAGCACTTCAGCCCGGAGCCAACGCGTTTCGAAACGGGGATTTTCCACAAGAAAATTATATCCTTATATCCAATACTCCCACATCATCATCATCATAACCACCACCAGCGTCGCCACCAGCGTCGCCACCAGCGTCGCCACCAGCGTCGCCACCAACGTCGCCACCAACGTGGCCACCAACATGTCCACCAACAATCGGCCTATCTTTATGTCCACTATAGCAGGACGAAGGCTCCTCTCAGCGATCGCCAATTATCCCTGCCTTACGCTAGCTGAGTCCAACTCGCCCCTCCAAATTTCATAATTTCATCACCCCACCTAACTTTCTGAACGAAACATATCGGGGGTACAATATCGGGGTCGTGTAGTTGGGGCAGGTGTCGTCGTCCTTGGCTGAAGCCCCATGCTGCTTAGGTTGCAGCAGCCGCTGAAGTGCGCCGGAGTTCTTTAGCCGGTGGCTGAACATTCCGCGTAGGTGAAAGTTTGGACTACGGTTCCGAGAACAAGGGTTCAGGATAATTAATCCTGGTGTTTCTCTTTACCTGTACTGAGCGAACACTGTACGTGCACTCTTCTCCATTACTGAGATAAAAGTAAACAGAGGATCGTTGTTCGCCGTTTACTGGAGACGGCAGTAAACGGTGAAGTATACGAGTCTATTATATATATATATATATATATATATATATATATATATATATATATATATATATATATATATATATATATATATATATATATATATATATATATATATATATATATATATATCCAGTATACCGTTATTATACAGCGCGGTTGTCTGACTATTTTAGTGCATTACACCGACGCCCGGGACAGAAATGAAACAGGGACCGTGTCTCTCGAAATGTCAAATACAATTAGGAGCTGACGTCAGAACCATTTCTCATTAGTCCCGGCATACGCGTACACCCAAAACCTCGGACTCGGAAATAGCACAGGCAATCAGAGAGCTTATGAAAGGGCAGCACTGACGTCTACGGGCGAAGCGTCGCCTTAAGAAGCAAATTTTTTCTGCCAGCTATCGACGACCTAGCGTTGCCATGTGTGTGCTCCGGCAGTTCGTAAACACGTTATGCGCTAGCTCTCCAACGTAGTTAACTACCCGTTTCGTAACGCCTCAGACGTGGTCGAAATCCGAGCCTAATGAGTTTCTTTCCCGAGTTCCCAAACGGAGTCGACCTACGCGGATTCCGCCTATTCAAACACATGTAAAACGCTGAAATGCTTTCCTGAGGTAACCACTTGTCTAATTTTAATGGAATTAGTTGTGTTTGAGAGAAACAAAATGGACAGTTGGGCGAGTTGGTATACATTCATAATGGGAACAGCGTGAACAAGACGACGATGGAGTGAAATGACACAGGACGAGCGCTGTCCTGTGTCATTTCACTCCGTCGTCGTCTTGTTCGGGCTGTTCCCATTATGAATTCAAAGAAACAGTTGGAATTCCAGTGACTGTTGGCAGCGGAATCTCGATTTAGGGTCTGCATTCTTTAAAGAAATTTTCAATAATTGCGAAGTCTGAAAAAGAAAAATAGAAGCTGCAAGTTTACAAATTCGTAGCTCTGCACTAAGGACAGATATTGCAGTTCTGTAAACTGAATCCATTAAAGCACCCAAAGCAGGCAAACCTGATATATCAATTTATATATTACGTGAATTTTGTTACATATTTTACTAAGGTTTTGCAATAGTCTTACTCATATATTGGTAGTATATGTGTCTCGTGAGCGCAAGGCTTAGCCCTCGCGTATTCTGCGCAGCTGTGGTGTTTGAAGTAACACTGCTATCACCTGCCTGTTGACGTGATACGTTAGTGCACACCGGAACCGGTACTGTCCCGGCAATTAACCCGATACAACTCCTGTTACGACCTCACTGGTCACTTCGACATGAATACTCATTTGGATGGCGTTCGTCACCGAACGAACATGAATGTTTTTGTGCAGTCGTATTTTCATTGCATCCATTATGCGAGAAAAGGTGAGGCGTGCAGACAGGACACAAGAGAAGTGGACAACACGAACGCCGACTGTCAACCGAATGGAGCACTGAGGCGAAAAGAAAGAAAGAAGACACAAGACTCACCTGCGTAAGCTCTGGAATGGTATCACCACGTGTCAATTGGGTACATGTGCCGATCTACGTGAGAGATAACTGTTAAGGCACTTAATCTCTTCCTTATGGAAAGTAATCGAAGGCTGACTCACGCACGCACTTCCACCATTATAGATATGCCATGCCTCTACCGTAAGACGCGTATCTTTATTGTTGTGCCTGTACAATATCGCGCATTTATCTAACTTAGACGTGCAGTTACAATCTTGGCAATGTAGAGAAAGATTAGAAGGCGGTCCACCGGTTAACGACCTTTTATGTTCTATTAGTCTCTGATTGATACACCGCCCCGTTTGCCCTACGTAGAACTGGCCACAGCTAAAGGGAATTTTATAAACCACACCCATACGACAGTCAGTAAAACTGTTGTTCTTATTGTGCTTCACTGGACAAATATCTGTTCCTTTTTTGTTTTTTACCTGCTGCTTTTACCTCTGCATGCAGCGCATATCTTACCTAGCTAATTGGGAGCAGTGAAAGCAACATTAAAGTGACACCAAAAGTGAAAAATGATTTCTTCTGCATCAGTAAATTACCGTTCTACAACGCCAAAAACACTACTCTTAAAACGATAAGACGTTTGGTAAGCCAGAAAAAGCGCAAGAACTAAATACGGGTGGCGACACCTACTTAAGTTCCCGCACCTGGGGGCTGTGACGTCTTGGATTTTGATGGCATCTTCTAGGGCCTACTAATTATATATAGCGGTACAGATTGACTACATTGTGTTCTAAAGGAACCAAATATTAAACATGGCAAGTTTCGGGAACCTTTATTCAGCCAATGCTGCCCAAATGCGAAAAAATACATTGGAATCCCTGACGTCACGCTGACCTGCCGGCACTGGGGTTTCGGCGTGAAATTCAAATACTGATATTTGGACCTTCATTTTTTCATCTAATAATCAAAATATTTTTTTTAAATGACTGTCTGCGGGGTTCTCAAACAATGCTCTATTAGTCTAAACTCATTTATTGTTTCGCTTTAGTGTCCCTTTAACATCATATCTACTTGCAACTTTTTTAAGCCTGTGCGACACTGAATGAATGTACGGAATAGCCACTACTCTTTTTTTGCTATTACTGCTTTCTGTAATCACGTTCATCCCCCTCGAAACCGACTTCTTTGGGCGTTCAGCCACAGTGGCCACTGCTACGCTAGGATAGCCTGCGCCAGACCTGTTCATTAAAACTGGCGCTCATTCTGTGCATGCAGGATCTGGTGAGAGAAGACTTAAGGCACGACATGGCAATTCCGTTTTTTACTACTTTGGAATGCTTGGATTGAAAGTTTAACAACGGCTTCGAAGATCTTGGGGAGTACTGCCAACAAACGTGATTTTGTTCGAAAACTAAGGAAATGTCCAGAAACTGAATTACGCGTCGCTGAGGAAATTCCTTGGTAAACTTTAATCCTCCTGCATAACGTTTAAATTGCTCACTTACTGAGGTAGCAGCGGAATCAAATTTTTCCCTATTACAGAAAATCAGGTAATCATCAACGTAACAAACTATCTTGGTAACGCAATCACCTAAGGCTTTCTCTAAGCAGCTGTCAACCTTATTCAGGTAAATATTGCTAAGAATAGGGGCAACTTTTGAGCCAATACAAATGCCTGATTTCTGCAGAAACACGCCATCTCTCCATCCAATCAGCCTCGACGTTAAGTACATTGAAAGAATTCCTAGAAAAGCTCCCGTGGAAACACCGCATCTGTCAACAAAAGCCGACTCTTGCACTTGTTCTTTAATGCACTCATTTACGGAATTTAGCTACCCGTCATGCAGCAAGGAGTAATACAGATCTTCGATATCCATACTAAAAGCTGCACAATCACCAGGATTTTCCTCTCTCAAATACTGAACTAGTGCCTGAGAATTACGCAAGCAAAAGGGGGTCTGAAAAAACTTGTGAAGCTAAGCAGTTCTGTAGGTAACTAGCGACACAGACGTACCACGTCCCTTTCTCTGACACTATAGCACGAAAAGGAATTTCTTGCTTATGGGTCTTCGCCGAGGAAAACAGTTCTAAGGTGAGGGATTTTGCTTTCTTGACATTAGGGACAACCCTATCAAGATTATGTCTTGACAGGAGGTCAACCGCACGTTGCTTAACTGCCGAAGGCTTGAGTTTTACTGACTGTAAATTCTTTTCTATGGCTGAAATCGCTTTTTCTGAAAACATGTAATCTGCCATAATTACATAATGACCTTCCTTGTCAGGTATTGCTGGTCTTAGTTTATGCTCTACAAGGTAATTAACTAACGGTCGGATAGGGTCAGACGCCTTAAAATGTGAATTTGATTGTTTATTGCTTGCAATGCAATCTGAAATACAGCGCGAGCGTTCTTCTTCCGGAACGAACCTGGTTATGCAGCTTCAGTGATGCTGCAGCTGCACAGCTTCACAGCTTCAGTGATGCACAGCACAGCTTCAGTGATGCTGCAGCTGCTGCAGCTGCAGAATCGTGAATGACTCCTGTAGCCTAAGCTTCGTTTATGGCCCCCAACAGCACTTCGAGAACCTTGCCTTCCGTGTTTTTATAGAGTTCATACGGTATGCCATCCGGTCCTGGTGCCTTGCATGGCGTCGGCAGGTCGATTGCCGCTAAAAATTCCGCCATAGTGAAGGCAGCTTGTATACCCTCGATGTCAGAAAGCGTAGGCGGCGTGCCTGCGTCCGCGGGAAGGCAGTTTTGAACAACGAAGCGAGGCGGCGCTGTGTCCAAAGCCGGAAAAAGGGTGTGGGCGACAGTTTCTGCGAATACTGCTGGTGTCTGGCCCGATGCTAACAGGGCGCAGGCTGCGGGCTCTGGAGGGCGCTGACCGCGTTCCATTACTCGGAAGGTGCGCCAAATGGAGGCATTGGACGACGAAGGTCAGAGAGAAGAGCACCAGTCCATCCAGCGGCCACGTTCTAAGCGGTGTTCATGGCGCCGAGCTACCGCAGTAAGGCGTTGGGCCTCTAAGCGAAGGGTATTTGATGCAGGGTCACGTTCTGATGAAGTTCTGCTTGGCGGCGCGACGCCCAGAGACGCAGAAGTTGCAAATCAGGAGCGGTTCACGATTCATCAACCCACGACGTACGTGTCGCCTCAACTAATGCCGCCTTAAGACTATGGGATGGGTCCACCATGAAGTCGGATACATTGCTTTCTGATACCGCCCTGTATCGATCCCAGTCCACCACTCGACATAGTCGGCGGAGGCGGCGTGTTCCGCCCGAAGATAAGCCAAGGTGAATCGGATGATGGTCGCTACCCCAGCAGTCGGGTTCATATGACCACGAGACGGTCATCCTTCCAAGCCACCAAGATAAGTCCGGTGACTGTGGCGGCGCGCGAGGTTGGTCTCGCCGACGAGTAGGCACTGAGACATTATTAAGCAGAGTGAATTGGGCGTCCATAAATGTGTCCAGCAGACATGTACCACGCGCACTGGAAATAGCGTGTCCCCATATGTTGTGGGCCGCGTTAAAATCGCCTGCTACCATAATGGGGACACCAGGATGTTTCTGTCGTAGGTGCGCCAGCCAGCCGAGACACAACCGAGCCGCACGACCGCTGTAGGGGCGGGCATAGTATGAAACGATGATAACGTCCGTGCGTTGGAGACGAACCAATACGGCCACGACTTCTTGCCACAGAGTACACCACCGTGAAAGATCAACGCCAGTCTGATGAAGAGTGCATCTTACATACGCTGCAGCCTTTCCTGGAGGGACATCGGGCGTAGCACTCCTACGGTCCAACATTGAAGGCGATGAGTATGCCACAAATCCTGGAATGGGTGGCAGGCCGTTGGATTCTTGAAGCAGTAGAGCCCAAACACGCAGCTTCCCATATCTGAGACGCTGACGCAGCTCTCCGACCTTCCCCGCGATGCCGCGACAGTTCCACTGTAAGATGCCTTCTGGCACACTTGAAGACGTAGCAGCCATCATAGATTAAGATTGGCCAGTAGAACCGAGGTGAGATGCTGGAGCTGTTGCGCGACTAAGCGCAGGAGTTCTTGGGGTGAAAGAGGCTTCGACACAGATGCCGGGTTAGCCATATGAGCAGGACTAGACGTCGACGGCGAATGCGACGGCCGCGCTCCGTCATGACGACGCCGGAGCACTGTACGGCGTTCCTTGAGACGTTTGATTTCCTTTTCAACGTTGGCCAGGCGAGCGTCGATCTCGAATTCTTCGTCTGCCAAAGGAAGCGGCGTGTCTTCTATTGGTTGTGATGCCCGTTGCGGTCGTGAAGTGATGCTGCCACTCGTACCTAACAGCTGCGCTATAGGTACGAGTGGCAGCATCACTTGTCGCTGTACTTGCGTTTGTCACCTGGCTAGCGTCCTCTTCCAGCGAGGCCAGAACGGCGTAACGGTTGTACACAGGGACTTGTTTCATTGGTGAATCTCGAGGGGTCCTTGCTGGCTGTCGAGAATGGCGTTGTCGAGCCTTCTTAGTGGCCTTCAACTTCGTAGGACACGTCGTGGAAGTGATGTCATGATCGTTTGTTTGGCATAGGCCGCATCTAGACGATGCCGACGGTTCAGGCTACATGGTGTCGTCCTTAGGTGGGTAGGGGTAGGATGATTTCATGTGTCCCTGTCTAAAGCAATAGTAGCAGTACACAACGGAAGGCTTGATTGGACGTGGGCGCAGTACGCAGCCGTAATACTGGATACGTTCAGGTGGGGAATTAGGACCTTGAAGCGTGATTAGGCACGTACGACCGCTGCCTAGGTATCGAGCAGCCACGACCTTGTGTGTGGGACACGATAGTTCCTGCAGGAGCCTCTCGGCTTCTGCGTCAAGGTCAACGCCATTAACCACGTAGCGTCTTAAATCAGTACCACTGGCGAGGTACGCCTGGACTGGAAGAACACACTCTCCCGAGACTTGTGTTTGTTGCAGTTCTTCGAGTTTATAAACTAGTGCCATAGCAGACACCCATGCTGAGACCGCATTAGTGGGTTTGTGTAGAGCAAAACCTTGAAATCGGGAAGTCTCGAGGCAGGCGTCCAGGGCCGCTTGAATGATGCGGTTGTGCAGAGTGGACATGTTATATCTAGCACGATGCTTGATAACCACTTTGTACCACGATGTCGTTGGCGACTCCGGAGACGTGCGGGTCGGTCGTGCGGGCAGGCCTTGTGATGAGCGAGGTCTTTTCGGGGCTGCTGGAGCTACATTTTCATCCGATGGAAGGCCAGTAGCTTCCTTCGTTCTCTTGCCTGAGGTGTGCGCCACGACAGCAGGGCTGTTCTGCTCCATGTTGGTGGTATCCATGCTCAGGGTACCGTCTTCGCACGTTGCACTTGGCCCCACGAAGGAGACGCTCCTGACTTGGATGGCAGTTGCATTGGCAACGCTCCGCTCTTTCGACGCAGCGGACAGCAGCTTGGATGCTCCGCGCCGACGCGGCGAGTGCCGCGGGGGCACTCGCACTCGCGAAGCCGCGCAAGAACTGGAGTTGGACGACGCAGCAGGAGGGTGTAGATGACGACGGACCTTGTAGATAGGCGCCAGTAGTAATTACGAACCGCCAAAGCGGTCCATAAACAACAGAGTTCCAGTAGCGGGGAAAAGAAACCAGCAAACGGGGCGAAAATCCGGAGCTACGGAAAAACACGTCCGAGCGGAACGAGCGCTGGAAACGACCCCAATTCGGGGTTACTGATCTTATTATCCATGCATTCTAGCTTCCGCCCGTTATGTCTCATAGATTCTCGGGTGAATATTATAGAATACTCAGCGACTTACATGTGCCTTTTCCTAACTCTATTTTCTTCGTATTTGGCGATTTTAATTTTCCTAACGTTGAATGACCCCCACCCTCAACGTTAATTCCAGTGATAAAGAAGCCCACACCTTTCTTCATTACTGCTTAGATTTTTCTCTTGCTGAACTTATTATTAGTTCAACCCGTCACTCCGTTGCCACGGCAAATATCATTGATGTCGTCCTAACAAACACCTCTGACGTTCTTTCTGATGTACTGCATTTAAATGGTTTATCCGATCACGACATTATCACTGGGTGCATCACGCATCCATTTCCTGAAAAGAAAAGTACACTTAAGCGAATTCATTGCTACAATCGCGCGAATTTGGAGACGATTAACTCTGAACTACACACCTTCCCTGAGAACTTCCTGGCTCAGTATTCATCACGCACAATTGAACTAAACTGGCTGTCGTTCAAGACCACCTCGTCTCACCTTACTGATAAGTATGTTGCAATCATCACCACCCGACATCATAAAAATTCACCTTGGTTCAAACATCATCTTCGTCTTAATAATAATAAAAAACGTTTTTACCGCCAAGCAATGAGCGCGCGTCTCCTGTCATCATGGAACAAGTAGAAGAATTACGTTAAAAAGTATCAGCCCTGCTTAGAACCACCGGTCCCCATTTCTTAAGTCACGACCTGTCTACTATGTTAAAGGGCCCCTGAAACGGTTCGGACAAATTTTGTAGACGCGTAGGGTTCAGCTTAAGTAGAACATTCGCACCACAATTTGAGTGAAGCGTTACGTATTAATGGAGTTACAAGCGATTAGAAGTTACCCTCCTCCCTAGCCATGCTTTTCCTCTTCAACTCGTTCGCCGAGCAAGCGGGGCTAAGCTCCGCCTTCACTGGTTCAGCGTCACGATGCGACGTCACATCGTCCACTTCCGGTTATATTGGAGCCCGCCCCCGCCTGCGCGAGACCTCTCAGCTAGCCGCTTGGCCGTCGACCCCAAGCGAGAGCCATCGAAGCAGCGTGCGTTGTGAGCATTCTGTCGTAGCGCCGAACGTGTCTTGTATTCCGGTAACCACAGGCAAGCTGGTCATTTCGGCAAATGACTGGAGGCATAAACTCAAGCTGATGAAGGAACTTTAGCGTAGACGTAGTACGTGAGCGGCCTGCTCGGTCTGCACGGTTCATACACTTGTTGGCGCAGCGCTTAACCAGCCAAACAAAGCGCTAATATTGCTCTAACCAAGTGTAAAACATTTTAAACTTTTATAAAAACAACGTGTTGATGGTTACACTCCTGCGGAAAATACACACCAGCATCAAAGAAGAATACACTTCGTTGCTGCTACTGTGTATGGTTGAGCTCTGTGCCACCAGGTGGCTGCACCGTGCAGGCCATTCACATTTGCCCTTCTGCTCATCTCATGGCTCACCCCGTTACGGCACAGTCAAGCGGCCAGACTCTGTCCCCTTGCGCTTGCGTTTGCCCTAATGCCGGACTCGCGAAACTCTATTGCGTTAGTAATCTTCCGGTGTAAAGTGACGGCCACAAACGCGCAAATCCTGGCGCCGATCGGATAGCGGCAGTCCGATGCGCAGCAGCCAGTTCGCTCGTACGTTGCCTTGCAGAGGGACACGATGTCGCAGCTTGACACATTGCCAGTCGCTACGTTTGCAGTCCACAAGGCAACAAAGTCGAATCATAGTGCTCGCGAAAAGACTGAGACCGACTCTGACCGCGGAGCTCTCTTCAAAATGGAGTACGTTGTAACACAAGCAGACGACACTTGCTGTGTGCCGGAAGTGCTTAAGTGTACTGAAAAATTATTCTTGTGCATTCTCTTTATGTTACTTTCTTTTCATAAAAAAAAAATTAACTAACATTCCAACTATTATGAAGATCATTTGTTTACCATAAAGTTGGAAAAATTATCGATCACGCGCCCTTGTCAGCCAATCGGATAGCTCGCCCCACTGACGTCGTATGGGTGATTTCGGTCATATGGGTAGGGGCGGCTTAAAATTCCGCCGAGCAGTGTGCTGCGATCGGCAGCGATGTGCATTTTTAAAACCTTATAATAAATTACACGCTTTACACACCTAGTCTAACGACTCAGTACATTTGTAGAAAATCGTCAAAAGCGTTTCAGGGTCCCTTTAAACAATAATTCTCATAGATTCTGGCGCATCATCAACCCCAGTTCCTATCCTGATATAGTACTAATTATAGCTGACGGACAACCAGTCACTGAATCTGTGTGTTCGCAGCTTCTCAACGATGTATTTTCATCAGTGTTAGCCAATGAAGATTTAACTTCTTCGCCAATATTAGACCCCATTGCCTGACATTTCCATTCCAGAAATTGTCATCAGGGAATCTGGTATTCTTGCCCTGTTGAGTAACTTCAAAGTTACTATTAGCTCTGATCACCTTGGTTTCAATAATAAGATACTTAAAAACGCTCCTTTAAACATTCTTCAAGTGTTATCATTATCATCTGGCATTATTCCTCATGACTGGCGAATAGCCAAAGTAATACCAATTTTTAAATTGGGGGATCCTTCTGTTCCACTTAACTATCATCCAATATCTTTAACTAGCAACATATGTAAATTTCTCGAGCAGGTCATGCATACACAAGCCATCAACTACCTAGAAGACCATGGCATCATTTTCAAGTACCAGCATGGTTTCGCAGGGGTTAATCATGCGACACTCAGCTCGCCGGATTTACCAATAATATATGTTCCCCATTTACCGAAAATTTCCAACTAAACGCAGTGTTTCATGACTTCTCTAAAGCTTTTGATCGCGTTCCTCATCACAGGCTTCTAATCAATTTAACACACTTAAGTATTCACCCAAACGTTCATGCATGGATTAAAGATTTCCCCTCCAACAGACAACAATTCACCTGTGCTAATGGCTCTAACTCTTCTTCTGTTCCTTTAACATCGCGAGAACCCAAGGGCAGCGTACTTGGTCCCCTACGTTTCTGAATTTTTAATAATGATCTACCCAAATGTCTCATATCGAATTCGATTATGCGCACATGATTGTGTTATAGATCGTAATATTAGTAATGATGCTGACAGACGTTCCTTACAAACTGATCTTGATGCGGTGATCACTTACTGCTCCTCGTGGTTAATGTTCTTACATGCGTCTAAAACCAAGGTAATGTCATTTACCAACCATTCCACTCGACTTCCTACCGCCTACTTTCTCAATAATGCTGGCGTAGAACTTGCGCCAACCTACAAATATCTTGGCCTTCAACTTCAGTCTGACTTAACTTGGAATTACCATATTAACACCGTCTTACCATCGGCTAACCGAGCACTTGGTCTTCTTAAGCGTAACCTCAAGCACGCACCTTCACACTTAAAAAAGTTTGCTTATATCACGCTGATCCGCTCAAAAATTGGATAGGCTTCTGCCATATAGGATCCCGATGAAGCATACATAATCAACAACATTGAATCTCTGGAAAACCGTGCTGTTCGCTTCATCTTTAACAAACATTCACGCTTCATCGGCGTCACATCCATAAAACAACGTGCCGTGTTGGAATCATTATCACGTAGACGCAAGTTTGCTTGTATAACCTGAGTTTATAAACTTTATCACCATTCCACGCTTCACGACGACTTCTTTTCACCACCCACTGCAGTCTTCCCGCACCGTGACTACGCTAACAAAGTAAAACGCATATCGTGCCGCTCATCGCTCTGCGCAGAATCATTTATTATTCGCACAATAATAGAATGGAATAACCTACAATCGCGCATAGCTATTGAAATTACTTCAGCATCTTTCCAAACCTTGTTGCAAAAAAAACGGTTAGTGGTAGCAGACTAGTTATTCACATATTCACATATTATTCACATATTCATATATCATGTAAAAAAGTTCTTGTGTTTTCATGACTTTGTGCATTCACCCCCTTCTCCGTATCTATTTTATGTTCTCCGTTTGTGGGGTTGTTTATTTCATGTAGTTTTATTTCTTGTGTTTATTTCATGTTTCAGTGCCCCCGCTCTTTGTCATACCATCGCATGACGGCCCTTAGGGGTATTGTAAATTAAAAAATATATAAAAATAAAAAGACTTGGCAAATTCCATAGCAATCCTTGACACGTGCTTGCGTAATGCACCTTGTTGCAAGGAAAATCCGTATTTCTTAGGTCGTTTTGACGCACCATACCAAGTGGCAAAATTGCTGCAAATGGGCTTGTATTGTGTGAGGCTAGAGGATCAGCATTGTTCCTTTTTACACCACCTTGGTGTGTAGTGACAGCATCGCCACACATCGAAAGTCGAGTGCCACCCCACATTCCATGACAGATGTTAGTCAACAGCTGTTGTGGATGGGAAGGATGGAGAAGAAACGTGCCGCAATTAGGGATTCGCACCACCCCGTGAAACAGTTACTGTAAGCTGACATCAATCGCCTACACTGCCATAGTGCGTCACCAATCATACCTTTCGCACGGCACATTGCATACCCGGCCTTTAACGGGAGGTCTATCAGTAAAGGCCAACTTGGGTCACAAATGCCCATCAGCGGTGAAAACATACTGCGACCCACCACCTACCAACTGCCGCAGTCGGAGTCGCATTGCTCGGCCACGGTATGGTGAGTTCTACGAGTGTTAACATGGCTAATATTTTAAAGGTGTCAGCACTGTTTGGTTTCTTCGCGCAGTGCGTGTACTTGCCCGCGCACGCAACTTTGATGCAAACTAAGGTCACTTAGAAACTATGGTCCCCGGCCAGGCCGGCAATAGAAACTGACCTATACAACGTTTACCACGCGAACCCTCTCGAGAGAGGCTAGCTTAGCAGGACTCTTTAACGAATTATCAGACATAGTTTGGGACGTTATCTGCCTTATTGAGGTTAGATCTCATGCAGCTTACACATTTTTATGTAACGGCCATGTCCTCTGCTATAACGGCCATGCTATAGCGGCTATAACGGCCATGTCTCCCTGATAAGAAGCAATTCGGGGTAGGATTCCTAATCCATAAGGACATAGCGGGCAACATTGGTGAGCTTTACAGCATTAACGAGAGGGTAGCAGTAGTCGTAATCAAGCTTAATAAGAGGTATAGAATAAAGGTAGTACAAGCCTACGCTCCAACATGCACTAACGACGATGTGGAAGCAGAGAAGTCTTACGAAGATGTTGAATTGGCAATGAGAAAAGTGCAAACTCGGTATACAGTAGTAATGGGTGACTTCAGTGGAAAAGTGGGGAGATTATGGGCGGGTGAAAAGGCCATCGGCAACTATGTTGTCGATTCTAGAAAGGCTAGAGGAGAGATGCAGGTAGAATTTGTAGACAAAAATGAGCTGAGAATAATGAATACCTTATTCAGGAAACGTAGCAATAGAAATTGGACATGGAGAAGCCCTGATGGTGAAACAAGGAATGAAATTGATTTCTGATTTCTGCCTATCCCAGCTTAGTGCAACATGTAGAAGTGACAATTACGGTAAAGTGCAGCTTTCATAGGTGATTGAGGGCTAGGATTCAACGGAATTTGAAGAGAGGAAGAGTAAAGGTGGTCAAGAAGACGGTCAAGAGGACGATAAATCAGGAAGTGTGAGGGACAAATCACGTGGGAGTCCCGTAACAGACAAACGACCATTGACTACTGCTTAATATCGCAGGGATTGTATAGCAAGCTAGCAATAATGGAAATAGACGAAGAGGGGAAGTACAGCCTCGGAAGTGATCATAAGCGTATTAGTCTACAGTTGGGAGCCCTACTCAAAAGAGAAATGCAGGGAAGCCAAAAAGAGTACGCAAAATTAAATGACGCGCAAATAGCGCAAATAGCGGCTGGCATAGAGGAAGCAATAAAGAAACATCCCATGGAAAGGTGGGATTATAATCAGTTAGAACTACTCATTAGTACAAAAATAAAAGAGGTAAAAGGAGTAAACCGCTGGAGAGGAAAGGGGAAGCCACGAAGTTGGTGGAATAAGGAAATTAGAGAGGCCATCGAACAACGACGGTGGGTATCTCGGGAACACAGAGAAGCAAAGAGAGCGCAGTTATCTGAAGAGAAAATAGGCCAAAAATGGGAATATTATCGACAAAAGAAACAAGTGCAGGTCCTCGTCCAGGCTAAAATAAAGCAGCCCTCTGATTGCTGGCTGGCTGAAGTTCGCGATGCAACTAAAGGGGGGTCAAGAAAATTCTGGAACCATATAAACTGGCTGGGTAAAGCTAATCACAGAAAAGAGGAACAGATTCACGATGCCGAAGGAAATTGTTTAGAGGGAGATGACGCTGTGAACTACATTGGTTCAGTTATAGCAGAGTCATTTAGGAAAGACGATAGGGTAATCGCCGCAAGTGAGGGAGCAACACAGAATAGCATAATAGAAAAGAGCTTAGAATTGACCAATCTTAACAGGAAAAAGGCGGAAGCAAATGTTCCAAAATGCACGTCCGCGGGGATAGACGAAATTCCAATCAAGTTAATTAATGAACTTGGCCCAAGAAGCAAGGAAACGCTGATAAAAGCATTGGAGGCAGTCATAACAAATAAGCAAATTCCGCGCAGCTGGAAACAGTAAAATGAATTTGATTTATAAAGGGAAAGGTGATAAGAAGAACATAAAATATTTCCGACCAATTACGATAACATCAGTTATATATAGGCTGGCGATGCAGGCGGTGAAATTAAAAATGCAGTCGTGGGTAGAAAGTAATAGAATACTTGGAGAACTTCAGAACGGGTTCAGAAGTGGTCGGCGCTTAGGTGATAGCCTGTTCGTGCTTACCCAGTGCATAGATATAGCTAAGGCGGAAAATAGACCTCTGTATTTAGCCTTCCTGGACATAAGTGGTGCATACGACAATGTGAACAGGGAACTCCTGTGGAACATATTAAAAGCTGAAGGTATCGGTAATGAGGTAATTGATTTTCTACAGGAACTATATCGAGAAAATAATGTTGAAATAACATGGGAAGGAATAAAGAGTACGACAACTGTCGAGGTTCACAAAGGATTAAGGCAAGGTTGTCCTCTATCACCGCTGCTGTTCATGCTTTATATGATAAGCATGGAAAGAAGGTTACAACGAAGCAATCTAGGGTATAATCTGTCGTACAGATTAGGCGAAAAGGTTGTTGAGCAACGACTACCGGGTTTAATGTATGCGGACGATATTGTACTGTTAGCAGATAGCCAGGAAGATTTGCAAACTCTGGTTAATTACTGTGGGGACGAAGGAGACAGTTTAGGTTTCAGTTTTAGTGCAGCTAAGTCCGGTGGGATGTTTTTCAACGATACAACTGATCAGGAGCTTACAATACAAGGCCACGAAATACCCCGAGTGGCCGAATACAAGTATCTCGGGGTATGGATAAACAAAGGGCAGATGTACACGGAAAAGCACGAACAGTCTCTAATAGCAAAAGGGCGAAGAGATGCCGGAATAATGAAACATAAGGCATTGTGGGGTTACAACAGGTATGAGGTACTGAGAGGCATTTGGAAGGGAGTAATGGTGCCGGGGCTTACTTTCGGGAATGCGGTCCTGTGTTCAAGGGCAGAGGTTCAGTCGAGACTAGAAGTAAATCAGAGAGCTGTGGGAAGGTTAGCACTAGGTGCCCACGGGAAAACCACAAACGAAGCATTACAGGGAGATATGGGCTGGGCATCATTCGAAGCACGGGAAGCTCAGAGTAAAATCCTATACGAAAAACGTCTGAGGAAATTGGATGATAACAGGTGGGCAGCTAAGGTGTTTAAATACCTATACAGAAAGAGCGTTGACTCACAATGGCGGAAAAGAACTAGGAAGCTAACCAGTAAGTATGCCAGACACGAGGACGAAAAAGGACAGAGCATTAAACGACAGGTTGAAAATGCGGAAGGTAAAAATTGGATAAATTCAATGGAAAAGAAGCATAGTGTAGAACTATATCGATACTGGAAACAGCAGATCAGGAAGGAAGCGTTTTATGATAACTCAAGGGGCAGTGCCCTACTCTTTGAAGCTAGATCAGGATGTCTTAGAACGCGGAGCTACAAAAAGAAATTTAACGAAGAAGAAGACACATGTACTATGTGTGATAAATATGTAGAAACGATGGAACACCTCATACTAGAATGTGATGGTATCAATCCCGATGTCGATGCGGCCACAGTCACCCATCCTGAGGCCCTAGGGTTCAGAGATAATGATAGTCATGTAAATAAATGTGCGGTGGAAATTAGCAAAAGGCGATTAGAGGATTGGTGGCTCAAGGGCAGAGAGGTGACATAAGGTTAAAAGGGTAGGAAGACGTATTTAAAGAAAATCGAGAAATTCAATAACACACAACACAGATAAAAATAAAAGGCAAAATAAAAATCTGAGCATGATGGCAACTGCCATCGCCCCGTTTCAAAGGGGACGCTGCTACCTTCCATCCACCCATCCGTGCGCTCCGCTACGCTAAACGACTGAAACGTGAAAATCGCCCGCCGCTCGGCTTTGGCTTAGCGGGGCCACCCGGAGCGGAGCGTACCGTAAGGACGCTCAACTAAAACACTCTATTGCTTATGCGAGTCCCCTCCTAGCACCGTATCAGAACGCAACTATTCCATTACAGAATGAGAATGCCTTGCTGTTGTGTGGGCGGCTGCGAAGTTCCGTCCTTACCTTTACGGTCGCCCTTTTTCCGTAGTCACTGACCGTCATGCACTCTGCTGGCTCTCATCGCTAAATGATCCTACAAGCCGGCTTGGTCGATGGGCTTTGAGGGTACAAGAATATTCATATTTCGTGTTGTACAAGTCTGGCCGCCTGCACCAAGACGCTGACAGCTTGTCGCATTACCCTGTTAACGACTCTGACTCCAAAATTGCCAGTGCTTCTTGCGTATTCTCTGTATCAGAACTGCTTCATTTCGCCGACGAGCAACGCCGTGACGCCTACATCAAAGCCCTCATCGGCCGTTTTTAACACTCTCCGGCCAATGCTGCTATACGCCTCTTCGTCCTCCGCGACGGTACTCTGTACCGTCGTAACCTTCATCCGGACGGCTCTGAGTTCCTACTTGTAATACCTAAACACCTCCGCTCCACCGTTCTAGAAGAGCTTCACGACGCACCAACAGCAGGACATCTCGGCGTATCTCGAACCTATGACCGTGTACGTCGTCTTTTTTTCTGGCCGGGCCTTGCCCGTTTCGTACGACGTTACGTCGCCGCTTGTAAACTTTGCCAACTACACAAGAAGCCTTCCCAGCTCCCCGCTGGTTACCTGCAGCCGCTCGACATACCTGCCGAGCCCTTCCATCGTGTTGGCTTAGACCTTCTCGGCCATTTCCAGAATCTACATCAGGAAACAAGTGGGTTGCAGTCGCGGCGGACTACGCGACCCGCTACGCCGTAACCCACGCTCTTCCGACCAGTTGCGCAATTGATGTTGTGAACTTCCTCTTGCATGATATCATTTTGATTCACGGTGCTCCGCGTCAATTGCTAACAGACCGTGGCCGTACGTTTTTGGCCCATGTAATCAACGATATCATGCGTGCCTGCTCAATACAGCATAAATATACCACCTCCTACCACCCCCGACCCCGGCCGACTACTTCCCCGTCATTCCTGAAAGCAAAGCAAAAATAAAAGGTGGGGAAAACCTGTACCTGCAGAAAAGCATACCAGGTTTAAAGCCAATTTAAAATAAATGAATAGGGGTTTTGAAGTAAGACCCAAAGCGCATGTTTTGAAGAAAAGCCAATTGGAAAAATAAAAGTGTGGGCATAGGTAACACATGTGTGTCCGAAGGCGTTTCAAGGAGGGAAGAAACCCTCGCACAGGGCTATGTTTTAATGAATAAATGAGGCGGAGACGTGAGGGCATGGGCACGCCCATGAAGATGATAAAAAAAAGAGAGAATAAAATAAAATATGAAAACAAAGTAAGAAATGAATAAATAAATAAATAAACAAACAACAGGAAAGCAAAGGGAAAAAGAAAGGGAGGGGAAGAAAAGTAAAAGAAAAGGCAAGGAAAGGATAAACCGTCCATTGGGAACAGGAGAAAACAAAGTCGTAGAGGGGACGAGAGGGACAATAGAGGAGAAAAAAAAAAACACAGTACACGTAAGTACACAAACACATAGCTGCACGGTGTTGCCGAGTCGTTTCCACGGTGTGTGCGCCGCAGTACGCACGGCGTGGTTCACAGTACACAGCGGCGACCCCCGGAAAGGAATGGCGGGCCGAACCCGGAGGTAGTGCAGAACCAGGCCGATCATTACACGGGTACTGCGGCGGCGAGTGCAGCGCAGCGCCCCCGCGGCGTACACGGGGAGGCAGGCGCCCCACACACAAGCGGGGCACGACGACTGGTTGGTGCCGGCAGTCGCAGCAGCGTCCTCCGGAAAGATGGTGGGTCCGTCTAGTTCTTGCAGCGTTGTCATATCCGAGATGGCTTCGGCTAGATCTTCCGACCAGGCGGATTCGTTATTGAAGTGGCGCCCTCTCAGAGTGAGCTTCCTGAGCGTTGCGTTTTCCTTTAGCAGATAGTCCTCGAACGACGGCGACCACCAGTCCAACGGACCGGAATCGAAGACGCAGTCTCCGACGGCGACGTCCGTGATGGTGTGGTTCGCAATGAGAACTTCGACGAGCTTGCTCGACGTGAGCGGGCTCATTTGCAGCTCCGCTACGTCTAGCGACGTCAGTCGGGCACCCCATTGTTCCAGCAAGCGGACGGGGATCTTCATGCTGTCCAAGGAGTGCACGTAGCCTTGTGGGAACACGAATACGCCCCTGCATTCCAGAGAGCAGGGTTTGGCGGCCAACCGGGCCAACTCCTCGAATAGCTTTGGCGGATCGCTTGCGATACCGAAAAGTGTGAGGCTTTCCAAACTCGGCGAAGATTCCATGGCTTCGGAGAGCATGCCGGCGTTCGCCATGGCGTAGTTAATCTCCGCCGAAACGATGCATCGGTGCAACCACGTTCCCGAGCACACGAGGGTTGGACCCTCCCGCGTGTAGCCGTGCGCGGCTTAGCCGTGTCTGGGGAAAGGGGGATCCTGGGGGTTGAGCTGATGCTGGGTGTTTGGACCTTTAAGGCCCCCCGGCGGAGGCAACACACCCCTTTGGCCTCTGCTTCGCATAGACGGCACCCCCGGGCTGACCCACCCGGGGGAAATCGGTAGTTGCCTTTTCCTGTCTCTCTCTCCCTACAACCTTCGTCTTCTCCTTACTTTCCACCTTTCCTGTCTTCTTCTCATTTCTTTATTACTTCCGACCTTCCTGGCAGCAAGGGTTAACCTTGTGCGAGTAGCCAACCTTGGTTATATCATATTTGGTTATAGCGGTAGCGTACAGCTGGCGCTTGTAGGCCCTGTTTTACAGGCCCTGCAGCGTCCCCTTGTTGGCTCCATGGTGGGTGGCTGGCGCTACTGCCGAAAAATACACTCCCACTTATGGCTAGTTCTTTCCCTCCACTATCTGATCGATCCCTGAAAAGGGAGCGCACCGAAGAAATCTTTGAATTTTTTGGACGCCAAAAAGAAACTTTCCCGCGATTCCATGTAATCCATACTGAAAAACAAGGAAAACAAGCTCGAACAATCTCACCTTTTGTTGTCTCAAAAACTCTAACTCGGGCATTTGGACCAGGATATAAAACATCAAAGATGGCTAGCGGTGATCTCCTTTTGGAGCTCCGCGACAAAAAACAACACGAGAAACTGCCTAACCTTCTATCATTTGGAGATGTCCCAGTCATAGTTACCCCGCACCGCACGATGAACACCACCCGTGGTGTAGTTTCGGATGATGACCTGATGGAACTTACGGACGCTGAACTATTAGAAGGCTGGAGCGATGAAAACGTAATCAATGTTAAGAGAATTTTGCTAAGGCGCGATGGAAAAGAGATCAAAACAAAACATCTAATTCTCACCTTTGGTTCAAGTGTACTCCCTGAGAGTATTGAGACGGGATATGTGAAGCTCCGGGTCAGACCATATGTCCCAAACCCTCTGAGATGTTTTAAATGCCAGCGATTTGGCCACAGCTCATCGAACTGCCGCGGCCGCCTAACCTGTGCAAAATGCAGCGCTCATGAGCACTCCGCTGAATCGTGTGAAAACACTCTCCACTGTGTGAACTGTGATGGGGAGCACGCCGCGTACTCGCGGTCGTGCCCATCTTGGAAAAAAGAGAAAGAGATTGTAACGATCAAAGTAAAAGAAAACATAAGTTTCAAAGAAGCACGCAGGCGGGTATTCTTCCTGCCAAAGCACACCTTTGCCGATGTGGCGCGTCAGGGGGCAGCGCCACAACGGTCTCCGGCGGCTGTCCGACCCACATCCAGTGAGGCGGCAGTGACGCCATCCGCCCCCCCCCCCCCCCCCCCCGGCGGCTGCAGCTGACGCTGCTACGCCAACACAGCAGACGGGGCCATCGACCCCGAAGGTGGGCGCAGCCGAGGCTGCCTCAAGCTCCCCGGCCCCTTCCAGCGCTGGCAACAGCCGGCGCAGCCAAATCCCTCAGGGAGCCCCATCGACCTCCGGGCTGGTGGGCGCAGGGGTCTTGCCCTCCAAGGCGGGACTCTCTCGGGAAACATCTCGCTCGCAAGAGCACGTGTCCGGCGCCTCACAAGAGGCAATGGACACTACACCTATTTTCAAGGCGCACCAAGCGCCTAAGGAGCGGCGAGGCTCCCTCGAACGCTCCAGAAAGGGCAGAACCCCCGTTACAGGGCCTCGAAAGAGCCCTGTAACCTAAGGCATCACCTCCCTTTCCGTACACACAGCACTTGTTTACATTAAATATGGATACACAAATTATTCAATGGAACATTAGAGGTCTCCTTACAAACCTTGATGATTTGCAAGAACTCATCCACAAACATAATCCAAAAGTGCTGTGTTTGCAGGAAACACATTTAAAATCCAGACACACAAACTTTCTCCGTACGTATGTTACGTTTCGCAAAGATCGCGATGATGCCGTCGCATCGTCGGGTGGTGTTGCGATTCTCACTCATAAAAGTATAGCATGTCAACCTTTACAGCTTCGAACGCCCCTTGAAGCAGTGGCGGTGCGAGTTGTTCTGCTAAACAAACTCATCACTGTTTGCTCGCTTTATATACCCCCACATTACAAGTTAACTAAACATGAATTTCAGTCCTTTATAGATGAATTGCCAGAACCCTATGTTGCTCTTGGCGACTTCAATGCACACAACTACCTGTGGGGCGACCCTCGTATAGATGCGCGAGGACGTCTTATCGAACAGTTCCTTTTCTCTTCTGGTGCTTGTCTTCTGAATAAGAAGGAAGCGACATACTATTCTCTTGCAAACAGAACATTTTCTTCAATAGATCTTAGCCTCATCTCCCCGTCACTACTGTCTGAAGTTGAATGGGAAGTTAACGACAATCCTTACGGGAGCGACCACTTCCCTATACTACTAAGAACGTATAAAGAAAACGAATGTCTACGGCAGGCTCCCAGGTGGAAAATCGATACAGCCGACTGGGAGAAATTCCGAACTCTCACCAGGATCTCATGGAATGACATGTCCTCTTTAGAAATTGGTGCTGCCGTTCAGTATCTTACAGCCTTCATTATAGATGCCGCATCTAAATGCATATCTGAAGTAAGCGGTTTCTCGTGCAAACGGCGCGTCCCGTGGTGGAACGACCAATGTAGGACCGCCCGTAAGAAACAAAACAAAGCGTGGGGGTTGCTACTCGCCTCTCCCACTGCGGAGAATCTTATTAATTTAAAAAAAAGCAAAATCCGAAGGAAGGAGAACGCGCCGACAGGCCAGAAGAGAGAGTTGGCAGAAGTTTTTATCGGGTATCAACTCTTATACAGAGGAGGGGAAAGTCTGGAACAGGGTTAACAGGATAAAAGGACGACAAACTTATTCACTCCCCCTGGTAAACACTCAAGGCGATACCCTGCTTGAACAAGCAGACTCACTTGGGGAGCACTTTCAGAGCGTGTCAAGTTCCAACAATTATTCAAAACCCTTTCTCAAATATAAACAAATAGAAGAACGCAAGCCACTCATAAGAAAGTGTCGGCAGAATGAACCGTACAACCGCCCCTTTAGTATTGCAGAGTTGAGAGCTGCCTTGAGCGCATGCAAGAGCTCTGCACCAGGATCTGACAGAATCGTGTACGAAATGCTGAAAAACTTACACAATGACACGCAACTGACACTAACACTTTTCAACACTATCTGGGACGCAGGGTACCTTCCGACCGCATGGAAAGAAGCCATTGTGGTCCCTGTTTTAAAACAAGGGAAAGATCCTTCCTCAGTGGCAAGCTACCGCCCAATAGCCCTCACAAGCTGCATGTGTAAGGTATTTGAAAAAATGATAAATCAGAGACTGATCTATTTCCTTGAACAGAACAAAATGCTTGAACCCTATCAGTGTGGCTTCCGAGAAGGGCGCTCCACAACCGACCATCTTGTACGTATTGAAGGAAATATCCGGGACGCATTTATACATAAACAGTTCTTCCTCTCGATATTTCTCGATATGGAAAAGGCGTATGACACAACGTGGCGATACGGGATCTTGCGAGACTTATCGGAAATGGGCATTCATGGTAATATGCTAAACATAATAAAAAACTACTTGTCGGCAATGTCGGCAATGTGCTGTCACGTCCTTTTACACAAGAAACTAGTGTACCCCAGGGAGGCGTGCTCAGTTGCACACTTTTTATTGTTAAAATGACAACGCTTCGTGCTTCCTTACCACCAGCCATTTTGTATTCCGTCTATGTGGACGACATTCAAATAGGCTTCAAATCCTGTAACCTCACAGTATGCGAGAGACAGGTACAGCATGGTTTGAACAAGGTGTCAGGGTGGGCAGAGAAAAATGGTTTTAAAATCAATCCTCAAAAGAGTTCTTGTGTGCTGTTTACAAGGAAGAGATGCCTTGTTCCGGATCCTTGCTTACAAATGTGTGGACAACAGATACCTGTAAACAAAGAGCACAAATTTCTAGGTGTTATACTTTACAATAGACTCACTTTCGTCCCACACATTAAACAACTCAAAGAAAAGTGTCTGAAAACAATGAACCTAATGAAACTTCTATCCCAGACTACGTGGGGTAGTGACAGGAAGTGCCTAATGAATCTGTATAAGAGCCTCATCCGGTCACGATTAGATTATGGTGCCGTGGTATATAACTCTGCCGCCCCAAGCGTACTAAAGATGCTAGACCCGGTTCACCATCTAGGCATCCGTTTAGCCACGGGCGCTTTCAGAACAAGCCCGATAGAAAGTTTATATGCCGAGTCAAATGAATGGTCTCTCCACCTACAGGGATCATACAACAGCTTTACATATTTCCTTAAAGTACGCTCAAATCCTGAACATCCATGTTTTGATACCGTTACCGATATGACGTGCGCTACACTTTTCAGCAATCGCCCCTCTATAAGACAGCCTTTCTCGCTGCGTGTGAAGGAGCTTAGCAATGAAATGCATGTCCCACTCCTCGAGCATCGCTTAATGCACACAATCAAGCTCTTACCTCCTTGGGAGTGGCAGGTGATACAATGTGACATATCCTTTATAAAAGTTACAAAGCACGCTCCTGAGGACGAAATCAGAATGCATTTCCTAGAACTTCAGTACAAACACTCCTGCGCAGATTTCTACACAGACGCTTCAAAGTCAAATGCCGGGGTATCCTATGCAGCCGTCGGCCCATCCTTCTCGGAATCCGATGTACTACATCCGGAAACAAGCATCTTTACGGCCGAGGCCTACGCAGTACTCTCTGCCGTGAAGCACATAAGAAGATCAAAACTTTCAAAAGCAGCGATCTATACAGACTCTCTAAGCGTCGTGAAGGCCTTAATGTCACTCTACAAACATAAAAATCCCGTATTCAATGAACTGATTTCGGTATTATGTAAAGCGTACTCATCTAACCAGAATATCATAATATGCTGGGTCCCTAGCCATAGGGGAATCGAAGGTAACGTTCTCGCGGACGAGATGGCCACGTCTATCACATCGCAAGCTGTTAAGCCTACCGCTGATGTGCGTGTCACAGACCTGAGGCCTTTCTTACGAAATAAACTGCGAAATCACTGGCAGTGCACATGGGACGCGCAAACAAATAACAAACTGCACGTTATAAAGCCCCAGTTAGGCTTTTCGCCCTCCCCAACAAAATGTCGGCGAACAGATGTCCTATTCTGTCGCCTCAGAATAGGACACACATTTGGGACCCATCATTTTCTACTTACTGGAATTGAACCTCCCACCTGTGGTAGATGCGGTGAGAGGCTGACCGTCCTCCATGTCCTCTTGGAGTGTCGGAAAGCCGAACCTGAAAGAATGAAACATTTTCCGCTTGCATACCGTAATTACATCCCTCTACACCCGGCTATGTTTATCGGTAAGGAACCGCTTTTTAACACCAAGGCAGTCCTCGACTTCTTAAAGGATGTAGTTCTACACGTTATAAGCCCATTAAATTCGTAGAGCATCCTCGCTCCAGAGGATGCTGCTGCGATAATTGTTTTGAATAGCACATGCCTCCAGGCCCTTGTGCTAAGGAGGTAGTAGTGCTCTAGCATTTTTTATAATCTGATATATTTTAGCTATCGCATCATTCTTCTTATATGCATCTATATGTTCATAGTACAAGTCATACGTCATCGCCATAATTTTATTACACATATTTTGCGCACTTTAGAGCGTATATTTTAAGGCCCCTTTACAGCCACGTCACACCAATTTCATAGTAATCATAGTTACACTGCACACCCACTACCACAGACATGGCGCTCTTTGGCCACACCTGGCCCTTGCGCCATAAAACCCCATACATCATCATCATCATCATGCATCGGTGCACTCTGAGCAGGCAGCGCAAGAGGGCGATGGCTGCTTCCTGGTCGTTTTGGCATTTTGTGCAATGCGGGAACATCTTGCAAACGCCCGACACCGTCCAAAAAAAAATAATAAAAAAATAAAAAAAGGCAGTCCAAAAAGACAAAATGAAAAAAAAATTCCGTGGGTGGAATGCGGGGAACAAAAAGAAAATGTAAAAAAAGGGACCATAAAGAAAAGAAAGAAAAATGAAAAAAAAAATTGTCGTTGAAACGTTGAAAAAAAAAGAAACCTAAAGAAACCAGTCAAAAAAGAAAAAAAAAACGTGAAAGAAAGCTGTCTAAAAAATAAAAAAAAGACAGCAAGAAAAAAAAAATTCCGTGCTTGCTAAAATGATTTCTTTCGAAACAAATTCGATATGATCTGTAAGAAAAGGAAGAAAAAGTGTTTTTTAGACTAGCAGTGCGTACTTCGCGTTTGTTGATTGTCTTTCAATGCTCCAACATGCAAGCATTCGCATCAACCATAATATGTTCTTTACATCTAGGTTGCTTTTCCCGCTTTTTTTTATGTCACGAACTCCTGTACGAAGAAAGAAAACAGGAGTATGTAAAGTGAGTGAGTGAGGAAACTTTGTTGTGAACGCCTGCAGAACGGTTAGCCTTCCCCTGTTAGGGAGGCGTTACCGTGACGCGGCCATGACGTCTTCGCGGCGTGTGGCGCCTCTACTTCGGCCGCGGCCGCACTATTCCCTTTGGTCGACCGCGCCTGCCCCTCTTTTCGGGTGGCAGCCTCCCTCCGGTTTCGCTCGGTCGTTGCCTTTCGAGGGCCGCCGAGATCTGCTGGACGGCCTGGGTTTGGACATCTTGGTCATAGCATCTCGTTGCGGCCTCGAGTCGCGGCGGGATCGTTGTTATTGTTGCAGCTTCATGCGGATTCTTAGCACAGTCCCAAAGGATGTGAGCTGCAGTGGCTCTTTCCTTTCGGCACACACAACACAGATCACTTTCATAAACACCTGGACACACGTGCCTCATCAGCACCGGGGTGTAAAATATGTATGTATGTAAGTAAGTATGTAAAGTAAGAATTTTTCCCCAAAAATGAAGACGTTACACGTATAGAGCATCTGAACTACTGCCACGGCGTACCATTAGAGTGCCTAGGTGGTCTCCTTCTTCTCCACTCATGGAGCAGATTAGAGCAAGCGCATTGAGGTACCCTAAGGACCATAGGCGCACGGGCTCGTCAGGCAGTCTCTCTCGCAAGGGCAGGCGGTCATATCATATGCACAGCTTTGGAGATAAAACATGGCCAATAGACGTCGGTGGTTTAAGAGGATGTGGGACACATTGGGCCAGTAGAAAGCTATTCGTTTATGCACATCCATTTCAAAAGCACACACCTAGGAACGTGATGAAGCAGATCAGATTCCCTAGTGATTTTTCTCCCTCTTTTTCTTTTTTTCTTTCTTCTTTTTAGGAGGGGCTAGGGTGGGGAGGGCGGCAGTTTCGTCTGTTTTTGTAGTGGCCAGCGGACTTTCAGCTTTGATACAGAGGCGCCGATGCAGTGAGAGGGTGCTCTAGCGCAACTGCGTCACATTCATTGCCAAGTGATTCATTATACCCATGACCTATAGATGGCACACTAAATCGAGATTAAAACCGAAGTGGCTGTTTGGAGGAGGACTGCAAGCGAGGCCGAGGGCACGGCAGTACATTGTAGATCAATTTGTGACAAATGTGACAAAATGCCGCTGTCATTACGTGACATATCCCATGAGACACCGAAAGAACTAAGTAACGACTGAAATACTTCGTTAACGGATAATCGAAACGTCTAAATGAAGTGTCAAGCTTAAACATCTGCATATACACTTCATTAAAATCTCCTGTGGCTGTGCTGATGCCACGTTTTTAGAGGTCTTAGAGGCTTCTTGAAGGAAGTTTGTGAGAGTTTATATTAGACCTTTATCTTCAGTGGCAAATAAACTTGACATCTGTAGTCGCAAGTAATTTATATTAGAATTACTGATAGTAGGCATTTATGGGATCGTAAGAAATTGGGCAAATGAGAGTTAACTTCAGCAGGATTCCAACTTTCGACCCTGCATTCCTGAGTCAAGTGCCTTAACCAGTAGACCATGTGGGCTTTTTCGATTATTTATTTATCACATGGAAAACAACACTAACAAGGTATTGTAGAGAGACCATCACACTCAAGACCCCTGGCAAACACATACATGCGTCCAATAAGTGGGCCCAATCAGGCGGAGGTTCCCACACAGCGTACACATTTATCACACAAGCTGCACTTCTACAAAAGGAAGATTTTGTAAATAGCGGGCTTTTGGCATGGCGATTATACAGTCTAAATCTCCAAAGGTGTGGTATAAAGCGAGTACCCAGGACCGGTAGTAATGATAATTTAGAATAATAATAATGATAGGCGTAATGATAACTTTAGCAGCACGCCGCCACTGGTCGTATTGCTATTTCTTTTCCCTTTGCTGCTCCTCGTATTCATGCTGCTTCTCGGGAGTCCTGACTACGCATTGTCCGCCCGTAGCGGTGCTGGAACAACAATGAAATCAGCCACTTGGCTGGTTCTTTTATATGTGGAAGGCTTAACGACGTCACTCGCCATGTCGCAAGTCGCCGTCGCCGCCACAGCTGGCACAACTGTAATCTTTATTGAGAAACCTATGTGCTGCGTGCTTCGTATTGTAATTAGGAGCACCTTGTCATCAAGGATGTGGTTTGGATGCTTGCTCTTCATTGAAACGAATGCTGTGCTGTATTCTGTGTGCGTGATAAGAAGGAATCCATACATTCTTCGCTTCAGTCGCTGAAGGTTTTTCTTTCTTTTAGTCGTAGAATGTTTTCTTTTTTCGTGAGGATGATACCATGAAAATTCCCGACCAACCGCCAACAGCTTCGCTGTAATATAGAACTGGAAAACAAACGATCTCACACATTGTCTCACCGGTTGGTTCAATGGCTTGCCTCACCACATTCTGAGAATTTTGCTGGAAAGGAGCATTAGCTTGTTGCGAGCAAGTCTGTTTGTGCACTGTGAAGAGCACCACGCGTGCTTACTATTGTAGTGCTTGACCATCGCACGCGCAAAATGGCTTAACAGCAGCCCCTGTGCCTGCCTGGCTGGTGTTGGCACAGCCCGGACTACTTCCACGAAAAAACTCGGTCATGCTGCCTTGTCTGCCAAACCTCCTCAGGGCATTTCTCTCCCACATCGCTGTGTGGCGCTAGCGTCTACAGCTGTGGGGCGACTGAAGGTTTAGATTCTGCGGTCGAGCACACGGGAACAACCCTCGCTATATGCTCATCAACGCGAATAGCCTTCTAGATGAACTTGGCTACTCGCTCACATTGATAACCGTCATTGATGAGTTCTGCAAGATTTGTTCTGTGTTTCGAAAATCCGAGAGATCCGAAGAATGTGTTCGCAAACAAAAAGTTAAATGGACAGAAATGTTAACATTTACTTACGGATTTGGCTCCACGCAAACAGGATGTTTGATGAAATGGCATATGGAACGGACAAATCTCTTGCAATGACGTGTACAATGAGGAAGGCAGTCTCAATTACATAATACCACTGCAGGACCAGTAGTAGGGTAGCCTGTAATAGAAAATACAGCAGGTAAATTTTCTGCCCATCTGCAGCAGATAAGATGCACTGAAAGTACAGCTCATTTGCACAGCGTGGGAAGGAAAATAGCAATGTCTCAGATGCATTGTTGCAAAGAAGCTCCGTAGTGTGTGACTTTGCGTGTTATGTCACAAATTACGTGATACGCTAGTCTGGTGTTTTATTCTAAGAATTTATTGAAGTGTGTATTGAGAAATACGAGAGGTTGCTATGGGGGGGGGGGGGGGGGGGAGGGCACCCTGGGAGTAAATAAAATGTTTATAATTTTGCTGGTGAATATTTTGACAAAAAATGACTGAATCAAATTAGAAAACATTCTAAGGTAATGACATTGCGAATAATTACTAATATCACTTCACGTGGCACACTGTCCTTTAATAAGAAAATAATTTAAAATCGAGCGCATTTAAGCGGAATACATTTGTCATTCCGCTATTCATTAGGTGCTTTTAGTGTAGCGTATAGTACCAAAAATAAGGACTTGTGTGATTACACACTGTCTATGCCCAGTATAGGCAAGAGATGATGGGGCTCTAGCTCACGATGCTGGATAGATTGCCAACAGCATTCAAGTCTTCAAGCATCTCCAAATGATGGACACACCGCCAAATTGTTTTTCTCTTGGCACATCCAGGAGGCACTCTCAGGGCACTTATTGAACTTCCAGTGGTTTTATTTTGGTCACGTTAGCGTTCTGCTTGGTTCCGCTATACTAATTTGAACCGTGTACTGTAGCATATGACAGCGTTAGCTTTGCACCGCACGCTAAGGCTAGCACACGCATTTAACGTGGTACTAAAATGCTTGTTCTGTGGATTTTCTTCTGCACTTGCTTCACACTCTGATATTCGAGTGGCACGGCTACCAACCATTATTTTCGAACCAAGCGGCTGCGAGAGCAGAGCTTACTCCGACAGTCAAATGTGCCAAGTGATGTCACGATCAAATTATCATTCTCTAGTTCATATCTCTACCCCGTTAGGAGCGCCATTCCAGCATCAGAGCACGTGCCGGCACCATTTGAATGCCGACAAGTTGGACATTTCTGCAGGAGAGCGTCTCTGCACCCATCTCTGCACCCATGAAGTCATTGTGACGTACGTCTTCAGAGACCCCTGTGGGATTCAGGGGGGTTAGTTGCCAGCACTCGCCATAAAAGCACCACGGCGGGACGTTTCCCTGAACTTGTGCGAAAACTTCCACTAGCAGGAGTCGAAGAATTGGTTCAAGCATGCTCAGAAAGCAGACCGAGTCTATCGGCTCCAAGAGCCTGCTTATTGCTGATGTCAAAGTGTTGTGCTCTATGCCAATCCATTGTACTAATACGTTCAAGAAGCCAAGGGGTACATGGTTGGTTATTTAGAAGGGGGGATTAGCACATTTCCAGTGTTAGCGAACACGTAAAGAATGCATGGATGACTAGGGTATTTTAGCATAACTGCATAGGAGAAAAGTTGACCCACAGTGGGGAAAAATGGAACTAGGCCTAATTATAACCAGTAAATACTACACTAACAGGACAGAGGCACAGAAAATGATCGTGTAATGCGAGATTAGAGATGCATCACTGACATTCAACAGGCATGTTAGAGATAAGGCTAAGTATGAAAGTATATGAAACAGGAAATAATGAAAGGAAGAGACAATTGTAATGATAATTCGAAGTGCAAGCCACAACTTTCGGATCCAGGTGCAGGATGTCAGAACAATTGGACTCATACATGTGCCGATGACTGTTATGAGCAGCACGTGGGAAAAGCTCAAAACATATAGCGATGACAAGTACAATCAAAGATAGACTGTGTGCTCTATAGAGAGCTATGTACGGGGCGGTAATATTTACGTTTTCCAGTATATTTAGAAATTGCCTGCTGCAGATAACACAATTCTAGTCTTTGAGCTGGATTATTCACGGAGGCGAAAACACTTACACGAGAAATTAAAGCTCATATTCATCTAAATAAAATACAGTAATTAACCTCCTAATTAATCACTTTATGGCACATACTGCAATTTGCAAATTAGAGCCGGCGAGTTTGCCAGGTGTATCGACTTCGAACGAATTCCCAGTATTACACTAGTTTGTAGATGTGCACGATCAAACATGCCGCAAAGTGAACTTTTGTTCAACTGACTCTATTAAAAAATGCACTTTTATAAATAAAAGAACAAAAGTAATTGAACCGTCCTACACTTTGGAAAATATACTCTCAAAACTGGTGTTATCCTGGAGATTCATCTTAAGCAGATACGTCTTGCAAGCTCGCCACCTACAATTGATAATTTCAGTATGTGCCGTAAAGTAACCAATTAAGAAGTTAATTCCTGAATCTTTAATTATTTGAATGGGTTTCGACTTTTCGTGCTACTAATGTCTACTGATAATTACAATGCTTGAATGACAACGATGAAATAATCACTAAGGCATGACGAAGAGGGCAGCACAGCATTCGATTGTGGACTGTACGATTATGATGGCATAGCAACAAAGAAATGCTGACGATAAGATGGAGGTGGCGAAAAGACATCAGAGTGATGACAACATACTTGTGCTGGAGGAGATGTCTGTATTTGCATATATTACGCGTTGCTTACAGACCGCCTCGGTTCGCACTAAATCCAGCTCCGGGTGATTGTGCATGTGTAACACTGGTGTAAGAACACAGATGTAACACATGGACACAAAATTCAACACGATGCTGTGATATGCAGAATAGGTCTTGCGTCATTTGCCCGCCGAGGTATGTGAAGCTCGCCTTTTCACGAACTGCGACGTATGGACAGGCTCTTAAGGTAATGCCACAGCGCTGTCACAGCACAATACCTGAGTGGCCTACCTATCCTAATGCAAGCGCCAACAAAGACCGGCAGTATTTCAGCACCCCAGGGAGGAAAATTTGCCAGTATATTGAGTGACCGTTATGCCTACTTCTCTCGAGAAAACCCAGCTGCAAGTGCATAATTACTAACTACAATATAACAGACAAGACTTTTTAATCTTTGGGATGCCTCCTGTATGTGTGACGACCAATATTTTTCCTCACATGACATCTTTGAGAAATATGCACTAATTCGTCACAAACATAGGTCACAAGTGTATCGTGGAAATACTTACCGGGCCCCCTGCCCTGAGTATGCGTGTGGCTTCTGCAGCCTTCCACATGACAACTTCCTCGATGAACACATGTAAGAGGACGATGCATGCATGGAACTTCGGCCACTCTTTGGGGCCGTAGCTCGGTAACAGTGCCAGAATCCCTCGGGCCACAGCTTCGATATTCTCTATGTGGGACAGCCTGGAGTCTAATGCTTCAAGCTGCTGCATAGGCAGCTGTGCTGCTGCCGCCGCTATCGCGTTTAACCGGAAGCGTTCTGCCACCGATCGCTTACAGTAGGTTTCTATAGCCAGTGCCACTGTCCAGTAGGTTTTCATGCTCTTCTCTGCCATCACTTGTGAGACACTGGGTACAACTGCCGTAACCTGAAAGTAGCAAACAGTGAGGCCAACATTAAGAGCAAAGGAATAATGGCACATCGGAAGTGTAAACACTCGATCACACAACTTTGCTGCAGTGCGATAACACAGTCATCCTGCCGTGAACTCGGGGAAGGGGGGGAGGTGTCTATAAGACGCCATAGTGGTGCGCTTGGGATCAATTTCTACAACGCGCGTTTCTTCAACGCACAACATAAACCACGGCAAATGAATGAAGGCCATAGGCGGAAAGTTAATTTTTCCAGGAGGGGGGGGGGGGGGGGTAGGCGACCAGCTGCTCGGGTCGCAAAAGAAACTCAAGAAACCTTTAATGATGCGAGTAACAACTCACTGGTAATGGTGAGGGGAGTAGGCTTCGGCATCGCCTAGGGAGGGGGTTCGGGTCCCGGTGCCCTGCCGTCGCGTTTGGAAATGTAGTTTCCTGCAGGATGCTCACGAGCAGTGTCGTATCCAGTGAGCCATTTTGCTCAATGGGGTAGCAACAGAGGGGGCCGTGGGCCCCGGGTGCAAGGGGCTAGAGGGGGGGGGTGTCATATACGTCTGAAGACACCTGGGAAATTGTCGATATCCTCGACTACAGCCGGTGGGGGGGGGGGGGGGGGGGGGAGTGCGTGACAGAAGACCTATGGGCCCCGGGTGCCAGATGACCTAGCTACGCCACTGCGGTCACTGAAGTCGAGAGATACATCTCCCGCCCAGCTGCTCACAAATATATTACTCACATTCAAGCCATCTTCTTCTTCCACCAAGTTAGCTGCTCCAGTTTTCCAATAGGTTGCCACAGTGTTTAGTAGTACTGCTACTTCTATTGCGAACAGCAATGTGATGCAACTAATCGCCTTCATGGCTTCTTAGGTTCGGGGTAATGCGTGCAGTTATAGCACGACCCACTACGGGGGATTGGCCATGAATCGGGCGGCAGTGGGTTAAAAAAGAATAAATACCTAAATAGGATCTTTCTTTTACTGAAAATGCGATATTAAATTAATTCTAATCGTTAATAATAATTTTCATGCTATAGTTTCTTGAAATTAGAAGTTAATATTTTTGGTTTATTGTTTTCGAAAATAAAACAGTAAAATTAGCATGGAAGTCTACTTGTTTCCATTATAGAATTATATATGGCATCACATACGTTCCTATTACAGTGTCCTAGTGCCGACGCCCCCAGAGACAGAATGATAGGTAGCGTAATGGCTAATCCAAGTTGGCGGAAGGGACCTTCTAGAAGTCGTTTTCTATGCACGTTGAACCTACGACACTATATAAAGAAATGATCCATAGTTTCGGGTTCATTGCAGTAAACACATTTAGGAGAAGGTGCCAAAGCAGACCTAGGGGAATAGAAATTAAGCCGTGGTATTCGGCAACGCAGATGCGTAAATGAAACTTCAAATTTTCTGGTTGCACACCATCCACTGTGCCAAGGAAATCTAAGGTGCTGAAAATAGGCGTTATCTAATACACATGATTTGGCATGTTCTTCTTGAATGGAAAATTTTTAAAATCTTGCAGAAGTGACGTATGCCGAAGGTTTTAGGATCCTCAGTACCGGGCCTTTAAGAGATGCCGCTGCTAGTGCGTCTGCTGACTCGTTTAAGGTGAGCCCCACGTGCCCTGGCACCCATACCAGGTGGATGAGGCGTAAATGTTGGGGAACCAATGAATGAAATTCTCAGAGAATGATACTTTAATTGGTCACAGATAAAGCGGAGCAAATAGAGAAGGAGTCGGTTAAGATTACGGCTGAAGAAATAGATGTGGGGAGTTTCCGTAGAGCTAGACGGGATAGCTGATGCCAATGGCGGATGGAAGCCGCTTCTTCATTTCAAGCCGGGCGTAGGTGGCGCTGTTGGCCGTAATGCTAATTCCATAGTTTTGGGCTAATATCTGTGGACAGGAAGGCAACAATTTAGGTTTGAAATTTAGTGTTAGAAAATCAGGTGTTATGGTATTCAATGAAAACAGTGAACAGACAGTGGAGATACAGGCCCAAGAAATACCTCGGGCAACAGAATTTAAATACCTTGGTATATGGATAAACGAAGGCAGTGGATATATGGAAACACAGGAAAAAACCATAACAATCAAGGGGAAGAGAAATGCAGCCATAATGAAGCACAGGGCGCTATGGGGATACAATAGGTACGAGGTCCTCCGAGGTATGTGGAAAGGGGTAATGGTTTCAGGACTTACTTTTGGGAATGCGGTTGTTTGCTTCAAATCAGGGGTACAATCAGGACTCGACGGGAACCAAAGGTCAGTGGGTCGCCTCGCATTGGGCGCTCACGGGAAGACTACAAATGAAGCTGTGCAGGGGGATATGGGCTGGACTAGTTTTGAAGTGAGGGAAGCTCGCAGTAAAATTGAGTATGAAGAACGGCTGAGGAATATGGAAGAAAGTTAATGGGCTGGGAGAGTGTTCAGGTATCTGTACAGGCAAAACATTGATTCACAGTGGAGGAAAAGAACTAGGAAGCTTACCAGCAAGTATGCGGCCTGTGGGGTGGGCAACACAGCAACAAGGAAGGTCAAGCGGAAAGTCAGAGAGGCTGAATTAATCTCATGGGTGGCGGCAATGGAAAAGAAACCTGCCATGAGTAACTACTTAAGAGGAAAAAACGAAATCAGGAAAGAAACCATTTATGATAACTCAAAGGGAAGCTCATTACTTTTCGAAGCGAGATAGGGATGCCTTAGAACACGCACCTATAAAGCGAGATATAAGAAGGAAGAAGCATGTGCTTGCTGCGGTAAAGCTAGGGAAACGACGGAGCACATTTTATTAGAATGTGAAGACGTCTACCCAGCGGTCGATTTAGGCACCACTGGCCTCCTTGAAGCCCTTGGGTTCAGCGGGAGCAGTGGTAAAGCAAACAGGTCCGCAATAGACATTAGTAAGAGGCGATTGGAGGATTGGTGGAAGAAAAGTAGGGAAACGACAAAAGACGGAGACGTACAAAAGCACAATTCGCAATAGGGGATCAGAAAGTTTGGACGCGGTAGTTCATAGTGTTTTTTTTTCACATACACTTTCACATACACTTTCTGAATAAAATATAGCACTAGTCACGGCTAGCTGACGCGAGCCGCCGCGCTATTTAACGGGGTCCACTCCATCCTGTCTATCCGTTCAACCAGTTCAACACGGCAGCACTTGCATGCTGCCGCACGTGAATCATTCAGTTCAGCCTTCTGAAAGGACGATTTCACAGTCATTCGCTCCGCTCGCCAGAAATACACGGCAGCGTTCATGTAGCGTGTAGCATGCCGGTTCCGCATGAG
The DNA here is from genome assembly GCF_023375885.2 of Dermacentor andersoni. Taxonomy (NCBI): domain Eukaryota; kingdom Metazoa; phylum Arthropoda; class Arachnida; order Ixodida; family Ixodidae; genus Dermacentor; species Dermacentor andersoni. The sequence goes on along the minus strand of NC_092821.1, from coordinate 121,463,304 downwards.
TTCGGTCGGTGAACAAACTAGAAGGTTGCCCGTTGCCGCTCGCGACATACCGCGAGACCAAGCGGCAGTGGATGTAGCGCACTGAAGGTCAAACTTTCACGGCTGTAAAGGCTATCCCTGGAGTAGGGGTTGTCTGGGAGGGCGTTCTAGCAAGAAGATACTGGAATGACATCACACCAGCACCATACGTGGTGCGGAGTTGGACGATGTTAACGGGCGCGTCAGGGTTTCACCACATCCGCTACAATCAGATACCGGCGAATGTGCAGCCAGCACTCGTGGTTCAGACTGTCGAACTGCGTGGCACCGTCCTCTCGGGCGTGGCACACGACTCGTTCTTGGACAACGCCAGTCAACTGCATGAATTCGTGCACGTCGGCGAGGCGTAGACTTCGCAGGCCTCTTCGGATCAAGGCCACGGCTGCGGCCTCGTCGCTCAGTGCCGCCCTGCGTCGAACATTGTCCACAAGCTTCGGGTGCTCCGGAACGAGCTCCACGGCGCGTGCGCAGTAGGGTTCCTGGTCTCCCAACACGAACCTGGTCGCTCGCTCAACGAGGCTGCAGTTGCGTCGAACGATGTCCTGGACTGCGAAGGTGTTGGCGTGAGGTTTTACGCAGAAGGGAATTTCTAGACGAAGCAGGCTGTAGTTTTGGTGAAATCGTGGCAAGAGATGGCGCAGGAAGGCTGCTCTGTTATCGTGTGCTGCGAGTTTGAGGGTGAGCTCGTGAAGGCGTCCGTTGCCGATGACGGCGTCAGCGAGCGCTTGACAGTCGTGGTCACGTAAATTTACCGACCACTCCAAGCTTATCTTGGTAAGGCTTAGATTCGAGCAGAGTGGGGAAAGAAAACAAAATGTAAAAAAAAGGAGTCCAAAAAGAAAAAAATGAAAAAATGAAAAACAAGTTTTGTCGTTGAATGTTGACAAAAAAAACGTAAAAAAGCCAGTCAAAAAAGAAAAAAAGCATGAAAAAAAGCAGTTAAAAAAGAAAAAAAAACATGAAAAAAGCATTCTAAAAAATAAAAAAAAAATAAAACAAGAAAAAAAAATTCAGTGCCTGCCAGAATCAGTTCTTTGTCCACGAATTGTATATGGCCTGTAAGAAAAGGAAGAAAAAGTGTTTTTTAGACTAGCAGTGCCTACTTCGCGTTTGTTGATTGTCTTTCAATGCTCCAACATGCAAGCATTCGCATCAACCATAATATCTTCTTTACATCTAGGTTGCTTTTCCCGCTTTTTTTTATGTCACGAACTCCTGTACGCAGAAAGAAAACAGGAGTATGTGAAGTAAGAATTTTTCCCCAGAAATGAAAACGTTACACGTATAGAGCATCTGAACTACTGCCACGGCGTGCCATTAGAGTGCCTAGGTGGTCTCCTTCTTCCCCACTCATGGAGGAGATTAGAGCAAGCGCATTGAGGTACCCTAAGGACCATAGGCGCACGGGCTCGTCAGGCAGTCTCTCTCGCAAGGGCAGGCGGTCATATCATATACACAGCTTTGGAGATAAAACATGGCCAATAGACGTCGGTGGTTTAAGAGGATGTGGGACACATTGGGCCAGTAGAAAGCTATTCGTTTATGCACATCCATTTCAAAAGCACATACCTAGGAACGTGATGAAGCAGATCAGATTCCCTAGTGATTTTCTCCCTCTTTTTCTTCGTTTTTTTCCTCTTATTTTAGGAGGGGGCTAGGGTGGGGAGGGCGGCAGTTTCGTCTGTTTTTGTAGTGGCCAGCGGACTTTCAGCTTTGATACAGAGGCGCCGATGCAGTGAGAGGGTGCTCTAGCGCAACTGCGTCACATTCATTGCCAAGTCATTCATTATACCCATGACCTATAGATGGCACACTAAATCGAGATTAAAACCGAAGTGGCTGTTTGGAGGAGAACTGCAAGCGAGGCCGAGGGCACGGCAGTACATTGTAGATCAATTTGTGACAAATGTGACAAAATGCCGCTGTCATTACGTGACATATCCCATGAGACACCGAAAGAACTAAGTAACGACTGAAATACTTCGTTAATGGATAATCGGAACGTCTAAATGAAGTGTCAAGTTTAAACATCTGCATATACACTTCATTAAAATCTCCTGTGGCTGTGCTGATGCCACGTTTTTAGAGGTCTTAGAGGCTTCTTGAAGGAAGTTTGTGAGAGTTTATATTAGACCTTTATCTTCAGTGGCAAATAAACTTGACATCTGTAGTCGCAAGTAATTTATATTAGAATTACTGATAGTAGGCATTTATGGGATCGTAAGAAATTGGGCAAATGAGAGATAACTTCAGCAGGATTCAAACTTTCGACCCTGCATTCCTGAGTCAAGTGCCTTAACCAGTAGACCATGTGGGCTTTTTCGATTATTTATTTATTACATGGAAAACAACACTAACAAGGTATTGTAGAGAGAACATCACACTCAAGACCCCTGGCAAACACATACATGCGTCCAACAAGTGGGCCCAATCAGGCGGAGGTTCCCACACATCGTACACATTTATCACACTAGCTGCACTTTTACAAAAGGAAGATTTTGTAAATAGCGGGCTTTAGGCATGGCGATTATACAGTCTAAATCTCCAAAGGTGTGGTATAAAGCGAGTACCCAGCACCGGTAGTAATGATAATTTAGAATAATAATAATGATAGGCGTAATGATAACTTTAGCAGCACGCCGCCACTGGCCGTATTGCTATTTCTTTTCCCTTTGCTGCTCCTCGTATTCATGCTGCTTCTCGGGAGTCCTGACTACGCATTGTCCGCCCATAGCGGTGCTGGAACAACAATGAAATCAGCCACTTGGCTGGTTCTCTTATATGTGGAAGGCTTAACGACGTCACTCGCCATGTCGCAAGTCGCCGTCGCCGCCACAGCTGGCACAACTGTAATCTTTATTGAGAAACCTATGTGCTGCGTGCTTCGTATTGTAATTAGGAGCACCTTGTCATCAAGGATGTGGTTTGGATGCTTGCTCTTCATTGAAACGAATGCTGTGCTGTATACTGTGTGCGTGATAAGAAGGAATCCATACATTCTTCGCTTCAGTCGCTGAAGGTTTTTCTTTCTTCTAGTCGTAGAATGTTTTCTTTTTTCGTGAGGATGATGCCATGAAAATTCCCGACCAACCGCCAACAGCTTCGCTGTAATATAGAACTGGAAAACAAACGATCTCACCCATTGTCTCACCGGTTGGTTCAATGGCTTGCCTCACCACATTCTGAGAATTTTGCTGGAAAGGAGCATTAGCTTGTTGCGAGCAAGTCTGTTTGTGCACTGTGAAGAGCACCACGCGTGCTTACTATTGTAGTGCTTGACCATCGCACGCGCAAAATGGCTTAACAGCAGCACCTGTGGCTGCCTGGCTGGTGTTGGCACAGCCCGGACTATTGCCACGAAAAAACTCGGTCATACTGCCTTGTCTGCCAAACCTCCTCGGGGCATTTCTCTCCCACATCGCTGTGTGGCGCTAGCGTCTACAGCTGTGGGGCGACTGAAGGTTTAGATTCTGCGGTCGAGCACACGGGAACAACCCTCGCTATATGCTCATTAACGCGGATAACCTTCTAGATGAACTTGGCTACTCGCTCACATTGATAACCGTCATTGATGAGTTCTGCAAGATTTGTTCTGTATTTCGAAAATCCGAGAGATCCGAAGAATGTGTTCGCAAACAAAAAGTTAAATGGACAGAAATGTTAACATTTACTTACTGATTTGGCTGCACGCAAACAGGATGTTTGATGACATGGCATATGGAACGGACAAGTCTCTTGCAATGACGTGAACAATGAGGAAGGCAGTCTCTATTACATAGTACCACTGCAGGACAAGTAATAGGGTAGCCTGTAATAGAAAATACAGCAGGTAAATTTTCTGCCCATCTGCAGCAGATAAGATGCACTGAAAGTACAGCTCATTTGCACAGCGTGGGAAGGAAAATAGCAATGTCTCAGATGCATTGTTGCAAAGAAGCTCCGTAGTGTGTGACTTTGCGTGTTATGTCACAAATTACGTGATACGCTAGTCTGGTGTTTTATTCTAAGAATTTATTGAAGTGTGTATTGAGAAATTCGAGAGGTTGCTATGGGGGGGGGAGGGGGGAAGGGCACCCTGGGAGTAAATAAAATGTTTATAATGTTGCTGGTAAATATTTTGACAAAAAATGACTGAATCAAATTAGAAAACATTCTAAGGTAATGACATTGCGAATAATTACTAATATCACTTCACGTGGCACACTGTCCTTTAATAAGAAAATAATTTAAAATCGAGCGCATTTAAGCGGAATACATTTGTCATTCCGCTATTCATTAGGTGCTTTTAGTGTAGCGTATAGTACCAAAAATAAGGACTTGTGTGATTACACACTGTCTATGCCCAGTATAGGCAAGAGATGATGGGGCTCTAGCTCACGATGCTGGATAGATTGCCAACAGCATTCAAGTCTTCAAGCATCTCCAAATGATGGACACACCGCCAAATTGTTTTTCTCTTGGCACATCCAGGAGGCACTCTCAGGGCACTTATTGAACTTCCAGTGGTTTTATTTTGGTCACGTTAGCGTTCTGCTTGGTTCCGCTATACTAATTTGAACCGTGTACTGTAGCATATGACAGCGTTAGCTTTGCACCGCACGCTAAGGCTAGCACACGCATTTAACGTGGTACTAAAATGCTTGTTCTGTGGATTTTCTTCTGCACTTGCTTCACACTCTGATATTCGAGTGGCATGGCTACCAACCATTATTTTCGAACCAAGCGGCTGCGAGAGCAGAGCTTACTCCGACAGTCAAATGTGCCAAGTGATGTCACGATGAAATTATCATTCTCTAGTTCATATCTCTACCCCGTTAGGAGCGCCATTCCCGCATCAGAGCACGTGCCGGCACCATTTGAATGCCGACAAGTTGGACATTTCTGCAGGAGAGCGTCTCTGCACCCATCTCTGCACCCGTGAAGTCATTGTGACGTACGTCTTCAGAGACCCCTGTGGGATTCAGGGGGGTTAGTTGCCAGCACTCGCCATAAAAGCACCACGGCGGGACGTTTCCCTGAACTTGTGCGAAAACTTCCACTAGCAGGAGTCGAAGAATTGGTTGAAGCATGCTCAGAAAGCAGACCGAGTCTATCGGCTCCAAGAGCCTGCTTATTGCTGATGTCAAAGTGTTGTGCTCTATGCCAATCCATTGTACTAATACGTTCAAGAAGCCAAGGGGTACATGGTTGGTTATTTAGAAGGGGGGATTAGCACATTTCCAGTGTTAGCGATCACGTAAAGAATGCATGGATGGCTAGGGTATTTTAGCATAACTGCATAGGAGAAAAGTTGACCCACAGTGGGGAAAAATGGAACTAGGCCTAATTATAACCAGTAAATACTACACTAACAGGACAGAGGGACAGAAAATGATCGTTTAATGCGAAATTAGAGATGCATCACTGACATTCAACAGGCATGTTAGAGATAAGACTAAGTATGAAAGTATATGAAACAGGAAATAATGAAAGGAAGAGACAATTGTAATGATAATTCGAAGTGCAAGCCACAACTTTCGGATCCAGGTGCAGGATGTCAGAACAATTGGACTCATACATGTGCCGATGACTGTTATGAGCAGCACGTGGGAAAAGCTCAAAACATATAGCGATGACAAGTACAATCAAAGATAGACTGTGTGCTCTATAGAGAGCTATGTACGGGGCGGTAATTTTTACGTTTTCCAGTATATTTAGAAATTGCCTGCTGCAGATAACACAATTCTAGTCTTTGAGCTGGATTATTCACGGAGGCGAAAACACTTACACGAGAAATTAAAACTCATATTCATCTAAATAAAATACAGTAATTAACCTCCTAATTAATCACTTTATGGCACATACTGCAATTTGCAAATTGGAGCCGGCGAGTTTGAAAGGTGTATCGACTTGGAACGAATTCCCAGTATTACACTAGTTTGTAGATGTGCACGATCAAACATGCCGCAAAGTGAACTTTTGTTCAACTGACTCTATTAAAAAATGCACTTTTATAAATAAAAGAACAAAAGTAATTGAACCGTCCTACACTTTGGAAAATATACTCTCAAAACTGGTGTTATCCTGGAGGTTCATCTTAAGCAGATACGTCTTGCAAACTCGCCACCTACAATTGATAATTTCAATATGTGCCGTAAAGTAACCAATTAAGAAGTTAATTCCTGAATCTTTAATTATTTGAATGGGTTTCGACTTTTCGTGCTACTAATGTCTACTGATAATTACAATGCTTGAATGACAACGATGAAATAATCACTAAGGCATGACGAAGAGGGCAGCACAGCATTCGATTGTGGACTGTACGATTATGATGGCATAGCAACAAAGAAATGCTGACGATAAGATGGAGGTGGCGAAAAGACATCAGAGTGACGACAACATACTTGTGCTGGAGGAGATGTCTGTATTTGCATATATTACGCGTTGCTTACAGACCGCCTCGGTTCGCACTAAATCCAGCTCCGGGTGATTGTGCATGTGTAACACTGTTGTAAGAACACAGATGTAACAGATGGACACAAAATTAAACACGATGCTGTGATATGCAGAATAGGTCTTGCGTCATTTGCCCGCCGAGGTATGTGAAGCTCGCCTTTTCACGAACTGCGACATATGGACAGGCTCTTAAGGTAATGCCACAGCGCTGTCACAGCACAATACCTGAGTGGCCTACCTATCCTAATGCAAGCGCCAACAAAGACCGGCAGTATTTCAGCACCCCAGGGAGGAAAATTTGCCAGTATATTGAGTGACCGTTATGCCTACTTCTCTCGAGAAAACCCAGCTGCAAGTGCATAATTACTAACTACAATATAACAGACAAGTCTTTTTAATCTTTGGAATGCATCCTGTATGTGTGACGGCCAATCTTTTTCCTCACATGACATCTTTGAGAAATATGCACTAATTCGTCACAAACATAGGTCACAAGTGTATCGTGGAAATACTTACCGGGCCCCCTGCCCTGAGTATGCGTGTGGCTTCCGCAGCCTTCCATATGACAACTTCCTCGATGAACACATGTAAGAGCACAATAGATGCGTGGAACTTCGGCCACTCTTTGGGGCCGTAGCTCGGCAACAGTGTCAGTATCCCTCGGGCCAGAGTTTCGGCATTCTCTATGTGGGACAGCCTGGATTCTAATGCTTCAACCTGCTGCATAGGCAGCTGTGCTGCTGCCGCCGCTATGGCATTTAACCTAAAGCGTTCTGCCACCGATCGCTTACAGTAGGTTTCTATAGCCAGTGCCACTGTCCAGTAGGTTGTCATGCTTTTCTCTGCCATCACTTGTGAGACACTGGGTACAACTGCCGTAACCTGAAAGTAGCAAACAGTGAGGCCAACATTAAGAGCAAAGGAATAATGGCACATCGGAAGTGTAAACACTCGATCACACAAATTTGCTGCAGTGCGATAACACAGTGATCCTGCCGTGAACTCGGGGAAGGGGGGGAGGTGTCTATAAGACGCCATAGTGGTGCGCTTGGGATCAATTTCTACAACGCGCGTTTCTTCAACGCACAACATAAACCACGGCAAATGAATGAAGGCCATAGGCGGAAAGTTAATTTTTCCAGGAGGGGGGGGGGGGGGGGGGGGTGTAGGCGACCAGCTGCTCGGGTCGCAAAAGAAACTCAAGAAACCTTTAATGATGCGAGTAACAGAACCCACTGGTAATGGTGGGGAGAGTAGGCTTCGGCATCGCCTAGGGAGGGGGTTCGGGTCCCGGTGCCCTGCCGTCGCGTTTAGAAATGTAGTTTCCTGCAGGATGCTCACGAGCAGAGTGTCGTATCCAGTGAGCCATTTTGCTCAGTGGGGTAGCAACAGAGGGGGGGGGGGGGGGGGGTGTCATATACGTCTGAAGACACCTGGAAAATTGTCGATATCCTCGACTACAGCCGGCGAGGGGGGGGGGGGGTGCGTGACAGGAGACCTATGGGCCCCGGGTGCCAGGTGACCTAGCTACGCCACTGCGGTCACTGAAGTCGAGAGATACATTTCCCGACCAGCTGCTCACAAATATATTACTCACATTCAAGCCATCTTCTTCTTCCACCAAGTTAGCTGCTCCAGTTTTCCAATAGGTTGCCACAGTGTTTAGTAGTACTGCTCCTTCTATTGCAAACAGCAATGTGATGCAACTAATCGCCTTCATGGCTTCTTAGGTTCGGGGTAATGCGTGCAGTTATAGCACGACCCACTACGGGGGATTGGCCATGAATCGGGCGGCAGTGGGTTAAAAAAGAATAAATACCTAAATAGGATCTTTCTTTTACTGAAAATGCGATATTAAATTAATTCTAATCGTTAATAATAATTTTCATGCTATAGTTTCTTGAAATTAGAAGTTAATATTTTTGGTTTATTGTTTTCGAAAATAAAACAGTAAAATTAGCATGGAAGTCTACTTGTTTCCATTATAATATTATATATGGCATCACATACGTTCCTATTACAGTGTCCTAGTGCCGACTCCCCCAGAGACAGAATGATAGGTAGCGTAATGGCTAATCCAAGTTGGCGGAAGGGACCTTCTAGAAGTCGTTTTCTATGCACGTTGATCCTACGACACTCTATAAAGAAATGATCTATAGTTTCGGGTCCATTGCAGTAAACACATTTGGGAGAAGGTGCCAAACCAGACCTATGGGAATAGAAATTAAGCCGTGGTATTCGGCAACGCATACGTGTAAATAAAACTTCAAATTTTCTTGTTGCACACCATCCGCTGTGCCAAGAAAATCTAAGGTGCTGAAAATAGGCGTTATTTAATACACATGATTTGGCATGTTCTTCTTGAATGGAAAATTTTTTAAATCTTGCAGAAGTGACGTATGCCGAAAGTTTTAGGATCCTCAGTATTGGGCCTTTAAGAGATGCCGCTGCTAGTGCGTCTGCTGACTCGTTTAAAGTGAGTCCTACGTGCCCTGGCACCCATACCAGGTGGATGAGGCGTAAATGTTGGGGAATGAATTAATAAAATTCTCGGAGAATGATACTTGAATTGGTCACAGATAAAGCGGAGCAAACAGACAAGGAGTCGGTTAAGATTACGGCTGAAAAAATAGATCTGGGAAGTTTCCGTAGAGCTAGGATGATCGCCAATAACTCTGCTTAATATATTGGCGTAAAGTCGGGTAGTCGAAGAGAGAAAGACTAATTTAATGATGTCGAAAAAATGCCCACTCCGGCCTTCTCTTCACTGAAAGAAGCATCTGTGGCTATTACTGCATTTATGTGGAGGTTTTCAAGGTGGTCATCTAATAAACCTTTTAGGTATCGTATAGGTAGAAGCTTAGCGTTATTGGGAAATATATCGCCAAATTCAACACTTACTGTCGAAGTAGGTAAATTTTGAAAAGCCACATCACGGATTGATATTTGTAATGGCTCTAATAGCTTCTGCACAAAAACTACCTGGGGACAATGCAGTCTGGACCATTGATTCTCAAAGAATGCTGTTGGTTCTCGAATAAAAATATAGTAGGAGCGTCTCTGGGGAGAAGCATAGATGTTTAGAAATGTTTGGACTGTCAGTATACGAAATCGAGCTTGAAGAGAAGGCAGGCGAGTTTCATGATATAAAATATTATTGGCTATTAATTTTGGAAGGCCGAGACACAGACGTAGTGATTCGCGTTCTAAAAGAACCAGAGGACGTAACTTATACATAGGACCTCCTGAAAATAACGTGCATCCAAACTTTAGAATGGGGCAGACACACGTACAATAAATCATCAGCAAGGTCTCCCTGCGCATTCCAAAACGACTGCTGCAGACTCTTCGTAATAAACCAACAGCGCGTGCTCCTTTAGATTTGATGTATTATATGTGTGTCTTCCAATTAAGCTTTTCGGTGTTAATCATTCTCAGATATTTTAAAGAATGTACCTGCGGAATAATCTCCTGGCCATATGACAGTGTTATTCGGATAGGAAGAGTTAAGCGAAAGACAATGATCGCACTTTTGTTGACATTTAGCGACATTTGTATTCCTTTGAGCCAAATTTCAATCTGATTCAAGTACGACTGCAAATTTTTATATAGGCTATGTAAATCATTCGATACCGTGAAAAATGCGATATCATCAGCGTATACGTATACCTGTACGTCATGATGTGTCGGGATGTGATTTAGTAAAATATTGAATAATACTGGGGAAAGTACTGCACCTTGAGGAACGCCCCTTGTCTGTTTGTAACTTTTAGAAGAAACACCCTCTTGATAGCAATATGTTCGTCTGCTTAGAAAATTTTGAAACATGCAATTATATACTGTGGAAGATTCACACTATTGAGTCTGTTGATCAAAGTACTGTGGTCGACACTGTCATACGCCTTCGCAATGTCTAATGTCACTAGGGCCGCGTACTGGTTGTTGCGGCGAGCGAGTTGAATCCTACTCTCCAAGTCAACATGAGCACACCAAACTGAGCAGCCGGGCCTGAATCCTATTTGAGAATCACTTAATATTTGGTTCTCGCCTATCCACCTATCGAAGTGACCATACAGAACTCTCTCGATTAACTGACAAGATTTGAGGTCAGAGGAATAGGTCTAATGTTGTCTATTGTATATCCATCACCTGGCTTTTTGAGTAGGAGAATTATTTTGGCAACCTTCCAATCTGGATGAATCCATGCATTTTTAATCGAGTGATTTGGGCGGCAGTGGTACTTGTTCTTTACTAGTCGGCGGCGTTCAGCGATTCATCCGCTTCTGAACTCACTCGCCACGACTACAGAGAGCTCCGGCAAGGGATGGCGCCATCTTATGAAGTGCAATCTCTCTGCGATAATCATCCACCCTGTTGCAGTATTGTTACAATCTGTTACAGTATTTCCTGCTGTGGTCTCCGAAAGTGTATGACAATATTGTATTTAATTTGATGGCTTTGTCAAAGAGTACGCAAATGTAAACAGTATGCTTGCGCTTCTTCTGCTCTCTATCAATCAATCAATTAATTAATTAATTAATCAATCCATCAATCAATCAATAAACTAACCAACCAATCAATCGGCCAATCAAACAATCTCAGTCCAGCAATATCAATCAATCACAATATATCAATCATAATCAATCAATCACTCAAATACGTGCTCACACTTAACCACACATTGTGTCTGTGTGATGCACATCGCTAAGTGTTAAAGTCGTACGACAGCGCAGTGGTTAGCCCACACCATTCCCAAATGTACGTAATTAACCCTTTAGGGGCGTGAATTATGAATTAAATTGTTCTCTTGTGACTTTTCGTGCCGTAACCACGATCTGATTACGAGGCATGTCATAGCGGAGAACTGTGGATTAATTTTTGACCACCTTGGGTGTTTTTTAGAGTGCATCTAAATCTAAGCACATGAGTGTTTTATTTTTTCTTGCATTTCGCCCCTGTCTAAATGCGTCAAGGATCGAATCTGTGACCTCGAGCTATGAAGCACAACGTCAAGGGGAATGAGTTTGATCCCCCATTGGTCGGTGGTGGGCATTTATTTGCTCTCCTTCGTCGCGGGACGAGAGTGAAGCCGAGGATGAGAAGCTGTACTCGGACGACGACTTGCCCGTGGACGAGCACTATGCATATAGAGACAAGAAAACACAGCGCACGAGCTTCAGCGAACACATCGACAGCGAAATGAAGAGCAGTGACCAAATGGACGCAACAGCGCGTGAAATAATGGCTGCAGATACGCACTCGTGTACACGTCGAATGAGCGACAAACAAGTACAGGTGCAGTCTCGTTCAATGTGAGCCGAAACAATGTGCCCGTGTTCGAAGGAGCTCCAAGACTGCACTGCGGCGTCGGCGTACGAAAGATAGGTTTAATAAATGCCACTGATTGCAACCACGTTTAGTTCCCCAAACTTTTTGCATCTCATCGCTACCGCGTGCAGCCCCGGTGCCCCTTCGAACACGGGCACCGTGTTACAGCTCATACTGAACGCGACTGTACATGTATATAGTAAATATCATGTAATATAGAGGTATCCTTGTTCTTGCTTTCCTTGTGCGCATGTGTATGTGTGCACCCTCTTTCCGCTATTACATGTCTTAAGTTCTATTCCCAGAGCTGCTACGGAAGGCGAGCTTGCTCAAGCCTTTCGCACTTGTTCGTTGTACAGTCTTTCGTGTAGTCTTTCGTACTGTCTCTCGCTGCACGTTCTCTCGCTGCACGTTCTCTCGCTGCACGTTCTCTCGCTTCGCAGTCTCTCGCTGCACAGTCTCTCGCTGCACATTCTCTCGTTGTATAATATCTCGTTGTACAGTCTTTCATTGTGCAGTCGCACTACGCGAACTGCGTCGCCATTCCACCCACCTAGGCGAACCACACGCTATTCCTCAGCCCCTGGGAGCTTCTCTCGACCCTGGGCTCGAACTGGAGGCAACGCCCATCGGTTTTTTTTCTTAAGTATTTTTGTCTATGATTTTTTCGTGCGGACCTCGCCTGTTTGTTTTGGCAAGCTGACGCCCATCGCCGAAGCGCCCGACACGCGCAATATACGGTCACGTCTCGGCTGCGTTTAACGGCAGCTGGCGGCAAAGCGTCTTTTCTTTGGCCGCGAATCGCGTTTGCGCACGCGACTCGAATCCGGAGGACATCGCGGACCTTGGACGCAACCCTTGGATGGCTACGCGGCTGCGATGATCACGGCAACCACCTTGAAGCCCAGTCAACTGAGAGAGAGGGGAAAAGAGAAAAACGAAAGGAACAGCAACTTAGCAAACAAGGAAGGAAGCAAGCAAGCAAGCAATCAAATAAACAAACATGAGTCATTCCTCCTGCACTGTACTCGGTATTCACCGCATGCAGCAGCAAGCTTTCATTGCGTGCACCGACATCTTGCTTTTTCGCTCGCATCCTCCTAGAATCACGGCGAAAAAATTCATTTTTGGTCGCTGTGTACTCCTCGCAGTTTTTTTTTTGTCTTTACAGTCCGACGCTATTTATTTGTTTTTACCTCGATATAATGTTTTCATTACAAGTGAGGATTTGTGTCCGTGTGTACCTTTCTTTTGCGGCTTTGTTGTTTGTGCGCGCTGAAATATACAACAAAATGAATACATTCTAACTCGCCCAGCTTTCCGTTCAACTTCTTTTGTCCGATGTCCTTCGTCTGCTGCAGTATGCGTATTGCCTATTGCTGCAGTATGCGTATTGCGCCGAGGCCACCCCGTTCTCGAAGTCAGCCCCGCTTGGGCATGAAACCGCCGCAACAACTGACCAGCGCGAAAGTTTCGCGATAGCACACTGGTTAGAGAGTCCGGCTCGCAACTGCACACTGGCCGCAGAAGGCGCGGGCTCGACCCCGTGTTGGGGCGGTGGTACCTGGACGCATAGCTTCGTTTTTTTTTCGGCATATGGCGAGAGTCAATCTGAGCCGAAGAAGATCGCGTAGCGGAAGGAACGGACGGAGAGACGCAGCCACGCCCAGTCTCAAGCACTTAACTTATGTCGCAGCACAAAGCAGGAAGGCAGCGAGCCGAGCCAGAACAGAAAAAAGCCGGTGCGCTACCCTAAACTGGGGACAGGGAAAGGGGAGATCAAAATACAAAGAAAAGGAAATTGAGGAAAGACACCGCACATATGAGCCAATGCACATTCGATTCCGATTTGCGCGTCATATGTTTTATTACGTAGAATTTAAGAGTCACTTTGTACTCGGGACCCAACTGCTATTTTTCCATTCAGATGGATGTAAAACGAATAAGTACTCTGACTAGACAAAGGCAAAGTCACTCATTCACTCGCTCACTCACTCGCACGGTCGCTCACTCGCTCAGTCAGTCACTCACTCGCTCAGCCACTCACTCACTCACTAGCTCAGCCACTCTCACTCGCACAGTTACTCACTCGCTCAGTCGCTCGCTCGGTCACTCACTCTCTTAGTCACTCACTCTTTTAGTCACCCTCTTAGTCACTCGCTCAGTCACTCGCTCACTCACTCTCTTAGTCACTCGCTCACTCACTCTCTTAGTCACTCGCTCAGTCACTCACTCTCAGTCACTCACTCTCAGTCACTCACTCTCTGTCACTCTCTCTCTCTGTCACTCTCTCTTTCACTCACTCTCTCTTTCATTCACTCGCTCTCTCACTCGCTCGCTCTCTCAGTCAGTCACTCTCTTAGTCACTCACTCTCTTAGTCACTCGCTCAGTCACTCGCTCTCTGTCACTCACTTACTCACCAAGTCACTCAACGCTCACTGAACCACTCATTCATTAAACCACACTCCTAGTGACACAGTGTAGAACCCACACAACAGCTCATTCACACATACACACTTAGCAGCTCTCACGAACTCACTCAAACACTTATTCACTCTGTAATCATTAAGTCACTCTCATTCTATCGCTTACTCAATCAAGCACTCATTCACTAACTCTCTCTTACGCACTCAGTTATGTTTCTGAGCAATTAACAACTAATTGGTGCATCGGCAGGAGCGAGCTCTGCAATTCATAATATTCTCGTGGCGCGTCAGCCTACATTTGCTTTCCGTGTCTAGGTGGAAGAACTGTTTTGACGTGGGCGATTCCGCAATCGCGCGGTCAGAATCGCGTGTCGCAAGCGTTCTTCCGCGCCTTCGTTGCAAACAGAGATTGACTTTCGTGTCGAGCACGACAGATGGCGCGTATTGGTGACGTCACGATCGAAGATCTCGTGACGTCGGGTCGGCTGCTCCCTCTCGCACGCGGGAATGTGGAATCGACGACGATCATAGACCGTCCGGGTCGCTCACTGCTCGATCTTTCTCGTGGTCGGGGATGATAGCGCCACCTACAGGAAGGCGGCAGAGTTTCAGTGATGCCTAGGCAAGGAATTAGAGGACGAACGGACATTTTTGACGGATATTCGGCCTGGGAAAACGAAACACATCGTTTTAGCGTGAAGTTGTCATTTGAAGCGTATAATGCTCATGTTTTCACGTCGCAAAACCCGCATTGAAGTATCACGTGTATGGTATCTATTCAATATCAGGAAGACTAAAAATCTTGTTGTATAAAGAAACACACAATCAGTATTTCGTATTGATATCCGCTGTAGGTGTGTTCGCAGTACTTTTCCGTCTAAGGTGAAAAGCCAGTAGTATTGTGGGTGTACCTCTGGCAACAATCGTTGCCATAACAAATGCCTAAAGCAGCTAATCGTACATAACACACGTCAGGCACGCCCACTTGGCTCCGTTCAATGAGGCCCAGTAAGTCAAACCAACTTGCCTCGTAGCCAATTCTTTCCAAATGCCAGTCAGTTCAGTGGTTGGTTAAAGAGAAGAAAATTTCACGCCACGTTAATACCCTGGGGACAAAATGGCGTTTCTTTTATCAGTGTTTTCATACCAAGGTGCACAAATATTTTTCTTACGCACCTTTCCTTACTCCCGCTTAGCAACCGATATATATATATATATCGGTTGCTAATATATATATATATATATATATATATATATATATATATATATATATAAATTTTATAATGCCATGGCCTACTGGGTGCCCGTCGAAACGTGTCGGTGTTTTAGGTAACCCTTATTGCAGGAATAAAACATATCTTTTCTGGTTCTGATTCTTATAACCTTCATTACTTTTTGCCCGGCATTCATTATTCGCTCGCAAGTGTCTTTTGCAGCCTAATTGCTCAGTGATTACTTTTTGTTTCTTGAGAATGGGTATCTTGGCGTGTTTGTGGACATCTTTCAGCTGCAGATACACACCCTGCTGCACATATAGAGGCATGCACACTTATGGGCTTAACATTAGTTTGGGCTATCTGTCCCGGCAACCTTATCGCGCAAAGTGCAAGCGTGTATAGCTGAATAAATAAAACATCAGCGGCTGCATCAGTCTTTGAACTGTCTCAATAAAAAAAAAACGCGGTACACCGCAGTTAAGTGATGAAACGAAGTGAGCTGATAAAAACGGTGCACTGATGAAGGTACAGCTTTATCTGAGCCGTGCACTAAGAAAAGCAGTCTACTAATGATGCTTTAAAAAAGAAAATGAACGTAGACGCGGTCTGTGAGCTGTCGATAGACTCGTGTATACTGATTTGCCTTCCTATTGATTTGTCCTTCTCTCTATGGAATTTATCGGCTGTCTACAGAGAAAATTTCAAGTTGCCTATTTTGTCGATTTCCGGTCTACCGTACCAACTGTCTGTAGATAAATGGATTTAAGATGTTTTCTTTCTTTTAGTCAATTCCCAGTCCGTAGACAGTGTATAGACAAGATTTTAAGCTGTCTATTTCTTTTAGGCCGTTGCAAGCCAACACACTGTGCATAGAGAAAGGTACTTAAGCAGACAACTTATTTTAGTCGATTCCTTGTCCATATAAGTGTCTATTGACAAACGTTGTTAAGGCGTGTATTTATTTTAGCGTGCTCCTTATCTATAGACAGTCTATTTACAAAAAGTTGTTGTCTCGGTCATTTCGAGTTTCACGGTCTTCAGGCGGCGTATACCCGCGCCCTCACAGGCCCTCCTCTTTGTCAACTAATTACGGTCATTAGTAGTTTACAAGGTCGTATTTAAGGGCCCACATTGGCAGCGCACTGATTAGGAATTGCGGCGTGTGCATTATGATCTTCTACATAATGAGCATTGTACGGTACTGGTCGAATGGACCGTTTAGTCAGCTCTTTAGTTGCTCACAGCCTGAACTGATTCAAATCTTAGAGAGCGTCATCGGTTTCGCGTCGGACGTTGTCACATGGGAAGCTCTTCGAGCCCACAAAAAAGGTTGGGTGCTGCTCCAATAAGCCGTACACATATAGTGTAACGGATCGACCTTAGTGTACCTAATTTGGGGTGCTCGAAGCCAAGGCTCCAGACAGCACTCGTTAATATGGGAAAAGCATAAAAGCAGGTATTACAAATAAGCCCCGATACAAAAAAAAAAAAGATACGTAAACTCGGAAGTGCAAGATGATGATGTTAAATGGTAGTAAACTGTAATATCCTCGACATGTGGAAAGTCACATGCTTCAGACGGGCATTTTTGTTTCTTTCGACAAACTACTAATTGCGATGTTTTACACCTGCGACGCCGAGATTGAAGCGACTTCACTAGAACGTCTCAAAAAGTATGCGCCTCTGAGATGTGCATCTCTGTTCTCTCAGCACTTCTTTTGTTTCGTTTTTGCAGACGTGATGGACAAGTCTAAGCAACAGGCCACAATCCACAAGGTCCGCGAGCTTCAGCTGGAGGCGGTCCAGATGGAGGAACACTATGACGTCATCAAGGAAATTGGCTCCGGAGACTACGGCAAGGTGAGTTCGTCCCGCTTTGACGTCAACTTGGCCGCCGCGTTTCCTTTGCGCCACATCTGGCTTCATGGTTGTGCCACGAAAAATCACCAGAGTATTTGCTTGAATGAATAATTTTCCTTTGTCTTTCTATGCAAGAAATATGGTATAGCTACATCAGCGATTAACGCACGTTGACGTAACCGCCAGCTACGTGGCCTAACAGTGCGTGGCAGTCGTTAAAGCATGACGTTGTTATGGCATTCATTCCTTCTAAACGTTGTGAAATTTCTTCTAGAAAACATCGTAGGTCTGCTGCAAGAAAATACTTTTTTGAAAAAAAAAACTGTGGATAAAAGGAAACTTGGTTTATATTTACATTCCTGCCTAAGCTATGCATGTCTGTTTCGTTGATTTGTATCATGTCTGTTTTGTTTGCTCGCGTGCGTGAAGGATAAACGTACACTGAGATTATATTTACCTTCGCGCCTAAGTTATGTATGTTAATGTTATTATTGTGTACTATGTCTGTTGTTTTGTTTCCTCGCGTGCTGCGTTTTTTTTACCTTAAGTTGACTGGACCTGGGACTAGCCAGTGGCTGTGAGTCCAGTAATGCTTTCGTATTTTGTAAAATATGTTGTAAATACAGAATGAATGAAATGAAATGAAAAAAGATACAGCTACACAACATGAATGAAATACTTATAAAGAACATATGTGAGGTGATACTATTGCAAAGGGCACTAAATGCAACAAAAAGAATATCTTCCTTATGGTACGTCCACACTAGCGACAAAAACGCGCGCGACACACCGCGCGCGGCGAGCGGTGCTGTCGCGCGCGGCAAGATTCACGAAAAGCGGCAGCAACGCGCGGCAAACGCGCGAATGGGTGCGAGACCCATTTTTCGCGGCAGACGCAAAACGACCACCAATCAGAAGCGAGCCGCTTTACGAGTCGCGCTCTTGTGGCGCCACCTGTCGCACAAGCAAAGAATCATAATCTATGGGCTCTGAGACTGAACAGTGACACGCGCGCCGTAAAATCTCAGAGGCCATTTCCAGTCAAGGGGGCTGTTTTTGTTAGGCCTTACCACACCGCCACTGAGGCGTCGACGAAGAATTCGCCTCGCAATGGAGGCGTTTTTGGAAACCGTTCGCGGATATGCGTGCCTCTATGATAAATCGAGCGTCGGACAAGGAGCTGCGCGCCAACCGCTGGCACATTATGGACGGCAGTTTGGCATGACAGGTGAGTAATTGGTGAAGGCGGGGAAGCAGAGTGTGCGCCTGGCCCTCAGTGTCCCTGTACCGCACCCAAAACTTTCTCGTCCGCTTTCTGGCACGTCGGCGTCACACAAGTAAAGAACAAACAAGTATTATAGTGTTCACAGTCACCAGTAGCTCCTCGTCCGTATCCGACATGCCTGAGCGTGGCCGGCAGTGGAGCAAAAAAACACAGACACTTCCGATGGAAGACGAAATGGGCAGAATGGAGAGCGCGTTGTGACGAGAAGTATCGAATGGAACGAGACAACGCGGGACTCCACGGGCCGCTGCCGCGTGCCGCAAAACGCCACTGTGGACTTGCCCGCACGCGTGTGCTGCGCGGGCGCTTGCCGCGTGCGGCGTATCGCGCGCGTTTTTGTCGCTAGTGTGGGCGTACCATTACAGGGAAGTGCAAATGGGAATTAAAAGGACCAGCAGTAGTTCTCATAAATGCAATGTTAGTCTCGACAGGAAAGCTGCGAGCGCTGAGTTTTCGAGAAAGCAAACGCAAGCAAGGCAGAGAGAGAGATAGAGATGCAAATGAGAGAAAGGCAGGGAGGTTAACGAGACTTAAAACCTCCGGTTTGCTACCCTGCACTAGGGGAAGGGAAAGGGGAAGTAAAGACGGAAAGAAGAGCGTGACAAAAATAAAAGCGTGAGAAAAAAAAATATGAAAAGGGATGAAATGGGGTCATTATAGTCTTTCTAATAGGCCACTGTCACGTAGAAAAGTCAACAAAGCCTTGACAGACTTTTGCTCCGACGACAGTTCACGTCGGCATTCCAAAATTGACTGTTCTGAAAATGGCCTGTCGTCAAGGCGTGCCAACGCGGTCGCTAGTGACAGCCGGTGCGCGCTGTATCGAGGACAGTGGCAAAGCACGTGTTCGATGTTCTCCTCGCCGCCGCAGTGTCTGCAAGCCGCGCTGTCGTCCATACCGACTCGGAAGGCGAAGGATCTTGTGTAGGCGACACCAAGCCACAGTCGGCAAAGTACTGCTGTTTCGAGTCGAGGGAGTCTAGATGGGGGTCGAAGTCGAAGGGATGGATCCAGTCGGTGTAGACGTGTATGCTTTAAGCTTGGTGTGTTCCATAAAGTTTTGATGGCTTCATTTGCAAGCACACGAATTTTCGTTGCAGCGTCTGTTCTTGAGCAAGGCAGATGACGATTCTTGTCGTGGGACAAGATAAGCCCCGAAGGGTGTGAACTTTTTTAAGAGTGTGATGACGGTGCACTGATGATATTGACGCTATACAGCGTTCGAGGCGGACATCCTTACAGACACCCTCTTACACATTTTAAAGTGTAAGCAAGTGAGTTATAGAGTGACTTACACCCTTACTGACTTTTAAGGGCTGAATTATTTTACAGTGTGAAGGCGCAACGTGTGATTCGGAGAATGCCTTTCTTGTTTGAACATTACATTACGTTGAACTTCTTAAATTCGCAAGAAACACTGTGTTCCTTTGCTTTCCCCTTGGATCTCATAATAATAATAATTATAGGGCTTTACGTGCCAAAACCACAACTTGACTATGAGGCACGCCGTAGTGGGGGACTCCGGAAATTTTGACCACCTGGGGTTTAACGTGCACCTGAATCTAAGTACACGGGTGTTTTCGCATTTTGCCCCCATCGAAATGCGGCCGCCGTGGCCGGGATTCGATCCCGCGACCTCGTGCTTAGCAGCCCAACACCATAGCCACTAAGCAACCACGGCGGGTTCCCCTTGGATCTCAAAATGTTTCGCTAGTTGCTTTTTTAGAAATGACTATAATTATCTTCTTAATTCCATCTGTTTACTGACCAATCCCGCATAGCCGTAATTAGAAGAAAGAAAGAAACCAGCCAGGCAACCTTGGCAAACGCGCGCCATAAGTGGGGGGCCGTCGTCGTCAGCTGGCGTGTCTGTCCGTGTGTGTTCGCGCAGGTGGTGCTGGCGCGGCACCGCGAGACGGGCTCGCAGGTGGCGCTCAAGGCCGTGCCACGTGCAACCACGACCCTAAGGGACTTCCTGATCGAGTTTCACTACAGCTACTTCCTCTCGCCGCACTCCAGCATACTGGACACGTACGACGTGTGCTTCGAGACGCCCGAGCACTACTACTTCGCCCAGGAGGTACGTGTCTCAACACTCACAGTCACTCGCACAGTCTCCCTCTCTATCGTTTCCTTTGTAGCGATTGCTACGATTGGGTGGGCGTCTCATGCTCCCTTAATTACCTAGAATGAGACACCCACCCAATCGTAGCAATTGCCACAGAGGAAACCCATACGGACTCCTCGAAAGAAAAGCCTCGCAGTTGAAGAAAAATTCGTCGTGGGGACATCCACCCAATCGTAGCAATTGCTACAAACGAAACCTATGCAGGTTCCTCGAAAGAAAAGCCTCGCAGTTTGTAGCAACTGCTACGATTGGGTGGATGTCTCATTTTCCCTCAATTCGTTACCTCTCTCCACCTTGCAGGTTTCCGCAGAACTATTACTTCCAACTCTTGCCTTTGCCTCGATTTGTTAACAAATACGACTTCGCCCTGCCATCTGCTAGCCGCCTGGTGAGCCGAGATGGTAGAGCGGCTGCCCCGGAAAGGCGATGGTCCCAGGTTCGAGTCCCGAACCAGGACGAATTTTTCTTCAACTGCGAGGCTTTTCTTTCGAGGAACCCCATGGGTTTCCTTTGTAGTAAGGGAACATGAGCCGATGTCTCATGTTCCCTTAACTAATATATATATTTATGGAAAAATGACTTATCGAGAAAATGAACGCTTGTGGAGATCTGAATGAAGCTCTTTTTCTTAAAATTTGGTGCGAAAGCCTTGGCGCTGGTACGCCGACTTCGATACTTCGCAGCAATAAATGATGTGATAATTACGTATGCGAATGTATTAGAGCGGCTTTGTGTGACTTGGCATTTTATGCCTTTTATGAACGTTAAATTGTTGTTCGAAAGTTAAATGTGTTGTGTGTTATATAATTGGTCGTCCGTTTCTGACGCCATAATTCATGGTGTGAAACATTGATTCATGTCCGTAATTTTCATGTTTTCAGTGCGGTGTTAGGGCTGAAAATTGAAGACCAGTAATGAAAGAATGAACATTTTAGAAGTATTGAGGAAAATGTTGAATGTGTAAGTAAAAAGAATAGGCTCTAAAAATTGGTTTATTGTATTCCAAGCAAAATTATTTTTCTACGCTCCTCATACACACTCGTATTTAACGTTCATTCCTGAAATCAAGCTCCCTCTTAAAGTGACACGCGATGATGCGAAAAGCTTGTGAACTGTTCTTGCTTTTGTGCATTGGACGTTTACAGACAGAAATTCAAGCGATACAACATAGCTGTATGCGAGCTATGCGCTAGCTAGCTATCATTTAATCAATACTTAGGGAGTCCAGTGAATTGTAGCAAGGCCAATTGCATAGGAGATTTTAAAGGGCTGATAAAGAGCTAATGATTACGACAATGATGAACTTGATGATGATGGTGATGACGACGATAATTATATGAACATTATTTTTACTGCGATTGCAATAGTACGGACACGCCAGTCGCGTTTTGGCCGTCACGTCTTCGCCACCACGCTGTCCCAGATAAAGTCAAAGTGCGGGGAGGATGAGCGTCCCGCGCACGGTGCCCTGGTGGTCACGTGACGGGCAGTGGGTGCAAGGGTAAGGCACGCGAGGGTGAGCCGAGAGGAATGGCAGAATGACGCCTTCCTATATGCTTCACGCGCGCCATCTTTCCGCGTATCCGATGTTCGAGGTCACGTGTTCGAGCGCACGCTGCCGCACGGCCGGCTGGAAGAGGAGGAGCTCGTGACGCCTCCTCTAGCCCGGCAGTGGCAGCCCACCCTTGCACGGCCGAGCACATATGCGGCCCGCGAGCCGTATGTTGGAGGTCGTCTCCCCCGAGTGCAAGGGCGAAGAGCGAGCATGCAAGGGCTAGCCGAGATGGCTGGCTGCTTCGTGAGCACTGGACCTTCCCCGCGCGCCTGTGGTGTTGGAGGTCGCGTGATCTGAGTCGTAAGGACGCGGCACAGTTGAAACGGCGAAGCGAGCAGCAGCGCGACATGTTCACTTTGGGGGCATGCACGCGCTCTCCCTGCCGCCGGCACTTCTAGCGTCAGTGTTGTGACAGCGGGTGTTCGCGGTTATCAAGTGAGACTTGTTAGTGTTGTCACAGCAGTTATTCGCGGTCATCGAGTGAGATCTGTTCGTCAGTGTTTTGACAGCGGGTGTTCGCGGTCATTGAGGGAGACTTGTTAGTGTTGTCACAGCAGTTATTCGCGGTCATCGAGTGAGATCTGTTCGTCAGTGTTGTGACAGCGGGTATTTGCGGTCATCGAGTGAGAACTTTTCGTGCTTGTCAGTGCGCGCGTTACGCCGCGGTCGTTAATCATCAAGCGAATGCTATCGCAATTTATGCGGCCCATAAAACTACGAGCATTACTTTGTGTAACCGCCTAATACTTTGTTATCGCTATCAATGCTACACCAAACTGCGAACTTTCTTTTATTTACGGGGTGGTAACATTTGCGACGAGTTCGTTTCTTTTAAACCGTTCTGCTGTGCCACTTAGTGTTTAAATTCGCGAACTGCTATTCTACTAGCGCAACATACTATATATAAGGCGCACAGAGTAGAAAGACACTACGAACGCTAAACTACAGCTGACGTTTAGTGTAGAACGGGCAGAAGTCCTAATAAACGAAACTTTTACCGATTTATTTTGCAATGATAACACCTCTCCCACTACTGGCAGGCAGCTATACCGTCAACCAGCACTAATGTTTCAATAGTTCTTTTTTAAAGAAAGAACAGTCGCGATGCGCGCGCGGCATTCTACGCGAGCACAAAACAGAAAATGACTTTCATTCTCGACCGACAGACTCGCGCTATCTCGCTGAAGGTCAAGGGTAGCGATTTTTTTTTTTTGTACGTGCGCCTGTCCTTTTGAGCCAAGGTTACAAAAATAGTTGTAGAGACGTAGCTGTGGTACTTACAAACATCTCCCCATACACAAGGTTACCGAGAGAGGGCACTCTGTTGTTTTGCGCTCACGAACGCAGAAACTGAAAAGGGGGAGGAAAAAATGGTGGAGACAAGCTACACCGGTAGTGGAACATCGATAACTGCTCGATCGAATAAGTTTCAAGAGACAAGGGTATAGGACACGGAAGGTTGGAATCAGAAATATCGTTTATCGATGTCACCTCGTCCGACGTTACGGCCCCCTGTTGACGAAAGCACTATTTTCTGCCCCGTCCTATTTACCCAGCAGCTAGAGGCACGTTAAAATACGGCTCGTCCCGACGGTCATGTCATCGGGACCGAGAGAAAGAAAGCAAAACTAAAGGGTGGGAGTGTGCTCTGTCGCCGTCAGTCAGGGCAGAAAGCTAGCGTAATTTACGAGCTTTCGGGGCTAAGCAAAGCAGCGGCAGCAGCCAGCGGCCTTTCGGAATTTCTCTTTTTTCCTTCTCTTTTTTCTTTGAGTTCTACGAAAGAAAAAAAAAACACGTGAAGTCTCTTTCCTGTGCCTTGCAGCATTTCTGCCGGATGCGCAGGGCTGTGTAACTCTGTCCACTTCTGGACCGGCGAACGGAAAGGCAGCATACACGGTGGCCCGGTGATTGCAGTCTCAAACATGCGCGGCGTGAGTAATGCTCAAACTGACCGGCTCCGAAATAGCAACGTTGCTTTTTCGCCTCGCGTCGGTTGGAAGTTCACTTCGAAGCGCTGCTTTATTTAGTCGGCATGGCACGCCCCTATAGAGGTCTGTCTGCGAGCTTGGTTGGCATAGACGTCTAGCAGAGGTCTACGGGAAACGCATATAAGTTCACTTAATGAAGCGTGGTCAGTGCGAGCACGCTTCTTTGTCACTCGCGGGAGTTCTTGGTGAAAAGATGAAGTAGCCTTACGGTTTCTCGATGTCTACGTAAGCAGCTTGGTGTGGGCGCCCAGCAGATGTCTAGGGAATCGTATGTATTTTTAGCGAATAAACAATCAGTTGGACGTTCAGAACCTCCACGAACACTTCTGAAGAACATTCAGCTGGACTTCGTTGGCCATCGTTATCTTATTGCGATAGCAATTATATGGACACTCCAAGCGCATTTATGCCATCGCCGTGATGTTCCGTATAAAGTCCAAACACGATAACATCGTCGCGGTGCGCCGTACGCTGTACGTGCGAGTGAAAGCTCAATCTCGCGCGCATGAGGGAGGAAGACGGGGCGGAAGCGCGCCGTCTTCTATCGCGCGCGAGGGATGGGGGGGGGGGAGGGGAGAGAGAGGCTGGGTTCTACTCCGGCGGCAGCTGTTTACGGCGTGGCCCGCGCTTTGCAAGCGTTCTGCGACGTGGACAAAGTGCGCGCCTGCGCGGGCTTCTTCAAAACAATCTGCGATGTAAACAAAGTACGCGCAGTGCTGGTAGCTTCGCATGCGCTGTGCTTCCGACGTTTAGTTCGCGTTGCAGCGAGAGACAGCACAAAGGTCCGTTCACTCGGTGCTGCTGCGGCGCTTCTTTTATGACAGCGAGTTTCGCGATCATCGAGCGAGATATGTGTTCATGTTTACCTGTACGCGCGTGACACCGTGCTTGTTAATTTAGTTAGTCAGCGAATGTGTGCACGTTTATACGGCCGATAAAACTACCACCCTTACTTCGTACACCTGTCTACTAATTCGCTATCGAAATCGATGCTTCGCCTTTCGGGCTAAACTGCGATTTTTTATCTGTTGAAAACGAAAAGACGCCGTAGTGAGTTTCGCATCAGGCAGTCCGCTTCCTCGGTATAAGTCACGTTTTCAAGGACTTAACATGTCTGCATAAGTAGCCGTTACGAGTTTTTACTAGATTCGCGTCAAATTACATTTCGTAAAATAATTATATCTCGCAACAGTAACTTTTGGTTAAGCTAGGATGAGTACTGACTGCCACTCGCTGGGGAGAGCGAGCACCTGCGTTCTGTTGCAAATTATTTCAGTGTTGCGGTTTATATGTTACAATTAGTACTGACGACTCCAATTTTCAATCGGCTCCACCAGCCACTGAATGGATATGGAAGTCTGCTGCTGAGCATGAAGTCACGTGTTCGATTAGTAATGGCCGCTTTCCGAGCCAAAGTCGCTTGTGTAACGATTCATCGATACGCAATAAAGAGCCCTGGGTAATCGAAGCCGATCCACAGCTACACGCCGATCTCCACACGTAGGCGTCTCTCCTAGCAAAGCTGTAGCTATGAGACATTAATCACGATCGAGTCCGTCACTGAGTCACTATTTTATTTCATTGGCTGCGCACGCACTCACTCATTCTTTGCAATGAGAGATCGATCCTTTTTATGAAGCAGTCGCATTTGGCCCGCAGCCATGACGATGGGTGCTCTACGCTACCATGGCTTTCTGTGGGTTCCTCGCGAGAGCCGTCTTTCACGAAACGCTTCCTGTTTTCGAGTCGCTGTCATCACCGCTATCGTCACCATCTCCTCCATCTTTCTTGACCCTTCCTTTTCCCCACCTTCACGCACCCCATTGCTGAATGGGTGGCCAGAACGCGCTGACTCAGGCTGAGCTCTCTGCTTTTCCGCACCGATGAATCTATGCCTTTGTCCTAATTCGATCGTCGATACTACTCGAACGCCATCGACACCTTAACGACCCTTTGTCTGACGCTCAACCGCTTGCTGAAGTTAGAAGTCATTGATTTGAAGTGACGTCTACGGTCATGTGAGATCGCCTACAAAACATCTTTGCTAATTAGAAATTGTCGGATCAGCCAGTCGCTGGTGCGGAGTATGAGATCTCGTTTTTGCAATAGACGTACGCTCTTGAACACACTGTGCATGACATGCTTGCACACGCAAAATGGACATATCGAAAGTCAACAAATACACTGGTGAGATCAGAAATGCCGCCATGCTGGAAATGTTGGAAAAAACAACAGCAGGAAACGAATTATAACGTTCGTCATAACTGCATCATAATTCGCTGTCTTTTAAGTTTGTATGGTTTCTTATGGTTTCAAGATAGAAGTGCTGAACCGAGCGCACGTTATCATTTTTTTTTTACGATTGCACTGTTACAACAGTCTCTGCTCACATGAGAGATAACTGCGGAAGCTTGATTTGCGTTATTGTATTTCGCTACCTCCTGCCTGCCTAATTCCTAGCATGGCTATCAAAGCGCTATATGGCCACAGTCATTCCAGGAGACCCACTCCCCGAGACCCTTTGCCGCATGTCTCACACCAATACCGTGCCTGCTGCTTCTTCTTCTTCAACCAGGTGGCGCCTTACGGAGACCTGTGGCATGCCGTCGAGTACTACGGTGGCATCGACGAGCGCGACCTCAAGATTATCCTGAGGCAGATAATCCCAGCCCTCGAGTTCATGCACAGCAAGGAGCTAGTGCACAGGGACGTCCGTGCCGAGAACATACTCATCTTCAGCAAAGACTTCACCAAGGTAAGCATGCGCTCAGGAAACGTCCCTCGGGCGGGTGCGCTCTTCAATTTACAGTGCTGACGAAAAATGCGAGGCTATGGGCACTGGATCGTCTTGGCGTATGGGCTAGTTGGCTCGTCCTCGTAATGTAAGCTAAAGTACTGAAGCTCGCGAATCTGAAACAGCGATCACGAAGAATCAAACGCGCAGCACAGAATCAACACTGCCTGATCGAACTGGTCAGATGTGTCAGTTCGATCGAGCACATCGGCAGAGAAACGTGAAAAATCGGTGTGACGGTCACGTGCCTGCCCACTGCAGCAGCTGCTACTGGACCCTAAAATTCTGAAATAATCGATGGGACCGAAGGTTGCGGCCAAATGTGTCAGTGTGCCATTCTCTTGCCCTGACAGGTAAGTACGTTTTCGAGAAAGTACTGTTGATATTGTCCTGTAATCTTGTAGACGCGTGCTCAACTTGGGTAGATGCTCCAAAAAACTACGGCCCACACACACACACAAAAAAAAAATACAGAGGTTTTTGTTTAGTGGCGATTTGCCAGTTTGCTTTGTATAGGTACAAGGGTTTTCGTTGTCGGTATTCTTCGATAGCGATCATGCAAACAGACGAGGCTTCTAAGCTTCTTAACTTGTAAATCTAAACTTTACCTCGCGAGCTCGTACTTAAATACGGCGCTTTCGATACGTTGGCGGTAACATAATAAAACTATCCTTACGGCTTTTTAACAAGGGCAAAAGCTACTTCAAGTTACCGGAAGCACCAGGGAGCTTTACATATGATAGCAGCAATGGCCTAGACAGAGAGCATTCGAATGGAGATTCTTTATATGCGTTCATAAATTTCACGAGAACGTTTCGAGAAGATTCCGGGATATAGTGGAGACAAAGATAAGCCAACTAGTAGTCAACCAGAACACAAGCTGGCAACAAAATGGCACTGACAAGAACAAAAGAACTGATATGCCCTACAGATTACTTATTCAATGATCTCGTATGATCATGTGTGTTTTGTATGCTATCCCTTATGTTCGTACGAGAATATTTTTTGATGACGCGATGAAACATAGCGAGTTTTTGGCGCCGGACGTAGAATAAAAGATATCGCACGCCTTAACACACGCACACACACATAACAAAAATAACGACAGACACTACACCAGCAAAACGTTACAGGCGTTAGGCTGTATTCGCCAATCTCGTTCAAGGAAAGGCCTAGAATGAAACTGGTGAGTGCGAATGTTACGTGACGAGGAATCTTTAGCGGAAATATTATTTTTCTATGGAATTCAAAGCATATTCGCATGACCAGGCGAGCTTTACAGCGGCCCCATTCTTTAACCTCCACTGCTCCTCGCGTCGTGTTGTCACTCACGCTGTGTCGTTCGTCCTCTCGGCCCAGGTCAAGCTGACCGACTTCGGCCTCACGAGAAAAGCGGGCACGTTGGTCAAAAAGCGGACGAGGTCGCTGCCCACCTGCCCGCCGGAGATATGGGAAGCGGTTCACCTGGAGGGCTACACCGTCGAGCTGGGCTCGGACGTCTGGCAGATCGGCATGCTCATCTTCTCCTGTCTCACTGCGAGGTAAGCAGGAAAGAAAATATTTCGCGAGATCAACATTGCAACCCGCAAGAATGTAAGCAAGGACGCCAACTCGCACAGCATACGAGAGTATCGACCACAGCAGCGTAGGTGTTTGGGCGAGTTTGGTGCGGATTTATTTCGAAAAATTGTGGTGTCTTCTTTCCTTGACCTTAATTGTATGTTGCGATATGTTCATTTAACATCACTCGCCGTGGTTGCTCAGTGGCTATGGTGTTGTGCTGCTGAGCACGAGATCGCGGGATCGAATCCCGGCCACGGCGGCCGCATTTCGATGGGGGCGAAATGCGAAACCACCCGTGTACTTTTAGATTTAGGTGCACGTTAAAGAACCCCAGGTGGTCGAAATTTCCGGAGTCCTTCACTACGGCGTGCCTCATAATCAGAAAGTGGTTTTGGCACGTTAAACCCCATAATTCTTCATTTAACATCGAGCATATACATGATGACCGTATATCGCGAATCGGTCGGAAGGACTGCCAGAATCACTTTTTCTTTGAACAACCTACATCACAGTGCCAAAGAGAAACCGAACAGGTTAGATACAACGTAAAGTGCGCGAGAGTTCTCGGAACATGCTGAACATAGCGTCACAAGCAACGTGGACTGGCCGGTTGGTTCCACTGAGTTATTGTGCTAGGAATATGTATATCAACTGCGCAGCAGCTACCGTGCATGCTTTTCGCATTAATTTGTTCGTTCGCTCGCGCGCTCGCAACTTGCGAGTTTGGACGCACCCGCAAACGCAGCTCTCGACTCGCAGGTTTCCCTGGGAAAAGGCTGACATCACGGACAGCCGCTTCAACGAGTTCCTGGACTGGCAGAAGCGCAAGACGACGAGGACGCCACGCGAGTTCAAGCGGTTCACGCCCAGACTGCTGCGCATGATGCGGCGGCTGATGGAGCCCAAGCCCACCAAGAGGTACCCCGTCACCGAGGTGAACAAGTACTACGGCGACCGGTGGCTTATGGTGCGGTCCCCGCGGACGTCCAAGGTCTCCGAGATCTGGGACCCCGCGACGGCGGCGGCCGTGGCGGGCCACGACAAGAAGCTGGGCGACGAACTACTGTCGGAGTACGGCAAGGAGCAACGGATCCAGAACTGGATCATGTCTGGAGCCGAGGGCCAAGCCAAGGAGAGCCAGTAGGGAGAAGCCGCACGCCCGAGTGGCGGGTTCTCGACGATCTGGCCGGGTGGTTCCTCTGCGAACACGGAAATGGCCGAGCGTGTGTGTATACCTTCGCGCAGCCGTGTCCCTTCAAGGTGTGCGCGTATTAGAGCAGATAAATGTGCGTAGGTGCACATGACCGGACACACATCTCTTGTGAAGAATAGGGGAAAGGTGATGTCAGTAATCGGATGTCGGTGGCTCGGGCTCGGCTCGGCTCGGCTCCGATTGCTTCCGGGGACACCAGGATATTCAACATGTGAGATATGAAACTTGGAATATGACCGGGAAGGCTGATGATAGAGAAGACGATGCTGCGGCCGAAGCCACATGGCAGTGGTTCTCGGTCTTGAGGTTTTATTACTGGTGGCAGCCATCTTGGAATGTCACATCGGCTACTTACTTGATTTACTGGTAGAGAGTCAGGAACATTCGCCGCATGAACAGCGCCTGTGTTCCGAAGCAAGAGAGAGCGCCGAGGAATCGCCACGTGTCCGTGAAACGCGTCCATCAGCAATAGTGCTGACGAGAAATCTCGGGAATTGGCCCGAGAGGCCGTAACCCTCTGGCAGTGGGTGATGACATACAGGGCACCACAGCAGATGCCTCGGCTTTGCTGTCAGCAGGATAACGGGATTCCCGAGTTAAGGGAGAGACATCAAGTTACTGGTGCACTGCAAGCAACTCTAAAACTTCGAGATGCCCACGTGGCACCCTTCGCAGCAGCACCCTACCCCCCCTCCCCTCCCTGATATACAAGCGACGTCGCAAACGAATGGTTTAGCCAAGAAGTCCGTGGCATCAAGAATTACGCGGCAGAAGACGTTGAAACAACGAATTCTGGAGGCGGCGGGCCGGATTTATCACTTGAACAAGCGAGGGCAGAGTTTCCCTAATCTTACGGAAAATCTCATGCGTTCGAGAATTGCCATCATACATCGCTTATGCCCATTCCAAGTGATGAAAGATTGAGATATCTTCGTTTATTTGACCTTTGGCCTCCAGAAAACATAAAACAAATAGTCGGGAAGCCAGTAAAAATGTAAAATTTTGCCCGAAGCAGATAAACAAGGAAACGCGAAGCTGTGTTGTGAGTTGAGCAAGACGTCGCTGTCTGCTACTGTGTCATGAAATATAAGAGAGAGCACATCCTAAAAATGACAGCGCTGGTGTGTTAGAAGGTGCTGAAGATACCGTCAATATATCTGTGCCACTTTTCTGACTGGTACTCGGATGTCTCGTCGAGCTCCACCCATGCTCTGCCATTTCGTCTTCCGAGACCACGTGTCCGTCACAAATAATTGTGGCCGTTGTGGTGCGTCTACGCTTTGTTTTTGTTTTTTTCCTTGCTGACGTGAGATCGAAAACAGACAGCCGCGGCTGAAATCTCTCGGCGTCTTTTCGACATGTCAACTTCAACGCAGTACCGACATCTGCAAGTGGTGGACGCGACAGACGAATACAAAACCAGTTTATCGTCTGCAGCCGATAGTCTCACGTGACACCACAGGTGGCCTGCCGCCGTCTGCTGGTTGATCATTGAGCAGAAGACTAGGTACAGAGGCGCCGCGTTGAGGCAGTTGCTCACGTCCCCGGCATCCGCTGTGCGAAGAAAAAAAAAAGAATCTTGCTTAGTTAATTGCCTTGACGTAAGGCACGCGGACGTCATCCCCTACCAAACGAGTCGCGAGTTGTGGACTTGACAGAACTAGACAATCTGTGCGCCGGTGCATTAGGAAGTGCGGTGTCTGTTGGAAACTGTCAGCTGTGAACACTTGTAGTGTTGTCGTCAATCGCGGTGACTTTTCTTTCTTTTTTTGCGAAGTTTGTCTTTGGCTTGCTGCTGAGATGTGTTTGGCGCTGGCGATGCCGTGTTATTCGCGAGTGTCGGGAAGGTTTTGCGTAAGACTTCCAAACATGCATTCAGCCAAGATATAATGCCACTGCAGAGTGTTCAAAACGAGGCTGAGGTGGAGAGCGGACCGATTCTCTTGTTTTGTTCTTGAGAAAGCATTGCCGTCAGTGACGATAGTATTCCATAAAAAAAAAGAAAGATTCCACGCCTGGTTCTGATTTTCGAAGAAAGCAAGGACAGATCTTAAAAACGGTAGACAGCATCAAGGAGACTTGTTTTAGGGACTTTTTTGTGTGGCCTAAGCAATGCGACATTTTCTGTCCTTCGAATGAATTGTGTGTGTATACAGTTTCTTTATAGATCGTAGCGATTCAATATCATGCCCTGAGCTAGGGCTATACAGTATCTACCCCCTTATGAAAAGTATTGATGCGGTGTAAAAGTGAGATCTCAATGGCCCCGGTCCTTCTGACAATGTTTCCTTGTATCACTCGCAAAATGGTTCAGTGCGCATGTTCGTGTTCCCGCCGCTTGCCTTACAATTAACCTAGTTTCAATGGTTGCGGGTCCCTCGTTCAATAATATCGAATCCCCCCTGTCTACTCCGACGGTCGCCGTGTCGGAGAACGTCGATGTAAGGCTTTATTTAGCTCAATGACCGTAAGTTTATTCAATGCAGGATAAGAACCCGTTGGTGAAACACTCGTAGCAAGCGGCTATACGAGGCAGCGAAGTCTTAAGTGAAGTCGGGCCGTTCGGACGTCTTCGAATCGCACTCGTGGTGTCAACCAGCTCCGGAAGGCGTGAAGTAGCGCACACATCTTTTTTTTTCGAATGTAGCCAGTGAACCTGCATCCTTTTTGAGAAAGAAACAAGAAAGAAAACGCACACCTGCGCGAGTATGGAGACGTGGTGCACTTTATCACAAAAAAGGACACTTACGCGAGTTCAAAAAAAAAAAAAGTTTCCATGGCCTACAGTTGCGCGGCTTCGGGAACCGTATGCGACAAGGTTCCCGAACTGTGACGCTGGGAGGAATGTTCAAACAGGCTTCATTCAGTACAAACTTGATCGCACAGACTTCCCGTGTCTTGCGTGGAAAGCTAAAATTTTTACTCCCACCAACCACTCGGAAGTGTGGACAAAAGCATATTTTTTACCACGTCGACGTACCTCTCAAAGTTTTTTTGTGTCCGTCGCCCGCGCGCGATACCCTGCGACAGACTGAAAGACGCTCACCCTGACGCGTAGGTGGAAGCCTTGAACGCACTTGCTACTTATCGTTTCGCTCATCAGAATACCGAGACGTCATCTGTCTATCACTATAGAACATGAGAATGCCATTGCCGTAGTGAAAATGCGCTTAAAGAAAGCAAAGAGAGCCGTACTTGCTGTAGATGCCCGTTTTTTTTTTTTTCCTTTTTTTTTTTTTTTTTTACTGCGCAGGAAATATCCGACAACGAGAGACATAGGGTCCTTTTCAGTCTGGTGCCACAATTTCTACAAGAGGTCTTTCTGTAGGATTTCGCCAAAGGTGAAGGTTTTCAAGATGGCAAGCCCTGTTGTCATCTTTACGGCCTTTCCCGATAACTCCGCTAGACGAAGGCCTCCACGTTAGACGAACGTCTTCACAGTTCGTCAGGGCGTTGACGATCAGAGTTTCACTTGGCGAGGTCCTTCACGTGCGACGAACACCTCAGCAGAAATAAGCGCGCTCTCGCCTCGGTTGCAGTCTTGAAGATGACAAGCCCGCTTGACGAAAGTCTTGACCCTTGAAGAAGGTCTTGTCTTCAGTCTCGACGATGACAACTTCGCTTGTTGGAAGCCTCGACTTTTGAGGAAATCCTTACTTTTTTTTCGAATAAGGGCCCTCTTGTCATAACGTATTGGCGTATGACTGAGACGTCCAGTTTCCTCGCTCTCCCATATTTCCTGCACGAGCTTCCATCTTTGCAAACGCGTCGTCTTTTCGTATTGCGCCGCAGTGAGAGAAGTACACAATCCAAACTATGCCCTTGCAAGCAGCGTGTTACAGGAATACGAATAATTCGGCAGGCTTCGAACGCTCAATCTAAGTGACTTCACCTTTGAGAACAACAGAACCTCGCGCTGCACCACGATACGTTCACTTCTCGCAACTAAGACAAACGAGTGATGCGGCAAGAAACGAATCACCGACGCGGTATCATCTGCCGGCAGTGCGCTTAAAGATAGCGTACAGGAGGAAAATGCAGGGGTTTCGTAACTTAAAAAGCAGTATACAGCCAGATCCGCTGGCCGCGTGGCTTGTCTTCTCACCCACTCGGGTGTACATGCCTTAAATTACAAACCGTTCTGAAACGCGCAGACCTCTAACTACTTTCCTTTCCCATTTCGAGAAACTCATCGTTCGCACTCGACAGCGGCTGCACATTCAGATATATTTTTCTCCTCCGCCGCGCCAACCGCTGACGGCGAATATGTTAGACGTAGCCACTTGACGTAGAGAGCGGTGTATTGCGTGCGTGTATACTTATACTATACTGTCCAAATAGTAAGCGGGCCCAGCAGTAAGACGAAACAGTAGGAATCACATACGTTGGGGTTCGCGATTGTAAGTATTACGAAATAGCCTATACGCGCCAGCCGTTGTCTGGCAAAAAAAAAAAGTGTCGTATTTGTTGTCGTGCGTGGGGATTGTACTAGCGTCTTTCTGTAGAGCAAACCGTTAAATGTTCACACACCATAGTCGTCACTTACCGCGTTCGTCGTCCGCTATGTCTGGAAAATGGGAATGCGACGTAAGTGTTTGCACAAGACTACTGCCCCCCCCACCGTCGTAACGGTGCAGCGCGACCTTAATTGTCTTTTTTGTAACAGTTTCCGAAAAAAAAAAATGCCCTTCCTGCACTAACTCAAATAATGCCCGTTTACAGGCGCCCATGTTAGGAATATCGTTAATTCTATCCAGTTTTGAATGCGACAGTAGGCTTGAAGGCGAGAGGATTGAATGCGACTCGACTTGGCATTCACTTCACAAGCGCACTTCGAAACATCGTTCCTTGTATCCGTGGGGGCGTTGCCGCGAGTGATGGAATACAGTTAACCCTCGCTTCCTTGAAGTCGGTGGCAATGGGAAAGCTTTATCAATGGAGCTGCTATCTAAATCACATGGGAAGGGATAAATTCGCCTTTCTTGGCGACCACTGCATCCATTTTTGATGAGCTTTGTTGTATTTAAAAGGATAAGTTGAAAATATTGTGACTGTAGCAAGCAGACTGTTTTTATTTAGGTTGTCAATTTCTTTTCATAAAAAAATCTTCGAAAACTGCAAAATTTGAAGAAAAAAAAAGGAAACTATCATGTTGACAACTCTATAACTAGGCAATTAAAAGCGATATAACAGTTCTTTGTACTGCAACTAATAGTACATTTAAAGGGCTTAAGATTGATGCATTGCAGACCCTCATTAAATGTACCATTCATGTTCGCCATTGAAAAAACCTTTTAAATGTTGTAGCAATATCATGTAAGCTGCAATTCATATATCGAATGTGTCGGCTTTAGGTGCTCTAACGGATGTACTTTACAAAACCGCGACATATGTTTTTGGGTCCAGAGTTACGAATTTTTAAATCTCGGACCTCTATTTCTTTTTCTTGTCGATATTTGGTGATTTCTCTAAAAAGTTAGAGGCCCTAAATCAAAATTATGCTTCCTGCAACCACTGGCATGCAACTTCCTCTCTTAAATGCTACAAATTTCACTCAGCTCACTTCGTTGCTTCGAGGTTCTCAACCTATAAGGCACTGTGAATATGTGTCGGAGAATAAAAAAAAAAGTAGTTCGTTAAATCGAAAATTTCGTAAAATCAGGTTTTTGTTAATAGACGTCTGACTGCATTCGCATGCCTCGTGTGTCACCTATCGTAACCAGGCGATTCCATCGTGCACTAGAAGGCGCCAGCGTAGAGGCATGTTTCTCGAGCGATTAATCGTCTTCGCAGAAGTCGGCCGAGGAGCGTGGCCCCCGAGATCCGTCAGCGGTCTCCGCTCTAAACTCGGAGGCCAAGGTTAACACTGCTGATCGGTGGCGCTACTTACCACGAAGCGGCATCGCGTCGAGAAGAAGTGTCGAATCGAGTCGAGGAACGTTTGTGGGTACGGGAGCTGACTCGAAAAAACTAAGAATGTCACTCTTTATTGGATCCGCTTGATACATAAGGTTTAATCTGTACGTACCGTTTTGGAATATGCGCAGAACACAAACCGACGTTTCTTTTAGTACACCCGGCAGGTGGCGCCAGAAGCGTTCTCCCTCTTCTGCCATTTACCGACTTCAAATCGTGCCATGCGAGGTCAACCCTTGCGTCTCGCCACCTTACTGTCCCACACATATCAGACACACTGCATTCTTTTGTTCGCTTTCCACGATGAAGCTAAGAGAAAAAAATAAATATTTTTTTGTAAAGCAATCGCAGTGTCGAGATGACCGTCACCCAGCCCAAACACATGATGTCGTTGTTCTAAGCGACACGTGCCTCTCTACCGACGAATAACGTGTCTTAAATAAAAAAAATAAGAAAGAAAAGGAAGGTGTTCGGTTTTTAAGAGGAAGGTGGTTCTCGGGCGAATGATCCTAAACAAAGAGTGTTTGTTGTCGGCAGTTTGTTTTCTCTTTTTTTTCTCGACTGGTGTCCGTATGTACGGCGATTGCACGAAGTGTTGATGTTGTTGTTCACGTCTTTTGTATTTACTCGTGATATATTTAATAAAAACTTGCCCGATGTGACGGCCCGGCGTGTTTCTGCAGTACAAAAGTTAGTTTTCGGGCTAACAGTGGGATTCGAGGTGTGTGTGTGTGTGCATATATATATATATATATATATATATATATATATATATATATATATATATATATATATATATATATATATATATATATATATATATATATATATATATATTACGTAGGAAGACGCAGACGAAAAGCTATATAGAAGTATATTTACACGGAAACACGCCGCACTTGGCCAAGAGGCAACAGCCCGCGCTAGCCTGCAATCGTCGTCGTCGTCTTCACACTGCTCGCCTCTTCGTCATCGCAAATACTGTTCATTGTACCAATTGCAATGGTACAATGAATGTACTCTGGCCGTGCTCGCAAGCTCACGTAAACTACGAACAGGACAAGCGCAAGTTTGAAGAAGCAATCCGGAGCGAAGAACTCGCTCCCCAACTCTGGGCCGTCCAGCAGGTCCACGACGCCGCCAGGAAACTCAACCTCCCGGTTCCGTCGTGGGAGACGCCCACTCCATGAGAGCCCAAAGCTCTCGTGGCCTGCAGGATTTCTAATAAAGTTGATTTCCTCCTCCTCCGCAGCACTACCCCCGGCGGCAAAAGCGCCGTCCCGGAGCGACTAAAGGCCGGACTCGGAATCAGTGTAGTAGGCCTTGAGCCTACTGACGTGCACGACATCACTAGATGCCAGAGTAGATGATGAGGTTGAACTCGCAGGAGCAATTGCGTAAGTCACAGGCGTCACCTGGCGCAGCACGCGGTAGGGCCCTGTGTATAGCGAAAGGAGCTTCTCTGAAAGTCCGACGGGACGAGAGGGCGACCACAGGAGCACGAGCGCACCAGGCGAAAACTGCACGTCACGGTGGCGGGCGTTGTACTGACGCTGCTGAGTGGTTTGCGAGGCCGTCAGTCCAGTACGGGCAAGCTGGCGTGCATGGTCGGCGAGGGCGATGGCGTCGCGCGCGTACTCGCTTGTTGAGATCGCAGCAGGAGGAAGTGCCTTGTCTAGGGGCAAGGTCGGTTCGCGACCGTACAGTAGATAAAATGGCGAAACTCCGGCGGTGTCTTGCCGAGAAGAATTATACACAAATGTGACGTAAGGAATGGCAATGTCCCATTCGTGGTGGTCCTTGGAAACGTACTTGGACAGCCTATCGGGAAGAGTACGGTTTAACCGCTGTCAGGCCATTGGTTTGAGGATGGTATGAGGTAGCCAGCCTGTGTTGAATGGAGCAGGAACGCACAATGTCGGCGACAACTTTCGAGAGGAAGTTACGACCACGGTCAGTAAGCAGCTGTCGCGGGGCACCATGAAGCAAAATAATGTCACGCAAGAGAAAGTCCGCTATGTCAGTTGCGCAACTGGTAGGGAAAGCCCGCGTGACAGCGTATCGTGTGGCGTAATCAGTTGCCACGGCTACCCATTTGCTCCCAGAGGATGACATGGGAAAGGGACCCAGGAGGACTAACCCAACACGAAAGAACGGTTCCACAGGGACAATGATCGGCTGGAGACGACCGGCAGGTAGCACCCAGCTGAGGCGTTTTCCGACGTTGGCAGGCATCACAGGCAGCAACATAGCGTCAGACGGAGCGAGCGAGACCAGGCCAATAGAAGCGGCGGCGGACGCGGTCGTGTTTGTGTCTGTTGTATTGCGCTAAACAAAGTATTTAGGCATCACATACGTTCCTATTACAGTGTCCTAGTGCCGACGCCCCCAGAGACAGAATGATAGGTAGCGTAATGGCTAATCCAAGTTGGCGGAAGGGACCTTCTAGAAGTCGTTTTCTATGCACGTTGAACCTACGACACTCTATAAAGAAATGATCCATAGTTTCGGGTTCATTGCAGTAAAAACATTTAGGAGAAGGTGCCGAACCAGACCTATGGGAATAGAAATTCCAAGAGGCAACAGCCCGCGCTGGCTTCTAATCGTCGTCGTCGTCTTCACACTGCTTGCCTCTTCGCCATCGCAAATACTGTTCCGTAGCAATTTATTTACAGATATCTGGTAAGCGGAAGTTTCAAGACGGGACAAGAGAGCACGCCGACGCACAAGACAAGCGCTCGTACATACATATATGTGTGGTGGCGCTGGCCAACACTCCCAGGGTCGGCTCTAGTAGATAAACGTAATTATCCCAGAAAGTGGACGGGCAAACGGCGCCGGCGTTCGCTCATCGCACACGTAATGCGAAGATGTGGGTTCGTATCCCACCTGCGGCCAGTTGTCTTTCATCCACTTCCATTTCCAATTATTTATCATTTATTTATTTCAATGTGAAACTAGACAACTGTCATCGTTTGTTGGCTTCATATATATCATTTCTTTAATTCAATCAGTAAGTATAAATAATTTCCCCTATCTTGTCCTTGGTGTCCTTGTTTGTTGGCTTTTTGTGATATATTAGAAATGATAAATGAATGGCAAAGAAAGTAGATGAAAAAACAACTTGCCGCAGCTAGGAAACAATCCTACGTCTTGGCATTACGCGTGCTCTCTCTCTCTCTCTCTCTCTCTCTCTCTCTCTCTCTCTCTATATATATATATATATATATATATATATATATATATATATATATATATATATATATATATATATATATATATATATATATATTAGACATGATACACCTGCACGGGACCGTCTTCGCACTTTTATTACTGTGATGGAGCCGATGTGTGCTAGCTTCTGAAGTCCTTATGCGCACTCATTATCTTGCACTTGAAAATGACGTCACGAAATTATAGTTTCCCGACCTTTTGTTTTTATTATTATTCTACTCATCAACAACAACGAAAAGTCGGCGTTTGTGCCCCATCCTTACACGCTGTTTCCTGTCTTTGCATGTGTGCTTAGATGTGCTTAGCACCATTCGTTCACTCTGACGGCTGCTCTAAGTTCGAGATAACGTCGCGAAAAGATCCACCCCCTTTGTCACTGCCGAGTGGCAGTATATATAATCAGCGCGTAACTCGCAGTCCGTAATTTCGCACGTCCCTGCAGTTAGGATAGCCAGCGAGCTATATAGACCAAAGCCGAACGTGCTTTTCGCATCTGTCGTGCTTCAAAAAGTACCGAGGACACGTAAGCGCTTCTTACGGGTTGTGAATGCGAGAGGGTTTTTAAAGGGCCACTAAAGCGAAACAATAAATCAGTTGAGACTAATAAAGCATTGTTTGAGAATCCTGCAGGAAGTCATTTCAACATAATAGTTTGCTCATTAGATGAGAAAGTGAAGGTCGAAGTATCAGTACCGACGCCGGTACGTCAGTGTGACGTCAGGGATTCCAAAGTATGTTTTCGCATTAGGGCCGCGTTGGCTGAGCAAAGGTTCCCGAAACTTGCCATGTTTAATATTTGGTTCCTTTAAAACACAATGTGGTCAGTCTGTACCGCTATATAAATGAATAGACCCTACAAGATGCCATCAAAATCTATGACGTCACAGCGACCAGGTGCGGCCCGGTGGCTGCTCACCGTGGGATTTCGCGCAGCGCTAGCCGCGGCAGGTCCAGCGCCGGGAACGTGACGTCATCACTTGGTCACGTGGGTTTTTCTTGCCGTCCGAAGTTGAGAGGAAGCTTTGGCTCGGGTGCTCCTATCTAAATACCTGTGACCACTGCACCAAATTTGGCGAGGTTTGTTGCATTACAAAGAAAAACTAGTGACTGCTGGTTTCGTGACTGCTGGTGACTGGTGAGATCTAGTGACTGCTGGTTTCGAATTTTCGATTTAGGTCGGCAATATTTTATTAAAATGTGGCCAAAATCAATAATTTTCAGAAAACGCAACTATCAAGTTTATAACTCCGTAACTCAGCAATGAAAAATAATATCTCAATAATGTGAATTGCATCGAAAAGTGCATCTAAAGCGGACAAAATTGACATGTTACACATGGATCTCGAAAGATATAGTAATATGGAAATATAACTTTTGCAGAAAGACCCCTTGTACACAACGTAAGAAATTCACGTAAGATATAAAATGACGTATCAAATTTGTCCGCTTTCAATGATCTAGTGGATGCCATTTACAGAACCACGATATCTGCTCTTGATGCAGAGCTGTCGGATGCAGAGCTATCGATGATGCAGAACGCGTCGTAGTTAGGCCCGAGCTAAATCTTCCTCTTAAGAGGAAGCATTAGCTCGGGCTAAATCTTCCTCTTAAGAGGAAGCTTTAGCTCGGGCCCAACTCCGACGCTGCCTATTCAAATACATGTAAAACGCAAAAACGCTTTTCTGATATAGCCCCTGGACTGATTTTAATGAAATTTCTTGCATTTGAGTGATAAAGTTAAATTATAGTGACTGTTGGAAGCCGATTTTCGGTTTAGGGCCTGAGTTTTATTGAAAGAATTTTCAAAAATTTGAACGTTCGAAAAAAAAATAGAAGGTCGAAGTTTCCACATTAATAGCTCTCCCTCAAAAATAGATATCGCGATTCTGTAAACGGCGTCCATTAGCTCATTCAAAGCGGACAAATTCAGTATGTCAATTTATATATTACGTGAATTCGTTACGTTGTGTACAACGGTTCTGCAAACGCTGTATTCTCATATTACTAAATTTTTTTTAGCTTCATGTGTAACATATCAAGTTTAGCCGCTTTAGATGTACTATGAGATGCAGTTCACAGAATTGTGATATCATATTTCATTGCTGAGTTCTAGAGTTATAAACGCCATAGTTTCGTGTTCCGAAAATTTGCGATTTTTGCCAATTTTTAATAAAAATATTGATGACCTAAATCAAAAACTTGAAACCACCAATCAATAGATTTAAAATTGTTCTTTTAAATGCAACAAGCCCCGTCAAATTTGGTGCAGCGGTTGACGAGAAAGACGAATTCACCTTTTACATGTATATATATATATCAAAATGTTTATTTAAAAAATGCAGAAAGAGAGTGGTTGGAGCCCCTAGTTCAGGGCCCCCACTGGCTTGAGCGGTCCGCCGTGCTTGGTCGAGGAGCGCTAGTTGCATCTCCCGATCCTCGCTGGCGAGCCAAGTCTCCCACTGCTCCCTTCCGGAAAGTTTGCCGGCTATTTTTGGTGTATTAATTTTGGGTGGCCTGTTCTGGCAGTCCCACGTAATGTGGACGAGAGTTGGCCGGCCTCCGCACCAAGGACAGCGAACGCTGTACAGCGTTGGGTGAATGGCATTTTTTTAGATAGGAGCACCCGAGCTAAACCTTCCTCTTAAATGCAACAAAGTCTGTTCAGTCCCTCCACCGGTTGCACGAGGACAGTGCTTCTGCGTGTCACGTGCATAGGAATAGGGCAATCGGCGTTATCCCCAACCTAAATGCTTCCTCTTATTAACGCCAATGGAAGTCATCCATAACGCTAACACTGCAACATATGATAGTGGAACGGAGGTATTATTGTCACTTCTGCAAACTCGACTCGACGGTGGTTGAATGCACTCAGCACTGAAGTTATTGGGCGTCATTCGACTTTACCAAGCGCCCTAATGCTTTAACGTGCGAGTACGTTGTCAAAGTGTTTTTTTACCGTGCGCAACGTAACCATATCGTGCGGCGGTGGCGACATTTCCATCATGCACCAATTGACCCTAGCACGTTAGACGGCGAAGACATTCAATGACCATTCGGACTGCCCGTACAACACCGGTACAAAACGCTCGAAGACGAATCAGGACATAAGTGGCAATGGTGAGGAGGATTATAAGAGCGAAGGGGCTGTCTCTTTTTGTATTTATTGGCAACATACATATGTATCCAGCTGACAATGCAGACAAGGAAAGCATACGGGAAATAACCAGCATTCTTTAATTGAGATAATATAAAGTTAAATGAAAATAGAAGAAACGACAACTTGCCATCGCGGGAGTCGATCCTATAACCACAACATGGCCCCTGCGACGCACTGTGGATTTCACAAGTATACATGACCATCTACCTATCTTTTAATTTTACATTTCAATGTAGAAAACACACCTATAGGGAAGCTGGAGGCTAGTTTCCTCTACGCTTTTCCTTGGCTTCAAGCTTTTGCGGCTAAATGTCGTTGGGGGCGTATCTGGAAGGAAAACAAACGACAATGGTGACCCCAGACTGCAACGGAGTGCACTCTCTAACGACGAGTAACGCCCTACCAAAATAAACTTTGAGCCGTGCCGTTAATGTTCCACACGACTGCGCGGGAGAGGAACATGTACAGCATCGCGCAGTACACGACACTGTTCAGCGCCAGCTCAGCCAAGAGCTCCCGGTAGGTGTCGTCCCGCACGTGAAGGCGGAAGAAGACGTAGGGCACGATGAAGTAGCGAAACTCGAGCATCTCGTGGAACGAGGTGGCGGCAAACGCGCAGGCGACGTAAAGCACACGCCACAGCAACTGGGTGTGCTCAAGCCTGCGGAGGACGGCGTAGCCTGCGTACACGTAGGTCGGCACCAGGCAGCAGCGTACCAGCGGGCCCCTGCCCAGGACGTGAGTCCAGACGTGGAACGTCAGGTGACGGTTGTCCAACAGGGTGTAAGGATGCAGGTGCGTGCAGTTCTGGACGGCGAGGACCGAGATCAGCGTTACTGCCGCGTACGCGAGCGGCCTTCGTGCAAGGCTCTTCTGGAAGTCGGCGATGACCGACGGTCTGAGTAAGTGAGGCGCCGCGTGCAAGAGCGTGAAGACCAAGAAGTACCCCATCTGAGGGGGGTGAAAGCAGAGCCGATGATGCTCGCGGTCCCCCACGACGATGCCGTCGTTGAAGACGATGAATGCGGCGAAGCAGAGGCCAACGAGAAGGTAACCGATGCAGTCTCTAAATGCCACGCGCAGGTCGTCGACCACGATCGTCCAGACGACATGGAGACGGTCCTTGGCTTGCAGTTCTTGGTGCGACGCCGTCGTACGACGGACGCCATTCTTGTGACTTCCTTGGATCTGTCCTTGAACGCCGTTCCCGTAGTGTTCTTCGCAGCGTTCGCGAAGGCCTTTCCTGCGGTCTCGCGGTATATGTCCCTGAAGTATGCTTCCACAAACTTCAGAGTTCTTGCAGTCTCCACCAGGACGTTGTCCTTGGACGTTGTTCTCGCAGTCTCCCGGAAA
The DNA here is from genome assembly GCF_023375885.2 of Dermacentor andersoni. Taxonomy (NCBI): domain Eukaryota; kingdom Metazoa; phylum Arthropoda; class Arachnida; order Ixodida; family Ixodidae; genus Dermacentor; species Dermacentor andersoni. The sequence continues at coordinate 121,419,809 of NC_092821.1, read as the reverse complement.
GTGTCCTTGTACAGCATTATTGTCCCTTCCCGGTGTGTGCAGTCGCCGGACGCCGTTCTTGCCGCCTTTTTGATGCCTTTCTAGAACCACGTTCTTGTAAGAGACTTGAACGCTTGCTTCGAACGTGTCCATGACCACGAAACCAGCCGTCATGGCCACCCACAGCACGGAAGACTGCCGGAAGAATACAGCCACAGCTCCGAAGGTCACCGCCAGCCAGTGTCGCCGGTGGAGGTACGACAGGTACATCAGCAGGAGGAAAAAGACGCCTCCCGGCTCGGTGTAGTAAACGTTCGTGAGCGACTGGAGAATGGGGAGGGAGTTGACCGCGGCACTGACCAGAAGAGGCTTGAGGCGCGAGGAGTCGCCGGGCCGAGCCAACTTGTCGGCGATCGCGTACGCCGCGATCCAGTTGCCCAGCCCCAAGACCACGTTGGTGCAGCGGAGGACGTAAACGGTGCAGTGGTTCGCCGAACTGAAGAAGCCGAGCACGAAAAGCAACGCCATGGACAGGGCGTAGACTCCCGGCAGTGTGGTGACCTCGTCGTCCCAGTGGCTGTAATTTCCGGCGCAGTAATTTCGCGCCATGGGGACGTGCCAGATCTCGTCCAGGTAAGGCTCCGGCTCAACTCGGTAGACCACGAGCGACACGGCGACCGAGGACAGCGCTACGACCGACAACGTCGCCAAGAAGGCGCCGTGTCGCGTCGCCAGGTTGGACACTAGGCTTCCGATAAAGAACATCTCTCGCTCGAATCGCTGGCTTGCGCGAGACGCGCATGACTCGCTTCTGTCGAGGGCGTTTATGTAGGCACAACTGGGTGCGCGGTTGGTGTCGCAGGCGAGGTCACCGTTTTCCGACGCCACAACCGTGGGTCCCGAAAAACAACCCTCGAGAACGCACGTGCCGTCTGAGGTGGCACGAAAACATCCACAGTGCATGCAGCAACTGGTTTTTCAGGCAGAAGACACGCGACTAACATGGTTCAAGCTGCTACAAAAATAAAGGAAAACAAGGCGCGCCACAGTTTGGTTTAAGAGGAAGCTTCAGCTCGGGCCCAACTCCGACGCGGCCTATTCAAATGCATGTAAAAACGCAAAAACGTTTTTCTGAGATAACCCCGGGACCGATTTTAATGAAATTTGTTGCATTTGAAAGATAAAGCTAAATTCTAGTGACTGTTGGAAGCGGAATTTTGATTTATGGCTTGAGTTTCGTTAAAAAGATTTTCGAAAATTCAGAAGTTTGAAAAAAATAGAAGCACGAAGTTTACAAGCTAATAGCTCTGCATCAAGAACAGATATCGCAATTCTATAAACGGCATCCATTAGATCATTCAAAGCGGACAAATTTCATATGTTATTTTACATCTTACGTGAAATTGTTACGTTGTTTACCAGGGTTCTGCAAAAGTTGTAATTACATAATAATAAATTTTTGAGATTCATGTGTAAGATGTCAAATTTGTCCGCTTTAAATGTGCTATTAGGTACAATTCACAGAATTGCGATATCATCTTTTCTTGCCGAGTTACAGAGGTGTAAACTTGGTAGTTTCGTTTTCTGAAAATTTGCGATTTTTGCCAACTTTTAATAAGAAATTGACGACATAAATTGAAGATTCGAAACCGACAGTCACTAGATTTTAGGTTTTTCTTTCAAATGCAACAAACCCCGTCAAATTTGGTGCAGTGGTTGCCGAGAAAAACGAATTCTCCTTTTGCATGTATTTAGATAGGAGCACCCGAGCTAAAGCTTCCTCTTAACATGTTCCTTTAACCATCAGGTTTGCCGCTGTTTTCGACCAAGATGGTGGAAGATAGATAACGGATATGTTGCCGTCACGAGTAGGTCGAAAGCAAGCTGTGCACTGCACATGTGGGTGGGACCTAATGTATAGGGCCGTAGAAAGGAATAGTTTGCCTGTTATACGTTCTAGGAGCAACCAACGGCGCAGTAGAATGTCTGCGATGCAATGTAAGACGCGAACAGACAGGGCTTTCATGCGCCCTGAGACAGCGAGCTACCTTAGATTAAACTTGCTTACCATAACGGAAGTCGATGAGACACAGGGCGACTGGTAGCACCCTATGAAAGCTAGTTTAAAAGGAAATAACGGAGTTTACACTTAAAAGGAAGTCGCAGTTTCGCCCGAAAAGCAAAGCATCGATTGGAATAGCAAATTAGTAGACAGCTATACGAAGTATAAGGATAGTACCTTTATCGGCCGAATATACTCGTAAACATTCACTTACTAACTAAATCAGCAAGCATGGCGCCATGCGGGCAGTCAGACATAAACACACTTCAATCGATCAGCGCGGTCGTTCGCTGTCAAAATGCTGACGTGATGAACAGCGGCAGCAGCAGGGAGCGAAATGATCTTCGTGCTGGCCTCCAGCTTCAACGAAAAGTGACGAAACACAGCACACGCGAAGCTATCAGTCCCCGTTGATCCTAGACTCTGTACTCATTGCATATCGCTTTCAAGATAGGACCCTCGCGGACCCGCCATACACAGCAGCCGCCGGAGTAAAACGCGCCCGCCTTCCTATTCCCTCCCCCCGGTGCTTAGCGCGCGGCGGAAAACGGCGCCCTTCCTCCCCGCTTTCCTCCCTTGCGCGCGCGATACTGAACCGCCATCGTCGGCTCACCCTCGCGCGCTTTCGCTCGCACATCTAGCATACGGCGTGTGGCGACGATGTTCTCGCCCTTGGACATTATACGGAACATCACGGCGACGGCGACGGCGAAAGCCAAGGCAGAAATGCGCCTGGAGTGTTCATATAATTGCTACCGCAATAAAAGGTCGGCAGACTTTCTTCCGTTCGAAGAGAAAAACAGAATGCTGCGCGTGAAGTTCTCGCGGACTGGCACACTGGTCTAGGGATGAACCTTAAAAGAAGGCTGAAAAAGAGCGTCCGAGGCGTTTTTTTTCTTTTGTGTCGTGCAAAAACGAGAAGCAGAAGCCGACCTATGCTAGTTTCCATGTCGCAGTAGAGGTGTGGCCAGCCATTTCAGAGTATACGAAGTAGCCTACAGGTCATTACGCTTCACTCTTGCGACCAATACGATAGCATCGTGCAATCATATTATTCGGTCACTCCTTATCGACATGCGTATGACTTATCCGGTCTCAGTGTCATCTCCGAGCTTTGACATTCCGATCTATTGCAGCTCTTTACGAAAGGACGTCACTTAAGACGTCTACCGTAACACAGCAGCACAATGAAGTTTTTTAAGGCGAAGCATTCTTTGCCTTTCTAGACACGTTGTGGAAGGTTGGTAGGTAGGTTGCGTGTCTCGGGGGGGGGGGGGGGGGGGGGGGGGGGCTCGTTCCGGGACTCAATAAAAAAGTTCGGCGTCCGATGGTGTGATCTAACAACAGCCCGATGCTTTAAGCATTAGAACACAATCACTTTTTTTTTTCTGTAAAACGTTGATAACAAACTAGCTATATACTACACAGATAACATCGCCTTACGCACTCCCTAAAAACTTGCACAGTTCGATCGTGGCAAGGAGAATTAGGTCTTTGAATCGATACACGCATGCGTTCCGTCGCATACCGCAGAGCGATTCTGCGGCCTGCATAAAATTGATTCCCACAGTGCGTGAAATCTAAATCTAAATATATATATGTACACATGAGACATTTTTCTTGCTTGTCTGTAAAAACATATCTGCGTGTTTGAATAGAGAAATATGAGTTGTCCCGGAAGTAAAGCTTCGGCTCTAAATAGGTGACAGCTGTTGCCGCCCACATGGCCTAGTTTACACTAGGTCACAGACGCAGGAATGCAATGCACGGACAATAATCAGCCTCAGAACGGTCCTTCCCGAGCGCAAGGTCGGACTGCAAGAGGTTGCGGGCAACGTACTGCTAAGCCGAATTCAACGAAAGGGGCTGCATACAGCCTATTTCATTTCATTCGGCTTAGATACATGAAGAACAGTTAGAGCCTATGCCAACCATTGCAATCAGAATTGTCTTTTGCAGTCTCAACATTTCTTTTTTTTTTTTGCCCAAAATTGTTGAAATTCAGCGCAGTTCAGCAATTCCACCTTTACCCTCAATCGATTCTACTGGGACCGAAATGCGGGCTCTAAATGTGCCGTGAAATTCATTGCTGTTCCAGTAAATAAAAAAAAATATGTCTGTACTCCATTTTGCCGCGCAGTGCGAAAACACATCGACCACTCGAAACTGGCACAACTCACAGAGTTTTTTTTTTATGCAAGGCTATGATATCGGTACTGGTTTACCTTAGTTGTGCGTTAAAAACATGCTCCGTAAAGCATTTTACTAAACAAGAAAAGCAAATTAATAAGATATATCTCATTATAATCGTATTGACTATTATTGCACCAATTTTGGAAAAAATGGTATTAGATTGACCGCAATCCTACATTTACAGTATCCTGACCCAGTCACTGCAGAAGCACGTGGATAAAGGTTTGGAAGTTGCGTTGAATTTTTTTTTTTTTTAGTTTGCATCGCGTACATTGGAAGGCTGGGGCACTTATACAACTGTGTGCAACGAGACGAAAATATCTGAGCCGGAAAAACGCGGGCACACGCCAACGTTGTACACGCCGACTGCACGGGCGCATTTTTACATCTTTTTTTTTTTCCACAGCGTCCTTGCCTCGTGTCGAACGTTTATGAAAGAGATGAACTATTTTCAGAAGTTTTGAGCCGGAAGAAACAAGAGACGCCGTTTTTATTGCCTTTTGCGCGAAATTTAGGAAATTTAGAGACGAATTGAAACACCATAAAAAAGGTCATGTTCCTTACTGCCGCAAATTGCGCAGAGGACGTGAATTGCTGTGTGATAACTGAGAAAGATTGCTCATCTGATAACTGAGAAAAAGTGGGTTAATCAGTTTCCAAGTCAGTCTCGCTCGACACACTCGCATTAAAACCGGCCGTGGCTGCTCCCACATTGAAATTTCATTGCATGTAAACGAGCTATCGAACACGTTTACTTGCGAGCCTGTTTCGAAGCTCGTTGTGAGCGTTTGCAAAGCGAGACCAGGTTCTTTTTCTTCACATCTGGCAGAGGGCGAATGTATCTGCAGCGGCCTGTAAATAGTTTTCATGTGACGTCGCGGACGCACCTCTCACTGCGCTAGTAACCAAAGATGGCGGCCACGATGACGTCAATGCATTCTATTATCACGCGCACATTGCTTTGTTTATTGACGGTGGCTGTTTTTCACCGGTTTATCACTGTTATCGCTTAGTCGTTCGACATAAGATCGGCCCATCATGCTGTCACGTTTCTTGATTACACACCTTCCCGACGTGCTAGTACCTAAAGATGGCGGCCGCGACGACGTCTGTGCAAACTATCTATAGAAGCTGTACGTGTCAATGGCTGATTAGGGCAAAGGGCCCTGCAAACCAGGTTGACGGTTCCCCGTGTGCTTCGCAGAGTGCCAGACGCAGAGCCCCAGCCAAAACCCAGAGGGGCATCCTGTACTCCGCGAGGTTTGAAAGCTACGCTACGTTCTCAAAACGAAACTGAAAGCACGTAATGAAGACTCGTGAAAACTGCGTGGCCGTTGTCTTGAGGTCATGGTCGCTTCTTGAATTGTACGCTGCACAGCAGAGAACGAAATTTATAACTGTCTGTGGAAATTTTATTGTTTCTTTTCGCCACTTTTTCGGTGTTGAGAAAAAAAAAGAAGAATGCCCCCTCCCCCGCCCCCAATTTCTCAGTTGTTTTTTTTTTTCGCCACCGACATCTCTAGTCAAGGGTCACCTGATGAGCCCCACAAAATTCGTTCACCCCGCAACAGCACTGCAAGAAATGCAACACCGAGCACAAAAAAGACCTAAAAATAAATCATTCTGAAAAAATGCAAAGCGAACAAAGATACATCTATACAATCTTCGAGTGTTGACGGTGATGCTTTGACGTCAGACGGCCTGAGGGAGGAAAGCTTCAAGCACTCTTTCAGCCGGCGTTTTCTCAGGAGACAGCTGGGGCATTAACGCCTTTGCCTTGACGCTAATCAGAGAAATGTGATGCCGGACGCTGAAATTGCTGACTCATGGCGTTGATTCTTTCTTACGCCACGTAGGTGCTATAAGATCCATTAGCCCTGATGGGAATATCCCCTGCAGTCCTTAAAAGAGTGTCATAACATCGTCACTCTGTATATGCTGAACGATAATTTACAAGCATTCCCTTGAAACTGGTCTTCGAGCAGCGCGAATACGATGAGCGACGAAAGGAACAGCGACGTCAATACGCGCAACGGCGTCGTGCTCAGGTTCGGCAGGACCCAGTTCAAAGCTACGTCACGTTGGTCTATCGGATCAGGTGATACCACAGCTTCGCTGGCCAATCATCTTCCCGGCGTTCGTTTGGAGCTTTTTTCTTTTTTTTAGAACGTTGGAAGCGGCAGCATCATTAAACAGAGTCTGCCCGCGCTATCCGCTTTGTTTTGTTCCAGATAATTTACATTTCAACCGAAAGCCGAGGTTCCAGACGTTAACCGCAATAAGCCCGCGTTAGGGGTTACCTTAGAAAAGCGTTTTTGCGTGTTACATTCATTTGAATAGGCCACGCCGGAGTTGGGCCCGAGCTAAAGCTCCCAAAGCTTCCTCTTAAAAAGAGGTGGTTATCCATCCACCAAGTCGTTCTACATTTACTAAATTCTGCTTTCGGCTTGTGAATATTCGAAAATCTGACATGCTTTCCATCATAAAAGAGCACTGCAAGCACGTCGCTCACTTGTGCACGAGTTCGACATTATCGCGTGAACGTGCGGAGCAACAGCCGCAGTCGGTTCAAACTCTCCCGCAACGCCGACATGGCAGTCCCTCGATTTCTTCAGCTGTCAACCTGAAAAAAAAAATGAAGAAGAAAAAAAAGATGCCCGATGCTCATGCTGCTCCAGGTAAGTTTATCTGTGACAGCACGCGTAGTTAATTCGCGTGTTCGATCGATCGGATAAAAAAAAAATTATTTGTGTGTGTTTTGAAGTCCTTGCCGTGACGATTATCCTGACTTCTCATACGATGTGTGATTGATCCTAAGGTCGAAACCTATTCTGTGTTGATTTCGCACGAATCTGGACTACTGGCATATTAATTATGTTCAACGGCTGTATTCTTGGGGGGGGGGGGGGGGGGGCCTTTGCACGCTGGTAATCGGATCGAAGATCGCAACAGCATCGCAAGACACTGTGTGTCAGTTCCACGACCAACGATGTTTCTTTTGCTAGCGGAATTAACAGGACGTCAAAACAGTTCATAAAGCAGTCGATGTTGTTTTCATTTCCCCATTATAATCTGGAAAAAAAAATCCTTCTTTGCTAAGTTGAAACTAATTAAAAAATAAATTATGAGGCTTTTACGTGCCAAAACCAATTTCTGATTATGAGGAACGCCGTTGTGGAGGACTCCGGACATTTCGACCACGTGGGGTTCCTCAACGGGCACCTAAATCTAAGGATACGGGTGTTTTCGTCCCCATCGGAATGCGGCCGCCGTGGCCGGGAATCGATCCCGCGACCTCGCGCTAAGCAGCATAACCACTCATCAACCACGGCGGGTTAAGTTGAAAGTAAAGCGTAGCTCTCGACATGCAAAGAACGCGCTCCTGTCAGAGCTGTGCTACTCCTGATTTCGCAGTGGAATTGACGAGGTTATTGAGGTACGGTCGTAGGCGTCGTGTAAGGATAACCCACTGCTACAGTGGGTCTACCTTCGCTAGTTGCGTGGCTTCCGCGCGCTCAGAGCAATCCGTTCTGCGCGTTCATCCAGGCCCCGCACACTCTCAAGTTCAGCAAATGGCCACAGAGGGCGAAAAATCAATCGAGGCGGGTCTCAGCGTAAGCGCGCAAGTGGAGCTACTGTAATTTGGTCGAATACTTTAATTTGTTCTTTTTCTGCTAGGGGCGCTAAACATGCTGAATTTTTTACTTTACACAAACCATTGACATAAACAATCGAGGTGTCTAAGGATGGTTTGATTTTTTTTTATTTGATTGTTGAAGCTGCTTTTTAGTCATAGCGTCAAGGTTTTTGTACTTGATTAACCACCGACAGCCGACAGCCTATTGGTATCGATGTGTTTCCTGGCCGTTGGCGTTCGAATACTACGGCGTTAAAACATTTTCGAAAGCATGCTGGTTTCGTCTGCGAGTCATTACATAGACTTGCAGTAAAGAGGTCTACTCTTGGCAAAGAATAGTGCCTCATTTTGTTTAGGCATTGATTATCGTAATGAATGCGGCGGAGGTTGAGGGAGTACGCTTGAAGGTACGTTTTTATGCCGTTGATCTCCATAACTCCGTAAGTACGCAAACCGATGTCACAGAACACCCGATGCATCATCGTGTGTTCTCCGTCATCGCTTGTTTGCTGTACGCCTACTAATTCTTCATTTCTTCTTCAAGTGTTGTATCCTCCTTTTGTCCTTGTTCTCTTGTGCTTCACTTACAGTATGTCGTTCCGTCAGCTGTAATGCGCATTTGCAAAACCAATACATGTTTGATAAGACGCAGTGGTTATCATAATTTCACTACACATGTATTAAGCTGGCACATATGGTTCAGATACAGATACCTGTATGCGGATTTGCGCGACGTTGATGCGGAGGTTAGGATAATTATGACACCCGTAAGGAACAGGCAGCTGACGGCCGTAAGCTGTTGCGTTCTTTCCGCCAAACTACCCGGCCTGGTAGTGCTGTAAAGATGCTGTATAAAAGTGACACGCGGTGACAGGGAAATTATTATACTTAGCAGCCGACCGTACACTTTGTAGCTTAGGTCTTCTTTCTTGTGCGTTTGTGCTAGCTACCCTTATTAATGAGCCATTTCTTGACTATGTTCTTGACTATGTAACCGCGTTTGTGTGGATGCGTAGACGTGTGCTTTTTGTTGTACTTGTAAAATGCAAATAAAATATTTTCAGGCTTACTCAATCTTTGGTGTCGTGTGCGTTTATTCCAGTCGAGGTCATCGTGCCACCTGGAAACCGCATTCTGTCAGTAGCCCTACACGAAATGCAACAGCTGGAGCGCGGCGGCACAACTCGGGGTAACGGCGGCGTAATATACGACAAACCGCTCGGGATGCCCTTAAAAATCAGTTCAGAGTGTGCCTTAACTCGATATGACTCAGCGCTACATGTTTTCTGCTGCGCCTCGATCGTGCTCCCGCCAGTTTGGTTGCTGTGTGGCAAACGTAGCGCCTACATAAATATGTAGGCGCTACGTTTGCTACACAGCAACTAAACTGGCGGGAGCACGATCGAGGCGCAGCAGCCAGAAACCCAGTAAAGCCACAGAACACCTGGTAAAGCGGCCATACTGTGCAAAACCCCGTTTCCGATGGATGGATGGATGGATGTTATGAGCGTCCCCTTTGGAACGGGGCGGTGGCTTGCGCCACCAAGCTCTTACTACTATGCTGCCTAATATCCTACTTAGGTTCACCAATGTACAGCGCCACCTGTGGTCGCATACTTCAGTTCACGACGCCACCGCTACGCTTATTTCCGTAGCACTGTGGAAGGTACAGTTTCCCTTCTCTAAGTTTGTATAGGTGTTCTGTGGTTCATCTATTGAAGAGACCTAAAGCATCCACGCCATAGAGTTTCATATTAGTATACCTAGAGGCAAATCTGGCGCTGCGATCGTTCAACCATCAGGGGAATGATGGGAAGTACAGGCTTCGGATTGGCATTCTATTGACTAATTCTATAACCTGCAGTGGGACAGTGCAACGCAAAGCTCTCTGCCTTTGTTATGTTGCTCGGTGTGGCGATAGCGCGCTGGGCCAGCGACTGGGACGATGCTTGTGTCGCGGTGTGGCGTCGAAGCCGTGACGAGAAAGCCGCGGCATCGTAAACGTTGAAAGAACATGTTTTGAGCGTTTGGACCTTGGTTTGTTAAGTGTGTTAGGTTGGCACTGTAGCGTTACGTGCTTTATGAAACTTCAGAATAGGACAACTGAAGGCACTACTCATACAAGACATATACAGTTGTACTTCTAGTGGCTTGACAATCAAATTTTATTGAGTGCTTCATTATGTGCTCGTTTATGTGCTCATTGAAATGCGTGTTTTAGGACTTTGAGAACACCAACTTAGTTGTGGTAGGAAAGATAGCTGCTTCCTAGCTGTAGTCTAGTGTCGCACAATGGGTACCCGCAAAGCCACGCTGTAACGCTTCGGAAGCGGTACGCCAATATAAAATATGATGAAGCATACTCGTAGGAGGCCACTAGCATCCTAGCTAGCACTGCAGCAGATGTGCTTAAAAGTACTTGAAGACGTTCAGCAATCGTGACAGCCGATGCAACCTTTCGAAAGAGCGAGAGAGTTCGCAAGTGCCTGTCGTCTGCGAGAAAAGCCTCGCGTTTGCAGCGAGCAGGCGTCGTAGCAGACGACACTTTTTAGCATTCCGCTCAAGGGCGCAACGCTTTGTCACAATACAACATTTTTATTTCCATAAGTACTTGATGAGTATCTTTATATAAGTACATGCACGGTTGTTTTGCTCTTGCAAAAATGAATAAATAATTATTTTTTGGCATTAAATTGGGAACAGAATTGCACAAGTATGCATACCCTGATGTGTCCTGGTGACAAACCATAGTAAACCATGCTTCCATCTCAAAGTCATGCAAAGTTTATGTAGCGTGTTGTACATTATATAACATACTGCAGAAATAAAATTAGATTTTACGGGATAATATTTGAGTATAGCTTTGTTTACTGCGTCGCAAGCAAACGCCACTAGTCTAAAGACTGAAGTCAATCCGAAGCCTGTACTTCCCATCATTCCCATGTAGGGGTGCTATTGGGCGCTATTCTCAACACGCATGGCGGCTGCACGGCCGCCATTATCCGCCATGTTGACTCTCTGATTGGCTGTGGCGAGCTCACGTGCCTTGAAATTTGTGCCGGGAAACGGAAATCTTGCGAAATGTCATTTTGCGTTTTCATCAAGATGACGAAACGTGACGTGGAGCTGCAAATTTTATGGACTAATACATTTTTTGGTCCTTGGCAGATATATTGTGATGTTAGCGCTTCAAAAAGAATGTGAGCGGTAGCGTGCAGAAGCCAGTGCAATGCATCTGCAATTGCGCGAATATGTGCTGGCGATCCAAGATATGCGCCATGCCAGCTTGCTGATTGGCTGAAGGAATATCTCGTGAGGAGCGTCACAGGAAGGGCTGTTTCGTAAACGTCATTTTGACGATGCGTGACGTTGCGCTGGGCCGCCATTGCGGAGATTTTCCGCCATAATTTTTGCTGCGACGAGCCGCGCGAATTATGCTAATGAGCAGCCATATGCAATGACAGTCGAGAGGAATGCGTATCGCCACATTTTCCCCGCCGTTTGGCGCCACGAAAATATTTTGTTCATAACGCGTGCTCATAGTATTTGCATCGCTCTCGGGTAGTGTTGGCATTTGTGTTTGGGGCCATCATTTTTTAAAAGAACGAGTTTATACGAAATAAGATTGGTTGAACATAGCAAACTTTCGGAAATGTTGTCCACTTTTCACTGCTGCATTTGTATTGAAATCAAGATTAATGCCTTTTCGCACAATTAAAAGTTATGACAACGGCCTCTTTCTAATTTATAAAAAGAAATGTACGCAAGGCGGCGCCTTGAAGTTTCCTCCCGCACCAGCTAAATGAACAAGAGATGGCAGCGCCGGCGCTTGCGTCGCGCTAGTGGATATCTCTGGCGCGCGCAACGCTATCGGTGATATTCGGCCGTTTCTCAGCCAGCCGAGTCGGGCTGAGTCACTTGCGTTTCACGAAATAGCGATAACGTGGCCGAACGTGCGCGCATCACCACTGGTAGGTCGCGTATGTTGTCTCAAGCAAGAAAACAAGCGCGTTGGCGCCAACATGCGATGACTCATTCCATTTTCCGGGGACACGCATCCTAGCTATTGAAGCAGACGACGGCTTGTACGCAGCAGACGACGGAAGCGAGAAGCGTTTTCGACGGAATCATCATATGCTTTGAGATAGCTGCTTTATTTTTACTGCGGAGGAAAACTGTTTTGCTTTACTGATAACGCTACATTCAGTGCCTTCATTTCAGTTTCTTAGGCGAAACGTCAAGTTGGCGTCACGTTACGTAAGCAAAACTGGGCCACACGGAGGAAGGAAACTAAGGAGAGGCCCTTACGTCACTCTTTGTGAAGCAAAAGTGAAGCCGGAATTTGGCGTTGCTCATGGCGATGCTCCGCCTTTTGGGCCACCCTCCTCTCTTGTTTACATCTTCCGCGAAACCACGCCGCGCTGCGCGTGGTGTCGCGCGTTCGCGCAACATCTGGCAGAGCACGGAGCAGGTAACAAAGCGCAACAAGACACGGTGACTAAAGCAAACCCGCCCACTCAGCACCTTTGCCACGGCCCGAAACCTACCAGAGCAACACGTGTGAGCGCTCAAAACCATAACAACGCCGCCATTGTGACCCAAAAGGCGTGACCATACAACAAAAAAAAATAAAAAAGCAGCAAAAAAAATGAGAACCTACTACGTCATTTCCGCCACACTTTTCTCCTAGCGCGCGGAGGGGGTAGGGCCTCTCCTTAGTTTCCTTCCTCCGTGCTGGGCCACCAGCGCCATTTTGTTTGCGTCGCGCCTACGTCATGCATCGAAGAAAATGGCAGAATGTCCGGAATAGCGCCCTAGGTTGAGGCAACGCTCATGGGAACCCCCGTAGACACTAGCACCACATTTCCCTCTAGGTTATTTTTAGAAACTCTATGATCCACGCCTTCAAACGTCAGATCACGTGATTTCCGGTTATCTATTAGCGTTCTTGTTTCGTTTTTGTACCGTTTCTGCGGTCTCACGTGCGCGCCGAAAACCTTTCACGTACTGAAGTCTGAAGTGACGCCCATCTTGGAGGCCGGAGATGTCGCGTTGTAGTTTTGCGCACCGCCTCTCGATGACGCTACCAGTGCGTTTAACTTGGACGCGCGCGCTTTTTGCTGCTTAGGTTCGACTGGGTGGACGGAGGGGCTTAATTTTAGGACCGACCAGGGCGTATCAAGGCGTTGCCTAATAAACTAGCAGCTGAGGTAGAGTGTACTCGAACACTCTAGCTGAGGTTTTTCGTCTGCAAGAAGAGACTCGCAGCACTGGAAGTAGTCGCGCGCGACCTCGACTGTACGCAGAAGTGCGTTACGGCACCAATCTTGGAGGCCACCAATGTAGTTTTGCGCACAGCCTCCCGATGCCGCGACCATCGTGTAGGCTGACAAATCCTGCGCACGCGCGCAGTCCAGGACTCCAGGTGCAGCGCAAAGAGGTTGAATTAAGGTAGATTAAAACGGATTAAGGGTGGTACAAATTAGAACAAGGTGGATTAAGGGAGAGCTGCGAAGGCCACGTGACGATGTATATATGACGTCGGCTGTCATGGACGTAACCAATTAGAGTTAAGTGACTGTCTTTTTTTTTTTCTCCTCCTTGGTACAGCGTCAGGAAGTTGAGCTCTGTTCAAGGAGCTAGCAGGCTTTCATGAAATACACTAGCGATCGACAAGAGTTGACGCGACTGTGAACATTGCCACTCTTGGATCCATGTCTGACACCATGGGCCCTGCCACTGAGCTCTGTGTATACCGCCAAAGTGGCCTGAACTTGTAGATATAATCATTTATGCCATTGGGCAACATTCCGAAAATAAAATGCTGCCACTCGCAATATACACCGGCAATGGCTAACTGCGAATACACCGCCACGCTGAGTTGTCTTGTTCATAGTGGAAATTTCCGGCATCGGAGGAGTCATTAGAGCGATAGAAGAGCCCGCTGTCACCCCGACCGACTGTGCGACTATGTTTTATATATATATATATATATATATCATAAGAAGCCAACAAACAATGCGATATACCAAACATTAATTGCTTTCTTATGATATATATCCCATTCCCCCTGCGTATAGGGTAGGAAACCAAACGCGCTGTGACATTTGTATGGCCCTTCAGGATCGGCTCAGGTCGTAACGTTACAGGTTGTCACATTTCTGTGCGGGGATACAGTAAATCGCCCGTTAAGCGATCGCCTTCAGTCATCACCACACTGTCGCCGTGCCCCTTCGTTGCTGCCGTCACGGACACCCATTTGCTCGCCTTATACAAACGCGACGCTCCATCTGGTAACGCTTTGCACAATACCAAGCGATGCTCGATGGCCTGCAAATGCCTGCAAAATGCCTGCAAAATGTCTGCAAAATGACTCGCACACCATTGATTCCCATAGTGCCTGGGATAGTTGCGTATCCATCTTTATTTTTATTATTTTTTTTTATTTCTTCAACTTGCAGGAACGCCCCATGGCAGTGTCTCGATCTTAACGTTGCTCTGCGCAGATGAGCAGATGTAGTCCAGATGGAGGCTGTGGGAAAAGATCAGGAAGGAGAGGTGTGTTTAATCGGTCAAACAACTTCCACTTGAAATTTTGATAATCCCTACGAGACCAACGAGAAACAGCTTTAGATTAATCTGGAAGCACACTCAAATCATGTTACTCAATGAGTGCCCACAATTCTTTTTTTTTTTTCGAAAAATTCGATGAACAAAAAAGGTCACAGCTATTAGACTCCGTCATAAGGACCTACTTTTATAAGCGATATATCAAACATTGCTTTCGTCAGAATCGGTGATTTGCGCATATCACTTGTGGCGGAAAATCAATGTGAATAAAGTGTCTGACGTAAAGCGCATAACAATGTGCTCTATTTGTCCGCTGTAAACGGCGTTCCTGTAACAGATGCTGTCAACATAATTGCGATATCTGTTCTCGATGCGAAGTTGTGAAATTGCAAACTTGGTTCGCCAGTTCTCTCAGATTTAGAAATTTTAAAGGACACTTTCTTCACACATGTTGTGGGAGTGTCGGGTTACATCAGCTACAATGGCAGTAGCTCCGGGGGCTCTTGCGTCGAAGTGGGCCGCCGCTCTGCGCAGCTCCAACCTCAAGACACAAGAGTGGGCTGCCCAGCAAGCCCGAGAAGCGGCGACGAGGCAAGGCCTCGAAGTCCCCTCATGGGAGACCTGAGCCCGGGTCGTCAAATTTACCGGATTCAAAATAAAGTTGTTTCCATCCACCCATCAGGGATTCGGGGAGCTAAGTCAAACTTGTGCCATTGACAGTCGATAGACTTCGAATTCTTCATCGAAAATTATATGGCGAGGAACCACAGCGACCAGAAATAAATGAAACTGATAACCCTGAAAATAGATCAACCCTCACAAAAGCGATTGTCGAAATGCTTATTTATTTATTTTTATTTCATATACCTCACAGGCTCCAGAAGGGGTATTGCGTGAGGGGGGCGGTACAGGTAACAATTGTGGAGCAAAAACATGTTTTTTGTTACATAAATATGAACAAAAAGAAAATCAAATAATAAATACAGAACGCGAAATAAATAAAGATAAAAAGAAAGCACGGTAAACTAACAGTTGTTAGCTTTTCAGTATACAGTAAAGAAAACAACCTTAGAACAAATGCTTACATAAATACGCAACAATGAAGTTAAGAGCAACAAAACTAAAACATATACTTGTTTTTAGCTAAGTACTAGCCCAAATATTGCACTGATTTTTTTTTTTCTGAAGGTTAATGGGTCGTTTATGTCAGCGATGTTATCAGGAAGACCATTTCACAGCGCAATCGCACGTGGCAAAGCTGAGCAGTTTAATGCATTGGTGTGACGGAAGATGCGTTGGAAACTGAGATGATTATGCAGACGTCTAGATGCGCGGGAGGGACGAACGAGTGGCAAGGTAGATGGGCGTACATTATGCATGATTTTGTGCAGAAGACAAAGTAATGCTATAATACTGCGTGATTCCAAAGATGAAAGCGACAACGACAACTTAACGTTAGTTACGCTCGAAAATGGGCTATAATCTCTGGCAATGAAACGTGCAGCGCGGTTTTGGATCGACTTGAGAAGATGGGTTAGATATGCCTGATGAGGCGACCACATAGAAGCTGCGAATTCGAGCTGAGGTTGCTCTGATGTTTGGTAGGCTACCTTTCTGGTGAGGGAAGGAGCGTTGCGAAGGTTACGTTTTAGATATCCGAGAGTGCGCGATGCTTTAGCCGTTATTTTCTCAATGTGGGATGACCATGAAAGGCTAGGTGCTAGAATAATTCCAAGGTACTTGTATGAAGATGTGCGAGCGACGATAGTATTGCCAAGTGAGTAACTGAAAACAGAGTAGGATTGTTTGCGAGTAAATGTCATTAGATGGCATTTGTTAGTGTTCACGGTCATTTGCCAATCCAAACACCAGTTAGCGACACATTGAAGGTCATGTTGAAGAGCGATATCATCAACGGGGGAGCGGATTTGACGGTAGATAACGCAGTCATCTGCGAATAGTCCAAAACGGTCACGTGCGGTCACGTGTGGTTGTTGTCGGTCGCGGCTGGTTGTAAAGGGAGAGACTTCCGCACGTGACAACAACCGTACGTGACGTCACTCCACTAACATGCCGAGGATGACGAGGCCGCCTTTGACGAAGATAGGTCCTCCTATCGAAACGTTGGCCAGCCTTTCTGCGGCACTTTATCCTGTTTACAACATTTAAACCACATTTGAAAGGAAGCTATATCTGGTAGCGAACTGCGATTTCTATATTGAGATACACGTGAAACACGGAACAGCAATCAATACACAACCCTCAAACTTATTCAAACGAAAAAAAAAAAAATTATGGGGTACATTTTTACGTGCCAAAACCACTTTATGATTATGAGGCACGCCGTAGTGGAGGACTCCGGAAATTTCGACCACCTGGGGTTCTTCAATGTGCACCTAAGTACACGGGTGTTTTCGCCCACATCAAAATGCGGCCGCCGTGGCCGGGATTCGATCCCGCGACTTCGCGCTCAGCAGCGACTGAGCAACCGCGGCGGGCGTTATTCGAACGAGATTTGTCCCATTTGAGGGGGAAATTTGGATCCTGCCGGCTGGTGATCTATAACTTATATTTGTGGGGCCATAATTTTTACAAATTGTGGCGAAAATCGATAACGCTTCCCTGAATTTAACCACCCGGTTGGCAACTCCGTAAATCAGCACGAGGAACGGATATTGCAGTTTTATAAACCTTACCTGGAAAAGGAGTGTTGAAGAGGCATTTTCGCCTTAACGTCTTTTTTTTTTTTTTAATTTTGGTGTGAAGTCGGCGCGTGGGCCCGTTCACTTCAGTTCTTGGTCCCCGTCTCTCTAGCGCTCTTTTATCCGTCGTCATGCAACCTTCCCCCAACCCGCCCATCTTTCCGTCACGTGTCTGCCCTAAATTATTTATTACGACACTTTTATGACGTACCAGAGGCCTAATTCACAAAGCTTTTCGTTCGTAAGTGCTCTTTGCCATTGGTCGTCCGCCTCCGCTGACAACATGTGGAACGCCACGATTGGCTGAGATTTTCTCTTACGAAGAATTCTACAGCGTAAGATACTCTTGTGAATACGGCTCCAGTTCTGGGTCTCGTTTCCCAGCAATCGTACCTGTTATGACGCAGAAGGCAGTCACGTGGGAGCCGAACATCATGACGTACTTACACATCGCTCTGGCTCGAACGGTCCGCTGCTATGCCTTCTGCCTGCTCATTTCACGGCTCCACGTAACAGCGTAAGAAAACGAGGTTACGTGGTCTGTTGGTACGACAGAGGCTTCATTGTGAAAGGGTGACCAGGGCGGGATGTCTTATACGGGTGTCACATGGCCACTTCGATCGCGATCGAGCCCGGATCGAATTTTTCCTGTCACGATTGGCTTCTTTGTAAAATCTGCGGAAGGAAGTCAATCGCGCCTGATAATTCTGGTACAAATTGGGCTCGATCGCGATCGAAGATCGCCGTTTGCCACCGGTATTATGTGTCCCCTAAGCGCTTTAACTTTAATATGCGTAATATGTTTAACTGGACCAACCGTCGAGCAGTGGGAAGCCCAGCTGACAAGCCCGAGCCCTGAAGACCAGCATTGTCTGCTCAGCAAGGCCAAGATATTGGCTGAGGCTCCCGGCATCCTGGACAAGGGACGTCGCCCACCTCGGACGACTTCACCATCAGCTCATTTTTACATCATCATCATCATCCTGGTTACGCCCACTGCAGGGCAAAGGCCTCTCCCATACTTCTCCAACTACCCCAGCCATGTACTAATTGTGGTCATGTCGTCCCTGCAAATTTCTTAATCTCATCCGCCCACCTAACTTTCTGCCGCCCCCTGCTACGCTTCCCTTCCCTTGGAATCCAGTCCGTAACCCTTAATGACCATCGGTTATCTTCCCTCCTCATTACATGTCCTGCCCATGCCCATTTCTTTTTCGTGATTTCAACTAACATGCTATTAACTCGCGTTTGTTCCCTCACCCAATCTGCTCCTCTCTTATCCCTTAACGTTACACCCATTATTCTTCTTTCCATAGCTCGTTGCGTCGTCCTCAATTTAAGTAGAACCCTTTTCGTAAGCCTCCAGGTTTCTGCCCCGTACGTGAGTACTGGTAAGACACAGCTGTTATACACTTTTCTCTTGAAGGATAATGGCAACCTTCTGTTCATGATATGAGAATGCCTGCCAAACGCACACCAGCCCATTCTTATTCTTATGATTATCCGCGGTCACTACCTGCTCTAAGTAGATGTATTCCCTTACCACTTCCAGTGCCTCGCTACCTATCGTAAACTGCTGTTCTCTTCCGAGACTGTTAAACATTACTTTAGTTTTCTGCAGATTAATTTTTAGACACACCCTTCTGCTTTGCCTCTCCAGGTCAGTGAGCATGCATTGCAGTTGGTCCCCTGAGTTACTAAGCAAGGCAATATCATCAGCGAATCGCAAGTTACTAAGGTATTCTCCATTAACTCTTATCCCCAATTTTTCCCAATCCAGGTCTCTGAATACCTCCTATAAAAACGCTGTGAATAGTATTGGAGAGATCGTAGCTCCCTGTCTGACGCCGTTCTTTATTGGGATTTTGTTGCTTTCTTTATGGAGGACTACGGTGGCTCTGGAGCCGCTATAGATAAGTTTCAGTATGTTTACATACGGCTCATCTACTCCCTGATTCCGTAATGCTTCCATGACTGCTGAGGTTTCGACTGAATTAAAGGCTTTCTTGTAATCAATGAAAGCTATATATAAGGGTTGGTTGTATTCCGCACATTTCTCTATCACCTGATTGATAGTGTGAATATGGTCTATTGTTGAGTAGCCTTTACGGAATCCTGCCTGGTCCTTTAGTTGACAGAAGTCTAAGGTGTTCCTGATTCTATTTGCGATTACCTTAGTAAATACTTTGTAGGCAACTGACAGTAAGCTGATCGGTCTATAATTTTTCAAGTCTTTGGCGTCCCCTTTCTTATGGATTAGGATTATGTTAGCGTTCTTCCAAGATTGCGGTATGCTTGAGGTCATGAGGCATTGTGAATACAAATAAAGCTTATTCCTTCTCCTTCTCCTTAGATCCCCTTTAACAAATACTCGACAGAAGCTTTGCAGGACCATAACAGTAAGAGAAACGTTAATATAGGCGTGCGACAAGATCAAGGTGATGCGAGGAGCTCGATTTTTATGCGTTGCATATTGCAATCACTCAGTTCAGCCCTTGGGCGCGGCCGGGCAGCCACCATTGACCTTTAGAGCAACCACGTGACGTGACGTCACGACAGCCGGAGGAAAAGCTGGGCCCCAACTCGCGCGGTCGCGCGTGGCCGCAGCCACCACCTGACTCCCGCTCCTCCCGCTAGGGGCGCTGCGCCGGCGCGTGACGTCACGGAGGAAAAGCTGGGCCCCAACTGGCGCGGTCGCGCGCGGCCGCAGCCACCACCTGACTCCCGCTCCTCCCGCTAGGGGCGCGGACAAGACAAGAACAATGAAATGGACAAGAGAACATTGATCTGCACAGGAGATTTCAACAAAGACCCCAAAAGAGATGCAGCATTCATAGAAGCCCTTGATGCCAGGTATTCCCTCGACCTGTGTTCATTGCAACCAAACTCTACGACCCATTGGGGAAGCAGCTTGGACTTGATCCTGCATAGAAATGTGGCAAGAAAGTATGAAATCAGTGATGTACAAACGAAGAGCCACTACTTTACAGACCATCAAAGCGTATCTATAAGTTTGAAAATAAAGGATGAGACAAAGTGATACCTGTGTTGTCATTCTTTAGCTATGAAATACTGGTACAACTACGATTATCAACCAGTCTACTAAAACTAATGGCTCGTTTCGCTCTTAGACCGACATTTGCAGCACCGGTTAGAATACAACCTTACACATTCAGGTCTAAACCGAGTAGGCTTGAAACTGATGTTCAGCCACGACCTAGCGTAAGAGAGGCTGAAACTAGTGTACAACCACATCCTCACACATCGAAGGGGAACGTGGCTACAACCGCAGGACTACAGCCGCTTCTGCTGCTGGGGGTACGTCTATAGGGAGTGGGAGTATAGTGAACCAAGGGTGTTTACAATGTACTTTCCATGGGTGCCAAGAACGCCGTTGTAGCCGGTGCTGGAGCTGCGTTTGTACATTCTGCATTAGCTTCACCGGCAACCACGTATATAGCCGCTACAGCACTTCTCGCCTCACTACTGGTACTTGCACACAGAATGACCAAAAATTAAAATAGCTAAACCAAGTATTACCGAGTAAATCCAAGTATAACCAAGTATTGCCGAGAAAATCGAGTGCCGCCAAGCAATACCTCGCCCCCAAAAAAAAAGAGACCGCGCAATATGCAACGCATTCTTGGCTTAACCAAGCTAAGCCTGGCCATTTTTTGGTAGCTACAGACATATATCTAGAAATCAGACAATGAAGCCAGAGAAGGCATGAGGGAAATAACTGTTACGCCTACTGAAATGCAAAAATAACAAGGGAATAAAAGTAAAAGTGGACGAAAAGACAACTTGCCGGCGGTTGAGTCCGAACCCGCGACTGCTACAATCCTGCGACCGGCAACAAATAAGGCAAATCAGAGGCGCTACACGACGTCGCGCACTAGCGAAGGCAGTTGAAGTGAGGACGCAACTTTCCTTTCGTTTTCTTTTTTTTTCAGAGCAGAGTGCAGTGGGGAGCTTCCAGTGGCTTGCAGGCGAAGAACGACCTGAATTCCTCGGCAGATCCGTGGCCTTCTTGAATACAAGTAGGCGGTGGCTCTGCGCTTCACGTATTCGACAAAGTTTCTACAAAGCTCATAGAACCGGCCGTCGCTCAATGTTACAGACGGTGACAGTTGCAGATGCCGGTAGCAGACGTCGCTTCAAAACGAAGGCCTGCTGACGCCCTACGTCTGCACATTTAAGCTGTAGGTGTCACAGCTCCACGGCACCGCTTAGATTTTTATTTTGTGAGACTGAGACCATATGGCTGTGGTTAACAGTTAGGTCATTTGTTATGCTAACTGTTAGCCACATGACTGTTAAGTCATCGCGGTATCGGGGTGCGGGAGCACGTTTGATTTACAGTAAGAGGGACGAATGGCATCACGGCAAGTCGCTTCTCTCCAAGCGGGACATCTCTGCAGTCAGTTGTTCAGTCAGCCTCGGCCAGAATAGTTACATGCAGCACGGAAGGAAACTTGAGTGTTCACGCTCGCCATAGTCCTTGAGAGCTAATACTGAGCAGTGAGGTACTTGTAGTCACCATGCAAAAGTGTGAGATGCACGGTACGAAATGCCTGAAGCATATAGCTGCAACATTTCTTTCCGAATACACAACAGTCGAAAAGTTTATTAGCCAAAATAAGGCCGTCTGTGCAGCAAGAAACCACATGTCTGCGCACTTAACACTTTAGTGTAAACCAGGGTGCCAGTAGTTTCGTCGGGGTTTGCGGCAGCTGGGGTACGCTACCACAGCTGGGGTGTAGTCCGCAGTCAAGGCACTTCTGCGAAAGTAAGCGGACAAGCAGACGACACAAGGGCAAGGGCGGTGTCCTGCGTTCGCTAAAAGGCTGTCGTACAAAGTCTTACGAGTATTGTGATTAGAAGCAGCTTCGGTGGTCCATCTTGCTGCGAGTCGCTGCACACAACCCCGCTCGGACAAGCGATCGCCAATCGAAGGCACCCAGCGGGGAGGGAGGATACGCAGAAGTGAAATGACAAGCGTAGCCGCCAGGTCGAGACGAAGCAGACGATATAAAGGAAGCAACGCGCAGGGCCAAGTGTTAGGGTTAGCTGTGAGATCCCTGCGGTATATAGAATCGGGCTTGGGAGAACAGATGTGTATATATATGTATATGTATATAAATATACATAAGTGGACAGACACTCGATGGAGTGTGTGTCTGCGAGTGTATGGGGTCAAAGGAGGAGAAATCGCTCCGTGTTGCACATGGTGGACGCAAATCGTTGCGCGGCTGTAGCTCGTCGCCAGAGGGCGCAATCACTGGCGGCGGCGGCGCTGCTAAGTTCGATCCCAGCTCATACCTCTATAGGCACAGGTGCGTTTGTGTACTTGAATTCGTGCGAGCTGCCTCCGCCGGAATGCCGCTGCCGCAATCTGCAGCGCGCGTACACACATATTCGATGACAAGAGCCTCGGGAGGGGGGGGCACCAGCAGTGACTGGCCTACATCTTAATGCGTGACGGCCATTTCGGGAGGGGTGCTGGCGCTCGTGCAGTGCGGCAGTGTTGATGCTATCTGGTCTCCTTTCTTGCTTTTTGTTATCTATTCTTTTTTGGCGTTTATTGTTGGCCTCGTGCCTCAGATGGAGTGGGCAATTTTCGCCCGTTTTTTCTTTCTTTTATTGCTGGCCATTCCAGCAGTGTTTCTTCTTGTTTTTGTTTTGTTGTTTTCTTCCGTGTTCTTTTTGCCGCGGCGTGATGTCGAGCAAGGTAGTTGTAATAATTTGGCTTACAAAGCTGGGAGCGGCAACTGCTGCGGGGGAAAGGAGGTTGCTGTGATATGCTACTGCTGCACCCCTGCCTCCTCGTGTGTAGCCGCGGTTGGCAGTGAGAGTAGTGGTATGCGCATTCTGGAGCGACACATGTGTCTGGTTTAGGCATAGATCCGATGCTTTAAGCGAGGCTTCGGCCACCACGACCTCGTTCTATGAGGTTGCATTTGTGTATACGCTATGTGCACACTGGAATACGCCAGCATATATGGCTCTCACTATGCTGGCGGCTGACTGAAGCTATGTCAATGCACTGCACTGCAGATTCGCACCGATAGGCGGCACCGCCACCAACCAGAAGTCGTCTGCTGCCAACACTTGCCAGAGGGGGAAAATTCGGACGTGCTCCACTCTCACAAAGTTTCGTTTAATAGTGAGCAATACCGTGTACCTTACGTACACTGTGCGACGTCACAGCCTCGGTCGACAATTACGTTTTCTTTCTTTCTTTTTCTTCCTTGAGGTCCTCCTGCAACAATCGTGTTTGCCGGATGTCGTCTAATCCCGCCACATGCATCTCCGTTGATTGCCTCAAGGCGAGCATTCGTCATATTTCGTGCATCCCTGATCACTACCCGGCCCTCCTTGCCATCAAAAACAGTTCGAGCTACACTATCAGAAGTTATCGCCACCATAAGAGACTGTCTTCTATGAGGATGTGCACTTGCAGCGAGAGCTGAGTATTTCCAACGATCCAAGGTGCACCTTACTCTTCCGTGGATGACCAAGAATGCCGATCACCACAGAATGGTTCTAAAACAGGCAACGCTACTTGAAAAGTTGACAATCACTTTTGCGAAATGCGTCCTGCAAGAGCGATTTCGCGAATGAGTGACATTATGCGACTGTAAGGAAGCACCTCAGATTTTGAGGTATGCCATACAGCACCAGACTTACGAGCAATTATTGCAAGCGACAAGAAAAAACCAACATCAAGCTCTCGATAAAAAATACGACATATTTCAGTGGTTGCCAGTATATGCCAGTATTTCTGGAAATTACTTCGCCTATACCAGACTGCCCGGTCTGCCCATGAAAGAACCTGAACGTTTCCGATGCCCCCTGTTGAGAAGAAATACAACAAGGTGAGCGAGATATCAACATTTATTTCAGTTTGCGTTGGGCACACCTTCCTCGTATGGCGGCGCCCTTAGCCTATGGCCCGGGGAGCAAGTGCAGTGCGACGAGTGCCTGCGCTGGTGCTTCCTCGACGAGACTAAATTCCAGAATTTAGCAGACGCGGTGGGGTCTAGCTTCACGTGCAGGTCGTGCGAGGGCGTCAGGGAAGCCGTCCAAAAACTGGAAGGGAATTGGGCGGCTAAGTTTGAAGAGCTTAAGGCAAACCTGAGGGAGGAGCAGGAGAAGCGGGTAGCACTGGAGGCGAAGGTTGAAAATTTCGTCAAGGTAGAGGCGGCCCAGGCCGCGCAGTTGGTGAGGACTGTGGCCGAGCTTGGGGAGGCGAAAGAACGGAGCGCCGAACTGCAAAGGCGGCTCGACGCTCTTGAGACTCGGGCAGCGGACAATGTCGGGTCAGGACACCAAAGCGAGGGCAAAGTGGAAGGCAGGGAGCCAAAGCAAGCGGTCGCCAGCTCGCCGCCGGTGAATCGGCGTAGCTATAGCGAAGCAGCGCAACACGCCCCGAGTGAGGCGACGCTGCAGCCACAGGAAGCCGGTAAGCAGGGAGAGGTAGGAGAGAATGAAAGAGTGATTATCGCTGGCGACTCAAACATGGCTGGGTGCTCAAAAGCAATTGTGGAGAGGGTGAAAGGCGACAAAAGAGTGGCGGTAGGGACATTTCCAGGGCAGACACTGGGTTCTGTCATGGAGCGAGCAAAAGAAAAGCTCACGGAAAATGCCCACGTGCGCAACCTTGTCGTAGTAGCAGGTGGGCTAAATGACGTCCTGAACAGGAAAGGGCCAGGACTAGCCCAGCGCTTGGCGAAGGGGGTGGACGACTTGCGCGAGCTATCCACTCAGGTGCAGATCGTGGTGTGCACGGTGCCGGAGGTGCCTGTGCGTGACAGTCATGTACAAAGAGCCGTAATGGCTGCCAATGAGGCAATATGGAAAATGAGCCGAGAGAAAGGATTCGAAGTTGTCGAGGTAAACAGGGAAGTGAGAAGTTGTGGTGGTTTTAAACGAGATGGGATCCACTTCAATTACAGGCTAGCACGAGAAGTGGGCTGGCGACTTGGGGGTCGCGCTGTTGCTTTTTTAGGGGGCCCGCGGGCGCTCAGGAGGTCAGAGTAGGTAGTAATAAAGAAGGTCCCCTAGGGGAACATCAGAAGAGCATCGCCGTCGATAACAGGAAAAGGAGGAAAAAAAGAACAAGAGCTCGCCATGCAATAGGCTACATAAACATGCAGGGCGGCAGAAGAAAGGAAAAGTGGGCAGAGATTGAGGAGCAGTTACATAGAGAACAAATAGGGGTGTATGCGGTTACAGAAACGCACCTTAGAGACTCAGAAGAGCCGCCAGTTATTGGGAATTATGTATGGGAAGGGTGCAACAGAACTAAGTCGGAAAGAAAGGGAGGGGGAGTCGGAATGCTCATCCATCAGGGAGCCAAATGGAAAAGAGTAAATTCACAATGTCAAGAGCATCTTTGGTTATCAGGTACAATGAGTGGGAAAGAAACTTGGCTTGGAGTTACGTATTTGTGGACCGGAATAAATTGCACAGAGAAGAATAAAGAGTTAGTGGAATGCATAAGCGCTGATATCAGGGGTTTCGGGAATGGTGCTGAGATAGTCCTATTAGGTGACATGAATGCCCACATACAGGATTTAGACGGCTATACCGACAATAACGGGAAGTCAATGCTAGACCTTTGCGAGCAACATAATCTCGTGATCGTGAATACAGGGCCTAAGTGTGAAGGACAGATCACGTGGGAAGTGGGAAACCGGCAATCGACCATTGATTACTGTCTGATGACAGAAGGAATTCATGATAAGTTGAGAGAAATGGTCATCGATGAGGAAGGGTTTAGCAGCATAGGGAGTGACCATAAACGCATCATTTTGAAAATGGGATATGTAGTTGGGAAAGAGAGCAACGAAAGCAAAATGGCCAGTCCAAATTTGAACGCTGAACAAATAGCAAATATAGTCACTAGAGTGGAGGAAGAAATTGGCAAGTTGCCAAGTAAGGGGTGGGAATATGGTGAGCTTCTAAGTGTAGTAACGACAGAAATACGGAAAGAGAAACAACATGTTCATTGGAAAGGAAAAAAGAAACCGAAAAGCTGGTGGAACAAGGAGATACGAGAAGCCATCGCCGAACGACAGAAAGCATCTCGAGAGCACAGGCAGGCAAAGAAGGCGCAGTTGCCACAGGATGAAGTAACCAGTAAATGGGAAATATACCGGGAGAAAAAGTCCATGGTTCAAATACTGGTGCAAGCAAAATTAAAAGGTGAAAGTGAACGTTGGTTGTCAGAAATACGTGAGAAAAAGAAGGCTGCACCTAGAATATTTTGGAATCACATAAAATTATTAGGCAGGAAGGCAACAACAATACAACAACATATCCTAGACGAAGATGAAAACAGACTGGAAGGAGAAGCAGCAATAAATTACATCCAAAAAGTAACAGCCGAATCTTTCCAAGGCAAGGACAAGGTTGTATTTGAAGAAAAAAAGAGCATGAAAGAGACCCAAGGGGGAAAGGAGCTAGTGCTTACAAATTTAAACTGGAAGAAAGCGGAAGAGAAAATTCCTAAGCGCACAGCCACAGGGCTAGACGAGGTTCCCGTTAGGCTGATAAATGAACTGGGACCAAAAAGTAAGGAAGCTCTCGTGAAAGCAGTTGAAAAAACTTTAAAAGATAGACGAATACCTGACAGTTGGCGACAAAGTAGAATGAATTTAATTTATAAAGGTAAGGGGGAGAAAGACAGAATTCACTCGTATAGACCGTTGACCATTACATCGGTAATATACAGGCTAGCAATGCAGGCAGTGAAATTAAAGCTTCAAGCATGGGCAGAAAATAATGGCATTTTGGGAGAGCTTCAGAATGGCTTTAGAATAGGTAGGCGTTTGGATGATAACTTGTTTGTTCTTACTCAGTGTATTGAAATATCAAAAGCAGAAAGCAGACCGTTGTATGTAGCCTTTTTGGACATTACAGGAGCATACGACAACGTAGACCGCAGCATTTTGTGGGATATTCTGGAAGGGGAAGGCTTAGGTAACGATTGTATACAGCTCTTGAGAGAGATTTACCTAGAAAATACTGTTTGCGTTGAATGGGAAGGGATGAGGAGCGCGGAGAAAGTTCATATCAACAAGGGACTGAGGCAGGGATGCCCTTTATCCCCGCTGCTGTTTATGATGTACATGGTGAGGATGGAGAGGGCGCTAGAAGGAAGTAATATCGGGTTTAATCTCTCATACAAACAGGCAGGTACAGTAATAGAGCAGCAACTCCCAGGTTTATTTTATGCGGACGACATTGTGTTGCTCGCAAACAAGCAAAGTGATTTGCAACGTCTGGCTAATATCTGTGGACAGGAAGGCAACAAGTTAGGTTTGAAATTTAGTGTTAGAAAATCAGGTGTTATTGTATTCAATGAAAACAGTGAACAGACAGTGGAGATACAGGGCCAAGAAATACCTCGGGTAACAGAATATAAATACCTTGGTATATGGATAAACGAAGGCAACGGATATATGGAAACACAGGAAAAAACCATAACAGTCAAGGGGAAGAGAAATGCAGCCATAATGAAGCACAGAGCGCTATGGGGATACAATAGGTACGAGGTCCTCCGAGGTATGTGGAAAGGGGTAATGGTTCCAGGACTTACTTTTGGAAATGCGGTTGTTTGCTTTAAATCAGGGGTACAATCAGGACTCGACGGGAACCAAAGGTCAGTGGGTCGCCTCGCATTGGGCGCTCACGGGAAGACTACAAATGAAGCTGTGCAAGGGGATATGGGCTGGACTAGTTTTGAAGTGAGGGAAGCCCGCAGTAAAATTGAGTACGAAGAACGGCTGAGGAATATGGAGGAAAGTAAATGGGCTGGGAGAGTGTTCAGGTATCTGTACAGGCAAAACATTGATTCACAGTGGAGGAAAAGAACTAGGAAGCTTACCAGCAAGTATGCGGCCTGTGGGGTGGGCAACACAGCAACAAAGAAGGTCAAGCGGAAAGTCAGAGAGGCTGAATTAATCTCATGGGTGGCAGCAATGGAAAAGAAACCTGCCATGAGTAACTACTTAAGGGGAAAAAACGAAATTAGGAAAGAAACCATTTATGATAACTCAAAAGGAAGCTCATTACTTTTCGAAGCGAGATCGGGATGCCTTAGAACACGCACCTATAAAGCGAGATATAAGAATGAAGAAGAAACATGTGCTTGCTGCGGTAAAGCTAGGGAAACGACGGAACATATTTTATTAGAATGTGAGGACGTCTACCCAGCGGTCGATTTAGGCACCACTGGCCTCCTTGAAGCCCTTGGGTTCAGCGGGAGCAGTGGTAAAGCAAACAGGTCCGCAATAGACATCAGTAAGAGGCGATTGGAGGATTGGTGGAAGAAAAGTAGGGAAACGACAAAAGACGGAGACGTTCAAAAGCACAGTTCGCAATAGGGTATCAGAAAATTTGGACGTGGTAGTTCATAGTGGGTTTTTTTTTTTTTTTTTTTTTTTCATTGGTGAACATAGGTAGGATATTAGGCAGCATAGTAGTAAGAGCTTGGTGGCGCAAGCCACCGCCCCGTTCCAAAGGTGACGCTCATAACATCCATCCATCCATCCATCCCATTGGCTCGCGCCACTCCACCTGCCTGCTGTATAAGCCGTGTCGCTGCTCCTGCATGGTCGGAGCTGCGTGGAATAGGTTGCGCCTTCCGAGAACCCACTACCGCATAAGAACGCTTCTCCACGTTTATAACCTCTCGAAATGACCGAGTTTCCACGCTGAATTGCGACTTCGTGGCCGGATCGCCACTTTCACGTCATCTGCATATATACGGAGCTGGTCTGGCGCTGGCTTTGGCTTGTGACATTCTCCCAAGCTTATGTCCCTTCCGCGTTCGCGGCCACACGACACCCATGAACTCGCGTCTCGGAGCCGAAATTTGCACACAAACGCACGCACAAAGACCGACTGAATGAGCGCCGCCGCGAGCAGCAGGAGCGTCCTCGCGAACCACCGACCGTGACCGTGAGCAGAAGACAATTTCTTCACGACCGAGAGTGGGGGGCAGGCACGTGCCGTCGTCTGCTCAGTCGACAGTTCTTGCCGTCTGTCCTCTCTGTCTCTCTCTCGAAAGCTTTTGTCGAGCGCTTTGGTTGTTTACTTCTGCTACATTTTGTTATTGTTGTCGCCTGACGACTACCCTGAACAGGCAGTGGCGCGGATCTCCGATGTTTATGGCAATTGGGCTAATCCATTTCTGGAGCGTGATATGGAGAACTGTGAGACTCTGAGGCGGCAAAAAGCATACACTCCCCTGTCAGGCGCCGCGTCGAAAGCGAGCTCATGTAGCGTGTCTTTCTAGCCAGGTTCGCTTCGATGTCGCGGTCTTCGTACGTCGGCGAGCGGTTTCGGTTTTCGCGATTGTTCGCGCGCGTGGTAGGCGCGCGCGGTCTCATTAGGCTTATTTTTAGCCTCCTCGGGCTTCGGTCGTCGCGCCAGCGGCGAGAAGTGGATCTGCTGGCCGCCATTTTGTTTCTCTATTTTTTTCTTTTGTCGTTAATTCGTATACTGTCCGTTCGTGGCGTGCGTGGCATTGTGTCCCTTTACATTCTTTATGGGGCCTCGAGCTTGTCAAAGGAGAAAAGCCGCAATTTTGCAATTACACGTTGTCAAAAAGCCAGAGATGAGTAACTCGCCCTGACAGCGCATGGAAATGATAGAGGCGGGCGGTGTATGTTCGGTTGGTTTATTGTGGCCAACGGCACTAAAGGCCTATAGCTGTATAGTTTGTCCGGGATCCCCCCCCCCCCCACTTAATTGGAGGCAGTCTGTGGACAAGAGCAGATACAGCGCTAACGTCGGCCAACTCGGCGACGTTGGCGTATCGCTCTGATGGAGATGAATGACTATTCCAAGCCTGCGGATGGAACCGCGTGTTATAACTTAGCGGCTCTGTCGGCAACGTGCGCCGACATTTTTTTTTTTTTTGTCTCCCCCGCCTGGTTACTATTAAAAGCACCACTACGCTGCCGCCAGAGCAGTGCTGTAGCTCTAAGTTGATTGTCGAGAACTTGTCCTCCTTAAGACAACCAAAACTCCCCGCGCGGAGTCCATAATGTCCAACTCAGATGCTAGCCTGCCAGCTAGATCTTAGATTGAGTCGAAAAGTAAACGAATTTGTTGATTCTATGTTCCGGCGTCAAACACAACCTGTTGATCGACGCAGCGAATATACCTTCGAGAAACGGCAAACAATTGCTCATGCTACGCTTTTCCGCCTATTGGCAGACGACATGTCGACGCCTCCGCTGTCGTCTGCCGCGGCACTTTGCAGAAGAGACGGAAAAGAAACAAAGAAAGAGAAGGTAAAGAAATAGACCGTCTGCAGCATTCCAGAAAAGGCTGCGACAGAAACCTCCTGTCCTGCATGTAGCAGACGACGGCGTGCAGCTCGCATTCTCGGGTGCCTGGGTGGATTTTTTTCCACTTTGTTGATTCTTTACCACGTACGTGGCGCTTCCCCCCGTTCTCGGGAGCTAAGGGGCATCACAGCACGGCGTTTTAATCCCGGGGCCGCTGGTCAGCGAAATGACGGTTATCGACCGGCTTCCTTTCGCGAAGCGTAGCCGTTATTATCGGCTATCCGCTCGCGGACGAAGACAGCCGCCAGCGCGCGTCAAGTCAGCAGCTGGCCCGCTTCTCTCGACGCGTTCAGGTCTTCTTCGCGGCCCATCTGTAATGACGCTTCTTTCGTTGCACCTACCCCCGCAGCCACATACTTTTTTAAATTTATTATTATTATTTTTATTCATTCTCGGACACCATCGAAGCAGGCGGTCCCTACATACCTTTGCTGCTGTTGCAGCTGTTATATTACTGTTGTTTACCACGCCACGGGCGCAGTAACTCAATCGACTGCGGCGAAGTGATCACTGACGTCTCTTTTCGTCGTTCGAGGACGACGAGTTTATTTCGGCACGCCGATCGTCAGGGTTTGACTGCAGGCGGCCATGGAGGCTGAAGTGTGCGAGGAATCGACGCCGTTGCGAAGAA
Source organism: Dermacentor andersoni (assembly GCF_023375885.2). Lineage (NCBI taxonomy): Eukaryota > Metazoa > Arthropoda > Arachnida > Ixodida > Ixodidae > Dermacentor > Dermacentor andersoni. The sequence goes on along the minus strand of NC_092821.1, from coordinate 121,388,668 downwards.
TGAGAATTCAATCGAACGAGTTTGACGCAACACCCTTCGAGCATAGCCGGTGTGGTATAGAGATGAGGGAGGCGGGTGACGGGAAGGCCCTCCACTAGGCAAGATGTTGCATTTGGACGTTTGCCACCTCAATCAATCAATCAATCAATCAATCAATCAATCAATCAATCAATCAATCAATCAATCAATCAATCAATCAATCAATCAATCAATCAATCGGTCGGTCGGTCGGTCGGTCGGTCGGTCCCCAGAGGCACCCAGTTTTTCCCACTCGATCCATCTACGCAAATCACGTGGTAGAAGAAGCGCGCACAGCTCGTTCGACGTCCCACCGCTGGTACGTTCGCCAGTATCGTTTCGTCGACTGGGAGAAAGATCGCCCGTAGGCGTTCCGTCGCTGACAAGGACGCTCCAAATCCTTCACACGAACCCCTCGGACACAAGCTGAACCGTTCTATACGCAACGTCCTGTTGTGCCGAGCGAACAGAACTTATCGCTTCTCCCACACGAGATCGCCCTCGGGCCCAGCGCAGCAGACGACGAGGTGGCCGCGCGACTGAACACCCGTCCCTTTTCACGATACCCGCGCCGCAATACAACCGCGGTGGTCGTCGGCCTGGTCGCGGACGCGCACACCACCGTCCCCGCCCATCGCATCGCGTCGACGGGCGTCTTTCACGTCGTGTTGTGTGTATGCCTGGCCCGTATTACTATCATTACTACAATTATCGCATCGAGGAAGCCGCGCCCCACCCGACCACCCAGCGGTGGTCTCTCGAATCGCTCGCGCTCCCCGCCTGTAATCTCGCGATGGGTGCCGTCGATCTGCGCTGCGGCTCATCAAGTAATCTCGCGACATCGAAGACTGCGCTTCCTCGTGGCAGCGGGTTCCCACGACTAACGAGACGTTCTCCAGTCGACGCGGATCGTTAGAGCAGAGCGGAGAAATCGTTCTTCATTATACCCGCGCGTCCACGGCGAGCCCAGAAAATGTGATAGACCGAAGCAAGCCGACCAGCTGTCCGCATGCGGCCAAGGCGTACGTATCGTATGGATGCGCGTATATATCGGCTCCGCTCCATTAACTGTTTCCGTGAACGCGGTGCGACGAGCTTCGAATGATTGCAGACGGCGAATTTTTTTTTCGGGTAACGATTTCTTGCTCTCGGTTAATGCGCAGCATCTGTGGGAGACCGTGTAGTAACGATCGCCGCATGCAAGGTCGCGTCCTCGGCAGCCAAATATCGAGCATTTTCTGCCGCACACTTCGTTTTCTCGTTTCAATACATTTCCCGCCAGCACGGGGTTGAAGACCCTTCGAATGACGTAAATGTGGAGCAGCCGACGTTGCGGAGGTCACGTGAACCACCGAGGCGCTGACGACGGTAAGCACGCACGCGTCGTCTGCTCAATTTCACACGTGCGGGCGGCCATGTTCGTCGACGCCGGAGAAGACGCGCATTTGCGTCTCTCGGCCGTGTTTTCGGCAGAGGCACGTGCAGCCGTTCTGAAAATGCGTCGCCAGCAGCGTTTTCGATCTCACACCGTTTTGCTTCCAACCAAAGAGACTCCCAATGTAATGTAGTGAGAAACTCTATGGCTCCGAACATAGAGTTTCTCACTACAACACCTAGAGGGAAATCTGGCGCCACCGTCTATGGGAGTTTCCTAAGGGCCGATTTACGCTCGAGCCGCCCATCGCCGCAAGCCGCACCGCACGCTTGCGGTCGCGCGAAAAATTGCACGTGTCCGGCACTTGTGCACAAATTACCATTTACACTGTGTGCACAGTGTATACCTTAGACATTGTAAACCGAAATTTGTGCACAAGGGTTTGATACGTGCAATATTTCGCGCAACCGCACGCGTGCGGTGCGGCTTGCGGCGATGGGCGGCTCGAGCGTAAATCGACCCTAAGGGGCGCTGTGACGTCATGGGAATGAAGGTATATGTTTCTGCGAGGCTTGTGTTGGCTGGTGTTGTGAGAGGATTCGTCTAAGACGTGGATATGGTCACACAAATAATGCGTTCTTAAAGTAAAATCTTCATAAAATGTTTCCATTCACGCAAATTGCATCTTTACCCACTTACAATGGATGACGAAGGGAAGAAAAGCAAGAACAGAGGACAAACTGTTTCAAAGCTAGGGCGAATCTTCTCGTCTGTCCTCCAACTTTAGCGGCCCGCTGATACTTTTTACGTATCATGTAATTGCACATGGAATAACAAGTTCTCGTAGTTGAACAAAACATGTTTTTGCGCAATAATAAAGCTAAAACAGCTTTTTACGTGCTGTTTTAGTAGAAAACGAATCATTGTGACCGACGGAACGGCGTGTTTGCCTGGCTCTCCGAGAACGATGCCGATCCGAAGTCACAACATACCGGCATTACCATGCATATCACAGCGCAGCAGCGTCAGATTTCCCTCTAGGTAATACAGTGAGAAACTATGTGGCTCGCAATAGTGACGCTTTCGTGATGGCTACCACGATGAGTCCGGAGAGCAGAGCCACGTATCACTTCTAATCGTCTGCATCCCGAAAGCCTTCCTCGTAAGCATGCAAAGCTTTAGCTACATTCAGTTAAGCCTCTACGTTTGGTTTCGACACTCCTTTAACAAAAAAATTATGGGGTTTTCCGTGCCAAAACCACGAATGAGGCCCGACGTAACGGGGGGACTGCGGAAATTCGGACCATCTGGGGTTCTTTAACGTTCAGCTAAATCTAAGTACACGTGTGTTTTCGCATTTCGGCCCCATCGAAATGCGGCCACCGGGGCAGTGATTCGATCCCGCGACCTCGTGCTTAGCAGCCCTATAGCACCACAGCCACTAAGCCACCACGGCGAGTTCCACACTCCTTTGAAGGCCAGGAATGAAATTCTCGATAGCGCAAAGAGCCCAGTTTTATATAGTGCAATACACATATTCGAATGTCTTTTCCTTTTTTTTCGACTGAACAATATCATTACAAATTGGCTGTGGCAAACAGCCCGATTACAAACCTTGAGCAGCATTGCTCGAACATGTGGAGGAAAGACGGCATAAGAGGGGCACCGGTTATCCCCGGCTGGGACGTTGAAAAGAGCTTGACGAAAGCGAAGTGCTGTTTTTTTTTTTTTTTCCAGAGGAACACTGGGACTGGTGCGCGAGGCATCAACGTTGTCATGACAACCGCGCTCCTGAATATCTCGCTGCTGCTCGCGCGGACTCTGAAAATTGAGATCAGGTTTTTCGGCCAGCGCTTTTTCTTGAAGCACATTTCGTTCGCGAGACAAGCTGACTTTGGAGCGTGGCGTCGGTGAGCTTGAAAGCTGCGTTTTGGGTCTCTGACTGTCAGCCAGGAACAGAGACACTCACGTAATCACGCCACGGGTCTTCGTCGTCATCTTCAGCGGGTCCCGGAAAAACACGAGAGCGCAGAGAGAGAGAGAGAGAGAGAGAGAGAGAGAGAAAGAGTATATGCATGCTAGGGTACCGTAGAATTTTCGGGTCCACGCTCAAAACCTATCGTCATCAATGACTCATACCCCCGTAAGCAAGAAAAAAAAATGCTATGGCTCATGGCCCCGTAAGGTTCATGGCTACTCGCTTTGCCTGAATTAGCTGCGATGGCACTACCCATAGAGTTTCTCACTATAACACCTAGAGGGTAATCTGGCGCCACCGTCTATGGGAGTTTCTTAAGGGGGCACCGTGCCGTCATGGGAATGACGGTATATGTGTCTGCGAGGCTCATGTTGGCTGGTGTTGTAAGAGGCTTCGTCTAAAACGTGGATATGGCTACGCAAATAGCGCGTTCTCAAAGTAAAATCTTCAGAAAATGTTTCCATTCACGCATATTACATCTTTAGTCACCCACGATGCATGACCAAGCGAAGGAAAGCAAGAACAGACGACCAACTGTTTCAAAGCGAGCGCGAACCTTGTCGTCTGTCCTCCAACTTTAGCGGCCCGCTGATATTTTTTACGTAACATGTAGTCGTACACACAATAACAAGTTCTCATAGTTAAACAAAACATGTTTTCGCGTAATAATAAAGCTAAAACAGCTTTTCACGTGCTGTTCTAGTAGAACATGAATCATTGTGACAGACGGAACGGTACTTGCCAAGCGCGTCTTCAAGGTGTCCTGTCTCTACGAGAACGATGCCAATGCGAAGTCACAATATACCGGCATTCCCATGCATACCACAGCGCAGCAGCGCCAGATTTCCCTCTAGGTAATGTAGTGAGAAACTCTATGGCACTACCCATGCGGTCGTTCTCGGTGACATCATCGCGCATGCGCGTCGGGAGCGAAAAAAACAGGGAGCTCTTTACGCGTTCCGTCTTGCAGACGTATCCCTTGCGATGCCACAGCGATCCGGCCCAACCGACCACCCAGCGGCATACGTGCATGGATGTGACGTCATCAAAAAGTGTGCTTGCGCTTGCGAGTGTGCCGATCAGCGTACGTCATAGCGACCACAAAGACATTGTGTCCGTCCTTACTAAGTGACAATGAGTGGCGCCAACAAAGTCTTTACGACAAGTTTTGTTACTACGATGTTAACGGCTCCGATGGTCATACACCTTCGCAGAGCGGAACAGCGACCTTTTTTTTATACGAAACGCTATTTCGTGAATTGAAGCACTAAGGCAACTGGAACAGCCCATGTATTTCGTCCCTCATTTTGGGAAATACCGCCTCGTAACTGATGTCATCCTGGAGGTTCATTTCAAGAGCACACATCTCGCATACCCGCCGGCTGCAATTCGCGCATCGCGATATTTGCCGTACAAATAATTATTTAGCATTTAATTAGTGATGTTGTTAATTATTTGAAAATATGTCTCCATTTCTCATGCCAGTGAGACTAACTGCCTCTTCGAATGATCCACTTCAAGGACCGAAATTATCCTATCGAAAAATTCTGCTTGCAAAATATCCACGCGCTTTTGGAAGTGTAACTGCTGGTGATCTGTGCGTTGCGCCACAAAAAGAAAGAAACTAGGTCCTTCAAAATCGGTGGCCAGTCGTTTTAAGAACACGCGTTGATTGTAGGATTCATCCATTTATTTTTTTACTTTCGAGTCTCCTGCGCATTTGTGAGAACACACACACACACACAACTATATACATATATATATATATAAAGAAATAGATCTTCTTAAAGCTAAAGTTGTAGGAAGTAGAGCACTACGGTGTGCAGCCCCATCTTTCCGTCTGTTTCTTCGCCCCTTCAGTTTCAGTAAACGCGAGCAAGGTCGTTAGCAGGCATCCATATACGACAGCCCGAACAAATTGGCCTGTTGGGGGGTCCCCACGCCTTATCAGTATAGCACGTGCCGTATACGTAAGGTTTACGACGCATTATCCAAAAATATATATATGTACATATAACGAAAAAGAAAAAAAAAAAGAAACGTTTCTGACGCGCTGCAGCACGACAGCGCCAGAGAATCTGCCTCACTCACCTGCCTTAATTCGCAGGGCCACGACGAGAGCCTACACCCCCCCCCCCCCCCCCCAGGTGGACGGGTGACGAGCATACCCTCTCCCCCGCACGCCTACACCCTCTCCCCCGCACCCCTGGACGACGAGTCACGGTAATCATCTTAACAAGCCCGGGTGCGCGCTCCCAAGTGAGGCGATTACCGTTTTCGCAGACGCATAAGCGACGGTGATGGTCGGGCAATTGGGTCACGCTGTAGTGTTTTCGGGTTTGGGAAACGAGCGGAGAGGAGGAAGCACCGCGGAGGAAGGTTTATTTATTTGTATGTATATATAGTTTTTTTTTTCTTTTTCGTGGGTTACCGTTGGGACGGGTGCCACGTGCGCGTGTTGATCGCAAGGGCACGCTGTGAACGACCTGAACCGAGACGCCCTTTCTTAAAATCAATTTATTCATTAGTGTACTATACATTCGCTTGAGCATCGCTGCGTGCATGCGAATAACTTTAAGGGACACCGAAATGCGACGTTCGATCAATTTTAGACGGGTAAATTGTTCGTTTAGAAAGCTGTACTTCCTTATACGACGGAAGAATGATCGATTACTGGCTGAGCGAAAAAAAAAAAAAATGACCGCCAGACTTCTTTTCCTTCGTGCCCTAACAGCAGGGCCTGTAGCCACCGTGGCGACATATCTGTTTTTCTTTTCTTTTTTTGCCTGTTGTCGCACGTTTCAGCCATTTTTCGAGCGCTGAAAACTAGCCGCGCAGATCGGTTCGCCTCTGTGAAACGCGGGTGTAATCAGTCTTGATTGATCGGCGTTTTTAACTAGCCCCGAGACAAGGCGGGCAAAAGCTGTGACGTCAAGGAGAGTTTACGCGCGGGAGAGCTTCAGTGCGGCGTCGGCGTCCATATTTTGTTTTTGCGTCTTGTTTTATTTTAATTCTTTTTTTCTGATCTCCACTTCTCGTAGGACTGCTCGATGCTCCTTTCACTGCGGTAGCGATTAGAAGCTCGAAACTGGATTTCGTGCGTTTCGGCCGTCATTCCCGTTTCGCTGACGACATCGTCACAATCGTCGAGTCATCGTCGACATCGTACCGCATCGATGTCGTGAGGCCGTCTCGCCATCCTCAGCTGTGTAACCTTGTCACGTGACGAAGAAGAGAGAGAGAGAGAGAACTTTACACACAACCACCGCCATTTATGGGCACCTTGCGTTGAAGCTTTCCACGGTGACACTGGCGCCAGGTTAGCACGGACTTATAAACCACCGCGGTTGCTTAGTGGCTTTCGCGTTGTGCTGCCAAGCGCGAGGTCGTGGGGTCGAATCCCAGCCGCGGCGACCGCAGTTAGATGGGGCCGAAACGTACAGACGCCCGTGTACCGAGCAGCCGGGTGCGCGTCAAAGAACCCCACGCGATCGAAATCAATCCGCAGTCCCCCACTATACGGCGTGCCTCATAATCAAACTGTGGTGTCGGTACGTCAAACCCAGAAATTCAATTAATTCCTTAACACAGAGCCCATAGCGAGCGGTGAAGAAGCAGACTGTCACCGACCGGGACGTGATTTCGCACTTTCTTTGACGAGCCGCGGGCATGCAGACGTGCGTGGTGAAAAGATGCGGTCACCTGCCCTGGTTGCTCAGTGTACCTATGGCGTTGGGCTGCTGAGCACGAGGTCGCGGGATCGAATCCCGGCCACGGCGACCGCCTTTCTTTGGGGGCGAAATGTGACAAACACCTGCGTACGTACATTTAGCTGTACGTTAAAGAACCCCTGGTGGGCCACATTATTCCGCAGTCCCCCACTACGGCGTGCCTCATAATCAAATCGTAGTTTTGGCACGCGAAACCTTATAATTTATTCTATTTTAATAATGCGGACCAAGCAATGACATCTCTCAGCAATATTTCACTATAGATATTATGCAGACGTTGGCATTGGAATGTAAAACGAAACTTTAGAAATACGATTAATAAAATGCTGCGCAACAATAGTTCTTGTGTACAATTATGGTTACTTTCATCGCGTGCAACGTTTAACCTCGTGCAATGTTTATGTCTATGCACTGCAAGCGTCACGACTTTAATATCGTGCAAATGTTCGCTTAATATTTATGAACTACACCGTTTCACAAGCTGCCGAGATGCAAACACCAATTCATGCGTTCGCACAGTACGATAATGACTCGCAGTGACGTCACAATGACGTAGACTGTGCACGGTGGCTGCCGACGGAAGAATGGCGATGGCAAGTACGCGCACAGAGAAGTATCGGGGCTGAGAAGCGCTGAAATATTTATATGCTTCCGAGGCCTCGCGTCGCATCAACTTTCGACGCCGACTATACGTGCAGTCCACGACAAAAGTTCACGGACCGTGGAACCAGGGCAAACGAATGCCCGCGCATTTTGCGGCCGTACAGCTAGTAAAACGGCACAAGCCAATGTTGTTCGTTGTTCGCATATGCTACAGTACAAGCAGGATACTTGAATACCAGGTTGCTTTCCCGGGCTACGCAAACGTACAGCTTTTCAACGATTCCTCCGTATGGAAACTTTTGGCACGCACTGTGTATACGCACATTGGTGTATCTACATATGTGGCTACAACGTGCAGTGAATCTGCAAGCCGCCACTTCAGGTCTATTCGATTCAGCCAAGTTGCGCTCTGCACCTTCTGCACCTAGTAACGGTGGGCCTTCGGCCTTCGGTGGGCCTGTAGGCCTTCGGTAGGCCTGTAGGCCTTCGGTAGGCCTGTAGGCCTTCGATTGAACGGGGCGCAAGGCAAGGTACAGTGCACCCTTGAACCTTGCAGTGAGTGGGTGCAACCCGGCCCACCACAACTGGCACCACGTGCATCTTTTCGTTGTTGCTTCGGTGCACCTTTTTCTGACTCGAACAAACCTTTCGTCTGTTCCTGCAAGGTTATCCTTTTTTTTTTTTTTGCTTTCGAATTAGCGACCGTGAAGAAGTGAAATGCCGTGGTGGTCTCTGAGGCTTGAAAACCAGGAATTTAGTCTCCGCCGTTCGCGCGAGGCCGATTAAGCTTTTTTTTTTGTTCGCTTTCCTTAAGTCGAGAAAAGGAAGAGGGAAGAGGGGGGGGAGGGGGCGAGGTAGGCTTCGGTAACGGTCAGCTGTGCCCACTTTGGTCAACGACTGGACCCCACTGCACACGAGGGTCGCTTCTTCTCTCATGGCTTAACATCCAGTTCACTTCGAGACATAGAACCGGGATATCTGCCAGCGGTCTGATCAAAATGAATGGCTCCCTCAGCGGCGCTCATCCAACCGAGCTAACACACGCACGTCGTCGCCGCTTCTCTCAAGGTTCGAGGGAGAACAAAAAAAACAAATGTAATGAAGACGACTTCCCGCTTCCTGAAGTCGCGAAGAAGCTCCGCTAGCGAGACCGAGAAAGCATAAAAGAAACACACAAGCCAGACCGAGGAAGTATAAAGTAAAAGTACGAGAACCGGCGCAGGCGACCCGCTGCTTGGCGCTTTCACCGCATTTCGCACGAAAAGTTTGACGGTCGGAGGCATTGGTGCGTGTTCTGCGCACACGCTCCTGTCTCAGCCCCCCCCCCCCCCCCCCATTCCCCCTGCTCCCCAAAAGCATCATCCCACCTCTTTAAAACGGCCGCTCTAAACCTACTTGAGCACACGCCCGAGGATGCGCGCAACTGCGCGTCCAAATAACTTCATTATGGGCACAGCGGCTTATAAAAAAATAATGCGTGGAGACAGCGGGCCTGATTATTCGTGCGCACGAAAGCCAAAAGTGAAAACGGCATCCGCGGATCGTCTCCAAAACCTGGAAGCGAAAACATAGAGCTAAGCCTAACAAAGAGAGAGAGAGAGAGAGTGAGAGAGCTAGGAGAAAGAGAAATGAAAGGTCGCCTGCAAGCGCTTCGCGAGCCGACGCGCAGGCGTCGCCGTCGTCTGCTGCTGTGTTGCAGAAGGCGCGAGCTCGAAATCAGTCGTCTGCGACCGAGGAGGTGTTTCCCGGGTAATTGCGTTTGAAAAATGGACTTCTAGAACGGAGACGACGGCCGTTCCATTGTTGGCGAAGCGTTATCGCGACGCGAGGTAGAGCTTGACATGCTCGGACAAGCGGACTAATTGAGATCTCCGATAGAGATAAGAAGGGTCGCTCGAAACTCGGGAGAGTGCGGGCGCTCGGCTCGCGAATGCCATGTCGGCGTCGCCCGCTCGCTTTCCTTTCCATCTGGTAACGGTGTCTCGCGTTTCTCCTGGTTCTTATCGTGCACCCACACCGGCTCCCGCCGTCGCATGACTGAACCGTATAGGTGCGTTCGCTAGCGGCACCTAGCGATGTTGGTAACTAGGTTGCGGGGTGTCCAATTTTACTCCTTCGGCGCAGCCGAATCATAACGCATATCGTACCCGCCACGCTCGAAAGAAACGTGGAGCAACAGACGAACGACCCCGACGGTGCCGCGGTCTGTGGGCCAACGGCCTCTGTTGAGACATTAGGCGCCCAAGAATGAAAGGAACCTCCTCGTGCACTACCGCAAATGTTCGTCGTTAAGAGCACCCACCCACCCCCTCCCTCTCAGTCAAATTATACATTGCAATTGGCCCTACTCCGTCATGAACTTACGCGCTCGCTATGACAGATTAGAGCGAGCAGCAGCATACACCGCCGCGGGGGGTTCCCTTGTGTCTCACAAACGCAACAGCCCGGGACAAACCGGGCGAGAAGGTAAGAGGAGGGAGGGAAAGGGGAGGTCTCATGTGTCTCAAACGGCCAAGTCCCTTTCCACGAGATATGACCATAAGCAGAAAGCGTCTCCGTACACGCGCCATTTCCTTGAGAACGGTACCGCTCGTCTCAACAACTTTCTTGACGCCTTGCGTTGTTTTCTTTGTTTATTTGTTTTCGGCTGCCTCAAGCAGAGTATCCCACACTTGCAATCAGCGCCAGCAGGCAAGCCGGGCACTGTCTAGAGAAGTTTTGTACGCGGGTAGGTTACACTCTCTTAAAAGCGTTTGCTGGCTTTCTGCAGTGCTTTATTTCTTGCCTTAGCTGTTGTTATCGCGAACCCACGGAAAAGGAATTCTTTGAGAATAGCACCCCGTCACAGAAACAACACTCCTATCAATGTATCTTTCTTATTTTCGTTCTCATACTCTCAGCGAAACTTCTCCATCTCTCTTTGGTCTTTTCTGTGGCAGTTAACGTCCTTAAACAACAAGCCGGCTTTGCTGCGAATCTTTTGTAGACGCGTAGCTTACATTCCTTGAAAAAACATTCTGCTCTCAAGACACTGGCCAATATAGCGATTCGCGTTAGAGCTTATCGTTCTTTAATCGCGGTGCTTACAAACTTTCAAAAGCGCCCGCCTTTTAAGAGCACTGCCATGACGCTGCGCTGTGTATGAAATTTTGTCTTTAAACGCGGGGCTTCTCGGAGCAACGGACCGTACCTTTCAACGGCTGCTATAACATGACGAATGGAGGCCACTACCTTATAATTACAGCATTCTTCAAGTCAACAACCAGCGCATCGAAACAGGGGGCATGTGGTAGTCCAAAGTACGTGTTTGTTGCGAAAGAAATACGAAAAGGACGTTTGAAGGTCACAGTTGACTCGGTAATACGTGGCGGTCCCCGACGTACGTGCAGCGCAGGCCGCTAACTATCGAACTCGAGGTCTTCGTCTGCTCTTCGTCTGCACGCCGTCTGCATGCTCGCCGTCTGCTAGTCTGCTGGGGGTAGAATCTCGTCCGTCGAAAGCAAAACCGAGAGGTGCAAAGCGTCGGTGCTGAGTTTCAGTCAGCAGTTCAGGAGCTACGAAGTAAAAAAAACAACTAAAAACGCAGAAATGAAAAGAAGGTTATATACTCCGCCAAGAAGATAATTATCTCAATAGGTAAAAATAAAATAATGGTAAGGGACACGGAAATCTGGAAGCAGCAGTAATGAGGGTACCATGTCAAAATGTGGCAACCGTTTCTTTACTTCTTAACCTTCAATTCACCATCCACTAGGTGAACGCCTATGAATAACTCCTTTATTTATATATATATTTGCCTTTTCTTCTTCTTTTCTCGGAGGGGGAAATAGGGAGGGGTCTTCATTAGACAGTCAGCAACCAACTTTTTGGTTTCATAAAAGCGTGTTCCCCCCTCCCCGTTCCTCTATACATTCCTGCGGTATCTCATGGTGGAGCTGGGACCCCGATATTATTATTTCTTGCTTTTTGTTCCGCACTGCCATGCCACCAAGCGAGCTCTCCGGTTCGGCAAATCGGTATTCCATTCGCCTTGTACCGTGTAAGCACCGCGCTCGCTTTTTTTCTTTTTTCTTTCTTTCTTGGTTGTCCAGCAGACGGAAGCTCTCGAGGGCTGTTATTTACCGACGAAGCACGATTCCCAGGCAGCGTTCGGAAGCGGCCCGCCTGCACCGATGTCCCGGGCAATTTCGAAGCGCGGTCTAAGGGCCGATTTACGCTCGAGCCGCCCATCGCCGCAAGCCGCACCGCATGCTTGCGGTCGCGCGAAAAATTGCACGTATCCAGCACTTGTGCACAAATTACCATTTACACTGTGTGCACAGTGTATACCTTACACATTGTAAACCGAAATTTGTGCACAAGTGTTTGATACGTGCAATCTTTTGCGCGACCGCACGCGTGCGGTGCGGCTTGCGGCGATGGGCGGCTCGAGCGTAAGGGCCGATTTACGCTCGAGCCGCCCATCGCCGCAAGCCGCACCGCACGCTTGCGGTCGCACGAAAAATTGCACGTATCCAGCACTTGTGCACAAATTACCATTTACACTGTGTGCACAGTGTATACCTTACACATTGTAAACCGAAATTTGTCCACAAGTGTTTTATACGTGCAATCTTTCGCGCGACCGCACGCGTGCGGTGCAGCTTGCGGCGATGGGCGGCTCGAGCGTAAATCGTCCCTTAATCGGCCCTAAGGGCCGATTTACGCTCAAACCGCCCATCGCCGCACGCCGCACCGCAAGCCAGCGGTCCGCCAGTAATGGCCGACGTGACGTCACGAGGGGCGGTCGTGAACTTTCGCCTCCGTGCGGCGACCGCTTAAACATGGCGCTGGTTCGAAGCGAAGCGGAGCGCGAGGCCTAGGCCCCTAGGCTGCAGCGGCAGTTTGTTTTTTGTGTGGTTTATTGTGATCATTGCAAGAGCTATTCAGCACCTGCAAAGCTATTTGTCTAATGCAACAAGCAGCTGTACTCTTCCTGACCTCTTCAGTACGTGCGATCGCCAAAGGAAACAGACGGATGTGTGTTGTGCTTACGCGAGGGTCGGAAGTTATGGAGCCGCCGATTTCGTGTGTTTTGCCGTTTTTTGCATGTGCATTACAAACGCGAAAGCCATCGTATACACCTGCATTCTGAGCTTGACACTAGTTTGGTACGCGGCAAAATGAAAAGATTGCGATCGCCCTCCTCAGCATATGGTGTTCGTAGGTGTTGTGTGTGCGCGCTTCATCGATACGAAGATTGCAAGTTTGTGCAGTACTGGTTTGTGTTTCAGAAGTGATGGCACGATGTGTAGCGATGAGCTTCATTATCGCCTCACCGCAGTCATTCGTAATGTGCTGTTTGTGTCTACCTTCGTGTGAGCTGTTTTGCGGGCTGCGATGCGCATTGGTGACCGCGAACACGTACAGAACGTTCGAATGCTAGGGTTCTTACTTTTACGAAGCGTAAGTGTACTGTGATGTGTACGTGCAATGTGTCGCAGTGGTGCTACGCGTATAAGTGTTCGTTTCATGCAATATGCATATGTTCTGAAGTGAACCGTGCATAAGCGTTGCGGGTGAGTTTTGGTTCCGGCCCTTTCTGCCTCGTTCACGTATCTTGTGTGCTTTTTCAGAAGTTACTTCCGTGCTATGAAGGTGTTTGTAATCAATGAGGGCAATATAAGGAACAGCTTAAAAGTTACATAAGTACATGCGCGCTGTCGTGAAATGTGGGCGCGCTTATGCACTGTTCTCATGAACGCAAATTTCGGGCACCCTTCATTTTTGTCATGTGGACACTGGTGTGAACAGCAAAATTCCTGAGGTATATTTCTAGATTAAGCAAATTATGCAGTCTAATACTGAGGGATGTGAGCATCTTGCATGTGCAAGAAATTCAGCTGCTTGTTTCTTGTTAGTATCTGAGTACACACTGTTAGTGCCAACACCAGTGGCACGGCATGATAAGCATATAATGTGTGAAAATTACATACTTCCTTCTGATTCTTGAAAATTTGCATTTTTTGATAAAAAGCCATATGCATGTAACAAAGCATGAAGATGACAACACAACTGGTATGGTCAATATATGATTCGAGGATTGTAGCAGCAGAACTTAAGGAACACGGACACAGAATGGACGACTAGACGAGGATGCAGCTGCACTGTCAACTGATTTCTTAATTGAAATTACCACTCTTATTTATTTCGTCGCCATATCTCTTATCTGTCTGAGGCTGTCTCAAAACGGTGACTTCCTTTCTTGTCAAGGCGACTGACGGTGTGCTTACACATTGCGCTCCTGTTTTACTCATCTCAAATGCCTCAAGAATCTCATGAGTTAGCCTATTGTTCTTTTTCAGGACTTGCACTTAACGAAATTTGGAGGTGCATGTGCTTACTTAGCTATCTTGTCTCTTGTTCATTTTGCAACATTTGCAATGCAAGGCCAGATTGCTGCCAGGGGTCCCTGAAAGTGATGATGCGTGCTCTCTTGTTCGAACATTAAGGCATCTTCCTGTTTGCTCTATGTATTGTTTTCCACAGGACAGGAGGATGGCGTACACTACTCCTTTGACACAATCGCAGTATCTGCTCTGGTGCATGATCTGGCATTGTGGTTCCTTTTTTTCCTGGTTCACTCATGAGCACGTACTTTTTCCCTTGTTTGGTGCTGAGCACACTACTCGGACGCCGTGTCTTTCACCAACCTTGATGACATTCTGGGTCAGTCCATGCACATATGTAATTTTTGCAGAATTGTTTTTGGCATCCACAACTTCAGATCCGCTTTTGCTTTCTTGTTTTCTTTTAGTCTTCTCTACGAGGCCTTCAGCTATGCTGCATAGTATTCACACGGCATGTCTTTCCTTGCATTTTTCAGCCTACTTAACTGCCGCTGAAAACTTTGTTCATTTTGATGCTGGCATGATTTTAGTGCTGAACTAAACTCTGCACTCGCTATTGCCCTTCTTACAGTCTTGAAATGGCTTGACGTGAAGGGAAGAAGTTGTCTCTATGCTCTGGGCTCGAACCCCCAGTGTAGATGTCCTGGTTGGAATTCTAGTAAAATGTCGAGGAACTGCAGGGGACTGTGGTTCAGACGCTCATAAGGGAAGTTCAACTCTGGGCACGTCGATCGAAAGGACTCCAGTACGGTGTCCTCAAGTTGTTGGTAATCAGTTGCATTCTCTTTCAATAGATGAAGCGCCAATAGTGATGGCACACTAGGAAGGAACAAAGACAGGACAAGGCACTACTTGCAACTGTTTATTGAAGTCAAAGGTGGCCGATTAATAGCCATGGGGAAAGGGGGGGGGCGATAAAAGAGGAACACTGATTATGTAAATGTGCACTATCTATGGACATGCTTTCATTTGTGTAAATATTCAAAGACGGGGTGCTGACACAGGCTTCCCCTCTTTTCTTAATCTGGTTGGCCTCCAACAATTAATGCGCCACAGAATCTTTACTTTTAAACATGATTGTTGTATCATGAAGCCTTGCTTCACATACTTGTTTCTTCTCATTCCCACAGGCCTTGCAATGAAGCGGCAAGTTTGAACCTTATCCATTTTTCAATGAAAGCTTATGTTCCCACAGGCATCCATTAATACATTGGCCAGTTTGGCCGATATACTCTTTCCCACACTTCAGTGGTATACGACCCCTTCTTCACACTTAACAAAAGGGTTCGTATGTTTAATAGAACACCCGACTTTCTTAGAGCCATCTGAACCAATCGGGCGGCACAAAGTAGCAAGTTTTCGGGGCGCAGAAAAAAACCACAGGAATTTTGTATGTCACGGCGATGTGTTTAAGATTATGCGCCACTTTATGAGATTATGGTATCACCACTGGTTTAGCTTTCTTTTCGAATGTTTGACCTTCACTTCTTTTTCTTTCTTTTTTCACCTTTTTCAATAATGTCTCCGAAACTGCGCTTAAAACCAAGCAAGAAAAGCCAGCCTTCCTCAACTTCAAAATCTGTTTGTCAAAGCTTGCTTGTGCCTTATGACAGCACGATATTTTTCAGTGCGGATTCGAGGCACATACTGGCAGTCGCACGTTTAACAGTCTTGGAGTGTGTAGACTCATACGGCAACAATTCCTTGCGGGCACGGGGTCAGCACATCCAGCAGGAACCTTTGTCAGTAAGGGTTATGTCAAGATCTAAAAACTGCAAGCTGTTATCCTTGGCTAGTTCAAAAGTAAAATCTAAGCCTTTGCCTTTTTGTTTAAGATCAGATAAAATGCCCTGCACAGTATGCGAGTAAGTCACAGGGGATCATTCCGTCAGTAAAATTAAAAATCGTCAACATACCTAAATACCTTGAGCACTTTGCCTCCGTCAAACACCTTGGACAGCACTCTGTCGATGCCCGCAAGGAAAATGTTGCAAAGTACGGGAGCCACGCATGAGCCAATACAAATTCCTTTCTTTTGCACATAAAACTAGCCTTGAAAACAAACAGCTGTCGAGCACAAATAAAGCTCAATTAAACATACGAACCTTTTTGTTAAGTGTGAAGAAGGGTTTGTATACCGCTGAAGTGTGGGAAAGAGTATATCAGCCAAACTGGCCGATGTATTAATGAATGCCTGCGGGAACATAAGCTTTCATTGAAAAATTGATAAGGTTCAAACTTGCCGCTTCATTGAAAGGCCTGCGGGAATGAGAAGAAACAAGTATGTGAAGCAAGGCTTCATGATACAACAATCATGTTTAAAAGTAAAGATTCTGTGGCGCATTAATTGTTGGAGGCCAACCAGATTAATAAAAGAGGGGACGCCTGTGTCAGCACCCCGTCTCTGAATATTTACACAAATGAAAGCATGTTCATAGATAAGTTTTAGATTTAGATTAAATGTGATTTCCTTCATATATATCTTCAGTGTTCTCGCACGTGCGCATTCACATAATCAGTGTTCCTCTTTTCTCGCCCCCTCTTCCCATGGCTATATAATCAGCCACCTTTGATTTCATTAAACAGTAGCAAGTAGCGCCTTGTCCTGTCTTTGTTCCTTCCTAGTGTGCCATCACTATTGGCGCTTCATCTATTGAAAGCTATGCACCAACTAGCCCCACAACATGTTTTATTGCATTCTCTGTTTGGCACAGTATCAAGAAGTCCACATATCGATAGATCCGTGTGACACGCCTTTCCTTGATGGATCCTTGAATTTTCTTGTCGCATGCTACCAAGTACAAGTCACTCAGGATTGGGGCTATTTTTGATCCAATGCAGACCCCTCTGTTTTGGACAAACAAGGTACCATCATGTACAGTGATTGTGGCAGCGAAATAGGCGCTCAACAGCTCCAAGAAGGTCTTCACAGACATTCCTACAGAGTTTTGAAATGGAATGACTCCTTGCTTCATGACTGTCTCTCTCAATACATTCATCAAATCCACATGCGGTATTGAATAATACATATCTTCGATGTCAATCGAGGACCCATACCAATCATTCATTTCGTACATTCTTATCTCGAAGGTTAGTTCTGCGGAGTTCCTAATCATGAACTGATCTTCTACCCTAACTTGAGAAAGTTGCGTGAAAAGGTGTGCTGAAAGCAGCAATTGCCACGTACCAATTTTATGGCTTTTTTCACTGAAGAACACCGACAGTGTGGTGGTTTTGTTGCACAGCTTGCTACCATTAGTTGTTTCTCCTAGAAGCATCTTGACCTTTCTTTTCGCTTTCTTTAGGTCTTTATTTTCTACCTTGCAGAAGTTCTTGTTGATGGCTTCTAATGCTTTTGTATTGTAGCTGCTGGCATCAAATACTACAAATCCCTCTTTGTCTGAAAGGCACAATATGAAGTTTTCTTTTTTCAGTTCCTTTACAGTTTTAACAAAACTGTGCACATGGCATTTGCATTCTTTTGAATGAGCCAGTGTATCTATTCTGTCAGCCACAACTCTGCTAGCGTCCTCTTCATTCGCTTTTTCTGCTACTCGTCTGATAATGGCAAGCTTCACTGCTGCGTCTAGTCTCAGGGGAAGCGCAAATTTTGGACAGAGTTCCAATACTTCAGAAGGTTGTGAGAGCTGCACCTGTCCTACTGTGACCACTGGGTTCTTGCTTATCTTCTCGTACTCTTTTTGACCTTGTATTGTTGACTTCAAAATTGGCAGGAACCACTTATGCCACATGTGTTCAGTGTTAGAACTGCCGCTGGCCAAGTGAAGACGATAGTATTTTTTGCCAGAGGATTGCACCTTGAGGAAGTCGGTGAGTAGGCGAATCTGTTTCCATATATCAGCCCGCAGTATCTTCATAATTCTTCTTGCGTGTCCTTGGGAAGGCGACAACATCCTGAGTAGCAACCTAACGTCTTCCACTGAAACATTCTTCTTGATGCAACATGAGGATAAGCGGGCCCAGCAAGTGAAGAAGGCAATGTGAAGACATATTTGTCGTGAGTCAAGCAGATCCAGGAAACAAGTAGAAATGCTGAGAGTGCTGAAAATGAATGTCAAAGAGGTGTTTAACGGGGCCAGTTGTTCCATTCTTTGAGGATAGTAGCAGCAGAGCTTGAGGAACACGGACACAGAAAGAACGAGGAGATAAGGACACAGCTGCACTGTCAGCTGATTTCTTTATTGAAATTCCCTCTAATTTTTTTTCATCGCCATATCTCTTCTCATATATCTGAGGCTGTCTCAAAAAGGTGACTTCCTTCCTTGTCAAGGCCACCGGCAGTGTGCTTGTTGGTCATTTGCATTTGCATCTTCTGAAGGACCCCGTGCATGCGAATAAAGTACTTGTTTGCTCCTAATGCTTAATTTGTGTTTTTCAAATACCATACTTAATAAGGTACCATATAATAGAAACTTTCTAACTTCAAAAATACTGGGATGTAAACATCAGTTTGTATTAATTATGGTAATGGCTATTCGCTTTTAGAAAAGTATTCAATTCAATTTGCTTCTGGCACTATACTATTTGGTCCTGAAAATACTTATTTGCTCACCTGTAATATTGCATCTTTTTTGTGCTGCCTTTCACATGTGCATTGCAAACAAGACTCACATAAATGTGCACTCAGAGCATATTACATATAATTAAAGAAAATTTCCCAGTGGGCTAGTTGATTCGACATAACACTGTTGCGCAAAGTGACGAAGGGACAGGACTTAAGAGAGAAAAACAATGCACGACACCCGAGTGCAAACTAACAACTGTCTTATTTTTCAGAAAATGAGACCTTCATATAGCCTACTCGCATGTTCAGGGATGTTCTTCCCAGTCTAACCACGCCATCTATTGTCATTCATTAAGCTAATCTCTTTGCTGAGTGATATAGATGGCACATGGGGTCATCTTGATGTTGTAAGCTTCCATGACTTCTTTTTCTTTGGTTACTACATTTAAGCAAGATCCCCATCCTGTGGAAGATACGGCATGAAGCGCAATGTATGGCAAGGTCTCTGGGTGCTTGTATCAGACTGCAGTTGTATAGATGGTCGCACAGTCAATAATTTACGCACCTGCCTGTTTGGCGCATGTAATCAGCCCCACGTGTCAAAGGTATCTTGTAGACCATGTCTATCGTGCACTCAGTCAATCCTTTAATGTGGTTTATAGTGCATGCATTCAGGGTATTCCTTTCGCTGGTCATTCCATTTACTTTTGAGCACATTTCCTTTAGCTTTTGTCGTGCTGTGAGGACCACTCGTTCGCTCGGTTAAACTGAGCGAACGAGTTCAGCAAAAGATGAGAGCGAAGGCAGCATGCAGTGGGAGATTAAAAAATCGGCAAGTAAGAAGAGGCATGAGGAGGAAAGTGGATAGGAAGGTGCAGCATAACCATGAGGCAGAAAGGAGAGGAGTGTATGGCAAAAGTGTGCGAATAAAATCGAAGTGCAGTGACGGTAGCTACGAGATGGTGCCAGAGTAGCACGCAATGTCTGGGAGGTTTGTTGGCGGTGGCTTCTGTGAACCACGTCCACGCATCACCCATGCGCTGGCTCACGCGATTCGAGATTGGCAAGGCAGTGGCGCCACACTTCGCTCCGTTTGCAACATGCCACACGAGACCGATTGTCCTTGCCAGTGAAATGACAACACATGTAGAGCTGCACCAAAATTTCGTATTAGGGAGTATCGTAATTGTCTGTGACTTTTTTCTGTCAATTGCATGTGCTCTGCAGTAATAAACATTGCAGAAGCATCGTTGGTCGCTTATGCTCTTATGCCTCTCAATATAGGTATTGTATCAAAGCAGATTCCTTGCTTTGTACACATTTGTTTCCAGAGCTGTCTCTGCACATTTTACACTTTATGAAGAGGGGAGGCTACGGAACAGCTTAGAAGTTATATCACTGCTCCATGTATTGCAATTATTCATTTTGTGCTAGGTGTCATGTGCTGTAATGTAAGCTATGCAAATGCTCCTTATGCAATCTTTTGCACACGTGGCGACACAGCAAAACACCTTCTCTGCCACTGCCGAACCGTCGCATATCTGTACACGTGTACATGTGTGATAGCGTTTCCCTTTCTGTCATGCGGGCCATATTGCGATCACATCACTCTCGCTCACTATGTGTATAATTGTTGGCTGCCAAGCTGTGGTGTACTTTTTTGTCCTTATATTCCTTGGCTGTCATTCTGCCACGTTAAGTTGCTGCCATGCAATAAAACATGTTTCAAGTTCAGTCTGCCTCTTCGTTCACGGAAGCCCTGGAACACGACACCAACCTTTCACGCTCAAAATTTGTTCTGTGAGCTGTACTCCATCTCAGTAGTTCCTTGCCGCACTGGGGAAGCTGCAGGGCTCCTTAGTTAATAGGAAGGCTGAATGGCCCTCAAGGTGTCTTCATCGCACCGCACCGTCTGCTCGGTGTCTGCTTTCCATCCTGTCATTACATGCTCCATTGTTGGAGGATTGACGAAAAAAATGTTTTGACGCCATAACCAGAAGCCTTGTTTACGTGCATGCGACAGTGGAGCTTCGCTTAACCTGTACACTTTCCCTTCATTTACCTTGCAGCCACCTTAATAAACAGCAGGTATGAACGCCTTCATAAATGTTCACTTGCGGCGCAGCGTCTGCTCGGCATCTACTTGCTGGAATGAAAACAGTTTAGGAAATAATCTAAAGCTCTATTTTACTGACTGCAGCATTTATCATGGGTGCGAAGAGGGTGTTGCGACAGAAAGCCTGTGGTGCAAATTCAAGGAAATGTACTAGGATGCTGATCAAAAGTTTTATAGTTGTATAGTGCAAAACCACATTTACATACAGGAATGACATGACACTGGTCATAACTTAAAGCAACGGTTCGTGGGGCCCACATATATGGGCACATAAACATCATTCCCAATGCAAGTTTGCCAGTTGCAAGTTTGACTTGATATGATAGTCACTTTTCAGATAGAAGTGACATGATCACATACTGGTAATCAATGCCTGTTATTTCTTTATTCCCACAATGATCAGTTGGATAATACTTGTGCTCAGATACGATAACGCATCTCTGAATCACAGATATCACATCCAATCTGCCCTATGCAAGTTTGCCTCATGAAATGGGAAACTCATTGATATAATCAGTTACGGATTATGCCAAAGTGTTATGCTGTTTCTTGCAGTTTTGTCTTTCATGAGTATTTGCATAATGTGAAAAATAGTAGCCTGATGTTCTAAATGTTAATGTATACTATATGACAATACTATTCTTTTTTCGTGATCAGAGGAGGCTTTTGTGTCAATATATAAATTGGAAGTTTTTTAACAACGAATATGTGACAAGTACTTGCAGGTGAACAAGCGTATGCAGCCTTCCAAAGGCAAGCACGGTAACGAATGTATCTTTTAGCCGTATTGGCACAAAACTTTCCAATAGGCTTTTTTTTGCCTAAAGCCAACCACCCATCTCGATCTAGCAGATTTATCTTTTATGTGACAAGTCTGTGTTGTTTTCCTTGCAGCAAGTCCTTTTACATGTGTCTGCAAAACATTGGCCCTTCATTATGTTTTTTTTTTCTACAACTTTCATGTTTTTTTTGGAAACAATTTATTTTGCATTTTTGGAAGCTCTTCATACAGCAGCCATTATTTCTTGGAAAGCTTCTTTGCAACGAGGCTGTAAAGTTGTTGATACACTATTCAAGTATTTTTTTTTTATATAACATTAGTAGCCTTGCATTTAAAACTTATCCTTTGTCCCCAATAGTTAGCTCTATTTTGCTCTAGTTGGTTAAGATGTAGTACCTAAATATATGGAAATAAATATTGCTACTACAAGTACTCACGTCGTCGTGTCACTATTCAATATTTGACACTTACTATTTTTGTTCAATTTCTGTTTGAAAAAAATTAGCATTCGCCCACCTCACAATGCACGAAGATGCGCCCAAGCCATATTTGTGATGTAAAAAAGAGGTGAGGCATGCAGACAGGACACAAGAGCAGAGAAGTGGACTTCTCTACTCTTGTTTCCTGTCTGCACACCTCACCTCTTTTTTGCATAATGAATCCTTACCAAATAGCTCAACTTTCTGTCGTTCTAACCCATATTTGTGCTTTCTGAAGTCTTACTTTGCTGCATATAATAGTGGCAAAAAGCAGCTTTTCAGAGAGAACTTGATTTTGTTGTTCTGTGTATTCTGTTCTTCTGCCATAAGTATAGTGAACTGATAACTATTCGCATACACACAGCCTCTCAATGGAACAGACATTTATTTGATACACATGAATTCGCACCCTGTTCATCTAGATTTCAAAATTATGCTGATTGTGGCTAGCCTCCAGTATGTACAGAAGCATGTCTATGATGTGGTCTGAGGGTACATGTGCAGTGCTACTGTGAAGCTAGTTATAGTTCTCACAGCAATGCACCAAGTAAGGTTGTTGCTTCATTGTTATAAAGAAAGACAGCATCAGCTAGGCTGTAAGGGCAACAAAAATGATTGGTGCAATTCACCAAACATACAAACAGAATATAATATGACCATAATGCCATGTGCTAGTTAGTATATCAAGTGACTAAGAGAATGATGTAAGGGCTGTTTGGTTAATCTGGTTTATTTGTCGTTTTAAAACACAGGCTGTGAAGGTAACTTCAACATGTCGAGGTTGTCAACATGTCTAATTATTTACGAAATTGGGGAGATGGCAGTGAGACTCCCTGGGAAAGCAATACCTCAGTTGTACTAATGGTATGGCTTGATTATATAATTTCATCATTGCTTGTTTAGAAATATGATGGTGAGTTAGAACCTATGAAATGCCACTACAGCAAGGCTGAACATCCATCTTTACTTCTCAGAGGCTTAGAGTGATAAACAGTTATGCTTTAGAGCATATTTTGGTAACAAATATATGCCATCTTCATTTCAGTGGAATGGAAAGAGGTGATTGAGCACAGCCATGTTATTGTAGCATGCATGAAGGAATACAGGAGAGCCTGGGGGCTAATATATGTTAATAGAGTTAACAAGTAGCTGTGACTGGCAAGATTATTTTGCCCCACAGAGGATGCTGCAGTAAGGTTTGTGCAACTGTAAGCAATACGAGAACGAGTGAAAGATTACTTGTAATATATGGATTTGTATGGCAGATGAGAATGTGCACCCAATTTGCCACTACGCATTTTTTCTATTTTATGTTCAGCACAGAGTGTGAGTCACTATGGCTTCCTAACTGGAAATTTCTGCGTTCCGTTTCACAGTGTTTATGGGGCTACCTGCATTCATTTGACTACTTATGAAGTGATTGGACAATAGAACATGCCCACATTACAGATTTACACAGAACAGAATATGAATTCATCATAAAGCTCCACCCGAGAAACTGTCTGTTAGTTATGAAAACAAAAAATGGCAACAAACATTCCCTTACTTTCTTGTGCTGCCCCGTAAATGCTGCTAATTAACTAATGTCTACGATGCAGACATTCTGTTCTTTCATTAGGGGCAGGTGCAAGTTGCCCTGACACAATGAACATGCATTCATTGCCTACAAGCTACTGCATGTTGGAATTGGTGTTACAGCAGGCATGGTAAATGTTCTCCCCTGCTTGTGTCTTGTGCACCATATGAGCCAGCATTTCATTTCATTGTCGTGTACCTGTTTAAGCTGTTACTGATTCAGAAAGGCAAATATAAAACGACTTACTACGTCAACCATTTCACATACAGGATCACTGCACTCATTGCAAAGCTTATTAGAGAGTTTTAGATCAGGGGGATGCAATCGTTGAGGCTCTAAGTACTAGGGGGCTCCAATGCTTGTGTCCCCTTAATCTAGATCTCTATAGTCGCTTGATAATCTTGCTTTGCTTTGAGATGAAGTACACATACTGTGCACCTATTTGTTAGTCTATGCACTTCTCTTTCTTTTTAATGTGGCTGTGCATTAGCTAGCTATGTTGTCACTACATGAATGAGATTAGGGCCATGCCTAACGCTATCAAATAACATTCCTTTGCTATAGCTCACTGACTGTGCAAGCTTCTTTTTTATCTAGGGAAAAGAATAAAAAGAGAATGCATGCATAAATGATGTTGATAGCAGCAAACGGTCTCAAGGCAATCATCCTTGATTGTCGCCATTGCTGAGAGAGCAAGCATGCCTGTATTCACTTTGACCACAGGCTGTACATTGTTTAAATGCTGATAGAGGTATGGATAAATAGTGAAGGGGCAGCAGATTGGCCACCCAGGCCTTTATGCATGGGCATTGCTGCCTTGCGTGCCCCATAAACCTCTGTCATCTCTTAAGGCATGAATGACATAACACTACTTCTATTGGCAGGGACATCTTTAGCAGCAACAAGAAATGTAAACATTAGGTGAATTCACGCCTATATGGGGTGTCTTTTCAGCAATATGAATTAATATTTGTTTTCATGCAAACATTCTTCTCTTGAAAACATATCTGACAAGCATCTCTGCCTGAAGAAGTAACTGTGATATGTACATATCACTATTATGTATGTCATAATTGTAATCAATTGCTCAGGACGTACTGATGGCTAGTTGTTTAGTCATGACTTAACATGGCAGTGCACTTTGAAATAATGATGTAACATAGTACGAACAAATGCTAGCTCTGTGCGCTCATGTACGTTCATTCGGTGTTACATCATTGTTCAGAAGTGCGATGCCATATTACATCATGTAAGCAATTGTAGGCTCACTATTAACTTGACAGCTACTAAAGAGACCTCAGCAGCAAAGTGCAACTAAATCAACAAGCCACTTTTGATGATTCACATGCGTGCTCAGTGACGAAGTGACTTGTCAATCAACACAGCTGTATTCTGTGATAATAGAACCATCTGTATAGGAGTATGTTAATAGATAATGCTGCGGCGCTTCAGCAGGCTACGCTGTTGCTGTGACAGATCCCTTGCTCATTGGCTTAGATACACCTGTGTGTTCATGTATGCACGTTCTTCCAAGCTGTTACGTACAGGGTCTGGCCCCATCCGTGAAAGGAATGCGCATTGGTTGGTGGCAGAAAACAGACCGAGTTTATTTTCTACAAGAGATGCAGATGAGAGCCGCATGTGTTCGAGGGGGCAAACTCTCGGTCCCTGTCTAGTGGCCGAGATGCTGGGGATGATGGAGAATTCTTGGAAGTCGACTTGGGGCAGGGTCGCTTCCTGTTTCGTCTGCACTGGTGCCTTGTCCAGCCGAGGAGTGGTGGTGCATCACTTGTACACAACATTTTCCTCCCTTCTCAGATGGAGTCGCCTTAGTGATCCGGAGGGTGTCGTTACCGCTGCGGGCATGACTCTGCAGTTGTGTTTGGCACGGTCTCAGGGGCAGTGCCAATCTCTGGTTTGGTCACCGATGATTGCGAAGGCTTCAGCATTCCTGAGAGAGTGGCCTCTGACGACGTGGAGTTATCTGCTTTTACCCCAAGCATAAATGGGAGCGGGACACTGCTCGCGGTTAGCGTACAGCCCTTATCCTGTGTCGCCGAATCTTCTGTGGGGTGTCTCAAAACACGGGGCTTGATGTGGTCACATTGTCATTGCACCAACCTGTTGGGGCCCTTAATGAGCCACGATCTATGGCCTAGCTTTTCCAAAACCGTTCCCTCTGTCCAGATCGGATTCCCTCTGAAGTTTCGAAAGAAAACTGCTTGTCTGACAGCGAGTACTGTCGACTTTGTGTCCCTGTTGCAGTTCGTATGGATTTTGTTCGCTTTTACTTGGGGCTGAATGCACGTGAGAGCTGTATCCAGCTCACGCCCGAACCCAAGTGCAGCTGGCATTTCACCCGTTGATGTGCAGATGGTGGTGTGTTGCTCTAGAAAAAGTGGGCCAGCCTACATGCGAATGTTCTGTCCTTGTTTTTGGCTAATGCTCGTTTTGTATCAAAAGCCATCCTTTCTGCTTGGCCATTTGTTGTAGGATGGTACGGTGTGCTTGTTACATGGGTCACTCCATTTTTCTTTAGGAAGCTCTCAACTTCTGCTGAAACGAAGGATGGCCCGTTATCAGTCACAAGCTTTTTGGGGAGCCCAAAAGCTGCGAAAAGGTTCCGGAGTTCCTCAATCAATGTGGCAGACTGTGTATTATGCATGGAGCACACTTCCAACAATTTGCTGTATGTGTCCACAACAATTAGCCAGCATTCTGCCTTCTATGGGACCAAAGAAGTCTGCGTGAACTGTGTCCCAAGGCGTTCTGGTGCATTCCCATTTGGGCACTGGTGCCCTGGCTGGTGCCCTTTGGTGTTGACAACAAGTTGCACAGTTTCTAGTGAGCCGTTCGATATCTGCGTCAATGCCTGCCCAACAAAAGTACCTTCGTGCACATGCCTTCATGACCACAATTATATGGTGGTTTGCAGGTGCGAGTTTAAGAAGGTAGTTTCTCGCCTTTGTTTTGGAGTTACCATCCGGGAGCCTCTAACAAGGCACCCTTCCTGCGCTGAAAGCTCAGTCTCCAGTTTCCGGCACGATGAAAACTGTTCTTTTGGCAGTTTATGAACTTCACCGTTTGAAACAGCCTCCAGCACTTGGGACAGGACTGAGTCCTCTCGAGTCATTCGTGTTAGTTGACGCGGTGAATGCTCAAAGCTGAGCATGGTACCCAACATGAGCACGTCTCTTGGGGGATAAGGTTCAACTTGTGCCGGTAGTGAAAGTCAGCTTAGAGTGTCCGTATTTTGGTGCAGTAGGCCAGGCCTGTACAGCAACTTCTAATCATACGTTGCTAGTTTAAGGCACCATCGCGTAATCCTTGATGAAAAGACTCGGTATACTTGCTTTGTTTCACTCACGATTCCAATCAATGCCTGGCGATCTGTTATGGTCACATGCCAGCCAGCTATATACTTATGAAAATGACTGATGCTGTAGATTACTGCTGCACTTTCTTTGTTGAGCTGGAAGTAGCTCTTTTCGGCACTTCCCAGTGTTCATGAACTGAATGCAATGGGCGCCTCTCAGCAAATAGCATCTTCCCGAGCGAGGACGGCATCAACACCGTACGGCGATGTGTCCACAGACAAAAGAAGGGGCTTCGTCCCGTCGTAGTGAGCGAGCACTGTAGATGCATGAATCATCTCCTTAAGTGCCTCGAAATTGTCTTGATGCTTGCTCTTCCACTTCCAGGGCGTGTTTTTCTTTAGGAGCCTATACAATTCCACCACGACCATTGCTCTGTTCTCCAAAATGCAGTCGTCAAATGAAATAAGGCCCAGAAAAGCCCTTAGGGATGTCTTGTTAGATAGTTTGGGTGCTTGAAGTATAGCCTCAACCTTTTTCTCGGTGTTGCAAACACCACTGCCATCAATTCGATGTCCCAGGAACTAAACTGACATAATTCCGAACCTGCACTTTTCTTTCTTGAGGCGTAAGCCTTTCTCAGTGTCTCGACAGAACCTGATTCAGACGCTGTGCATGCTCATTTGCACTATTCCCGTTGACAATGATGTCGTCAAGGTGAACACTCACCCCTGGAATTCCAGGTATCTGTGTCTCCCTCAGGCACTGGAAGATAGCTGGTGCAGCGGAAATTCAGAACGGGAGGCATTCCACCCTGAATAGTCGTTTTGTGGTGTTCACTGTGAGCAGTGTTGCTGTTTCTTCATCAACTTTCAGTTGTTGATATGCTTGATAAAGTACCAACATTAAAAAGAGGGTTCCACCATGTAGGTTTGCAAACACTTCATCTGTAGTTGGTAGCAGGTAAGATGCCTTCTTCGCTGCTGCATTAACAGTAACAGTATTAACAGTACTCCTATAGTCACCACAGACATTGAGTGTACCGTCGGTCTTCTGAACAAGTACCAATGGGGTTGCCCATTTGGTATGCTGCGTTGGTTTTAGGATGCCTTGGGGCTGTAGATGGTCAAGCTTATGTTCCATAAGCGCCTGCAGCGCCACTGAAATCGGACGAGCCTTGCAAAACATTCCTGTCGCACCGTCTTCGAGTTCCAGGTGAACTAAAGGACCTGTATAGCTTCCAATGTCTTCCTTGAAGACATCTGGGTGTCATCCCACGACCTCTGTAATTTCTAGTGCTGGCTCTCCAACGTGGTTGATCCCCTTCACCTTTGAATTTGAAGTGCCAAAAACCAATCTCTTCCTAGGAGGTTGCACCCGGTGCCCTTCATAACCAGCAATGGCAGCAGATAGTCCTTTGATCTCAACATCACATGAACTTGTGCGGAGCCCAGGACGTGTAATTGTTTACCTGACCATGTGCACAAATCGAGCGGCTCGCATGAAAACCACGGAGTGTTTTTCTTCCACCTTCTGTAGTCCGTGTCCTCGCTTATCAGGGAGCATGCCGCACCTGTGTCCACCTCAAACTGGACTGGATTTCCCTCCACTATCAAGTCCACGAGGGACTTGGGGCAGTGTGTACGTACACTATATGTGTGCAGCTTGCAGCAGGATTTGCTGACAGGTGGTGGTTTGGCACTGTGTGCCCGTAGCTGCTAGTTGTCAGAGCGTGGTTCCGTGTTTTTCTTTTTCTTTGAGATGCAGGCATGCTCGACGTGACCTTCCTTGGAGCAGAAACGGCACTCGGCTGTCTTGAATTTGCATGTTTCAGGGTCGTGCAAGCCGTCGCATCGATAGCAATGTCGCACTGACGTATGCTTGCCTCCTGGCTTGGTTTGCGACGTCCTGTTAATTTCCCCCGAGTTTGCCACTCCTTTGATATCTCGCTGATGCCTTGACGCACTTTCCGCTGACAAGGCTAAGTCCACAGCGCATTGAAATGTCAGGCTTTTTCTGCGAACAGTCTCTGCGGAAGATGTTCGTCCCAGACGCCGCGGACGAACCTGTCCCGCAGCATCACATCTTGGGACGGCATAGTTGGGTTCGCCGCTGAAGCGGTTGTTTGGGTGTTAGGTGACGTCGTCGATATTGTAGCCGAAGGCAGCGCTCCGAAGTTGCAGTCGGCTGTCAAGGTTCCGAGGGCCGCAGCGTAGCTGCTGATCGACTCGTCTGGCCGTTGGTCGGGTCTTTGAAACACGTACCGGCTCTAAAGCTCGGATGTCCTGTTGTCGAAGCGCCGCCTAAGAAGTGTCACTAAATCATTTAAGTTGACTTCTGCCGCGATCTGCGCTATCAGCGCGCGCACACGGTGTTCGAAAGTGTCGGCTCAACACGGCTTCGTCGCTGACGTCGCTCGCCACGAAGTAAAATCGAGGCGCTGGATCCACGATTCCCATGATTTGCCCGAGAAAGGCTCGACAGCGCCGTGCATTCGTCCTGTAGCCACGGTCGAAAAATTATCCGCTTCGCAACTCCTGCCTCATCGCCAGTGTTACGTACGGGGTCTGGCCCCATCCGTGAAAGGAGTGCGCATCGGTTGGTGGCAGAAAACAGACTGCGTTTATTTTCTACAAAAGACGCAGGCGAGAGCTGCATGTGTTCGAGGGGGCAAACTCTCGGTCCCTGTCCGGTAGCCGAGACGCTGAGGGCGACGGAGGATTCTCAGAACTCGACTCGGGATGGTGCCGCTTCCCGTTTCTCCGCGCTGGTGCTTCGTCCAGCCGAGGAGCGATGGTGCGTCGCTTGTCCACAACACAAGCATTCGCTAGCACAGCTACAAAAAGTGCGCCAGCGCGCCGTACACAACCGAGCACATAGTGACCTATGTTGTCGCAACATTATGCGGTAGCAATAAACAAATAACAAAAAAGCGGCACAGGTAAGACGACTGCACAGTATTCCAAAGGTGGGTCACCACGTCAATGCCACACATGCAGCACAGAATGTGACAGTGCAGGAGTCGCGTTTTCACCACGATGCGGAAGCTTCAACCTACATCGACAAAAATATACTAGTGTCGTCTGCTGTTGGCGATAGTTGCCGACTTCGAACAGTGTTGCTCTGCGCGCTGCCGAATGTTTGCCAGCTTTCAACAGAC
The DNA here is from genome assembly GCF_023375885.2 of Dermacentor andersoni. NCBI lineage: Eukaryota > Metazoa > Arthropoda > Arachnida > Ixodida > Ixodidae > Dermacentor > Dermacentor andersoni. The sequence continues at coordinate 121,358,623 of NC_092821.1, read as the reverse complement.
GTCGCGTCCCCAAACTGAAGTGCGGATGCAGGCGCATTCGAACCGCTCGAGCTAAATAATAAAAAAATAACTAATAACACAGCAAACGTAATAGTAAAATTCTGGCACGGCGCGAAATTTTGCTGGTCGCCAGCACACGAGACTGCCAACTCGCTGATGCATGTTGCCAGTTGCTGGCTACCTATTTGGACAACCAGAGGGCGCATGCGAAACGCACCGCATCATGCGGTTTGAGCGTAAATGCAATTTTGTGACCGATCGCGACGACCGCCCGTTTTTCACGAACCGCATGCATGCGGTGCGGCGTGCGGCGATGGGCGGTTTGAGCGTAAATCGGCCCTAAACCTGCCGGCGGAGGTGTGCCGGCAGCCGGCCGTGCCAGAAAGCGTAGAGTTTCTCACTATAACACCTAGAGGGAAATCTGGCGCCACCGTCTATGGGAGTTTCTTAAGGGGCGCCGTGCCGTCATGGGAATGACGGTTTATGTGTCAGCGAGGCTCGTGTTGGCTGGTGTTGTAAGAGGTTTCGTCTAAAACGTGGATATGGCTACGGAAATAATGCGTTCTTAAAGTAAAACCTTCGTAAAATGTTTCAATTCACGCATATTACATCTTTACTCACCTACAATGCACGACCAAGCGAAGAAAAGCAAGAACAGACGACAAACTGTTTCAAAGCTAGCGCGAATCTTGTCGTCTGTTGCTTGAAAGAGCGTAGGTTAGGGCGTGTTGGTTAGGGCGCTAAAAAACCTCAGTTGTCGTCTGTCCTCCAACTTTAGCGGCCCGCTGATACTTTTTACGTATCATATCATTATACACGCAATAACAAGTCCTCGTAGTTAAACAAAACATGTTTTTGCGTAATAATAAGGCTAAAGCGGCTTTTTACGTGCTGTTTTAGTAAAAAATAAATCATTCTGACAGACGGAACGGTGTTTGCCAGGCGCGTCTTCGAGGTGTCCTGGCTCTCCGAGAACGATGCCAATCCGAAGTCAGAATATACCGGCATTCCCATGCATACCACAGCGCAGCAGCACCAGATTTCCCTCTAGGTAATATAGTGAGAAACCCTATGCCAGCAAGTATGCAGCCTGTAGGGTGGGCAACACAGCGACAAAGAACGTCAAGCGGAAAGTCAGAGAGGCTGAAATAATGTCATGGGGGACGGCAATGGAAAGGAAACCTGCCATGAGTAATCCGCTGCACTAAATATCGATAACCGGGTCAAGAGGGTGGTGCTGGCACCTGTGATTGGTCCGCTTTCCCTTACTTAGCTTGCGGTTGCTGGTCGAAAATCGCGGCGGCATGCAACGGAAGCTTAAGAATGACGCTGAAGCGGATCCTCAGCAAAGAAGAGTTGGCCGAACGAGGTCGTAAACGTGCCAAAAGTGCTCGAAAACGTTACACGACCGCGCAAAAAGTTTTATTATACGACAATAAACCCATGCTCTCCGGCAGGTACGAGTCGCCAGTGCCTGAGCGATCGGCGGCAGCCATGTTTTATTCCTTTCGGAACCAGACAGCCTGCGGCTATTCAGAAGAAAATTCAGTTTTGTTCAGCATATTCATGCATCTTTAACACGTACACGTCACTTTAACGCGGTGAGTTTTTGTGGTTTTGCGACGTCGCGTGACAGGCAGGTGAAGTGGGTGCAACCCAAAAACTTTTGAGCAATAGCCGAGGCCTAATGGCGAAAAGGGGTCGAATCAGAAATAACAATTTTTCTTTTTTCGGTCAAGTCATGCATAATCAGTGTATACACGTCATATCAGACGGGCAGCTATCACAGTTTTCGTAACGCCGCGTGACAGACAGCTGAAGTGGGGGCGGTCCAAAAAATTTTTGGCTAATCGCGGAAGGCTGATTGCAGAATTGGAATAGAAAAGTTTGGAATAGCTTTACTTTATAGCGCCCCCGCCGAGGAGCACCACATGATTACTGCATCCAGGCCAGATTGGAAAGCTTGCTGGTCGATGTGGATAAAGGTTGTTGCGTTTGAGAACGCGAAGTATTAGTGACTGTAGGAAGCAGAGTTTTGATTTAGGGCATGTCACTTTTTGCAGGAAATTCCCCAAATTTAAAATGCACACACGAAGTTTACCAATTCGCAACTCTGCATCAAAAACACACATCGAAGTTCTGCAACCTGCATCTGTTACAGCGTTTAAAGCGGATAAATTTGATACGTTATACTTACAGCTTATGTGATTTTGTTACTTTGTTTAGAAGGACATGGCAAAAGTCCTACTCACATATCGATAGTGTTTTCTAGAGCGGTACATAATACACTTTTGTTCGCGTTAGATCTGTCATTACGTTCATGCCGTTTGCAAAATCGTGATATCATTTTTGTTGCTTAGTTGCAGAATTGTAAACCTGAGGGTTCCGTTTGTTTTCCAATATTGCAATTTTCAACAATTTTTATTGTAAACATGGACGGCCTCAGTGAAAAAAATTCGCTTCCAACAGTCACTAAATTTTAAGGTTTTGTTTTAAACGCAACAAACCTCATCAAATTCGACGCAGGGGTTGTCGAGAAAAACGGCTTCTCTTTTCCTTCAAACTTCAAGTGTTTCAATGTTAGTAGTTTTCATAAGGCACTCCTTTCCATCAAATGCGTTATAGCTTGTTTGTGTTCTCTTTGTATAAGGGTTACCCGCTATAGAAGCATACTCGAGTTTTGCCTGATGTGTGTAAAATATATGATAGGAGTTTTACGTTTGGGGGAAGAGTTTCAGAGCTTACGCTTCAATAAACACAGGTTGCGGAATGCGTAAAAAAACTAATGTTATTTATGTATAAATTACTCAATGAATTGTTAGGGATTGTTACGCGTAGGTACTTGTAGCCATTGACAAACTTCAGCGGTAATACCGCCAGTTGATAGTAGTACTCCAGTGCACTTTTCTTGCGTGTTATTCTCAGACAAACAATTCAGTGTTGTTGTTGTTTCTGCTACTGTTTTTTTTCTTGTTGTTAGTATTCATGCCGAACTTATTGCACTCAATGGGGGATGTCATGTATATTAGAATTCAGTTCGTCTCGATCACGCGATGATGTAATTTCGCGCAATAATACACAATCATTAATATTACGCCGCTGGGTGCAGAAAGAAATGTGCGCAAAAATATGCGCTTGATTGCCGCGAAGCGAGACGGACTGGCACGGCAAAATAAGAGTGCAGACGACACCTGCTGCATGGATCGCACGCAAAGCCGCCGCCATATTTGCCCCGCGTTGGCTGTCGTCTGCACTTCCTCAGCAATAACTCTCGTCTGCTCGGCAATTTTCTTCTGGGTCTTCTGTTTTCTCCATGCCTGCCATAAAACAAAACAAAAGAACGCGTGGCAAAATGTCAAGAAAATAACTCCAGGTCCCCTCCCCCCCCCCCCCAAAGAATAAAGAAAAGAAAATGAGAGGAAGAATTTCGAAAACAGCGCACAAAAGGCCTCGGTTTCGTGATTGGCTCGAAGCGCAAGCATCTTGAAGGCCGGCGCGCTTGCAAGCAAAACAAAACAAACACCTTGAGGCCAGTTGCTCTTCCATCCGGTACAGACGAATTATCGTTATATATATATATATATATATATATATACTGCTGTCTTGTTGATTCGCCCCGTCCCCCGTGGCATAATTTCCTGGGCGGCGTCAGGGCGCAAATAGTCCGGCCTCACGCATTTTCGCTTCATGGTGCGCTCTGCAGCTGTCACATTCCGGGCGGAGAAATCCAAATTACGGTGTCAGTGAGCGCTGCCTATAGACATTCTCCATGCGCTTTCGTATTGTTCGCTTATTTCGCTTCGCGGTACATAGCCGTTTGGAAATGGCGCTGCGCATATAGTATAATGCACACTGCTTCCCGACAGGGCGTGACGTCTGCCGAAAACCTGGCTATTTGCTTAATACGGTCGGTGGAATTTAATTTTCACATAGCGTTTTGGTTGGGTAATAGCGCTGTGTGGAAGTAGCGGTTACACTTTATGAGTGAGACGCACACTGCCGAGAGCCGGCAACCCTGTGCTTCGGTTAGGTTACGCCGGTTTATCGGCCGCCATTGTGAATGATATAGGCAGAGGCTTGCTCTCGTATACCCGGCATGCGGCACTTGGACCAGCGTGTGTTTGTATATTTCGTGGTTTTTAATCCATAACTTTTTTTCTTTCATTGAAATTTCGAATTGCCGACCTATACAGCTGCGTGTCTGTATGCAAGCAGTGTGTCTTACTTGTACAGTTTCGGCCACATACTGCACCCGGCGACAAAAGTTTACGGACCACGGGACCTCCGAAAACGTTCAATACCCGAATATCGTGTAGCCGGAGCCAGTAAAACTGCATATACGACAATGTTGACAGCATATTCCAGCCGAAGCCCGAAATGCAGATACCAGACTGCCTTTTGAGGCTGCGGAGATGTTCAGCTTTTTTTTTTTTTTTAAATCTCGTGCCCCGCAATTTTTTGTCGCCGGGTGTACACCAAGCGCGGAAAATTTATTACGCCGTTCAATGCACCGACTTCATTAGTGGGAACTCGATCGGCCGCTTTGTGGCCGTATCGATCGTTCGTCCTTGTTTCATGCACTGATTGTAACAGTTCTGAGCACACTGTAAAATAATTTACACCTTTAAAGGAAAAAAGGGTGTAAATGTGTCTATAACTCCCACCATAGGGTGTCCTTTATATAAATAACACCCTAAGGGTGTGAGGTATAGACACATTTACACCCTTTTTCACTTTAAGGGGTGTAAAATATTTTCAGTGAAGCTTAAACGAATCCGCACATCGCACACACATGGTCAGTTAGTTGTCCGTGTTTCACACTCAAGAAAATGCAGCGTCATCGTGAGCTGCACACGTCACTGCCATTTAAAGCCGCGTATAGACGACAGCAGTCACGCTTCTTGAGCCTAGGATGATATTGTACGCCGGGTGCTCCAGCGAACACTTGCAAAAATATTTTTTTTTTTAGATTGGTCTGTGGCAGACGGCACGATCCTAGTCCGTGAGCTGGTCAAGCTCCAAGAGGAGGAGATTACTTGCGCAAGAAAATGAAATGCACAATCGCCTAATTAACAAAAAGATCACTATTTAAGTTCGTAATTAATTACGTTATGGCACATATTGCAATGTACAAACAGTTGCCGAGGAGTTCGCGAGGCGGATCCACTTGGAATGAATTCTCAGGATGACACTAGTTTCAAGATATTCCTTCCCGAACTTTGCGGAGAAATGCATTGGCGTTCCAGTTATTTTTGTGGTTCAATGCATAAGATGGCGTTTCGTTAAGAAAGTGAGCGGAACGACAGTGCGTTCTTACCGCAAGTTTGACGGCGCGTACTTCGTGAATGTTGTCATCCACACAGTTATTTTCAGGTGGATGTGGCTTGCAATCTCACCCGCTAGAATTTCTAAATTGCAATATGTGCCATGAGGCCATTACTTGACAACACAATTATAAATTTTTGTTAATTATTTTATTATGCATTACAATTCCTTGCGCAAGTAATGTCCGCCTCTTCGAGTAGACCCGCTCATGGACTAGAATTCTGCTATCTCCCAGAGGCATTTTTCTCTTTCTTTTTTTAAATTTTGGAAGTGTTCGCTGGAACAACCGATACATTCCAGGCAGCGGTGACCGTGACAAGATGACGCGATCGCATGGCCGAATATACTTTCGCTTGCGAGGCCACTTCGGGCGTACTAGGTGACGGCGCTAGATTGCTTCACCACTGCGTAGTATATCGCAGCATGCCGCACTTCTTCGTTTGCGTTGTCTCTTTTTCGTGTTACTTATTTTGATGGAATCAGGAACGACGTAAATAAAGTGATAAAAATGTTGTAGCTCTCGCAATCAAGGCCTTTTCCTGCGTCGCCGCTTTCTCTTTGTAGTAGCACAGCCCTTTAGTATTCTGTTATAAATATTAAACGCCTTTGGTAGTAGCTCTCACACTCAAGGCCTCTTCCCGTCGCCGCTTTTGGTTTGTAGTAGCACAGCCCTTTAGTATTCCTTTATAAGTATTAAAGGCCTCTTGTAGTAGCTCTCGCAATCAAGGCCTCTTCCCGTCGCCGCTTTCGGTTTGTAGTAGCACAGTCCGTTATAATTTTTTATAAGTATCAAAGGCCCCTGGTAGTAGTAAAGCACGCTTTCGTCACACAAGCGCGGGAGCATGCCAAGAAGTTCGACTTATCCCGTTGCGGTGAACCAAGCCTAGGTTCGCAGCATCATGTTATGCAGCGAACACGCTTAGCGTGTATGTTCGATCATCGCAGCAAATTGAAATAATGCGATCTTATGGCAGAGCCCGCGCGGCCCCACAAGCTTTCCGTACGCGCGTCTTGCGCGCACGTCTGTCCTTCACCACGGTGCCGGGAATACCTGAACATGTGCACAAGGTTGTTGGCATTACGCAAAAGGTTTATAGATCGATGAATAATTACGACGCTCAACGAATAGAGTATTACAATTTGTGCGTGCGTATTGCTGATCCTCTTATTTCAACAGCTAAAATTCCAAACTGTTTATTCCCAAGAACAAATAGTGAGGGCTGACAGTATTGCTCGCGTGTTTCGTCAGCATCGTCGTAGCAACGTGTGCAGTGTTTTCTTTTTTTTTCAGATTTCAGACCCGATGACCTGTATTAGTAAAGACTGTTATCATCAGAGGGCGCACAGTCAAGTCAGAAAAATGTGAAAAATAAAGAAAAAAGTCGAGAGACTGGTGGGGCCCCCTATATGAACTTTGTACATCGGCTCGCCGTGACGTCACAGATTTTGAGAGTCTGTTCGGGTCCCGTTATTTGTTCGTCGGTGAGGAAGGCCTGCACTGCGTTCGATATGAACCAGACTCGAAATAGCGATCACTGATAACATTTCTTACGCCATATATATATATATATATATATATATATATATATATATATATATATATATATATATATATATATATATATATATATATATATATATATATATATATATATATATATATATATATATATATATATATATATATATATATATATATATATATGTATATCTGAGTATATCTGAGTGCAGCGGTGGCGTAGAGGTAGAACACCCGCCTCGCGTGCAAGAGGTCCGTGGTTCGAATCCCGGTGCCGCGCAATTTTCCACCGGATTAAAAAAAAATCCGCGTGTTGATAAAATTGCATAAACAGGCCTGGAGTGTGGCCTGATCCCGGTAACCAGAACCGGTAACGCAGTCCCTCACCGGAGCAGGATTGGCCACCCTGGTGCAGTACTTGGCCACAACCTCCTATATGAACACAACAATCAAACCCCGGCCCTCAGTCCCCAGCAGCTGCGAAGCAACTGACCACGGCGGCGGTCAGACCTGCGACGCTGCAGAGGGTGCTGGCTCCGGACAGGCCGCCATTGTAATATGAACCTGGCAACGTTTAACGCTAGAACGTTATCTAGTGAGGCGAGTCTAGCAGTGCTATTGGAAGAATTAGAGGGCAGTAAATGGGATATAATAGGGCTCAGTGAAGTTAGGAGGCCAAAAGAAGCATATACAGTGCTCAGAAGCGGGCACGTCCTGTGCTACCGGGGCTTAGCGAGAGACGAGAACTAGGAGTCGGATTCCTGATTAATAAGAATATAGCTGGTAACATACAGGAACTCTATAGCATTAACGAGAGGGTGGCATGTCTTGTTCTGAAACTTAATAAGAGGTACAAAATGAAGGTTGTACAGGTCTACGCTCCTACATCGAGTCATGATGACCAGGAAGTCGAAAGCTTCTATGAAGACGTGGAATCGGCGAGGGGTAGAGTGAAAACAAAATACACTATACTGATGGGCGACTTCAATGCCAAGGTAGGCAAGAAGCAGGCTGGAGACAAGGCAGTGGGGGAATACGGCATAGGCACTAGGAATAGCAGGGGAGAGTTATTAGTAGAGTTTGCGGAACAGAATAATATGCGGATAATGAATACCTTCTTCCGCAAGCGGGATAGCCGAAAGTGGACGTGGAGGAGCCCGAACGGCGAGACTAGAAATGAAATATACCTCATACTCTGCGCTAACCCTGGCATCATACAAGATGTGGACGTGCTCGGTAAGGTGCGCTGCAGTGACCACAGGATGGTAAGAACTCGAATTAGCCTAGACTTGAGGAGGGAACGGAAGAAACTGGTACATAAGAAGCCGATCAATGAGTTAGCGGTAAGAGGGAAAATAGAGGAATTCCAGATCAAGCTACAGAACAGGTATTCGGCTTTAACTCAGGAAGAGGACCTTAGTGTTGAAGCAATGAACGACAATCTTGTGGGCATCATTAAGGAGTGTGCAATAGAAGTCGGCGGCAACTCTGTTAGACAGGATACCAGTAAGCTATCGCAGGAGACGAAAGATCTGATCAAGAAACGCCAATGTATGAAAGCCTCTAACCCTACAGCTAGAATAGAACTGGCAGAACTTTCGAAGTTAATCAACAAGCGTAAGACAGCTGACATAAGGAAGTATAATATGGATAGAATTGAACAAGCTCTCAGGAACGGAGGAAGCCTAAAAGCAGAGAAGAAGAAACTAGGAATTGGCAAGAATCAGATGTATGCGTTAAGAGACAAAGCCGGCAATATCATTACTAATATGGATGAGATAGTTCAAGTGGCTGAGGAGTTCTATAGAGATTTATACAGTACGAGTGGAACCCACGATGATAATGGAAGAGAGAATAGTCTAGAGGAATTCGATATCCCACAAGTAACGCCGGAAGAAGTAAGGAAAGCCTTGGGAGCTATGCAAAGGGGGAAGGCAGCTGGGGAGGATCAGGTAACAGCAGATTTGTTGAAGGACGGTGGGCAGATTGTTCTAGATAAACTGGCCACCCTGTATACACAATGCCTCATGACCTCGAGCGTACCGGAATCTTGGAAGAACGCTAACATAATCCTAATCCATAAGAAAGGGGACGCCAAAGACTTGAAAAATTATAGACCGATCAGCTTACTGTCCGTTGCCTACAAAGTATTTACTAAGGTAATTGCAAATAGAATCAGGAACACCTTAGACTTCCGTCAACCAAAGGACCAGGCAGGATTCCGTAAAGGCTACTCAACAATAGATCATATTCACACTATCAATCAGGTGATAGAGAAATGTGCGGAATATAACCAACCATTATATATAGCTTTCATTCATTATGAGAAAGCGTTTGATTCAGTCGAAACCTCAGCAGTCATGGAGGCATTGCGGAATCAGGGTGTAGACGAGCCGTACGTAAAAATACTGAAAGATATCTATAGCGGCTCCACAGCCACTCTAGTCCTCCATAAAGAAAGCAACAAAATCCCTATAAAGAAAGGCGTCAGGCAGGGAGATACGATCTCTCCAATGCTATTCACAGCATGTTTACAGGAGGTATTCAGAGACCTGGACTGGGAAGAATTGGGGATAAGAGTAAATGGAGAATACCTTAGTAACTTGCGCTTCGCTGATGATATTGCCTTGCTTAGTAACTCAGGGGACCAATTGCAATGCATGCTCACTGACCTGGAGAGGCAGAGCAGAAGGGTGGGACTAAACATTAATCTGCAGAAAACTAAAGTAATGTTTAACAGTCTCGGAAGGGAACAGCAGTTTAAGATAGGTAGCGAGGCACTGGAAGTGGTAAGGGAATACATCTACTTAGGACAGGTAGTGACTGCTGATCCGGATCATGAGAGTGAAATAATCAGAAGAATAAGAATGGGCTGGGGTGCGTTTGGCAGGCATTCAGAGATCATGAACAGCAGGTTGCCATTATCCCTCAAGAGAAAAGTTTATAACAGCTGTGTCTTACCAGTACTCACGTACGGGGCAGAAACCTGGAGGCTTACGAAATGGGTTCTACTTAAATTGAGGACGACGCAACGAGCTATGGAAAGAAGAATGATAGGTGTAACATTAAGGGATAAGAAAAGAGCAGATTGGGTGAGGGAACAAACGCGCGTTAATGACATCTTAGTTGAAATAAAGAAAAAGAAATGGGCATGGGCAGGACATGTAATGAGGAGGGAAGATAACCGATGGTCATTAAGGGTTACGGACTGGATTCCGAGGGAAGGGAAGCGTAGCAGGGGGCGACAGAAAGTTAGGTGGGCAGATGAGATTAGGAAGTTTGGAGGGTCAACATGGCCACAATTAGTACATGACCGGGGCAGTTGGAGAAGTATGGGAGAGGCCTTTGCCCTGCAGTGGGCGTAACCAGGCTGATGATGGTGATGATGATCTATCTTGACGTAGACGCGGGTATCACGCGATTTATTTACGTTTCGGCCGGGGTCCGGCTTTCATCAGAATGGAAAATCTGGTTCTGATGAAGGCCGAACCCCGGCCTAAACGTCAATAAATCGCTTCATACCCGCGTCTACTTCACTGTATATACTTGCCCGGATCCAGAGACGCTTTTTTTTCGTGGCGGCGGCGGCGGCAGCAGTAGCAGCAGAAGCCTGGCTACGCCCTTTGCAGGGCAAAGGCCTCTCCCATACTTCTCCAACTACCCCGGTCATGTGCTAATTGTGGCCATGTTGTCCCTGCAAACTATTTCATCTCATCCGCCCACCTAACTTTCTACCGCCCCCTGCTACGCTTCCCTTTTTGAATCCAGTCCGTAACCCTTAATGACCATCGGTTATCTTCCCTCCTCATTACATGCCCTGCCCATTTCTTTATATATATATATATATATATATATATATATATATATATATATATATATATATATATATATATATATATATTCTAGAATTCTTACGTGCCCAGAACAGGATCTGATTTTGAGGCACGCCGCATGGTGGAGGATTTCCTGATTAAATTTCGACCACCTGCGGTTCGTTAACGCGCACCTAATACGCAGTTCACGGGCATGTTTGCATTTCGCGGCCGGGACTGCAACCCGCGACCTCGCGCTTAGCAGCGCAACGCCAAAAAAAAAAAAAAACACTAAGCAACCACGGCAGGTATCGCCATATATGCGAGAAATACGAGAAGATACCTTTTATATAGCTGACGTCACATTGAGCATGAATGCATACATACATACATACATACATACATACATACATACATACATACATACATACATACATACATACATACATACATACATACATACCTAACACTAGAAGAAAAATCCGGAATCTGAGCCGAAAACAATGTTTCGGAACTATCACGGTGGACACATGCATCCGCTGGCTTTTATTCACCCCTCCATGGATATTTTATACTAGATCATACCACCTATAAGGACGTACTGTCTTTGGATTGTCATCGGATTCACGCTGTCTTTGTCTGGTCTAAGGGTCAACACGGAAATCGCGCACAGTGGAGTGAAGAATCAGTTCACGGGTTTGATTTTAACTACCTCGACGTTGCATATCATGTACACGTGCGAAAAGTACAACACTCGCAACATGTGTCGTTACTACGAGTGCATTGTCCTCTTAATGCTAGCCGCCAAACAAGGAAAGTGGGGGACATAATATTAAGTGCGAAGCGTTTAGAACAACTTTCCGAGAATCGCCGCGACAGAAACGTTCTTTCTGTTATTCGTCCCTGCTTGTTTTGTATTGCTAGACATTTTTTTTTCACTCGCTTTTCCTTGGTCACCACTCATGCGGGCTCAAAAAGAAAGGCCCACCAGCATCTCGGTACGCGGAAAAAAGAAAGAAGACAACACAAACGCAACTTGGGCGTATTTCTGATCCAGAAGGCAGGTAAGCAGGGTCATCGTGGTGGAAGGGAGAGCTGTACAGAACATGATGTATGTACGAGGACAACAGACCGAAGCACAACCCACAGCAGCCCTACAAATCGACCCCATAAGGCACCTGCACACTGATCCTCAAGTCGAGATATACAACACACCGGGCGGATCGGGGGACGTCGCTGGGCGACGCATCTTCAGACCCATGCATCAGACGACAAACCCACGCGGTCGGTTGTCGTCGTTGTCCCCGAGGTCTTTCTTTCTTCCTTTCTTTCTTCCTCTATATCTTTATGAACCTTCAACCCCTCACGTTCTTAATATCTGCGTTCCTTCATCCCACGTCTTTATTTCTTACTCGCGACCGTAACCTTTCAACCCTACACGTTCTTGATATGTTTCTTCTTTCGATCGTCCCATCTGTCCTCTTTCTTGCTCTCTCTCTGTCTTTCAAGCTTCATCCCCGCCCCCCTGCTCTAATATCTCTGCTCTGTCTTCCTTTCTTTTGCTTTATTGTGTCCATAAGTTGTTTTTTCTCTCTTTCCCATTTTCTAATATATCAGCCACCCCATCTTATCAGTCGTTCTATTTCCTGCTGCTTTGAAAGGCTTATACCTCGAACGTGTTTTGATACTTACGGTTCTGTAAAAGGAAACTGGCCTTCCCAACCCGGTTCGAGTCATATATGAAGGGAGGCTATATCTCAGAGGGACTTCTTCTTGGGCAAGTTGGCGAGGCCTGCTAACAATTATTTTTAGGCACACAAGGAGACATACGAATTAATGGATGAATACCTTCATGTATGCCTCCTATCGCGTCAAAAATTTCGTTTAATGGCAAGCTGTATTTATTCATTATATCCCGAAGGCCCTCTGTCAGAGGGTATTGCATAGCGAGGGGGAAAACAACATATATACTCACTATTCAAATAGAGAGATAAAATCCAAACCAAAACAAAACACTGCAATGATACACTGAGCACTCTGCAAAAAAACACGTCAAAAACAGGATACATTGCTAAATCCTACGTAACTAGATGCCCTGTGTTTAAAATATCAAGATAAGAACACTGCAATTATGCATTGCCAACACAGGAATTTCGCCCCGCAAAGCAGAGTACACCGTTAATGACATGCAAGTAAAAAAGAAGAGAGAGAAAAAAAGCCGCCCGCAGATTACCAGCAGTCAGGACATGAGATACGTGCGAATAAGTTTTTGAAATTCATTAAAGTCACGTTCATGTGCAATGTGAGAAGGCAGGTTCTTCCCCTCAGCTGAAGTGCCTGGTATAAAAGACTGAGCGTATGAGAGTGTGCGGCAAATTACACGTTTTGTTTTGAAATTATGATCACGACGAGGGAGTATAGCAGACGGGGTACGAAAAAAATCGTCGTGAAGGGATGGGCGGTCATAACGCTGACGAAAGAGTGTGAAACGTAATATTGTGCGACGAATTGATAAGCTTTCTATTTCAGCATGATGTTTGAGGAAGTGATGATGGTGCTATGTACGCGAGTAATCTGCAAATATCAATCTAACGGCACGATTTTGCAGGGCTTCAATTTCATGAATAATGTACTCTTGGTCTGGGTCCCACAATGCTGAAACGTACTCAACTTTTGGGGGAATTAATGCAGTGTAGGCTAGTTTCCTCGTGTGCGTTGCAGCGTGTTTTGGGTTACGTTTGATGAGGGCAAGACAGCAGTTAGGAGGTGCAAAGATGGCGCCGATGCCGCTTTGCCACATCAGGTCACTGCAGAAACGGAGCCCTAGGTACTGATAGCTCGAAGCAAGTTCAGCTTTAGTACTCTTTAACAGGTACTAAGATTGAATTCTAGAAGTTCGGTTAGTAAAATACATAAATTTAGGTTTTGAGAGGTTTAGTGGCCTTAACCAAGTCTCGCCCCATGCGGTTACACCTTTAAAGTCAGATTGCACAGCTTTTTGGTCAGCCGAAAAAGAAACATTACGGCCTTTTTGCCAATCCTCCCAACACAAACACTGGGTAAAAATCATTTGTAAATATGAATGAGTGAGTGAACAAAAGGCACCTTAATGTCTACTGAAAGAGTGTTGGCATGAAATTTTTGACTTTTCGCTTTCTTTTTTTTTGCGAGAGACGACGGTCCTTGAACTCAGAAGCCTACAAGAATACTTCGAAGCCTCAGAGCGCTATAAATAATGTAGTGCAACAGCTTTCCTGCAGTCAGTTTCGGTTTTGTTTCCCGGTAGGTGAAAGTGTCGTGACGTCATGACTCAGTAGGTTGTCATGCGGGAGCAGGACATTGGGGCACTTTGACACTCGCTTCAGCTCGCTCGGTCGCCTCCTGTGCCGCTACCCGCTTTAGAGGGCCGCTTTAGCAACGTAGCAGATGACAGACCGAGTCAGAGAGTGTGTCTTAAACGTCGCAATCTGCTGCTCCCGCGTGACCCCCTACTGAGTGATGACGTCACGACACATTCACCTTCCGGGAAACTAAACCGAAACTGAGTGCAGGAAAGCTGTTGCACTACATTATTTAGAGCGCCCTTTGGCGTGCCAGCAATTCTTTCTAGTGTTGAGATTATTATTATTATTATTATTATTTAGAACAAAAGAAATGAAATTAGTATGTCAGGACACATTTAATGACTTTCGTAAGAGCGTGCAGTGGGGTCGGGTTACCGACGCGCTGCGTCATTATCGATGCGGAATCGCCGGCTCGGGGCGACGGACGATTCCATATTCAAAGGACGAATGCAATCGAACACCGTAACCGAATTGTTACAAACGTGCCACCTCCTTTCGACGCACCGAAGCAGCACGCAGTTAAGAGCTCGGGCTCCTCGAAGGGCCGGCCCTTAATCGCCATCGAGAGCAGCGCCGGGCACTCGAGTCGGTTCGACGCGGTGGGTGTCATTGTAAATGAAACGGGAGGGGCGGGCGTATACGGCTGACCACCCCGGGAGGCCGACGCAGGTCCAGGGCAGCACCGCTGCCTGCGTGTATGCGTGTGTGTGCATACATCTGCCTGCAGACGTCGTACCCCCCATGCACTGTTCTAATCATCGGCGTGCCGCGCTTTGCAAATACGTGCACTGCCCGCCGAACAGACAGGGTTTACGGCATAATGCGGCAAACGAGCGGCGAGGGCGTTTCATGCGGAAAGCGGGAGGAAGGGTACGGCTCTGCGTTGGCAGGGGGGGGGGGGGGGGGGGGGTGTCTGCTGCTTGTTGCAGCGGCGGAGGTCTATTTTGATGCAGCCAAGAAGCCCAGGCGAAGCGCGTCGCTCGCATCAATCAGCGCGTCGTGCAGTGAAGCATGCTGATAGGGAGGAGGAAAGCCTGCGAAGGCACGCAGTGGGCATCCTACTTCGAGTGGGTGGCGGAGGGCAACAATGCGCCGTAGCTTAGCAGCAGGCGCGCACGGTGGCGTTAGAATGGGCAGCGGCTCGCAGCTGGCGCCCAAATGGCTGATGAAGCGGAAGACGTCCGGTATGGGGGGAGGGAGAGGTAATGCGGTTTAAGCGTGAGCGCATTGTCTTGTATACGGAGAGGCGGCGGCGGTGGGCAAAACGCGAGTGGCAAGCGTAATTGAATCTCCGCAGTCATTTTTAGTGCGCGGCTCAGCTGCTGCGCGTGTGTGCGTGTGCATACTTCAGGTGGAGAGAGCGAGAGGGAGATTCCGTTGTCCCGATTTGATGCGCGTGACCGCAGGAGTCTATCTTTGTGCGTACGCTTGTTCCTGAATTTGCGTGCGTATGTATGTATGTATGTATGTATGTATGTATGTATGTATGTATGTATGTATGTATGTATGTACTTTAGAGCTGTGTCATGCAAACGCTAGCGTGGTTGACTTGTACGTATGTTTGCGTATGTGCCTGTTAACGCGTACGTGTATGTGTGCGTGTGTTTAAGTTAAGCATGTGTTTTGTGTCTGTGTGTGCGCGCGCATACGACTGCTTGTTAAAGCTTGTGCGTGCGTTTTTGTGAATATGCATATGTGTGTGAGTGCGAACTCCTTTTGATCTGCTTTTTTGTACACTTGTGCGTGCGCATGCACAGGTGTGTGTGTGTGTGTGTGTGTGTGTGTGTGTGTGTGTGTGTGTGTGTGCGTGTGTGTGTGTGTGTGTGTGTGTGTGAATGTATGCGCGCATTCGCATCGACATGTTCGTACGTACGCGTGCGTAGGCACACGCGTTAGTTTGCAGTGCACGACCGACCCGCCTGGGCGGCCGACGGAGCGCGGTGGTCCCTGTGCAAAGAAGTGACGGGTAATGAGTCAAACGCGATGGATAATTAGCGGAGAGGTGGAGCGTATTCCCCAGCTTAATGTACGGGTGCTTGGATGCTTGATTTGCTCGTGTCTGTACGGTATACCTCGTACCGCAACCGTGCACGCGATGCAGGCAGAACGTCGGCGCACCGTTAGACCTTCTATGCACCAAGCAGAGCCGGGATCGTGACGATCGACTCCTACTGAGGAGCTTGTTTGTTTTTCTTTCTTTCCTTCCAACGGTACGCACACAGCGCGTTCAAGACAAATCAGAACTGAGGTGAAACAGCGCGAAAAAGACGAGGACACAAGGAAACAAATACCACAGACAAGCGCTGTAATCCCGGACCTTGTACAGAGTATTGTACGGAGTTCCAGGAGCTTTTCACAAGTTATTAAAGCGACTACAGGATCGAGACCAGCGTCCACACTGGCTTCATTCTTTTCATGGTCCGCACTTTGTAACACTCTCTCTCTCTCTTGATGTATATATATATATATATATATATATATATATATATATATATATATATATATATATATATATATATATATATATATATATATATATATTCTTAATCATTAATTAACAAACAAGTGATGTACATTGCAGACGTCAGGGGTGTTTTACAGGACTAGTTGCAATGGTGATACACTGGGGAGCCCACAGAGGGTGCACAAAATAATCCTCTTCCTCCAAGACAATCACTCGAACGACCGAAACAGAGACGAAAACAGACTTGTGAGTGCTCATCATGAACTTATTCCTCATCTTGATATTATCCTCAACCCGCAGCGGCGGCTCCGGGGATGAGGGTTTGTGCTAATGAGCACGAGGTCGCTAGTCCGATTCCCAGCCGCGGCAGCGATATTTCAATGGCGACGAAACGCACAAAGCGCTCGCGTAGTACTAGCCTACATTTGCGTGCACGTCAAAGAACCCCGAGTGGTTAAAACTGTACATTTTATGTGCAGTTTTAAAAAATTATGTACATATGTACATAAAAATTTATGTACATATGATCTGTTTATACTTTGTCGTATTGCCATTGTGATTGTGAATAATAACTAGCATGGATCCCAACTAGTCTTGAGCTAGGGGTGCAGCTATGCTGTGCGAGATTTCCTGTTTACTTTTCCTATTTTGAATAAACTTTTCTAAACTTAAACTTCCTAAACTATTTGCTTTGCTTATTTGGCTTGATTGCTCTGTTTTATTTGTTTTGCTGTGCTTGCTTGCTTACTTGCTTGCTCAGCTTTACTTGGAATGCTTTGCTTGCCTTGCTTTGGTTTGTTCGCTTTGATTTTCCTTTGCATTGGTGTGCTTTGTTTACTCTGATGTGCTTTGCTTTGCTTGCTTGTTATGCCTTGCTCTGATTTGCTTAGATGTACTCTGCTTTGCTTGCTTGCTTGCTTGCTTGCTTGCTTGCTTGCTTGCTTGCTTGCTTTGATTTGCAATGCTTTGCTATGCTTTGTTTTCTTGCTTTGCTGTGCTCCACAGTGCTGTGCTTTAATTGCCTTACTTAGCTGTCTTGTGCTTTTTTTTGTTTTGCGTCGCTATGCCTTGCTGTGCTGTGGGTTGCTTTGCTGTGCCTTTCTTGCTTCGTTGTGCTTTGCTTGCTTTGCCTTGCTTTGTTTTGTTTTGCTTGCTTTGCTTTGCTTGCTGTTTCTACTGCTGTCTGGACGAAAAATAGAGAAAGAGAAGGAGAAGAAATCTTACACATGTCTACCAATACGAGCAACTCGTACACTGGAATAACGAAGCTGTAGAATGGAGTTCTCAAACCCCTTGAGTGAAAACGGTGCTCCTTGGGGGCGTGGGGGGTAAAGGTCTCGACGCCAGCCACGCAGGTCTCCTGAGAGGGCCGGCGACGTTGGGATGAAGCCCCAGGCACGTTGACGCCGAAGCTGACGCCGATGAGACGCTGATCGCGTAGTAATACGAGCGTTCACGTGCTGTATATATAGACAGTTTATTCCAACAAATGACGATACGAACGTTGTGAATCGCGTTGACGTCCCAATACCACCGGGACGATGGCATACAAAAAACTGAGCACGACATACGCAGCACGTTTTCGCAGCAACATCCGAGTCCACGCGATGTTAACAACACATTACCGCTTAGACCAATGGAAACGCAGTTAAACATAATCCAATAGTCACATTACATACATGATGCTAGATGTACAGGCTACAAGTCGATTTGGGCCCCTCCTGGCTAGCTGACCTTCAAGGTGGAGCGGGTAAATAAATTAATAATTATTGGCTAAGATAAACGCGCAAGGAAGGTTTTGTCTATTCGAGTGATGTACACGCAAGGTAATCTTTATTTTATAACTCTCGATAATTAATTTTCAAAGAAACTTAGAGGCTCTGATAGGCTTCGTTGCTGTGTCTTCTTTGGTTCATATCAAGCACGCCGCCACACGCTATCGTCGCAAAAAATCTTTGGTGGAAATCTCGTTGACAGATGACAACAGCGCTAACACACGGATCGAACACGAAGGAACACGGACATGGCGCTCAATAACACGTGTGCATTTATTGACACGCCTTGCCTTTCTATACAGCGATAATGAAGACTGAATAATGGCCAAAACAACAGAAGCAAGGAAGAAAAGCACACGTGGAAATTTTGTGACACAGACATCTCATGATCTTACGCAGACACGAGAGTCACGTGTGCACAAATGCGCATGCGCTCAACCCCCCGCATCTCTCAGTTTCTATTAATCCACAGACGCAAGAATGGAGCGGGCGAACAATAGTGAACATTACCACTGCATTTCGCGCCGTCCTTGTCTCAGCACACCTCTATCCTCACCATTCTTCCATGGACAAAGCATGAAACATCGCCTTTAATCCAGACGTTTCACTCTGTGCATTCGCTTGAACTGCTTGTTTGCGTCTCTGTATAGCTTTGAACGCTGTAGTGTGTAAACAACGGTGTAAGAAATGGCTATTTTTTAGGTCGCGGTATAAAGATAAGCATTGCACGAGATTACGCGCTGCATAAAACGTCAAGAAGAACATTCGTACCTATCGCGTTTAACTTCCGGTATTTAACCATTCGCTCAGCGAAAACTACGCTTCACCTAGCTTATGGCAAGTCAGTTACGTGGAGGCCTGCAAGAGAGAGGAAGGTTCGTTCAAGGGAAATCGTCGTTCAACTGTGCCGCGAATCTACATGGAAAGCCCATACGGGTTTCTCCGAAGGAAAGCGTCACGAGTTTTGCAGAAAGAGAGCTCGTTGGCATACTGGTCAGCTCTGTTGGTACAGCGACCACCCCGGGAAGGCGTTGGTCCCGGATTTCAACATCCGGACCAGGACGAGTCCTTCTTCGACTGCGACGCTTTCTTTCTGAGGAACCCATGTGGGTTATCCTTCGAAACTTCGCGCTTCGGATGGACGAACGACAATCTTTTTTTCATTTCAGGTGCGTTGGATACGCATATCCTTTATAGCGATGGCAATTAGACGAGCACTCCAAGGGAATGTTTGTCGTTGTCGTCGCCGTGAGGTAATGTGGTATGGACGGCTTCACTCGCGCGATAACAGCAGCGAGAAATCGGTCCCAAGAAACTTCCGGTGACGGGCCTTACCAGTCTAATTGGTGACGGTGACGGGCGTTACCAGTCTTATCGGAATACAAAGCGTGTTTTTAAGTTCCTCTACTGTGCGAGAAGGCTATCTTTAAGTTTTGAGATAAAAGACATACGCTTCAAGCCTTAAAATTAATACGCAAAGCTTCTCGTATAACTTACGGCAACCTTGACTTATAAATTGCCGTTATGTACAGAGGAAAAGTGTTGAAAATATGCGGGCGTAGATTTTGACGCACTCCTGCTACTCGATGTGGCCGTCAAGGCTTTCCTTGCTCGCTAGATTTAGCGGACTACGTCAGTGAGCAAAACCGGAAGCCGTCCAGGGCCTATGTTTGTGAACAGCGAAAGGGGCTATATGCCATGCCATGCTAAATGACGTGCAGTATATGAGAGCAAGATTGTCGCACTATTCTCTCGCTAAAGTAGCCGCCACCAGGTCTTGTATACTTGACAATATCATTCCTCAGAATTTTGAGGATGGCAGCCTACACACAAATTTCATGAAAGAAAACACCGACAGCGCATGCCTTTTACCTTAACTCTTATCAGACATAAACGTTGAAAGTGCGAAACAGTAAGAGAGTTCAAACCTGGAAACAATGTAACTTTATTGGCACGGCTGCGATCGGCCCAGAAAAGAGATTTGAAACACACACGATGTGCGCAAAGGTGGTGGTAAAGTGGCTAAGAAAGACGTTGGGTTTAATTATTAACATAAATAAATTGTCCGATGGCAGGATTCCAACAGGATACCCAGCACAACAACATGTTTTTTTTACGTAGCTTAACGTTTACTTCAATTCATACTGCCACTACAGGTTCGAGTCTTACACTTCCTGTAATTTGCTAACATGTTGCTGTCAAATTCATTGCTCCTTCCTTATGGCAAAATCGCACAATATTTATTTTAGCTTACAGATTTTTCGCAATTGTAAAAAAAAATGGGCTCATAAATCAACATTTTGCTCGCCACAGTCATTCGAATTCAGCCTTCTCGCTTGAATATAAATTAAATACAAATCAATGCAGCGTTTGTATAGTAAGAGCATTCCTGCCTTCCACCTGTATTTAGTGAAGCGCCCCTTTAAGCAGCAGCATTACAGTGAGCAATAGAGAAATATTGCGCAAATTCAGCAGACGCGATAGGAACGCACACCTCAGCATAACCCGCAGCCAAAACGAGCTCCTGATCGACGCACGCTATGCAAGGGAAAACAGAATTGTCGCTAGCGCTGAAACCACTTTAGAAAAGGACGTGTGTAGCGTGGAGATCGAAGGATGCAACGCTACAAAAAGTTGTGGCAAAACTGCTGCCACGCTGGCGTCACGGACAATACAAATTACATGCCTGCCCATTTGCGATCTTTTGAATATCAATCCGACAGAAAAAAACGATGTAGAATGCGCCACCGTACTTGGCTGATAAACATAACTGCCACAAACATACACAAGGGGAAGTTTATTGTCACATATTATAAGGCTCACCAATACTGTGGTGAGTAGAAAATCCACTATTACTTATGAGATTGTTAAGCCTACAATTTCGTATACAGAGGGTTAATGCAAAAGCAATCTCACAACCTCTTTCTTTCTTTTTTCCAAGTTATATTTTTCGTAGCTCCCTGTTGTTCAAGGAGCCCTCGTATATTTTTCTCCAGTGTTTTATTCGTAAAAAAAAAATCAGCTCAAATTATTAAGCATTCATAACTGATTTCGTCGTTGACGTGCGCCTATTAACCTAATTTAGCCAAGAAATGATACGAGTCACAAGACCGCTCAAGAAGGCAGTCAGAAACAAGGAATATTGATGATTCTACAAACGAGACCACGGTGATCAGAAAATAAACGCCAACGAACGCTCCTACTTTGTTAGACAAGTTGCATTTTTTTTTTTTTTTTTTTTTTTTTGTAAGCAGACATAGCACGCGCGGGAGAAAGCCGACGATTACGTTGGCGCTGCTCTTCGTTGTACGCCTCTTGGAACAAGAATGTCTAAAAAAAAACTTTTTTTAAACTTACCCAGCAAGAGTTTCAACTCTCGAATAAAACCCGCTACCTGGCAGTCATCGTGCGTTGAGGAAGTAGTAGTAGTAGTAGTAGTAGTAGTAGTAGTAGCGTTATAATCCTGCTTTATGTCAACTGCAAGCCGAAGGCTTCTCCCAGCGATGTTCAACTGCCCCGGTTTTGCACTAGTTGGTCGCAACTTGCATGGGCGAGCAAATTTCCTAATTTCATCACTCCACGAAGTTACTTGCCTTCCGCACTGGCCTTGTCTTCCCTTGGAACCCATTCTGTAGTAATAGGCCGCCGGTTATATGCCCTGCACATTACATGTCCTGCTCGACATCAATTTTTTCTCTTAACGTCGACTAGAATCCCGGCAAACCCCGTTTGCTCTCTCGTTCACAACACTGTCTTTCGATCTCTTAACGTTACGCCGTACATTTTTTTTTCGTTCCATTGCTCCCTTGTACGGGCCTCAACTTCTCGGGCCAATTTGGTGCAGAACGCGAGGTTTTACTCTTCTCGGTCACGGTGTCTTCATATTAACTGCGGCTTATACTTTCAGTGTTTCCGACTAATTACTAAAAGAAACAAACCTCGAAAGCGGCGCCGAATGCGAGCATAATCCTCTGCTGACCAAAACCACGTCACAAGTCACTTTAGTATCGAGAGTAATGGAAAATGATTGCATTTTAAGAGGTGCACAGCCAGGTTTAACGGGAATCTCGACCTGTTGCTCTGCATCACTGGCTGCTATTCGGTGCTATCCGCGCCGTCTTGCGCGCGCGTGAGGGAGAGGGGCAGCAAGCACAGTAGGCAGGTGCGCGCCCGCTATGGGGGGGGGGGGGGGGGAGGAGGGGAAGGGGTACGTTAGCGTACTTCTACTCTGGCCGCTGCGGTGGATGGCGCGGCTGAGCGCGGCATATCTGGAGGTGGTCTGCGCTGCGTTCGAAATGCTAGCTGAGCCGAGATAGCTGATGGCTTCGTGTGCGTTGTGTTTTCGCGCGCCTAGTTCACGTTGAAGGCAGACGCACCACGAAGGGCAATTCGCTCGCCGCTTCTGCCGCTCCTCATCTCGTCAGCGTACTGACAGCGGGTATCCGACGTCATCGAGTGAGGTGTGCTCATGTTTGCCTGTGTGGGCGTGATGCCGTGCTCGTTGATTTCGTTAGCAGACGAATGTTTACACCAGCTTATACGGCCGATAACACTACTATCCTTAATTTGTATAACTGCTCAATAATACGCTATCGCAATCAATGCTTTGCCTTTCAGGAGAAACTGCGATTTCTTCTTTTTTTTCTTTATAGACCCCAATAAGTAGCCATTTCAGTGAAAATGAGCCAAGCCTCTTTCGCTGTTAAAAGCACGACAGACGACAAAAGAAGAGCAATGGATTGCACAGAACGAACGCTGACCTGTCGTTTGTTCTACGCCTATCGTCTGCTCTTGGTCAGTCGTCTGTCGTGCTCAACCCCAATGAACGGAATCTACCTCTGCTCATCTTGAGTTCGCAAGCGCAAAAATGCAGCCCAGTTCGCGGAGCATTGTCGATACTCAATTTACGCAGTTTCAGTCAAACCAGGCAAACTTGCGTGCGACTACGCGCGGATGACGTTCGTAAAAACAAAAAAAAAGGGACGTCGAAAGAAAGACAGGTAGCAAACGGGGAACAGAAGGCGCGCCTGCATAAGAGGGACAAGAAGTCAATGATGGAAAGCAAAGGGGAAGTAAAGAGTGTGTGTGGGGGGGGGGGGGGAGGTGTTGAGGGTGGAACAACGAGCCACAGTTGACGCGGAAGCAAGGTGCGCCTACACGACACGCGAACAGAAACGCGCAAAGCTTCCGGAAGAGGGTATAAAAGCGATGATATGCGCGGGACGGAGAAAGAGCTATCGCTCCGAGCACCACATAACGGAACTCGGCGGCGTGTAATTGCACCGTTCCTCCCCGAACCTGACGGCTCGCTCGCGAGGCTTACGCCAAACTGCGCGTTCGTTCTCACAAGGCCCGAACGCACGCGCTCGCGCGATGTCGACCGGCTATATATACTGCTATATAGACTTCCCGTCGGCCGGGCACGCGAAGTCGCGGAAGGGAGCGACCGCGGCGATATATACGTACGACTTTTGGGCACGGCATCGAGCAGCAGCGCGGCTGGGCTTCTCGCTTATGCGGCGCGGCCACCGTAATTACGATGGTCATCATCATCGTAGCTGTTCCCGCCGTTGTCGAGCCCAACGTCACACAAAGGCTTCGGCTCTCGCGTGGTTCCTCTGCGCCGCGCCATTCACCGCTGCGCCAGAGCCGCCGACGTGTTTTACCGTTTGCTTTCATCTTCGTAGCTGCCCCGTTGAGCATCGTGCGTGCTCGTTTGTTCTTTCTGTTGTTGTTTTTTTTTTACTTTGTCTACATGTCGGAATGCTGAAGATGCTTTGAAGATACTTTCTGGCCGCTTGTATATACCCGCGGAGACAAGCACGTCGAACGACACTTGCGGCGAATTTTGTGGGGTGCATCGCAAGGAGGCCTGTCCGGTCTTCTGCAAATAGAGTCGTCAGCATGCGACTGCAGGGGGCTGGGTTAGTACTAACCCACCGCGGCTCGGACAGTGACTGGCCCGACACCTCGCGAACCCCGGGGAGGGGAGGGGGGGGGGGGGGAGGAGGGACTGCGGCGGGGGTGATGGAGAACGCGGAGGAGGCGACGACGACGAAGTAGCGAAACAAGACGACAGGGACAGGCTGGTCACGTACCACGGCACGCTGACACACTATGCAAATCAAAGGGAAGCATATCCACGACCCCGCAAACAACTCGACGGGTCTCACGAAACATATTGGAGAAAGTTTTCAACCAGAACGTTCCGAAACCAAGTTCCTCCTGTGAGACGCCGTTACGGCACTGCACTTATCTCTTCCATTCTTTTTAAAGTCACTTCACACCATCACACAAACTGAGCACACCTAAGAGGAAGGAAGCTTTAGCTCGGGCCCAACTCCGACGCGGCCTAAATACATGTAAAACGCAACAACGTTTTTCTTAGATAACCCCTGGACCGATTTTAACGAAATTTGTTGCATTTGAGAGAGAAAGTTAAATTCTAGTGACTTTCGGAAACGGAATTTCGATTTATGGCATGAATTTTGTTGCAAAAATTTTCAAAAATGCGTAAGTTCGGAAAAGATAAAGCACGAAGTTTACATATTCATAGCTCTGCATCAAGAACAGATATCGTGGTTCTGTGAACGGCACCCATTACATCATTGAAAGCGGACGAATTCGATATGTCATTTTACATCTTACGTGAATTTGTTACGTTGTTTACAGGGGTTCTGCAAAAGCTGTATTTCCATATTAAATTTTTTTTTTTGAGATCCATGTGTAACATATAAATTTTGTCCGCTTTAGATGTTCTGTTAGATGCAATTCACAGAATTGCATTATCATTTTTTTTGCTGAGTTACAGAATTGCAAACTTGATAGTCTCGTTTTCTTTTTCAAAACTTTCGATTTTCGCCAATTTTTAATAAATACTTAACGACCTAAATCAAAAATTAGAAACCAACAGTCACTAGATTTTACGTTTTGCTTCTAAATGCAACAAACCTTGTTCAGCTTGGTGCACTGGCTGCCGAGAAAAACGAATTCTCCTTTTACATGTATTTAGATGGGAGCACCCGAGCTAAAGCTTCCTCTTAAGCAGAGTAAGACGAGAGCTGCAAGCTCTGTAAGCACGAACACGCAGACATGACACACATCTTATGGAAATGCACAGACATCAGAGCAATACATGTAGAGGACAATATAGAACCGGACCTTCTCGAGAAGCGATGGCTAAGCGCTCCGACTAGCTCAGAACTACACGACCAACTATGGACAATTCAGCGGGTCCGGGCAGCGGCGTAAAGGCTGTATGCCTCGCCGCACATAATGCCCTGGTCGCCTGAGCCCGGGCTGGCAACCTCGCAGGTCTTTTTCTCGTTAAAGTTTTTTTTTTTTTTTTTTCGTCCGTCCGTCCACCTGCTGAAACGATCGGCCACTGTTTTGTAGATTGCATAGGGATGCCGTGTTCTATCTTCTGGAACATTCTCCAGAGAACGCTTAAAAAATATATTTAGGTATCACGCTATACACAATCCGTTCCCTTCTTTTTAATGAGCCACGACAGCGATATATTGCTAGCTCGCAGCGAAAAAAAAGATGCCGTACACACGCGTCCCAGCGCGCGAGGAGACGTGCGATATGAGATGCGCGCGCTTTGCATTGCATTTGCATAATATCACACCAGGTGGCACGCCACGCAGCAGTTGCATAGATGGCAGTACAAGGTAGATAGAGAAATCTTGAGGAAGAAAAAAAGAATGTTAAGGAGATGTATACAAAGATGCTGGAATGGGGAAACGCGTACAAGGCACACCCGAATAAACCAAGCAGGCGACGTGACTGTGCCTCATCGCCCCGCCTCAAAGGGGGATGCCAATAAATCATTCTCCTCATCATCATAAGCACCACATCGTCACAACTAAAGCCCCTTGATAATTTGAAAGTAGCGACACTCTCCTCCTCACGGCGCTTTCCTCCTCGATTCTCCTCGCCCGCCAGCTGCGCACGGCACGCTATTCCTCCTGTGCTCCCGCGGACGGGCCGCAGGATTCTATGGAGGTGTGTTATTTTGGGCCAGTTGCGCGCGCCTGTGGGGTTGAAAATTTTGAGAAATGCTAATAACAGCATCGATAATGCTGGAGGCAACGTTTATGAGGAGGTTGGTTTTTTCTTAAAGCCGTATGAGCTGGGTATACTGGTTTTAAGGGAGTTTTGAGGCGAGTTCTATACTCCAGACAATTTTTCTGCCACACGATCAGACGCTTTACTTCGTGCGTCTGATCTAGTATTCCTTGTGACACATCCCTTTGTGTGTGGCTTATTAAGCGAAAGCCTTAGACCTCTGTTTCAAGGTCCCGTTGTGAGCTACATAAAATATCGCGTGACCGAAGGAAGGCGGGAAGCGAACCAAAGCATATGCAGCCGCGTATAAGAGATGATTAATGATTAGCAAAGTATTGATTGATTAGTGATTGGATTAAGATGAATTCGGGTGTATTAAGGAGGATTAAGGTGGATTAAAGTCGATAAAGGTGCATTAAGGTGATGAAGGTGGATTAATGTCATAAGGGAGGTTGGATAAAGGTGGATGAAGGTGCGTTGAGGTGCATTAAGGACGATTATAAGTGGATTAGGGTGGATTAAAGTACACGAAGAAGGATAAGGGTGAATTAAGGTGCATTAAAGAGGATTATGGTGGGCTACGGTGAATTAAAGTGAATGAAGGAGGATTAATAAGGATTAGGGTGGACTAAGGTAGATGAATGTGGATTAAGGTGAATTAAGAACGATTATAGTGGATTAGGGTGGATTAAAGTGAATAAGGAAGCATTACGGTTGATTAAGGAGGATTAAAGTGCCTTAAGGAGGGTTAGAGTAGATTAAATGAATGAATGTTTGGTTTTTATTGGCGCAAGGGCCAGTAATGGCCAAAGAGCGCCAAGCCAGTGTTGATGAATTCGCAATGTAGTTATGAGTTCAATTAGGTTGATGAGACGCGGCTGTAAAGGGGCCTTAAAAATAGTCGCTCTAGAGTGCGTAAAATCTATCTGTTATAAGATTATGTAGATGATAATGACATGTTCTATGAGCAATAAAGTCTATCGTGAGAGAATGATGCATTATAACAGATATGTGAGATAGTAAAATTACCTGAAGCACTACTGCCTCGCCAGAGCCCTTGAAACACAAGGGCCTGGAGGCATATGCTATACAGTATGACTATCACAGCGGCATCCTCTCAAGAGAGGAAGCGCTACGAATGTATAGGACTAATAACGTGTAGGACAACATCTCTGAGGAAACCTAGGACACTGTTTGTATTAAAAAGCGGTTCTGGACCGAGAAACATTACAGGATGAAGAGGAATGTGTTGGCGGTATGCTAAGGAAAAATGTCTCCTTCTCTCAGATTCGGCTTTCCGACACTCCAGGAGGACGTGGAGCACGGTCAGCCTGTCCCCGCATCTGCCACAGGTTGGAGGGTCATTTCCGGTGAGTAAAAAGTTATGGGTGCCAAATGTGTGTCCTATTCTAAGACGAAAGAATAGGACGTCTGTCCGGCGTGATTTTATTGCAGAAGGCCAGAACCCTAATTGTGGTTTTATTACGTGCAGCTTATTATTTGTTTCCCTGTCCCACAAGCGTTGCCAGTAGTTTCGCAGTTTCCTGCGCAAGAAGGGCCTCAGATCTGTGACAGGGACTGCAGCAGTAGGATGAGCAGAATACGATGCAATTGATGTGGCCATCTGGTCCACCAGAACGTTACCTCCGATGCCCCTATGACCCGGCACCCAGCATATGATGACATGCTGGTTACATATATATGATTTACATAGGACGGAATATAGTTCATTGATTACTGTATTTTTGTGCTTAGAAAATGACATCAAAGCCTTCACAGCGCTTAGGGAGTCCGTATATATAACAGATTTTTTCAGATTTGTTCTCCTTATATGCTTTACAGCCGACAGTAGTGCGTAGGCCTCAGCCGTAAAGATGCTTGCTTCCGGATGCAGTACATCGGATTCCGAAAAGCATGGGCCGACGGCTGCATAGGACACCCCCTCGCGTGACTTCGATGCGTCTGTGTAGAACTCCGTGCAGGAGTGTTTGTATTGGAGTTCCCGGAAATGCATTTCTATTTCAATCTCTGGAGCGTGTTTTGTAACTTGCATGAAAGATATATCACATTGTATCATCTGCCACTCCCAAGGAGGTAGCAGCTTAGCTGGAGGCATTAGGCAATGTCTGAGTGGGACATCCATTTCAGCGCTAAGCTCCCTCACACGAAGTGAGAAGGGCTGTCTTACAGAGGGACGATTACGGAAGAGTGTATCATATGTCATATCGTTAAGGGTATTAAAACACGGATGTTCAGGATTAGAGTGGACTTTCAGGAAATATGTTTGGCTGATGTATGTTCTCTGGAGATGGAGTGACCACTCATTTGATTCGACATACAAACTTTCAATGGGACTTGTTCTGAAAGCGCCAGTGGCCAGTCTAATTCCTAAATGGTGAACCGGATCTAGCATCTTTAGCGCGCTCGGGGCTGCAGAGTGATAAATCACGGCACCGTAGTCAAACCTAGAGTAGATTAAAGTCGATGAAGGTGGATTAGGGTGCATTAAGGAGGGCTTTTGTGGATTATGGTGGATTAAACTGAATGAAGGAGGATTAAGGTCGATGAATGTGGATTAATGTTCATTAGGAGGATTATGGTAGACTACTCGGTCTTAATACTCAATGAACCCCAATTCCCCTTAGTCTCCCCTAATCCACCTTAATGCTCATTCATCCACCTTAATCCAGCTTAATTCTCCCACTTCACCTTAATACAATCTAATCAACCCACATCGCCCCCAATGCACCTTATCCTACCCTATGCGGTCTTAATCCTCTATCAACCCGAATCTATAATAATCCGCCTTAATCCACCTTTCCCCACCTTAGTCCTTATTCATGCACCTTAATCCAACTTAATGCTGCCTAATAGTCCCAATATACCTTAATGCACCCTAATCCACCTTAATCCACCCTAATCGGCCTTAATTCTCCTTTACCAACCCTAATTCACCTTAATCCACATTAATCGCCCTTAATCTCTCTTTATCCACCTTAATCCCGCCTAATCCTCGTTCATGCACCCTAATCGGTCTTAATACTTTGTCCACCTTAATCCCCCCTAATCCTTGTTCATGCACCCTAATCGGTCTTAATACCCTTTCATCAAGCCTTCACCTTAATCCACCATAATCCGCCTTAATTTCCCTCCACCCACCTTAATCTTTATTCATGCATATTATCCTCCTTAATGCACTATAATCCACCTTAATCTTCCTTAATACACTCTAATCAACCTTAATGATCCCTAATCCACCTTAGGTCAATCACTAATTATTCATTAATTAACTTAGGTAATCATTATCTTATACAGGGGTGGACATGCTTTGGGTCACCTCTGGCCTCCTTGGGTCACGTGATACTTCCAGTTTACAACGCGACCTTGAAACAGAGATCTAAAGGCTTTTGCCTTAAAACTTGGAAGAAAAAAAAACTCAATGTTGACTGGCTTACGCTTATCACCCGCAATAAAACGGGTATACTTGCCACTGATTTTTTCAGGGCGCAAAGCAGAATCTACAATGCTGCACTTCCGATTGAATAACAACAGTTAGCGACGTGCGACGTGATGGAGCCGCCCCAGAATATTAAGCATACTGAGGACAACCGCAACAAAAACGCTGGTTAGCAGGCCGGAAGAATGAAAAAAAAAATGCAGCATTACGGGATGCTTTGCTACGAGCTATAAGAAAGATGCCTCAGCTCGCAAACAACGCTGTTCTTTGTCGGAACAAAGTTCTCTCGGCCAATGTCATGCAGCCACTGCTTCCTGCGCAAGCCGTCACGCTTTCCTTGTGGTATCACAAAAACGGCACAACCATCTTCAGGCTTCTTGCTGCTGTTATATGCGCAACAGGCCGGCATAGCGCTAGCACACAGAGCAGGAAACACAGCGTACAACGTTCGCTGCGCCGAGCTAAAGGGCCGAGCCAGCCGTGCTGAGGAGGAAAATGGCGCAAACGAAAAAGAAAAACACAAGCAAAACTCAAGATCCGCGCGTTTCCAAGGACAACGGCAGGGAGACCAATCGTCGTGTAGAAAAACGGGGGCAAAACGGGGGAACGCGCAAGGGGCGAGGAGGAGGCGAGGAGGTCGCGCGGTGGCGGCAGAGTTCAAAGAGTGTCGCTACTTTCAAATCATCAAGGGACTTTAGTCACAACTTGACAAGCGCGCCACGTAGCGTCGATGCGTGCAAATTCTGCATTGCAGCTGTGTACGTGTAGCAGTTGCACGTAGTAGTTTGCATGTACACCTTTAGTCGGTCAACTCGAGCAGGCTAGCTGACCATTTGTCACCGCCTCCTTTCAAAGGGGATGCAAATGAATGACGATCAACAACGGCATCGTGTCGTGCCACGGGTCAAGGAATGTGACGCTTGCGCCGCGTGTACAGTATGGACACCCGTGTTTACTCTTCGCTACACGTTATGGCGCCCCCTCGATCGCAAGGCGCGAATTAACCCTCTGTAGTGCGTGCTGCCGAAAATGTAGCTCCTGTATATGGAGGTGCTCCTCCAGCTTAGGCTGTGATTGTGTTGTGTGTGCCGCGCAAGCCTGTGACATTTCAAGAAGTGTGATTTTGAAAATACAGTTCAATTTATAACCGACTCTACAATCCCTCTAAAGTGGTGCGTGAGCTGACGGGATTGCCATTACTGCCTTTCGACGTTGGTTAAGCGTTAAGAACGAAAAACTTAAGTAGTTTGTTATGGTTGAGGCTAAGTATTGCTGTAGAAAAACAATGTACAATGCTTGATATCGTTCGAGAGAATGATGCGCTGAAGTACGGTTCTGGAACGAGCCGCCGCGATGCCAGCGATTGATTGCCATCTAAGACGCGCCGCGAAATTAGCGAAAAAGTAGCAAGAGATCGAGCAACTCCGCATGGTATTTGGGGGGGGGGGGGGGGTGTTCCCGCAGAAATAAAAGCCGCCGTCGGGATGACGACGGCTGGGTTGAGAACGGGTCTCTGAAGTTTGCCGACCGCGAGCTAGGCTGATCTCCGGCATCCGTTCTGTGTGCTTCTGCAGCTGTATAGGAGAGGTCAGCGCCGAGCAGAGGTGGAATCAAATTACGCGGCAGAACAAGCGGGCCTGCCAAACACGGAAATGGGACTCCCTTCAAGCAACGCGCACGTTCTTCGCCCTCACCCATGCGACGTATAGCTGCAACCCGTCCCCCAGGCCCCCTCCTTGCCTTGCCTACCCTGGCTACCCTTGCCGCAAACGCATTTGCAGGTTCACACGGACCGACGCTCAGGTGGGGCGAATACGATCGCCCGCGCGGCACTCTGGCTCACAACATTGCGCTGGCAACAACAAGGCCGATTGTTTGTGCCCAGCGCAGCGCGGAAACCCGTGTCACGAACACGACCGCGCGCCGACGTTGAAGAGCGACGGAGGGGAGGGGGGGGGGGGGGGGGGGGGCTTGCGCTAAAGAGTAGCAGACGAATGCGCCCTCTGTCGGTGGGCGTAACGCCTTTCCTCCTCCCCTTCAGAGTTTCCTCAACTTCAGCCGCCTTCTCCCCTTTGTCCCACCATCCGTCACTGTCTCAAGCGGCAAGACGTACCTGGGAAGCCGACAGACAGACATTTACAACGACGCCGCGGAGCCAAACGTCTTTAGCGGCGGTCGCGTAGCCGAGCTTCTTCGCGTATACGTCGACGGACTCATCGGGAACGGCGCTGACGCTCCTGCTACCGGCGGTTCACTTCCTCGTTTAAGCATCATGGGAGGTCCTCGAGCTTGCGCATGCGCGAAGGTTGCCCGGCTAAAGCGCGAAAGTTGCACGTCGTGTACGTAGCGCGGAGCGACTTCGAACGCGGAATGGGCGCTGACAATGGCAAGATATTTCGAGCCTCGTTGCGAGCAGACGACACAAAGGTGATGCAGACGAAAAAGGTTGCAAGCTTACGGAAAGAAACTGCAAACAGATGAAACGAGCAGTAAAGCAAACGAAAGAAGAGAGAGTGAGCGGGCGAAATAAACAAAGAGAGAAGGCAGGGACGTTAACAAAAAAAGCGCCTGGTTAGTTGCTATTTGACATTGACCTTTGTATGTCAAATCGAGGACAGCGACACAGTGGCAGTCCCAGTGTGTCTGTAGAAGTGCGAGTCTCTTCGGAAAATGCATGTTGACAAGGCGAGAGACCGCAGCTGGATGACCGGCAACCGAAGCAGACGAAAAACTGAGCATGAGCAGAAGTTAGCGTTCTTTCTCAAAGGGACACTAAAGTGCAACACTACATCCGTCTAGACCAATGCGATACCTTTTCAAGGCTCTGCTTGCACTTACATGACGGGAAAGTAATAATCAGCGATAACTATTGCATAAAGTGAAGGTCAAATTTTCCCTTTTCGAGCCCTGCACCAAAAACCGCAGCGCCAATACGTCCTTGTGACGTTCTTGATTTCCTTCCATTTCCGCGTGTTCATGGATTTTTTTCTCTGCCTGAAACGCCATCAAAACTTGCTGAATTGAGTGTTCGGGTTCTTCGGAATACAGTAAAATTATTGTTTATCCATAAGCAGCTAATCGACCCAGAGCAGACGCCGTCAAAATTTATGACGTTACCGTGACCCGATGAGGAAACGTCCAGGTAGCGACGCCACCTGTCTTTTGTTCTTGCGTCAGCTCTGGCTTACGAAGCCTCCGCTAACATTAAGACTGCCATTTTTGACATTTCATATCAGTATACTTCAGTTTCTCTGAGACAAAATGCACAGTTACAAGAAAAGAACCACAGCCAGGTGACCGCAAATATCATAGCTGACGAAACAAAACACAAGCCAGGTCCAAACTTGTAATATGTGAAAACAAGCTGAGCAGGGCGAAACGTGAGATAATGGCGACGTTGTAAACAGAGCTGAATGACAGACGACGACTTCTTTCATTTACTGTCACGTCAAGCCTCAAGCGGCTCTTGATGCAGTTGCAGTGACATATAACATTGTAGCAGCGAAATGTTCGGACGATTGAGAGAAAATACGTATGAATAAAGGACACATTTGTGTGAAGTTAGCCCGAGCACTACATAAAGTCTCCTGCCAAAAAAAGAAAGAAAAAGTGTGGCAGAAAGGCTTGACAGTGATTGTCAAAGTCACCGATAGCTTTCTTGTATAATCTGCAGCATATCCCCAAGCCATCCATGAATTGCGAAGCGTTATCGGCACATCAGCAGACACACGAAGTGGCAATCTCACTGCCAACGACAATGCCGAATAATACCACGACGCAGCATATCTTATTGCACTATATACATGGAACTGTACATAGAGCTATAACGTCCTAATATGTCCCACGTTTATGCAAAACAATATTCTTGGTAGGTTCTTTCTGCAATCATGAACACCTCCTTACAAGCATCGTTAAAAGCACAAATCTGTCACAAATGGTCAGGCTGAAAGGAAATGCGTTACTGGGCCGTGAAACGAAGGAATACAAGAAACACGTAGGTGTGAGTTAAAACACCAAGCAAGGAGGTATGTATAAGCCGCAGAAACGACGATAATCTAGCTGTTCTTATAAGTTAGGATAGAGAAACTGCGCGGAATGCCGGAGATATACGTATCTCAGGCGGCCGGTGTTCTCATGTAACGAATGCATGCGAAATGAAGTCGAAAAAAAGCAAAGAACTGGAATGATGAAAATTTCCGGCAACTAATACAGCGATGAAAGTCTCGGGGCCGGTTCGCAACAGGTACCGATCGTTACCGGATTCTCCTTCAGTCCGTTACTCTCCATTACCAAATGTTCCGGTCAGAGAAGAAAAGAGCTCCGCAAGCCACAAGATGGAAGTATCCGTTCCGCAAGGTCAGCAGGGGGCTTTCAATCCAGACGGGGAGACACGTGTTCCTGCCTTACACCGCTCCTTTCGCTTTGCATCACGTAAACGCGCTTCCAGACGATTCTTTCGGACCACCCTCGCAAAGGGAGGGTGGGCTGCGCATAACGGTCGTCTGCTCATCGAAACGAAGCATGCGAGCAGAAGGCGATGCTGTCGCCATTTGCTCACCGATAGAGAGAGACAGACACGGAAACCAATCAGCCGTGCGCGCATTTCGACTGCTGCGCATAGCGTCTCCGTGGTCGTAGAAGTTAGCGTCGGCCACGCAGCTTCGTTCGTGACCCGGTCGTTCCAGTGCGCCACTGCTCTGAATGTTAAGGGAGGCAAGAGCACGCAAGGGGACCTCGTGCAAAAAGAAAAAAAGAAAAGAACTGCCTAGGAATGGTGTGTAGCAGACGATTATGCGCGAGCAGACGATTCTCGGTGCGCGCCCGTCTGCTACTTCAAGACCTCCCGCGAGCAAAGGCGTAATGACGCGCTCCTTTCGTTCCCGCGCGACCACCGCGCGCGGAGACACGGCGCGCCTTGTACGAATTATGGCCGCCTGCTCGTCGAGTCTCAAACCACATTTCGTCGCCGTATCGTCTTTGTCGTTGACAAGGCAGCGCGGCAATACCCAAGACCACATATCAGAATTTCGATATGCGCTGCGATCGTATACAGCTACTATGGTGGCAATGATGTATAGCAGACGGATTTCTCTATTCTTCGTGCTTGTGGCTTGAGACATTCTTGTGGTGTTTCTTAATATATGCTTTATTTTTCCCATTATAACTTAAATTTGGGGATTTTACGTGCCCAAAATCACGATCTCATTATGGAGCACGCTGTACAGTGGGAGACTACGAAATAATTTGGACCACCTTGTGTTTCTTAACGTGTACCTAAATCTATAAAGCTTGATCTTTTTAAATTTCCGAGCAATCGTTTTTTTTTTTTTTCGTCTAAATTGTGAAGGCAATAGTTTCGAGCGCGCAAGCGTATATTCACTGTCAATTGCTACGTTTTTAACGCAATGTTTTCTCGAAAAGGATCAATATGGAAAGTCCCAAAGCCACTTGAAGCCAGAGAGACAAATTTTAGACAAACCCGCGTACTATGCAGCATTCCTACGCTAGCTAAACCACGACATCGAGTATTTTCTTTTGTAGGAAGCGCCATGCCAATTATAAAAAGCAGCTCCTTATTTCTAGACGAGTGTTCTCAGCAACTGATTGACGTCAATCAAAACGAACTGCTGGTCCCAAATTAATTCCCGAATGATTATATAAGGCGCAACGCTCTAAAGGCAACGCAAGCAGTGCGATCGTAAAGCGAGTCGCATTTGACGCATTGCGTGGTCTGCCGCGAGAAGATTCCGATAAAAAAAAATTAAGCGCAGCTGCAGAAGTCCTGCAGTGGGTGCTTGAAACCGCAAGGAATGACGGGAAGTACAGGCTGCGGCTTGACTCAGCTATGGCAGCAGCGCAACGTCGAGGCAACAAAAGCCAGCGAGGAAATTCATGAGTGCATCGCGGAGTATCCAATCTTGCCAAATTTCTTCCATAGGGTCTCCCAGCTAAAGTTAGCCGGGACACCCTAAAATGTAGACACCCGGTGCTCCGCACTGACAGCAGCGACAAAACACACATCATAGTAGGTAGAATGTAAGCGGGACGCGGTACCCATTTGTAGTGACCCCACCGATTGCTTACCACGAGGCAAGATTGGCTGAGATGTGAAAATGTCCAAGTGCTCTCAATATACTCGTGTGTGTGTGTGTGTAGTGATTATTAGGTGAAGGGAAGAGAGAAGTGCAGTGCCGTAACTGTCTCTCAAAGGAGGACACCTCAACAGCACTGCACAGGGTAGGGGAAGTGGGGAGAAAAAGATTAGAGAGAATGAAAGAGGGCGGAAAAAAAAAAAGACAAGAGGGTTGAAAAAGAAGAAGAAGCAATGCGGGGCTTATAGCCGCGCTCGCAGTTGTGTGTCGACAAAAAAGTCGAGAAGGGCAGCAAACGCTCTCTTGGCGATGGAGGCGTGGGCTGCGGGAAATAGGAGTTCTGTCTCCGTGTTACAGGGTAGACCCACTCGACGATAGGATGTACAAAGCGCGGTGCGCTCAGCGTCGAACGATGGGCATCGCAGCAGGAGATGTGCGAGAGTCTCATCCTCGCCGCATTCCGCACATGCGGTCAATATATACTCGTATACGCGTATACTCTGAATACGTGGGTATGGTTTGCGATGTCAGAAGCGCGAACATTCTCGAAGTGGAGCTCGACACAGCTCGGACCAGTCAGACGAGCGATCAATCATGGCCTGCCTGTCTTGTCGTCTCGTAATGCCTCATTTTCTTGGTGCCTTTATATATCGACTGGTTCACCCATGGGGATGAGTAATTTCGACAAAGGCAACATGCACGTTACGTTGTTACAGCTTTGAAGTCAGACACCACATTCGGGAACGTGGGTTTGAAGGGGGTACGCGAAATAAACGCTGTCGCATTTAATAACTTGCACTAAGGGGGCGTCGCGCATGCCTCGCAGACGTGGACGCGTGTCACCCGCGCATGCGCGCTTGCGAACGAGCGAAGACGGAGGCCGCCCTGGCGCCCCCAACTGCGACTCGTCCGATCGAAGCGCTCTCGCCACGCGGTGGCAAGAACAGCAGCCGTTGGCTCGCCGCCACACGACGGGTGGGCTCCGCACGCGCTGTGATTTACGGCTTCATCACGGCGCCGGTCACGATCCTTCTCAGCGGGTATTTGTACACTGCACTTCGCTTTCCTCCTGCGAATACAGCGGCCGCCTGAATAGCAGACGACGCCACTGGTAGCGGAGCAGACGACTTGCACTCGCCGCTGCCCCCCCCCCCCCCCCCCCTTCTTCGTCGTCTGGTTTCTGCTTTCCGCTTCTTTATCGACAGCCATTGACTGACGCCGTAAGTAAAGTGGTTTCGGTCGTAGAGTTTTCTCGGTTTTGACAAGCTCAGTGACTATAAGACGTCGCACAGTTGAACACGAGGTCGCGCGTGCGAACGCGCCTGCGGCGGCCGCATTCCGAAGGGGGCCGTACGTCAAAACGTTCGCGTACTGTGCATTAGGCTCACGTTAAAGAACCCCAAGTGGTCTAAGCTAATCCGAAACCATCCCGTGGCTACGGCGTCACTCATAATCTGCTGTGCAGTTTCTGGGTGTCAGGCCTAACAATTTATTTGTAGCGCTTCCCACAGAAAGATATCTGGCTTTGGCCGCTGCTTAGCTACATACTCGTACATGCGAACAAAGGGAAGTGCGTCAATTTCTCTGATATTTGTGCTTCTGACTTTAAACGTTATTTTGCGGTTGTATTTACTTATCATCCTTTTACCTTTCTAAAATTTTCGAGAAATCATATTTTTTGTTATAAACGCACGCAGGCAAAAAAAAAGTGCGTTTATGACAAATTTTTGCATTTTTGACGGAATAGTTCGTCGAAAGTTGCCCATTCTTCCAAGTGCCAGAGGCGTTCGATGCCACAAGTACGAAGTTCAGGCCGATACATGTACCACCCACTTTTCCTACGCTAGCTGAACCGCTCATGGCCTCCGAGATCCCGCTGCACAGCACGTTACGCCCCATCTCGGGGGCCACAAACCACCCGTAGATTTTCCTACAAAGACTACTGGAGGCAACTTTGGCGCTAGTGTCTAGGAGAGCTGCGAGCGGGGCGCTTCAGCCGCAGCCCTTTAACGATGGCTAATGCATGGATGTGCCTAACCGCGTCCTTCTTGCATCGAACGCCTTTGGATATATTTCAACAAAATATTATACTATAACCTATAAGCGATACCATTCGCAGCCATTATGCATGTTCGCGGAGTCGTATTGTCTTGCGCTTCGAAATTTCGGCCAATAGTGGCAGACGAAAAGTAGTCTGAAGCCACAAGCACGAATGTCAGACAAATCCGTTTGCTAGCTAACCATCGTTCCCGAGGTACCTGAACGATTGCAGTACCAAAGCTTCCGCTAGTAATTTGTGTAGGAAACTCTAATAGGGAACTCAAACGTGCGGGCCACTTACATGTGTCGCTGCTTTTTCATACCGCTAGGTTTTCGTCCTTTTTTCTTTATTTACCACTGACTGAGGTAGTGAACAAAGTGGCTCCTCTTATTCTCACCATGGCATGTGTAGGTTCCTCTTTTACTTTTTCTTTTTCGCTGGATTAGAAAGTCAAGATACCAACCTGACAGCCACCACTTGTTCCCAATGTCGTGATCGCTGGTTTTCTTTCTTTCTATTTTTTTTTTTTTTTTGCCTCGTGGTTCTCGGTTTCGTCTTTTACTGACCATATAATTTGCTCGGTGGGTACAGTGCTTTCGATTATCGCTACCTCAGAAGTATTTCGTCCTCTTATATATTTCTTCTCTAGTTGAGAACAGTTATCGAAGCGTACCTAACTCAGCCATTATCCGCTTTCAAGGTCGCGTTCACTGCGTCTATTAGTCAAGCGGCTTCCCTGAGTGTCACTGATAGCGGGCGACTTCACACGCTCCTAATGGCGCTTATCAGAGCGCGCCACTTAATTTGACTATATGGCCCTAAGTGGACGATGTAGCTCGGGGCCAACTATATATGTTCGACTGTCTCAAATAGCGTGCTACAGCTCGGTTTGCAGCGACGCAGAACACCCTTGAGATTGGGACCAGAGGAAGCCTCTCCCAGCAGAACGTGGTAGCCGCTCCCGGAGCAAGCGCTGTAGTCACGTGATCTGTCGGATCGCGCTTCCAGGTTGGGGGCGGGAGCGTACTTCGAGCGCTCGGAGCTGGAGCGCGCGGCGCTCTGGACGAACCAGGCGAATGTGCTCCGAGCACTCGATTTCCACCAACCGAACGTAAACCGCGCACGGCGAGTGCACTCTGGAACACTCGAAATGGACTAATTCGAATGTATTTTAAAATGTCAACGAACGCGCGTGAAGGAACGTGCACGAACGCGCACGTGAAACGCAGAAAGCAAAAAAAAAAAAAAATAGATTGATCTCGTTTCACTGATGGGGAATTCGCCAAATGGCACCGGTGCGGGGCGGCCCCAGTGCGTCATTTCATCCAATCATCGTCGCCCCCAGGTCGCCCCGGCGAACGCCGGTGCGAGTTGCCGAATTCGCCATGAGACTCTGAATGGTTCGGACGGAATTAACGTTGTATTTAGGAGTGAAAGCTCGGCAAGCAGCACAACGTAAACGCAGAACGTAGCAACTCGATGTTTGTCGTTTCGATGGAGAAATCAATCTCGATACACATCTCATGCACGTCACTTCAAAATTGTGTAAAGTGTTCTCTCACATCATCATTCTACGTAACCATTGTGTACACTGCACATATGGAACATGATTTTATGCATGTGACATTTAGTTTATGTGTAACTGTACCTTTCGGTGGGTCTATGTGATTATATGTTGGTGAGTGAAGACTCGGACACTACTCTGAAAACGTGCCCTGTCTCGTGTTTTTTTTTTTTTTTTGTGTGTGTGTGTGTGTTATCGTCCTGGTGGAATTGTGATTTGATTGTGACTCGGTGTTCGTATCGTCCCTTATTTAAATAAACTTCTCTTTAAACACATGACGGTGACATAGACGGCAGGAACTTATCAGCAGTATTGATATAGTTGCTGTCGCAGTAATAAGTGACATGAAAATGAGCCATGGTAAAAAAAAAAAAGAAAATCTGTCACTGGAGAGAGGGCCTGGTATACCGCGTTACCAAAGGGCCCTCTCTCCAGTGAGCCCGAATGGGAAAAAGCCCTCAAAAGCCCGGACCTCAAACTCCAACTCAAGGCCGTCCAGAGGGCCCAAGAACTGGCGGAGCGTCACCACGTTCCCGTCCCGACTTGGGCGTCGCCTACGGTTCCGGCCCGAACAGCTCCCCGCGTGGGATCTCCAACGGCTTAAAACTCCTCAGGAACTCAATAAAGTTCTTGACTGACTGAATGGGGACACCTAAACAATTCTTACGAGTTCTGATTGCGACAGCATCAATGTCCAATTGAGCGCCCCTGAGCGCTCCTTCGAGTTGTACTCCTCGCGGACAAGCGAGCGCGTTTTCAGTTCGCCTAATCCGAGGCGCAGTTAGATCGAGACCTTGCGCGGACAAGGCGGAGACACTACGCCGTTTGTAGACTTGGGAACGGCACGAACGCGATCATTTCATACACTCATGGCGTGCCCTTTCGTTCTCTTCGGCCTGTGTCGCGATGAGCAGACGCTTACGTTTCGGAAATTAAGCAAGGAGACGTGAGATACGCTCCAAATTCGGCCCACTCGAGGCGACGAGCTTAAACTTCACCTTGCCGCCGGACACGTGGAATGCGAGCGGCGTTATGGTCAATCAGCGACACTTTACGCGTTACATAACACTAATATTCGCTTCGCGCGCATCGCTTGCCACCCCGTAGTGATGAATTGTAGTATTCCTTATATGGTGAAAATGGAAGGAGGGACTACTTTTCATTAATCATTGACGAAGTCGTATCGCGCAAACTAAAAAAAAAGAAAAAAAGAATTGAGAGAGAGAGAGAGAGAGAGAGAGGCGGCCCTAACATGGACAGCGCCGTCTGTTTACACACGCCGATTTGCATTCCTCCTTATCTACCCATATCGGTATTAATCATCGTTTGCCCGGGCGGGCGCGTCTAAACAAACACGGGGTGCGCGCGCGGTGTGTGCTGCGCAAATAAAATGCGCGAGGTTCGCCCGAGTGCACACCCCCAACCTATTATTATCAACATACACATGCCTTCGCATTAGCGCGTTACACGCTCCCCGGCAGACCACCTCTTCGCTTGCGCAACGTCCAGGAAAATCGCCATCGACATCGCATTCGGAACACTCCGCACTAAATCATCCGCGCGGCAAAATGTCGACCACGGCGCCAGCAAGCACTGCAACAGCCACAGAATAAAAAAAAAAGAAAGAAAAAACAAAAGGGGGAGGGGGGGGGGGGTCGTGTGCAGTATACACTTCAAAGCGGCGGTCGAATTATTGATACTTCAGCAAGCTCCACCCCCTCTCGACCAAGTCCCCACCTACAGAGATGCTTTAAAAGGCGTGCATCGCTTCACGGTACAAGAATGTTGCAGACAAGATTGAACGCTTCTTGCTGCTCCGAGTGTGCGCACGGGCTGACGTTGTCGATGTAAGCCGAATCCCTTCGGCGCACGGGGCGACACCGCCCCGCTCCAAATCAGTTCCCCAAGTGTGGTGCAAATTTCAGTGCTTAAAAGATGTTTGTGCCACCTATCGGATAGAAAAAAACTAAATGCTTGATGTCGAACAATAAGATGCGTATCTATAGTTTGGATAATTGCCATCAGGCGGCGCTCCAATCCGTAACGCCCAAATTTTGAACCAGCTATTGGTGTTGTATTGGAGACGGCGCTCAGACAGTTTCACAACTGCGGCGATTAATAGAAACTGTGGCTATAAAAGAGAAGAAGACTGCATTATTCATCGCCCGGCGAGAGCGGTCGTGGAAGGCGGTATCGCCGGCGTCTCGCGCGGGTTTCTTGGGTCCCTTACCTCCTGGAAAAGGAACGGTAGCTCGCGGTAGGGCGTCGTGCGCGCGTTTTCGGCGAGCTCTCGCTGGCGAGAGAACTTCCCGACAAAACGCCGCGGCCCGATGAGGATCTACTGCGCGGCGCCACCGGCGGTTAAGTGGCCTATGCATCAGCCGGTGGCCGCTATCTTGAGATGTGAACCGCGCTGCGTACGCACACACGAGAGTTATACGCGTATGAAAAGCAGGGATGCGGCCATCTTGGGGCCGCGTTCGACGCCGTGGAAGGCGGATTCCTGCGCATTTGTGAGGCGGCGCCCCAGGGGACGCTGTGAACGCCAGTCAGGTGTCGAGGAACAAAATATACGCTCCCCGACACACTCGTGGCTTCTAAGCGACATTAATGGGAAATAATAAGGGGGCGCTAAGGAGAGGCTCTATAAATCAG
The DNA here is from genome assembly GCF_023375885.2 of Dermacentor andersoni. Taxonomy (NCBI): domain Eukaryota; kingdom Metazoa; phylum Arthropoda; class Arachnida; order Ixodida; family Ixodidae; genus Dermacentor; species Dermacentor andersoni. The sequence goes on along the minus strand of NC_092821.1, from coordinate 121,316,505 downwards.
TTTATTAGACTGATAAAGCAGTCTTTCAAAAGTCTATCATCGCTAATTTTGCGGCGAGAGGCTGTTTATTAGAGGAGAAAAATTAACGTTCGAAGTTCCATTTCGTCTCTGTCTTTTCCTTCATTTCGCGCCGAAATCCCAGCTCCCGTACGTCGGTGTGACATGTAAGAATTCAAAGTAAGCTTTCGTATTTTGGTCGCTGTGACTCAGTAGATGTTCCTGAAACTTGCTAGGTTCAGTGTTTGTCTTCTTTGGAAGGCAATGTGGCCAATGTAGTCGGACGAGGCACCGTCGAAATTGATGACGTCACGGCGTAGACAGTGCGGAAACTCTCGATTGTGAGGTGCAATCGATCATATATCTTTGCAGGGGATCGATGTAGGCTTCGGGCCTTACGTTTTGAACTTCTCGTTCAATATTAACCCGTGCCTGCAATTCTACCTACAGTGCGAGACCGTGCACAGCTTTTCGGCGTTCAGCGTGTGATGGAAGCCGTCCGGAAGCTTCGCGTCCGGCGGTTCCCGCATTGGGCTGGATCTTTGCCTACATTATGAGCATCGATCGTTCCATGACCTATCTTTGTTATGATAATATATACTTTCACTAGCCTGATTTGCGCCGCTTGACAGAACCGCGAAGTTATTGATTCATCGATTGATTGATTTATTGATTGATAAAATTATAAAAACTGCAAGAGACGCCGAAGAGCAACGATAAGTCAGCGTAAGGGGAAGGCATATTTGAAATCTGCATACAAGACTCTGTAATCGGCCGAATCTTGAAACCTCTAGTAAAGGTAATAAAAAAAGGAAGTCTCAAGGACCGTGTACCCTTAAGCAGGTAGAATATTCTTAAGACTCTATTTGGCCTTTCTTCTGAAGCAGGCGTTTATTTATCGAAAGCAAATGAAGGAAGTTTCCCGTCCTTGAATATCATGTTCTAACCACGAAACAGCCCCAGTCAGGCTGACGTCACTGATTTCTTCGATTTTCATTCAGGAAAACTTTCATAGAGTCGTCGGTCGTTCTTTGACTATCACAGCACGTACTATACCATGTGTCCCAGCTAACCTTAGCCAAGCTGTCGAACGAAAAAAAGAGATTTAAAAAAGACGGTGCCAAATAGAGTGATAATACCTTTGCCATGTTCGGTCGTCCGAGACGTGACGAGCGAACAAAATAGGTCTTAAAATCGTATTTGCACTGTGTTCTTCAAATCCTTTTCTTTTGTTCCGATGAACAGCTTGGCTAAGGTCAGCTGAGAGGCCCCACATGCAACCTCCTTTTATATTTATTACAATGCAAACGATTAACCAGTGCCGAGTATTTGCCGAAAAAGTATGCGATGCCACGAGGAGCAATGCCTGTTGCCTTCATCTGGTTGTAACTAACAAAAGATAGAGCACTTCGGTTCCCCTGATTCTACACTTGCTTATTGCATACCGAGGGCCTCGACTCTGTCGGCCTTGATGCCTTGGTGTAGCACATACGAAGGTTTGTTGGTCGGTTGCCTGCTCCTAAGTTCACGCCGCCTATCCTGTTCAGCAGGATGTTCTGCATCCGCGACCATGGCCACGAGTGGCGCTGGCTAGCGCTCCTAGACCTAAGGTTTCGTACACTGATGGACATTCGCTCTGTACGTCATCAAGCGTCTGACGCCACTAAGGAGCGCAGCAAATGGTCTTCTCGATTTGGCTGCACTTTGTGCGCTAGTTCCGTTAGCTATCCCTTATGAAAATGACTGTTGAAAAGTTGTTGGCATATTGTTGACGAATTGTTGACTCAATAGCCTTTCAACAATACCTCAACAATTATTGAAACCACAGGCAATAATTCAACAGTAAAGTTGTTGGGCAGTTCACAACAAAAAAGTCGTTGACTAAATTCTGTTGGTATATTGTTGAATAGTATTGAGTATTATTGAGCGATTGTTGAGCAGTTTTCAACAATGAGGTCATTGACTAAATTCTCTTGATATATTGTTGAATAGTATTGAGTATTATTGAGCCATTGTTGAGTAGTTTCCAACAATAAAGTCGTTGACTAAATTCTGTTGATATATTGTTGAATAGTATTGAGTATTATTGAGCCAATATTGAGTAGTTTTCAACAATAAAGTCATTGACTAAATTCTCTTGACATATTGTTGAATAGTATTGACTATTGAACCATTGTTGAGTAGTTTCCAACAATAAAGTCGTTGACTAAATGCTGTTAACTTATTGTTGAATAAAATTGAGTCACAAGCAATATTGAGTTTCGAAGTACATGTGAAAAACACACGCACATATGTATGTGTGCGTCTTTTGCACATATATGTTGGTTTACTGATCACTTGATCACCATTGCATATATACAGGGTGTTGTTTCACGTTACTTGAACCATAGACGTATATACACGTGTTTCAGCTAACTTTACTCAGAGTTTAAAAATATGCCGATGCACCATAAGACGATGCGACCAAATGCATGTTGCTCACTCTTGTACGTGTCACGCTATTCTTGTATTTTTCCTAAGTAGTTAATTAGTCAAGAAAATTAGCCATTCTGAAGGAACAAAGTTAGGCGAAAAATTCTAATTAGAAAGCTCTAGAGCACTTTGCAAAACGTCCTATTAGGCAATTTCTCACTTTCTATCTATTAAGTGTTAGTGTTTTTCAGCTTACTGCGGATGCCCGTGAAATAGAAAAAATATCACCTGACATATCCGCTTGCGCGCCGTGCTTGCAGCGCTCCCAAACGAGCATACCATCGAGCAGGGTGTGTTGCCGCTTAAAAGGCGACAGGGCAGTGACGAAGGCGTTGGCTGTGGTATTGGCGCCAGCGACGTGCTTCCCTCGCTGCGGTTCATGATGGCGATAAGCAGACGGGTGTTCACACCGGTTAAATGGTATGTTTTCGTTTGTGCGCAGAAGGCTTAGGAGCAGTGCAATCACGACTCGCAGGCGGGCATATGTCACGTGGTGCTTTTTCTATTTCGCGAGCATCCGCAGTAAGGTGAAAAACAATAATACTTAACAGATAGAAAGACAGAAACTGTTTATTCGGACGTGTTGCCAACAGCTCTGCAACTTTCTAATTGGAATTTCTTTCCTAACTTCCTTGCTTCAGAAGTTGGTTAATTATGCTTGACTAAATAGCTAATTAAGCAAAAATACACAAATAGCGCGACACGCTACATACCAAAGGGAGCAACATGCATTTAGTCGCGTCGTCATAGAGTTTACACTCGGCCTAAAGTTAGCAGAAACACCCTGCATAAATATATATATATATGCAGTTTCAGAAGACAAACGTCCCTACAAGCAGTGACAAACACCCGATGATTGGACGCATCCTGCATTTCCATCGGCGTCCATTATAAGGGGCCAGTGCCCTGGCTGTGTGTTAATTAGGAAACGGCATTGCATGCCTCCATGTTAAATATGGTCAAGGTGGCGGAGAACGTTAACAAAATTCAAGTCTGGGGTTTGACGTGCCAAAACCACGCTTTGATTATGAGCCGCACCGTAGTAAGAAACGCCATATTTATTTTTGCCATCTGGGGTCCTTTAACCTGCACCGAACGCACAGTACACGGTCGTTTTTGCATTTCACCCCAATCGAAATGCAGCCGCCGCGGCCGGCATTAGATCCCAAGCACTCGGGTTAGTAGAGCAACAGCTCAGCCACTATGCCACCACGGTGGGTGCGGCGGAGAAAGGAGTGAACATCGTTTTTACAGAGTGCGTTTCGCTTACCCGTTAGCGCGCTATACAGAACGAAACGAAAAGCTTGGCCGATATGTACGACATGGTGCTCATATTTCACATGGAGGCCAAATTCTTTTCTGTGACCTAGACGGGGTGCTGGCGAATGTGTTCGGAATCTGCTCGGCCACCAAGCACAATCTGCGCTGCTATACGTTCTCGGTGACAAATCGCACAGCGCAGGAGCACACGCACAAATGTTTAAAGAATGGGACGACAGACCGCCCGCAGTTTGCCATGACGTCGAAATAAGAAGCACAAACAGCGACGTTTCTGTACTTTTCTGGTCAATAGTTCAGTTCGCATGGTTGCGGCACGCATTACTTCTTTTTTTTTAAATCCAAACGACGAAAACTGTGCGCGCACAAATTAGCGCGGCGTTTGTGACGTTTGAATTTGGCGCCTTTTTCCGCGCATGCCATTAGCTCCGGCCGGTGCACTGCTTTACTGCGCTAAAGAAAGTAGTTCATCAAAGAAGCGAAGCAAAAAACTTTTATACACTTGCAAATCGCAACAATTGTTCAGTAATAACATGAAATTACATAATTTGTTATCCAATGGTACAATTTATGATAATATAAGCGTGTATTTGTATGAGTGTACATGTATGATTGCGCGTTTGCTGCTGTTGATGTTTGGCGCATTCCGGCGAGTTCGTGCAAGCCGTTAGCTTGAGAGTTTCCTGCATTTTCTGTGTTCTTTGTGTGCTTCGCTGTGACATCTTTGGAATATTCCTGCGTGTTGCTCGCTTTTTATGGACTTGTTGCCTCGAAGATCGCCATGATCGCCTCCGACTCAGCGACATCAAGGGTGAGCGAGTGTTTCGAATTCCCCTTGTTCGTCCATTGCGACGCGGTGAACGGAAGCGGGGAAATGATTTCAGCGCTTGTGCGTGTCTTCCGCGCGCCTCTTTTCTAGTTTTCATTCCTAGTACTATCCTTCCGTTGCGAGAATGGGTTGTACAGCACTAGATTTGTGGTAGATAACGTGGAGTTTTGTCCTGGTTTAACTTTACACTCCGCTTGTGGTGACGTAAGGCAGCTATGTGGTGCCACCTAAAACAGGGCATGTTGTACGCCATGATTTCTGATACGGTGTTCGAGCACCGATTGAGTTAGCCTTATTAATGAGCGCAAAACAATGCGACGTGAAACCATCCGATCTGTACTGTAATCGAAGATATTTCGTTTGCGCCACGCTAGTACAAGGCGTGTGAGCGAGCTTTCAGCAAAAGGGGGGGGGGGGGGGTGCGGTGGGATTGGCGAAAGTGTATTCTGTTGCGCTGTTCCCTTCAGGATCGAGTGACTCCGCGGTGCTTCAAGGCCACTATCTGACACGCCGTGCGGCCGATGTTCGCGCGATCGGAAAACACAGAGGAGGCTGTCGCGCAATAATAATAAAGAATTTCAAGGGTGTACATGCGATACGTGAGATACAATAGGGGTGATGCCACAGAGTGCTGCGAAATCATCGAGTTATACGCCTTGCCAACCGCGTGCGTTTTGTTTTCCCCCAGGTCGCGCGCATTCAACTTTATTTTTTCATCTTCTCCGTTCGTCGCCATCGAGTGCTTCGCCCAAACGGCTTCGCGTAGGCGCTCTTTGCATTCACGGAAAGGCAGATTTCATGGCACTCCAGGTCCTACAACATTCAAAATAATGTAATTTCGTGAAATTGCAGCTTTTCGCACTTCAGTAACTGATTTAACAATAGTTTTAAAATCAGTAAAGGAACGAGATGCCTGGCATATCTGCGTTGTCGTCCCACTGTGCTTCGAGGCGGCATGTATACGTTATCGGCAACATAAACATCAATAATTAGCATTGTTTCTTGTGACCATAGAAGTAGCTAGTTATGTCGAAAAGCAATTTTTGCTTTGAATCAGAGCACTATAGAGTGAACAGATTGAAAGGGGAGCGCATCGTTGTGAACTAAATCACGGCGCTTTGCCACAAGCTTGGAATAATGCTTTGTCGAAAGAGCAGTTCTGTGAAATTCTTTCTTTGAGAGTAAGCAAAACTTCAGTAGCATCAGGTAGACGGGGAGTAAAGGAATGTAACACTGGTTTTATATGAAGGAGCTGCGTTTAATATGTGGCCATAACAGTTAAGTAGATGCGTGGAAATAATGTTTAAAGTAACTAGAGGAATGTGAAATAAATTTTTTGACAAGCTCACACTGCCATTGGCAAGAGCGGCCACACTTAAGTGTATTCAATGACTAGTCATGTGTATCCGTCCATTTATGTCAGCCTAATGGTCCATGTAGCTCTTTTGATTGTCGCTTTTGCTGCATCGTGGCTTCACGTTTTAATAGTGACATCTTTTTTCAGATTCAAAATGAGCTGGGAGAGGCCCCAGCTGGAACGGTAAAAGTGAATTCTTTGGCCATCCATTCTGTAGCGTCACGATGATCAAATACAGTGATACCGTGAAAATGTATTGCAGGAAGCAGAAAAAACAACAACATTGCTGATGCAACTGCAACGCATTTGCTCCAGTGATCAATTGGTGCAGAGTGCCTTCATTAGGAGACATGGTGCCTTTAAGCACTCAGCTTAAAGACTTTGCAACTGCACTGGGACTGGGAGTGAATTTCATTGTCACTTGTGAACATATTAAACGCGGAATGTGCCTTTTTCAGTGTATATGCCTGATATGAGAGGGGCGTTCAGAAACTTAGTGTGGACATTAGTGGTCTGCATGAGTGCACATCTTTCTAGTTTTACCAGAACGAAGGTATTATGACCTATGTCATACAGCAGTGCACAGCTAGAGGTATCAAACCAGAACAGCAGCACCCTTTGAGAAAGTTGGCTGAAGAACGAGCAGCGATCGGGGCTTTCTGCATTTCAAGGGCCAAATTCCAAAAATATTGATGCCGAGCTGGACGGTGTGAAGTGCCGGTCACCACATGCTGTAGCCAGCATGGCATTTTTAATCTCCTTGGCATTATGTCTCGTTAAGATACAGAAATTGCATCACTGCTCATAAAGAAATTGGAAATTGGGAGGTTGAGGGGAAGTGGAAGGGCTCCCCTCTGGAGCAGCCAGTGCATGCCCTTTGCTATACTGATAATCCTACCTTAATGAGAACCAGTGATGCATGTTAACCTATTACGCAGCCAAGTGCATTCCTTGTTTTGTATTAAGGGGACACTAATGACACCTTAAATGAATTTAAAATAAAGCGTCGTGTTAAATAACTACTTCTGTAACTTTCTTGGTAGTTGTTTGATTATTAGAGAAAATAAAGCTCAAAGTTCAATTTTCTGAGTATCGCCCCAAAATCTTTGTGCTGACACCTCACTGTCACATCATGGATTCCAAGTATTTTTTCAAACTTGGGCTGTGTTGGTTCTGTAAAAGTTCCTGACGCTTTTTATTTTGGGTTTTTGGAATACGATGAAGAACATCTTTATTTGTAAAAAAAATTGCTACACCTCAACAGACATCATCAAAATCCATGACGTCACAGCAAGCGGGTGTGGTAACTTCAAGGCAGCACTGCCACCAATCTTTCCTCTTGCTGCTTTTACAGTTTACTCAGCCTCTTGTCACGGTATGAGTGAATCTCTTGAATAGTAGGAAGGTCATGTACAGATACATCTAAAATAATTTTTCTCTTTAGTGCTTTCATGTCGTAGTTGCTTAGGGGTGTTGGCACAGCTCCGCTAAGCACGAGGTCACAGGATCAAACAGCCGCATTTTGATGGAGGTGAAAGACAAAACTGCCCAGGTACCTTGCAGCCTGATTTGGTAAAAATTAGTCCAGAGTTCCCCACTAAGGCGTGCCTAAACATCAGATTGTCGTTTTGGCACTTAAAACGCCCGAATTTAATTAATTTAATTTTGCTTTAGTGCTCCTTTAAGCTGTAGAATTCATGATCTTTGCAAAAACTCATGCTCAAAGTATTCTCCATAAAGATTAAATAAACAGTAGATATAAGTGTCTATTTATATTTTGAATTGTGGTGATACGTGATGACTATTAGAACGGTGGTACAACGAGACAGACAGAATTGTAATACAATGTATGACGGCACGATGATGCACATCGAGGAAATGACTGAGTTTCCCTAGAGGTCCCTGACATGAACATCAACTGACTGTCCACAAACTTCTGAGTTCACTCCGTGATCTTGTGCAGCCTGTGCTTTGCTAGTCGATTAATTTAATTGAGGTGGTGGTTGGCACATACTGTCCTTGCAGCTTATGTACATTTCATACAGTGGAGTGGAATCTCACATATTACTTCTGCAGCACAGCAAGCTAACGTGACGTGTAGTGGTAATCTTAGTAATGATCGACAATCATGTCCCTCTTTGAGCTCTTAATGCTGCTTGCCAACACAAGCAGCAGCAGTTGCCCAAGATAGCGGGAAGGAGATTCATTGAAAAGTGGCATATGCCCAGGGTCGCATACCCAGTCACCCAAGTTGTTCCAACGGTTGATTTTGAACTCTTCCCTTAACATAGCAGCCCAATCTCCCCATTAGACCATGGACTACCTATTGACACAAATGGATGGGAAAATAGAGACAAACACCTGAAAATATGAAGTATCCTAAGAATGGTAATCACAATAAATAGTACTAGATGTGCATTAGCGCAAGCTCTTGGGCCAGTTGGTGCGTGATGAACTTGAAAAAGGGGGGTACCAGCAAAACAAAGGACGCGCACACACGTAAAAGGCGTTAGACAGGGACGGACGCTGGTCCGTCCCAACGTCCGTCCGTGTCTAATGCCGTTTCCTTGTGTGCGTGTCATTTGTGTTTCGCTGGTACTCCCCTTTTTCAAGTACTAGATGTTTGGATACTTTGGTTTATTATTCTTGTTTGTGCTGGATTGTTTTTCTGAAACATGTGGCGTCCAGACAGCATAAGAAGCTTGTAAGAAGTCAAGTTTAGCAATCTAGATTTGCAACAGGTACTTTTGTAATGTATTTGCAGTAGGGCTGTTGTGTGAATGTGCTTGAAAGGCTTAAAACTGTTTTGCTAACATTTACTTAAACATGCAGGTTCACATAGGTTGAAGGAGTGCACATTGAGAAGGTTATCCTGGCACAGTTTACCATGGCCTGCCATGGTGGACCAGGAAAGTTTGCAAGGGCCTTGCTTCACCATGTGTTCACAGAGGAGGAGCTCATGGGCCATTTGGGCTTTGGAAATAACACCAAGGGGCAAAAAAGGCTCTTGACCCCACCAGGGTCAGTGCTGTTATAGGCAAGTACCATATATCCTTTCTGGTTGCATTTTTACATTCCCATTTTTTCTAAAATTATGAACTTGCCATTGGCATAACAAACGACTTTCAAGTAGCCCGTGTGTGCAGTTGTATGCGACAATAGCCTACTATTTGGAATGACTGTTCGTACGATCTTAAGTGCGTAATGCCGCCATACTCAAATGCTTCTGAAATTTAAAAGCTGCCTTCACTGCTGAAAGTTTTTAGTGGCTCCACCACATAAAATGAGCTGCATTTGCGCATTAGCAGTGTTACTTGGCTGTCATTGCAAGGAATAGTTGTCTGTGAAGCACGCTCCAAATCTATTGGCATGGAGGACATGTTTAGTTAGCCTGAAAATGTTATTCTAATACGCGAATTGCGGAGAAGGTATGCTCAAGTGTGGTTACTGCTCAGCTCGAGCAGGAGCATGTTCACCAAATTACAGAAGTCAAAACAGCTCTCCAGGTTCTGAGATGTGAAACAGTAGTTTCACCAATTTTAACAGACCACATCGAATTAAGGTTGCTCCTATATTGAAGGAGGTCCATGTGATGCCAGACAGCAGCCTTTTAGCAGAGGGAACCTGAGTGGTGTGGCAATTTTCTTTTGGTTGTTTCAATCAAAGAAACAACAGGGACAGAGTTGGAAGCATTGCTGTCAACAGTACTATGTTTAGTGGGCGCTTACTCATTCTAAGCACTTAACCTATGACTCGTATTTATTAACGCACACTTTATCACTTTGTATTCTAAGATATGAAAAAAATATTTATGTGTATTCTAAGATATGAAAAAAATATTTATGTGGCTTTTCCCCATATACTTCAATAAATTGAGAATAGGCTCTTGGGGCCTAATGTATAAAGCTTCTTACAGACCATCGGACATGTCCACTACTCCCATTCTGAAATTGTTAGAATTGATTCCTGCTTCCTTACTTCACCTACCTGTTAACAGGGTTATTATGAACCATTGCCAAGTAGATTATGGGCTTAAATTAATCAAAAAGATAAATGGGCTTTTCTGTCGCTCTTGTTTAGCCCGTTGAGGATCACATTTTGGGGAGAAATATGCCTCTCTAATTTAGGAGTTATATATTTTTTGTGGTGTGCAAATGCTCAAAACTTTCGAATTGAATAGTGTCCTATTCAATTTAGTCTTTGAATGGTCACTATTTGTAAATGCGAGTATTCTAATATTTCGAAACACCAATGAAACATGAAATTTGAGCCAAAGTACGGTAAATTTTCACCTCCAATAACATAGTGTAGACATAAAACGTAACAACTTGTAATAGCAGACCAGGCTACGTTACTTCAGTAGCTGTACTTGAGAGGCTGTACAGCAATCATTTATGCGTACTGAAGAGTCCTGTGCATGTGAAGAAACTTTCTGCTGCTCCATTTGTGCTTTTAATAAACAGCTTTTCATAACATAACAATGACAGAAACTTGCTAACTTTAATAATACTAGGATGTGAGCCTCATCTTACATTAATTGTGATATCAGCTGTTCATTATTCAGAAACTATCCATTATTTGATTTGCTTCTAGCATTATTCGGTTCAGCCTCAAAAATCACTTTTCGCGCACCCTTAATATTTTTTTTGCAGATTTAAGTTCTTCAGAGTGACATTCCGAAAAAATAAACTGGTAAATAATATTTTTAAATAACAATAAAGTGGCAATACCATTTCAGTATTTGCAGTTTTACATGTTTTATTTTTTTATGCAGGATAAAGCAGCATAATTTTTTTGTGTAATGAAACTTACAAAAAACTTGTGGCAACACTCCCAAATTACTGCAATGACAGACACCAAGGAGCTAGGTGAAAAATCAGTTTTGGAGAAACCCAAGGAGCGACAGCACTATAAGAATATTTACTAGAAGTCTCAGAAGGTTGCAGCACCTCCAGTGGGATGCTAGGCAACACTTTGTTCTGAAAAGGCAAATTTTTTTCAGAACGTTCCATCACAGCCACAGATGTACGGCAGTGAACCCTAAAAGGGTTAAAGAAGTCAGTCCTATCGCATATGGCTCTTAAAAGACGGCATTTCTTCGTCTCTGTCACATTCTGCATGTGTCATGCTAAGCAGCTTGGTGCACTACACGGAATCCTCATTAGAACAGTAATTCAGTCGTCGAGGCAGAAAACATACTTCACTGTAAGCAGTGTCTTCTTTAATGTAGAAAGTCTTAAGTCATTGTAAGGTGAGAAGTACATTCCGATTGCATGTGAACTCAGGAAACCTAACATCAAATGAAGCTACACTCAGTTGTAGTGACATGACAGTATTGTATTTGGAGCATGGAAAAGCACAGTGAAGTGCAGCAAATTTTAATTATGAAAGTTACAAGAAATAATTTTAGTTGTCAGTTCAGGTTTATTTATGAACGACGTGAATTTGTTTCACCATTTCGTTTCTCAGCAAGCAAAACTCACATCTTTGACATTGAGGATATTCATAAAGTTATTTTGCTACAGTGTTTTGTTCCTCTTTGCCCTTTCCTGCATTTGACACTTAGTGGAGTCCTGTGCCGCACTGAATAAATTTAAATGGTCATGCTGTAAAGCTGTACCCGTGGAAAGTTGGACTAAAGCAACACAAATACATAAATCAATTTCGTTATAACGAGGGCAGATTGCATGCCATTCTTTTGCATGTGGAAGTTGCTTTTTAAAACTTGTTCTGGCTTCTTGTTTTTGCAGGCTTCACGTGTTGCAAATTGCCTGGTACCAACATGCCCTATGTAAAGAACTGTGGCGTCGCTTCTCGCATGGGACCAATAACCTCTCAAGAGCCCAAGTTGGACAGCTCAAACCAAAACACAAGTGTTGTGCTTTTGTAACTCTCGACATTTTTATGTTCTGTGTTAGTCTCCTGAAGGGCCCAATTTGGATTTCTCAAATGAGCTTACAAATGTTGTGCCTTTCTATGCCTTCACATTTTTATGTTAATTTTATTTATGTTAATTATGCTAGTCTCCTGAGAAGTCCACATTGGATTGCTCAATCCAGAATACAAGTGCTGTGCTTTGTTATAGTTCACTACATTTTTATGTTAGTTTTTGATATGGTTCTAGTAAGGAAAGTGTTTCCTTATTAATATATTTTTTAAGTATCTTAAGCCATTTCATGCCAAACCACCCAATTTTGTCAAGAACTGTTCCATTATGGCAAACCATTTCAAGTTTGCTTGATTTTGAGTAGGTACAATGAGAAAATTTGCTTTCGTACATACACTTGAGTCATTCCAGGGCAACCAACCAACGTTTTTTTGACCATCACAGATATAGTTTAAGCTCCAAACTCTTGCTCCCCATTTATTTTCCTTCGCAAAAATTTTTTTGAACTTTGGCAAAAATTTATTGTTCTTGCCCAGCTAAGCTAGAAGGCACTGATACACGTTTCTTCTGAAAGGGAAATTGTATGATCAAATATTCAGATGGTGTTCATGTCAAGAGACTGAAGTGGTGTGAGTGCCAAAATTTGCAAAGCTTGAATTTTCTTCTAACGTAGGGAAATACAGAAGGCACAAAATAAATATAAAATCAGACTGGTTGACTTGGGATAGCTGCAAAATATTTCAAGCCTTGGAGGTTCAGTTCATCAGCTAAAAAAACTGTAAAGTTCAAATTTTTTTGCAAGAAGCTTCGTGTTGAAGATAAAAAAATTAGCTTTGGTGGTTGGCACAAAAGTATATGCCGGCCATCGTTACACAGCCCTACATGTCTGCTATACATGTGACAAGTAACAAAAAGGTATTATTGTTTAAGTGCGATAAATTATTTTTTATAATGTTGATTTGTGGATCACACATACAGCATAAATATAGCATAAATATATGAAGCCATGTCATCTAGTAAGGAAATATTGTTAATATAATTAGCCACAAGAACTATTCAACAAACTGACTGCCTTTTTTATCATTGCGAAGGCAGGTGACGTCTAGCGCTGCAGCTGCAGTCTCAATTCGTATTTTTTTAACATGAACACAAGAAGTGGTTGCCAATGGTGTCTGACCACATCAGACTAAACATGGCACATATGACTTTTGTAGATGAGCATGTTCCGGCTCTAAAACAGTGGTAGCAAACAACACCACAAGAATTTGTTCGTACTCATGTAGGTTTTCAGTCCTAATTATGAAGGTGTTTTCTACTTGCATCGTCATTGGGCTTCAGGGAGCAGGGCACAAAGTGTCCTGCTCCCTCTATGTTGCATTGCACTGCGACATGCCCTTTAAAATGCTTTGTATAAACAATATCAGCGCTCTTTCTGGATTTACTGTCTACATAATAGCTGATGTTTCTTTTTGTAAACTGCACGAACCATATCTTTTAGCACTGCAGGATTCCCTCACGTATTTAATACGTACGAGGTCTGTTAGAAAAGTATTTGACCTTTTTTTGCGAACACCTGATGAATATGTAACAAGTGCGTTTTCATCAGCTGCCCTTGAACCTTTGTGCGCATGCACGAGTTTTTTCCTGCCTGCCAATAGCGTGACTTGCTGGGACGCAGCATTTGAATGAGGTAGTACACAGTGCTCTCGTTGGTTTTTTATTGCAAGGAAAATGGCGGAGTGACTGGAGCAGTGCTACTGCATCAAATTTTGCCAGAAACTGGGCGACAGCCAAGTGGGAACCATTCCGAAGATTCAGACTGCTTTTGGTGACTATGCTATGAGCAGCACACAGATTAAGGAGTGGTACAACCAGTTTAAAGCTGGCCATGCATCGGTGGAGAGCGAGCCACGCTCCAGTCGGCCATCAACATGCCGAAATGACCAGGTCATTGCCGAAGTGAACCCCGTGGTGATGCGGGACTGTCGTGTGACTATCCAAGAAATTGTGGAAGAGGTGGGCATCAGCACATTTTATCCACATTCCATTATCACTGAAGATTTGGCCATGAAGAGAGTTGCACCGAAATTCGTTCCCAAACTGCTCATGGTGGAGCTAAAGCAACTTCGTGTTGAAGTCTCACAGACATGCTGGATTCCACAAACAGTGACCCCAACTTCATGAACACCATAATCACTGGTGACAAGTCTTGGGGGTATGTTTACGACCCGGAAACCAAATCCCAGTCATTACAGTGGAAGCATTCCACGTCACCAACCAAAGACCGCTAAGTGCGCATCAACGTTAAAGTGTTGCTGACTGCTTTCTTTGACTCCCGCAGTGTGGTACACTACGGGTACGCACCACAGGGTCAAACAATCACTAAAGACTACTACAGGGATGTCCTGCATGGCCTATGTGATGCTGTGTGGCGCAAGATACCGAAGTTGTCAACAGGAAATTGGCGCATCCATGACGACAATGCTTTTCTCGCACTTGATTCAGACTTTTTTGGCGAATAACCAGACTCCTGTAGTTCGACAGGCTCCTTACTCTCCTGGTGTGGCCGCCTGCGACTTCTGGCTGTTTCCCAAAATCAAGAGGCCATTGAAAGAAGCGCGATTTCAGACAAGAGAAGACATTATGGCTGCAAGGACAGCTGAGCTAAACTCCGTTCGGAAAGAGGCCTTCTCGGAATGCTTCTAACAATGGCAGCACTGCTGGGAGAAGTGACTGGAGTCCCAAGGAGACTACTTTGAGGGTGATTAGGTTTCCAACGCTCCAGTTATGCCAGTTTTTTTTTCTTCAGCCAAAGGTCAGATACTTTTCTAACAGACCTCGTATTGATAGTTTATGTGCAATGGCTGTATGGTTTACCTGGCCCACACCAAACACAAGCCTCGTTGCGTTAGAGCATGTGGCCCTTGGCAATAAAATGCAGACCCTAACACCGCTTCTCTGTCATCTGTGTGGAGACAAAGCCAGCTTTGTCGTGCGCATTCCCAGCCGGCAAGCTGTGCGCACATCCGAGAAAAAACGGTGCTGACAAAATTTCAAAAAAGAATTTCTCGCATTTAAAAATAATGCCTTCTTTAACTTCACACATGCATAGCAGACATGTAGAGCTATCCAATAATGTATCACATATTTTTTGGCCAACTACGAAAGCTGTTTTTTCCTTCAACATGAAGCTTCTTGCAAAAGATTAGAATTTGTTTTTTTTTTTTTTTTTACAGGCGATCAGCTGAACCTTCAAAGCTGCACATATTTTTTTGCTATACTATGTCACTTGGGCTACCATTCTGTATTTAAGTTCTGTCCTGTGAATTTTTCGTTACGAAAAAAAATCTAACGGATTGCAATTTGACTCATTTTTGCCGGTGCCAAAAGCAATCGAAGTATTCAAATATTTGAAAAATTGGCTATTTTGGCAGTTGCATCACTTCACCGTATTTCCACGCACACCATTTGAAGGCCTCGATCAATACAATGTGCATTTGAAAAAGAATGTTGATTGATGTCCTCTAGCTCAGCTGAGCAGGAAAACTAAACTGTCACCAAAATGCTACAAAATATCTGGCAAAAATTAATAAAAGTGGGTAACGAGTTTTGAACTCTAGTAAACACATGGCTATGTTTCAGCTATATGTGTGGTGTCAAAAAAACACTAGTCGATTCGGCATGGAATCGCACACCTGCAAGTGCATCTGTGCCATTGTCAGAGTTCTGTAAAAACTGCATTTTACATAGCTTTGTAAACATGGTTTATTGCTATCTAAAATACATGAGTAAAAATTAATAGGTATAAGTCGGCTTAAATTTAAAATGCAACAAAAAATCTCCGGTAATGGCAATGATGTGCCTTTCATGTTTGCATGAAACCATATCTTTTTCTGAATTCTTTCGTTATTTTTTTGTGACAGTGAATAAAATTGAACTCACAAAAGGAGTAACTTTGTTTTATTCCAGCACATCACTAATAGTTTTTTTTTCATATAAAAATCTGAAGTAAATATGAATAAGTCGCTTGATATGGAATGACCTGCACAGGAACGTTATCATGGCAGAAAACGCAACTGTATCATGCAACAGCAATGCAGCATAATAAACTGCTACCATAAGCATCACTTATTGTGATTGCCATATTTCAGAAGTATGTAAGGTTTACTGAAATTGGCACACACCATTCAACCAACAAATAAGGATTGTACAGTGGTCCTTTTTCAGTTTTACAGATTTTTTTAAAGTTGTCTGTGCCAGGTAGCATAATTTTTGTTCTTGAGCGGGATTATTCAGAGGTGGACATTACTAGCACAAGAAATGGAAACATTAAACTGATTCTCATAAATTTATTAATTCACTTAAACATCACGGCACATATTTCAGTTTGCAAATTGTAGCCAGTGAGGTTGAAAGACATATTCACTTGAAATTAATTTCCAGGATGACACCAGTTGCGAGATTTTTTCATAAATGTGAGAGAAATACATGGGCATTCCGGTTACTTTTGTGCTTCAATGCATAACAGTGCGTTTTGTTAACAAAAAAGTGCTACAGCAGTGCATTTCTACAGCCAGTTTGATGGCATGTGTCTCGTTACTGGTGTCATTCTGGAAGTTCATTCTTAGTGCATACACCTTGTAAAATTACCGTCTACAATTCGTAAAAACTTTATTAGGAACTGAGTTTTTCTTAATCAGCTGACTATGGTGTCTTGATTTCTCATGCAAGTAATGTTTGGCACTCTGTATCTAGAATTATGTTAGCTGCAACAGTCCGTGTTTAATAAATTCCATGAAACTTATCTCATTTGAGTGCTGTGGGCTCAAGCAAATCGTGCCATGGTAATAGTACCACTGGCTCCCTAATAGAGAAAGCAAGTACCTTTTTTGAGTGTTCTTATTGACAGTCATGTCAGTCTGCTTCTACATTTATTTATTTAGGTATTTATTTTTTTAAATTTATTTCTTTTGGGAAATGTGTTTTACTTGAGGGCCACACATACTACACCTTCAGTATTCAATTTTGTTATGGTGTCAAGCTGCAGGAAGTTGGTACTGTGCAATAGTTTTTAAGAAGTTTCTGATGTTCTCAAACTACAAATGGTTGTACATTTACACAGATGTTTGGTTACAAATAAACAGTTCACCTAGAAAAATGGTTTTTGTCTGCATCAGTTCAGCACTCTTGGTTTTGTGGAGGACCATTCACTGACAACTGAAAAAAGTGGCATAACAGTACTGCTAGCAGTTTTGCAATATGTTTTATTACAGGCAATCTAGGAGCATGTTTTGAGCCCAGGGTGACAGAGGCCTGCGATACAAAACGGCTGTATTTAAATTTTATCCCTATCCTCTCACAGCAAACATACCAACGTGACATCAAAGGTAATTATATGCAACATAGCTCAGCAGTATTTTAAGGTAAGTGCAGGTTTAAACTGCTAAATACCCAGTGGGGCATAAAGGGATTTCAACATAATTTGTGTTGATGTTCAACAGATCTGCAACAATTCTTCCATGGGCTTTCAATATTGACGAACAACACATTTCAACAAAACGTCAATGGGCTTTTAATTTTGAGCTTCAACAATGCTTCAATGGGCTTTCAACATTGACAAACAACACATTTCAACAATACGTCAATTGGGTTTCAACATTGACAAACAACACATCTTCAACAATGCTTCAATGGGCTTTCAGCATTGAAGTACACCATAGTTTCAACGATATGCCAATGATCTTTCAAATTGAGAGGCCACAATGATGTTTCCAGTGAATGTCGCGGGCCAATTATCAACACTTGTCAACAATTTCCTCAATGATGTTTCAACAATTCCTCGATGATCTTTCAAGGTCATTTGTTGACGTTGAACAATGATATGTCAATAACCTTTCAACAATTTTTTTTGTAAGGGATACCACGCGGGTGCAGCAAAGTGCAGTCCCAGTTGAGAAAGTTCGAGTGCAGTGTCTGCACAAGCGTTGCACGTCTATTTAAGAAGAAACAAAAAAGAATAGAAAAGTGCAAGCCGTGTCGTCTGCTCGGCGCATATCGCGCGTTTGACGCATTGTGTCGTATATCGTCTGCTGTTATCGCCACATCGTTCTACGGGCGCTTTTCGAGTTGGTGCTGCTCCTTGCGGTTCGAGAAGTGTTTTTGCTTTCAAGTGTGATATGCACAACGTTTGGCTCCTGTGCCGACACGCTTATGCAATCTGGCAGCCATCAACTAACTTCGGGCCCATAAATCATCTTACCATCAACTAACTTTGGGCCTCTCGTGAACCTTTTCTGCAAATGTACACATATCAAAAGGGAGCGTATTTTCTCTTAGTTATCGCAATAATCGCTATCGTGTTACTACTAAGACGTGAGAACGCAATGGTGGGCGTGATAACGTATTTGTTTCTTTTTTTCGCCAAGGAACGTGTTCCAAGATAAGCATATGCGATCGAAAGCAATTTAACGCGTCAGATGACTTAAATAACCCGCCCTCATAATTATTGGGGTGCCCAACTTGTATACCTCAAGTTCGTATGCCAGCTATATGAATTACTGTAACCAAATTGCGGCACGTTTACGTCCGCACACGCTGCGTCATGTCATCTGCTACCGCGAGTTCCCACGATCGCTACGTCATGTCGTCGACTACCGAGAGCTCAGACGATTATTAGCGCTGCGTCATGTCGTTTGCTACCGAGAGCTCACTCGATACTGCAGCGCTGCGTCATGTCCTCGGCTACCGAGAGCTCAGACGATTATTACCGCTGCGTCATGTCATTTGCTACCAAGGGTTCACACGATACTATAGTGCTGCGTCACGTCATCTGCTGCCGAGCGCTCACACGATACCATAGCGCTGCGTCCTGTCGTTTGCTACCGAGAGCTCACTCGATACTGCAGCGCTGCGTCATGTCCTCGGCTACCGAGAGCTCAGACGATTATTACCGCTGCGTCATGTCATTTGCTACCGAGAGCTCACTTGATACAGTAGCGCTGCGTCATGTCATCTACTACCGAAAGCTCACACGATACTATAGTGCTGCATCACGTCGTCTGCTGCTGAGAGCTCACAGAATGCCTGCGTTTCCAAAGTGGCGGGTGCATGCGAACTTTTGTGCAGAAGTTGCCTTGACTGAAGTGAAATTGAAGAGCGTGGTGAGGCTGCACCGTAATATCGAGGACAAAAAAAAAAAATGCTGCACTAGCTCCTCGAACTAGAGCAGAAAGTGCAGCCATATCGAAAATACCAACAGTTGAACTGAGAATCTTGATAGCACGCAGCAGCGTGCGTCACACGAACTACGAATGCTGTGCTTCAGCTCTGCAACTGCTCATTGGTCCGTATTGTCACTAAAAGCGTAGACGTCGTATACAGCTGCCTACGTTCTTCGATTTTCGGTGCCTCCCCCTTCCGGTTACTTTTCCTTCTGCATTTTCTCTTACATTCCAATCTAGAGGAAACTTTGCCGTCCCTTAACCTAACCTGACTCTCTGCAGACCTCGTCTGTATCACAATGAGTCACTTCTGGGGGGTCAAAGGCCTCCGCCAGGATCTCGCGTGCTCGCGACGACGGAGCGAGCAACTGACGGACCACGACGCAATCCTTCGCGACCGAGCAAAAAAAGAAAAGAAAATGTAGATCAAGGTTTGCTACATTGTACAATCAGAGGAACACATACGCAAGAACGATTGATGAGGTCCACAAAACTGTACACATCGCGCCACTTAAATATCGCGCACAGGCGCGCCCTACTACGGACGTGGTCCACAGCAAACAAGCCGAGCCCCCCCCCCCCCCTCCACACACACACACACACACACACACACATACAAAATGGCGGCTGACGTGTCCTGCTGCTGCTGCTTGATACAACCACGGGCTTATTCAATCTAGGACGTTGAGCGTCAGTACGTATAAGTGGGACAGGACTTGGGACAGTTAACGCCGTGCGCAACCTTTGTCACGCGCTCGCGGTCTCTTAGCGTGCGTGCGTGCGTGCGTATGTGCTACGTATGCAGGCTCGGTGCTCATTTCGAGTCTCGCATGCGACGAGACTTCGCGTCACCTCCTTGATGCGTGCGTGCGAGGAAGGCTTCGCGTGTGGACTCGTGCTTAAGAGGAGAGCCGAATGGATAGACAACAAAAAGAAAGAAGATAAATTAAAGAACAAGGAAAAACAGCGTTGAGAAGGAAATTACTGCTGACGAATTCGGCCCTTAAAGAAACCGCAAGGAACAAAAAAACACACGAGAAAGAAAGAAAGAAAGAAAGAAAGAAAGAGAGAAAGAAGCCCGCCATTGCCGCATTATAGCTTGCACGCTCGTTCGATTCACTATTCAGGCCACGAGCTCCCAGAGCGCGAGCTGTTCATCGCATACGTTGAAGGGGAACGGCGAATTACAAGAATAAGAGGTGTTGAGAATTAATCACCGCCGATCCCTATCGCTTGCGTCTCGGTTGATCCCTCCCCTCCCTCCCCTTTCTCAGTCGGGGCCGTCGCTTGCTCCTTCCATCTATCCTTCTTCCCATCAAAGCCACCCCTCCCCCTCACGGACCGCTCTGATTTACTTTTGATTAAACCCCCCTTTTACACTCAAGCCAAACTCCAGGGGAGGCGGTGATGATGCCGACACGGCTCACTTCTTCCACTTCTTTCTCTTCTCTTCTTTTTCTTCCTTCTTTTTCTCTGACTTCTTTTTCTTTCATTTTTGTCTGCGCGTCTCTTCTGTAAAGCTGGCCGTGATGACTCGCCATTTGGGAATCAGATGCGAGCCGATTATCATGCCTGACCGGATTAGACTCAAATGTCGAACGCGCGCGCGCGACCGATTGAGCGAGCGCTGCTGGTTGTTTTGGCTACTTAAAGAGAATGAAGCGCCGCGAGAATGAGACGAAAGAAAGAAAGAAAGCCGGCAAAAGAATGCGTACACAAGGATGCGCGCGCCTATTCGCAAAGAAGGAAAGGAAGAAAGATAGGTAGAGACTGAAGGAAGGAAGCAGGCGTGAAAGGAACCTGAAGCACGTATGCTGCAACGCGGTTTGGAAGCGAGCGCCTCCTCGCGGTTGTGGTGGGCACTCGAGCGATCGAGACAGTTCGGTGTGTGTGTTGGGGGGGGGGGGGGGGCGGAGTTAGAGCGTGGGGGGGAGGGGGTTGCGAAAACTGGACCACGTCAGGAGATGAGAGCGCGCCGCGCGGATTAACAAAAGTCGTATAGAGCGCCTCGGGCGCTTTCGGACGTGTTGCATTGCAAACTCTGCCCAGTTCGCTATAGCGAATGCCACGGAGAAATGCGAGACTATCGTGGGTTGGGCAGGCGGCAGTTGGAGGTGATGCTGCGGCTTGGTAAATGTGTACAGTAAGGGCTGAGGCAACGGTATATCAAAATATGGGGGGAGGGGGGACGTAATCGAGGCTCAATTTCCGAATTTGTAACGGTGGTGCCGAGGCCCAATTTGTATGTTCGAAAACGCGCGCACTGCCAAGCGTGGGTATATATATGTTTCGACGACGTAATTTCGGCAAAGGGGAAAAGAAAAAAAGAAATTTGCTTCCCTTCCATTAAAAAGAGGAAGAGAAGAACAAGAGGATGCGATAACGCTCTCAAATGCGCAATTCTTGCGCGCCTGTACAGAGTTTGTTCGTATAAGAAGCACCAGGGGGAAATGTGGCGCCAGTGTTCTGCGTGCACTACGGTGCCTCGATGTCAGCGCCACCTGCGGTTGTGTGGTATCGAGGCACCTATGGTGGACCAGCGCTGGCTAGGAGGCGCTACGAGAGTTTTGAGTGTGCAGTTGAAATATTTCTGACACCGTCCAGTATAGGGAGGCCATGAATATGGTACGATATTCTGGATGATAATTCAGAGCATCAATGTTTTGCTTTAGCGCTATGCGTCCAGCTAAGCTCTGGCAATACATCCATGCGCCTTGGACAATCGCGCATGCGCTCATATGTTCAAAAGCAGGCCGTTTCTCAGTCAGGCCACAATCTCAACACATGCGTAGTTCCAGAGGAGCGGTCAAACTGACGACGCGAAATCGCAGCATGTGCTACTGAAAAGTGTTTCCATCGCTCGCTAGGGTGTGTGTTACGGCGCTGCTGTTTAGCACGCGAAGTTTCTGCGCTCTGTTTGCCCAGAGACACTTTTCGCGAACTAGTTTGCTTTAAAGGAACAAGATGGCGCTTTCGGCGGTGCACCGCTTGCTGCGGTAAAGCTATGGAACCGATGGAGCATGTACTAGAATGTGAAGATATATCTGCCCAGCGGTCGATTTAGGCACTGCTGGCCTCCTTGAAGTCCTTGGGTTCGGCGAGAACAGGGGGGGAAATAAACATATCTGCAATAGAGATTACTTAGAGGTAATTGGAAGATTGGTGCAAGAAAAGTAGGGAAACGACAAGCAACGGAGGCGTACAAAAACAAAAACAATGGTTCACAATAGGGGTTCAGAAACTTTGGTTGTGGGAATTCATCGTGATTTTCATTTTTCATTTTCTTTGTTAACATAGGTAGGACATTAGGCAGTAAAATAACAAGAACTTGGTGGCGCAACCCACCGCCCCGTTCCAAAGGGGATGCTCATAACATCCATCCGTCCGTCCGTCCATCCATCCATCCATCCATCCATCCATCCATCCATCCATCCATCCATCCATCCATCCATCCATCCGTCCGTCCGTCCGACCGTCCATCCATCCATCCATCCATCCATCCGTCCATCCATCCATCCGTCCATCCATCCATCCGTCCATCCATCCATCCGTCCATCCATCCATCCATCCATCCATCCATCCATCCATCCATCCATCCATCCATCCATCCATCCATCCATCCATCCATCGCACGTTCCCTCGAGCGAAAGCGCTCGAATGCGAAATCATTATGCACTTCTATAGACGCTAGCTGCTACTGAGCCATCAGCTGTCGGAAATGCAACTGGGTGATCGCTGACGCAGTATGTAGAGGGAAGACGCGTGCAGTTGTTGGCAGCAAAAATAGTCACTGGCATATCAAGGAATGGAATGAATCTGTGTGGCCAAGTTGATGGACCGCTGCTGCACCAGGAATGTCTGAATTGCCGGCCCTTCGCGAACTCCGGCTCTCCTCGAGGAATAAAAAAAAAAAAAGAATCGCTCATCCGCGAGCGTTGTATCGGTAACTTTCAAATAAAGGACCTCAACCCCGGAAGGTCGGCCAGAGTGAGTACCGCTCGTTCCACAGTGACAAAGCGAGTAGCACCGCTTCCTTCCACAAGCTTCTCGCACGTTACCTACACATCTACCCGCCCCAATTTATAATTAAACCTACGCCCACGCATCAAGAACAAGTGAATGGGCACATTTTCGAATCAAGGGGCCGAAACGTTGGTGACGAGGTATGTGCACCGACAGAACACGAATGTTCGAAGCTGAACGTTTCGTGACGGGTCACGGATTAAGCGAATGATCAGCGACAGTGTCTTTGCTACAAGCTGTTACAAAGTGCAGTACATCTACGTTCCAAGCGTTGTATGCGGCAAGAACAAATCTACCGCAACTGAGCACACTCGCGAGTGATTAGGCAGGAAATATACGAACCATATAGTGATCGCACCAAGGAACGTCACTGAGTCAAAAACATGACAAGCCGCTGCTTCAGAGTGATCGGCAAATAAAGAACGAAGATCGAGAGGCACTGATCCCAATTTAATTCGAAACGGGAAAGCTTGAACAGCTTGGAAAACATTTGTATCCGCAGTACAAGCACCGCATATATACGCTCCTCGCACATTTTCGACAAGGCGTAATGAGCTCCGAAAGCGTCGGCATGTACTCTGAAGTCTGTGGCCAAAGTTACGTGTCGATCACACAGTCGCCATGTGCGATATCCGCCCAGAGATTTGCTAGAGCCGCACCAGGCGTCATGCACATCGACTGTAAACACGGAGGCAGCCGAGGTAGAGTGACCTATAGAATACTAGCTGAAGCAATGGACGCGTTACCACGTGATCAAACATGGCGGCGCGCCCACGGTATCGCTGTGAAAAGGGTCTATAGCCCCTTCGGTCACGGTTAACCCAGTTGAGTGCGCGACCTTTTTTTTTTTTTGACATTTCGGTAGAGCGCTGACGAGAAAGAAAACCGCGTGTATTCGAGCTTCGGGAAATTTAACTTCCCGCAAGCTTATTGTGGCTTCGTCACGCTTCAACATTTAAAAAAAATGATTAAGAAAATTCGTGTACTACGCGTATTGCAGCCTCAGCTCGAGGACGCAAGGTTGTGTGGAATCAGATATTATTCCTGCACCTTTGTGCCTCCAGTGTGCGACGCTTTGCTCGTGAGCGCAGCAGCCATCGCGGTGCGGCTGGCTGGTCGCATAAATCTGTCGCTCCGCTCGTTCGATGGTAAATATATTCCTATCAGCTACGCCTTCCATGTATTAATTGCATCATATTTTGCAATATAAAGGTATAAGACATAATGTTGCGCCGAATTACAGGACGCATGCGTATATCTTTCTTTCATATGTGACGCACTATTTTTTGGCCACGAATGCGAGTATTGAGGGAAGTCTAGTCTCTAGCCTAGTCTAGCGTAGTCTCTAGTATACTCTCTAGTCTATTCTCCATAAGTAGTGACCAAGCCTAGTCTCTAGACTAGCCTATTCTAGTCTCAAGTCTAGTCTCCATAACTAGTGAAATAAGCCTAGTCTCTAGCGTAGTCCGGCCTAGCCTAGTCTCCATAAACAGTGAGGGAGCTATAGTATCTAGTCTAGCCTAGTCTAGTCTTTAGTCGAGTCTCCATAAGTACTGAGGGAAGTCCAATCTCTAGGCTAGTCGAGTCTCCTAGTCTAGTATCTAGTCTAGTCTCCATAAGAAGTGAGGGAAGTCTAGCCTCTCCGCCTGCTGTGTACGAAATGGGGCTGTAGCGAACACGACCATTACAGTGTTGCTTCGCTTTTTTCCGGTAGCATGCTAAAACTGGGCCGAAACTCGTCCTTCTTTCGCGGTACCTACGCCGCGTACGTCCCGCAAACTTTACGCGCCGACTTTACACGCACGTGTCACACGTAGTCCAGCCGGTCCCAAGATCGATCCTCCCCAACCGAGCCTCCGTCCGAAAGCGGCAGAACTCGAGAGCGCCGCATTCGGGAGAATCCAGAGGAACGTGAACGCACGGTCCCACGCTGTAGCTCGCCGCAACGCACGCGCGCAACGCATATTGGCGGCGCACGAAGTGTGTATACACGGCACGGGTGCGGACTAATGGAGAAAGCACGCGCAGGGCTCCGCGTGCAGGGTGCTCGCCCGTGTTCGCGGTCACGTGAACGCGTGCGCGCACACCGTATGAAGCAAGTGTGCGCTGACAGTGCATATATGAGCTGTCATAATTCTTCACTTGCACGTTCAGAGGAGCGAGTACGTTCTCTCTCTCTCTCTCTTTCCTTCTTATTTAAGGCACATGCCGCGAACGTGCGTGAGTAGAAATTAACGTTCGAGGAAAGTGGCGTATGCGCGTCTCCGTTCCTGCCTTCGGCCTTTCCCCCAAAGGGTTAGAGTGCATCACGTGATATGCGCATTCGACCATTTCGTTTCGTGCATTAAATGAGAATGTCCTAAAGCTCCAAATGCTAAACGAAAAATAGCCACAGGGCATCTGATCGCTTTCAATAATTTATTACAATAGCTTTTTTTTTACAGTCAGTTTCGGTTTCGCTTTCAGGAGGTTGCTGTGTCGTGACGTCACAATACAGTGTTGTGGAGCAGGACATTGAGGCGTTTGGACAGCATCTCCGGCGCGCTCGGTTGCCTCGTATACTGCTACTCATTATGAGGACCGATGTAGCAGCGTAACGGACGGTCGAGCGAGCCGGAACGTCGCGCAATGTCCGGATCCCGCACGGTGCCTCGTGACGTCACGACGCAGTATCCTGCTGAAAACGAAACTCCTGCAAGAAAGCCATTAAATTACTTACGGCACTCTGGGTCGTAACCTTCGCCATCCGTAGACGATGATGCCATGAACCTGCGAGCCAAATATTATGCCGCTGCTCTACCCAGAAGGAAGGCCGCGATCTCGCATTAGAGGTCGTTTGCTCTCACCTGAGCCTTTCGAGCCCCGCCCCCTATATCATGTCCAGCTTATGACGTCATAGACAAACGCGCGGTAGCCCTTAGGCGGCCACCATTGGGCAACTGTTCAGACCGTGAGTCAGTCCCCTAGCGAAAGTTCGCGCAATGCATGCGCATTTCTCCAATCTTCTAGCAAACTCAGAAGCGACTCTTGGTAAAGCTGGTAACCATAGGTAACGAGTTCCATCTGTCCTGTCAACGCTCCTTTGTCACTCTTCAACACCTTCGTCAGATGGTGACCCATAAGGGTTAACCTCTAATGCGCCACGGAATGAAGAAAAGAATGAAAAGCGCAGCAACAGGCATTTATATAGATTACTACGGGAGCCACCCCTGCTAAGGGAGGAATTGTGTTCAAGAAGAATGGCGGGAAGGTTACGCTCTTTATGCCTCCATTATTAGTAGGTCTTTATTAAAAAAACTTCTGCAGGCACATATTCACTGAAATTAAGAACTTCGGTGTGTTCTCAGTTTCGAAAAAAAAAATAGTAACGGGGATGTTGCGGGGCCTCTTTTAATAACACAAAATAAAAATCACGCGAAATGTTGAACGCGTGTATATCGGAGAAAGCGAACCAACAGCCGATAGGCGAACGTTCAGAAAAAAGATGCTAGAGCATCTCATAGTTGTATGCGTTTCCGAAATACCTTAGTGCACTCTTCGAGACACAGCGGTAGCTCAGTGAACTTGTCGCTCACTGCTGCACAGCATAAGGTATTATGTTCGATTCCCGATCTCGCCTAGGGAGGAGGAGGAAGGGTGTGTACGCAAATTAAACGCTCCTGTGCTTCATTAGAGGCACCAATTAAAAGACCCAAATGGGTTCAAACTTTACAAGAATCCCTCTTCGAAAGCGAACACTTTAGATGTTAGCCTACCAGCTCGACCAGCTTCCCGTTCTCAGATTTCTTTCGCTACACACAAGGTCATCTCAAAGCGCAGGCTTGGGTCGTCAAACCCACACACACAAAAAAAGTCTCTACTCTGTTTCTGCTTACATTTGCTCTCACTTAACACGAGAATTGCTTCCATTAGTCATCTATTCTTCTAGGTAAAAAAAAAACAAGTTATTCCCAGTGCGACCAAACAATGTCAGCAAAAGACGTCAAGAAGCGGACTTGTTGCACTGCGGTATAACCAGGCTCATTCACGAGTAGTTAGAAGGCAGATTCACGAGTCGGCAAAGAAAGGAGGTGACTTAGGAGCAGTTTAGAAAATAAGTGAGCCCGAGTGGCCGAAGAACTCATCAGTGAAAGACATCGAGAAGACGACTTATAGCGCATCATTATGGTTATAGGCTAGCCAGTACTTCACGGGGAGGTGTGGTAATTCCGCTTTCCCTGCTTCTGTTTGCTCTTGCCTGGCCCGTAAATTAGTCCTATTAGTCATTCATTGTTTTAGGGAAAGAAAAAAGAACGAAAGCGCGCTAGCCCGAGCGCGACCGAGCAACAAGAAGTCAGTAAAAGATGTCACGAAGACGACTTATAGCGCACGAGTATGGCTGGACTCGCGAGTGGTTCGCGGAGAGCTGTCGGTACGTTCACGAGTCGGCTAAGAAAAGAGATGATTTAGGAGCAGCTAAGAAAATGAGCGAGCCCGAGTGCCCAAGCAACTCATCATGGGAAAGACGTCAAGAAGACGACTTATAACGCTCCGACATAAGCCTGGCTCGTTCATGAGCGGCGCTTGGTATAGCTGTCGGTATATTCACGAGTCGGCTAGGAAAGGAGATGACTTAGGAACCGCTTGCACGCATGCACACCGACCGCCACCACCATCGCAGGCACGAGGCAGCACGAGAGCACGACCACGAATGCCCGGTTGAGTTCCCTCACGAATAGCAGAGCGGCCAATAAATAAAAAGAGCGCGCACGCCCTCCGTCTTCATTGGCGTGGCTCTTTAATTAGGCGCGCGCGGCGCACGGGAAGAAGCCACCATGCGGGGTGCAAAATGTGACCCAGTTTTCTTTCGCGAGGCGGCGATTGAAAGAAAGCTGGCAGCAAAGGCGACATATCATGGAGGCGCCAAGCCGATTTTCTGTGGACCGTTATAGTATACGGATGGGGCGAAGAAGTGTGGCGAAGGCCGTCACGGAACGCAGCGAAGAAGGTGCGTCTGTCCGTGTGTGCGTGTGGCCGGAGAATGTTTGTGTGTGTGCGCTTATCGGTGTGTTTTTTGAAAGAGGTGTGTCTCAGTGTGTTTGTTCAAGATTGTGCGCAAGTCTAGCTGGCTGTGTGTTCGGTCACGCCTCAGTGCATGCTAGCGCGCGTGTGTGTGGATATGCCTATGCGCGTGCGCACGTGCTTGTCTGGGTGATGCGACAAGACGCGCATCGTTTTTAATCCGTATACCAAAGGCATCAACGCGCCAAAAGAATGCCTGTGTGTGAGAGAGAGCGTGGGATGTTTGTGTGAGTGAGGATATTTGTCCGCGCGTATATGTTTGTGTTTGGATGCTTGCTTGCTTGTGTGCGTGCATGCGTGCGTGCGTGCGCGCACAAGTGACCGCAATGGGTCTTGCTTGCTAGGATGAGGAGACGTGGAGAGGGGGCGCCAATGGCTTTTAATCCGCGCATCAAAGGCGCCAACGCGCCGAAAGCGTTCATTGTCGATGCTGCGGAGGCGGGTCCGGCCGTTATCGACGAAAAGAAAAAAAAAACAGAGAAAGCAAAAGAGGCAAGATCCTTGAACGACGCTTGTTGTTTAGTTCTTCGCTTGTCCGCTTCTCGCATCTCGAGTCCGCGATCGCCGCTTGTCTTGCTCCCTGGATCACCGTCCCGGTGACTCTTCCTTCGTGTACGTCCACTGAGGAGGCGCTCGCGGTAGCCATAAAGCAGCTCCTCTCTCGCTTTTTTTTTTTGTTCTTTTTCACTAAGCGTGCTTGGACGATTTCGGCGCCTCGTCGTATACGACTTCCTCCTGCGCATGGGAGGCGACGCATGGGAGGCCATGGAGGCCCTCCTGCGCATGGGAGGCCCTGCGATGCCGTTCTGGCGGTGTGCCGATGTATCCTATTCGCGCCCAAAAGGCGGTGCTTTTCGTACATACACGCACGCCTGTGGTACATACTATACAAGGAGAGGCGGGAAACGCGCGTGCCTCCATTAGCTTTATTTATTTCGGCAATTTAGCCTCGATCATTAAACGAGTGACGAAGAAAGCCTTGACGCTTTTGGAGGAGGTGCGCTTTTCGCACGTCGTTAGTTTTTTTTTTTTTTTTTGGCTGCCCGCGCACGCTCTGTCTGCCTATTGGTTGCTTGCAGGAAATGTTTCGTTTCTTTTTTTTGAAATTGCTTCGCATTGTTGTTTTGGTCTTGTTTCTGTTGCTGCTGTTCATCTGTTTATGTTGCATTTCTATACCGTCGCCTCTGCTTTCTGCAAAGGAAAGTCGTTAACCTTCTTTTAGCCTTACAGCGGCGCGCCTGTTTATCGGCTGCGAGGCTGACTATAAACGCCCCCCGTTTCTAGCGAACGATATTTTTGCCGCCACGCGCAGTTTCGCATGCAAAAGCACAAGTGCTGAGATACGCACTGGCGGTTGTACTTTTCTCGGAGGAAAGTAAGAACACGGCATACAGAATGAGACGGTCTACACGAGACAACCAATTAAGCAAAACTTAAACTTCAAGAATTGGATCAACCCACGTTCCTTCTTCGTTGCATTCCGCAACAACGCACAAATCAATGTAACGTACATGCAATCTATGCGAATACGTGCTAACGTGTACGTCTAGAAAACGTGTAGACTACAGGTACATAGGTCTACACAGCATACATACGTACACACGTATATGTCCACACAACGTATAGGCAACAAGGTAAAAGCGGGAGCCAACGTTTCGACAAGTGGACTTGTCTTTCTCAAGTCGACATATACTTATGCTTACGAAAGCATATGTCTCATTGAAAAAGACAAGTCCACTTGTCGAAATGTTGGCCCGCGCTTCTACCTTGTTCTCGTTTTGTTCATCGCCTTGAATTTCCATCTCCTGCCTTCCCCGTGTTTTCCCTAGACAACGTATAGATGTACTGAAGTGTATGTCTAGACAACGTATCGATGTGCAGGCGTATACGTCCAGACAACGTATATATACCTGTAGGTACTGACGTGTAGGTCTGCATTCCGTGTAGACACACACGTGTACGTCTATACAGCGTGCATATACATCTATAAACGCATACGTACATACGTATAGGCATAGAGTTTCTCACTACAAAACCTAGAGGGAAATCTGGCGCTGCTGCGCTGTGGTATGCATGGGAATGCCGGTGTATTGTGACTTCGGATTGACATCGTTCTCGGAGAGACCGGACACCTTGAAGACGCGCTTGGCAAGTACCGTTCCGTCTGTCCCAATGATTCATTTTCTACTAAACCAGCACGTGAAAAGCGGTATTAGCTTTATTATTACGCGAAAACATGTTTTGTTTAACTATGAGAACTTGGTATTGCGTGTTACGTAAAAAGCATCAGTGGGCTGCTAAAGTTGAAGGACAGACGACAAGGTTCGCGCTCGCTTTGAAACAGTTGGTCGTCTGTTCTTGCTTTTCTTCGCTTGGCCATGCATTGTAGGTGAGTAAAGATGTAAGATGCGTGAATGGAAACATTTTATGAAGATTTTACTTTGAGAACGCGTTATTTGTGTAGCCATATCCAGGTTTTGGACGAAGCCTCTTACAACACCAGCCAACACGAGCCTCGCAGACACATATACCGTCATTCCCATGACGGCACGGTGCCCCCTTAAGAAACTCTCATAGACGGTGGCGCCAGATTTCCCTCTAGGTATTATAGTGAGAAACTCTATGCGTATAGGTCTACACAACGTATAGACAGGACGCGAGTGTCAAACTACGGAAGACGCACCATGTACACAGCAGCGAGGCACAACAGCAGGTGTAGAGCATCGCCCGGCGTGCTCGAAGAGGCACCGGTTACACCCCGGCAAACACCCACTTGACTGACTTGACTGAGCCCAATTTTTTTTTTCTTTTCTCTAATGTCAGCTTCCTCATTACCACTGTCGTAGAGGGCGCTCATGATGCAGCGGTAATGTTCCGAATACTTTGGCGCATTATCTTTAACAACGTGAGATGAATAAGCGTTTTTTTATCAGTTTAGAGAAATGTACGTTATTGAGACAACACACAGATTCTGTCAGCTTACATATAACGGCACTCGCAAACTGTACACACTTACTCAAGCACTTGGAGCAACCGCATGAAACAAGGCTTCGTATTACGAAAATTCAATATATGTCTCGTTTCACATCTCCGCTTTTTTTTAATGATGAATCATTTATTTGTTTCTGCTCTTAATATTTGGGTGCGCGAGAAATAGTAGGTTTATAGTTTTGTGGATGGATTCTGTTGATATCAAGCACTGATAAGGAGAATATATTCTCAAGGCGCCCTCGAATTCACTTTAAGTGGAGTCTACTGTGTACTTCCCTATTAAAATTTAGTAGATGGGTCTACCAGTGGGGGGGGGGGGGGAGCCTTACCAGCAATCTGTGGGAGGACATAGCCATAGTAACAATTGAAACGACTATACCAATGTCCGTGTATTGAATATCACATCAAAGATCACGTCTTCATCTACAGGTGTTGCGGCCATGTGTTCAGACCCGTGCGCCCCGCTTTGCATGAAGGCGGTTTTAAACTTTCTGCGAGACGCTGCTCAGTTCTGGGTTGTGTGTTGCAGTTTGTTTTGTGCATGTCATGCGTCTGTACTGTGCCTTGTGGGTACCAATTCCTTTCTTATCGTTCTTATATGGAGTAACGTACTAGGCAAGCAGCCAGGCATACCTCTCTCATTATCATCAATGAGCCTCCATATCTGCCTTTTCGTCTTTCTCTCGCACGCATCACAATGAGGGCTGCTATTCATTTCATCTGCTAGCGTAACGGTGTCAACTGTAATGCGCAGTCACAATGGTGTTTTGGCGTGACTTCTTATTGAACTTTGCACAACACAACATTCTTAGCCCAAAAATAGTGTACTGACCTGCAATTTTCAAGGACTCGGCATTTCTTTGAGTTAGATGAAGTTCCAAGCCTTCCGAATCCCGTGGAAAATACTGGAAAGCGTTTCAGCATTCTAAATCATTTGCTCTAATAATTTCTAAGAACTAGTTTCGGTTTCGGAACCCTGATGGGAGGTGCACGCGTCATG
Source organism: Dermacentor andersoni (assembly GCF_023375885.2). NCBI lineage: Eukaryota > Metazoa > Arthropoda > Arachnida > Ixodida > Ixodidae > Dermacentor > Dermacentor andersoni. The sequence goes on along the minus strand of NC_092821.1, from coordinate 121,284,390 downwards.
ACGTCATGATACACTGGCCCGCTGCGTTCTTGCGATAGTTGCCGCTGCTACAAACAAGCACCGCCGAAACAAAAAGAAAGAAAGAAACGCGCGCAGCGATTTTTTTTTACAACGTTCTTATACCTAGCCTTAGGCCCAAACAATGAAACGTTCCTTTCCTTCGAGCGCTTCCTAACCTTACGTGAGGCCTCCTTACAGCGAACGAACATGCCTGGCAAGACGTACCGTGCTCTCGCTTCTCCGCAGGTGGGCGACAGCGCGCATGCGCAAGCAAACGTCACGTGGTTAAGCAGTGAGGTGAAGTGCTCGTTCAGGGCCAGGAGCGGCGTAAGGACGCATGAAGGTAGCTTTCGAGCTACCTTATGCTGAGGAAGCACCAAGGAAGCCTTCACCGAGGTCAGAGTGACATAAGGTAGCCTCACCGCAATGAAGGCTTCCTTACTGAGGTAAGGAAGATTTCATTGTTCGGGGCGGGGGGGGGGGGGGGGGGGGGGCTCATTCACACACGAGGTCAGCAAATTTTCATCTGTACCCAGACGTCAAGATAATGGTTGTGATCTTTATTTAGACAAGATTAGCAGGAAATTAAATTGTACGTTTTATAACCTTCGCACTCGCTAAATGTGGTCTTTTTACGTGCCAGAAGGTAGTGTTTATGAAAGTTCAAAAATCTGTCAGTATTCAGTTAGGTTTCATCGCGGTACCACAAGGTGTCACCCATTGTGCCATTATCCGGGCAAGTGGCATGTTTAGAGAAAATTTATTTCGACAAAAGACGATACGAACACTGAGTCATGATAGAACAAAACGAGATCATCCAGGCAAGCAGCAAAAACGAGAAAATTCTGTCTCTGGCCCCCGACCCTTTGTACAGAACTGCATTACATACGCTAGTTACTGCCCAAACAAGCTACAAAAAATATTGCTTCCGAGTTCCTACTAATGTTTGTTCACGGTGTCACTCAAGCTGTAACTTCTAGCACGCTGAAGTTTCACTTGTCATTTCCAATAGCGACGTCCAAAAGGCAGATACAGGGCACCATATACTTCATTGTCATCTTTTGGCGCTGAGGCAGGGTTGCCTGTGCTCTTTCGAACGCCAGCGGTCCGTGACTTCCGCGGTGCGGGTCTTGCGTCACCTCGATAGATGGCGCCACGCTGGGTGGCACCTCATTCAGGCGCTTTCCTTCTTCTAGCTGGGCAGCGTCCATATGGACCAGCGCAAAGTATGGCGTGGTCCGGTGTGGTATAGTGTGGTGTGGAGGGATGCACCGTTGCGAACATGCACTACACCCATTTGAAGATTGTGGCTAATATCATCTCCAAACAATCTGCTTTGCCGGTTGCCATTTCATGCTTACATCTGCTCTCTGACGGGAGAGCCAGCACTTTATTTCGTGTTAATTTTTGTCCCGCTGTTTTGCACCTAGGAAGAGACAGGATAATTTTTTTTTCGCGTTTTCGCTTAGTAAAAGGCTCTGCTGTGCGTCTGAGAGGCTGAATACTTCGAGAACAACAGCATCCACAGCATCGACAGCACCGAAGTTCGGTATCCCCGACTCGGGGAAGGCGCAAACATAAAAAAAAATATATTTTTGCGCATAATGCCGATCATTCAGCAGTAGGGGCAGCGCATTTATTTATTTGACCCTGCGCTCTGACTTTGTGTTGTTGATTTAACTATGTTAAGCTACATTCCAAGCGCAAAATCTTCCTGTAACCGCGCCGCTTCCGGTCCTGAATTTTCGCTTTCATTATAGCCGTTGAACGCTCATTTAGGTCAAGCATAAGCAATAAACAGTTAGGCCTATTTAGCTATACCTTATAACTCGCTTCATTCGTCTTATCGAGATTCGACTCTGTTGAAAACGTAGACCGCACAATGCGACTTCGGCGCGTCGTCCAGGCGGCAACGCCGACAACAATACAGAATGCCGTCAATGAAGTTTGCAGAATGCAATATATACGGAACGGAAATTAGAGGATGTAAGATTGCACATTGTAAAACGGGCGAATATGTGCTTGTCAATCTATCTGTGCGTCGTCGTTTTTGCCCCTTTGACCTGAAGATGAAAAACCAACATGCCCAAATTACCATACTAGATTTAAACAAATATGTACAAATAGGGCACTATTCGACACGCAACGAAGACCTGCCACGAGGTTTTCTTAAACATCTAGAGTAAAAGCTCTCATAACGGTACCTATAGCTATGACGCATCAGTTTTATAGCCGAGGTATCCGCCTTCTAAGTATATGGTGCCGTTCTGTGCTTTAATGTTCGCGCCAAAACGTAACGAATGAGGTTAATAAGCTAGGCCCCACCTAAGGAACCGCGGCAGATTGACGGTGCTTTCACGAAAGAAACACGTCGCATACACTCCGGACAATCCGCACTTACTTGCGTATTCATAAAGCGATAAATAATAACCGGTCTCTCGCACGCCGTCACCTGCAAAAAAACCTTGCCGCGGCGGCAGATTGATGCGATACGGCGCGTCGTCTGCAACATTTCGAGCAGACGACTGCACTACGCTGAGCGCAGCGGAGCAGAAGGCCACTCCGTCAACGTAAGACACTTCTGCTCCCGCACAGTGGCTAAGTAAAAGAGCAGCAAAAAAAAGCAGGAGCAGAAGTGCGCCAGCGAGCGACCATGGTTTTGTCGTTAATTTGGGAAACATCTGACCTGAAAATAGCGAGATGCCGCCGCCTGCTTATTTTCCGGACACTTTGCAGTGCTTGGCTTTGAGAAAGAAAACGAACAGAGGAAAAAGAGAATCAGGCGCGTGACCCAAAGCAATGCGCGCTTTGCAGCGAGCGTGCATGCATGTCTCGGGTGGTCGCGGCGGAATATCCTTTTGCGGGCTGCCGCGAATCACAGAACATAAGAAGGAAAGGGCAACTATAAGAGCCTCAATTACTCTCGCCCATCAATCTAAAAGTGGGCCCGTCCACAAAAACTCTTCGGACTGCTTCTCCTATTTCTTCTGTTTCCTTTTTTTTCTGTTTTCTTCTTTTTTCGTGATCGCCTCGGGCGTCCTCGGGTATAGCAGACGACAAGCATGCAGATTGTCGTCTGCTACGACTGCGCGCGGACGGCGGTGTAGGTGCCAGTAGCAGAAGTGGAATGGGTTGGCAGTAACATGCATCAGAGAGAAATAAATGGGTGTTAACTTTAGATACGGTTATATTTAGGTCGCACTGCAACAGCTGACGGAGCCAGCTCAGAGCCAACGTCCAAGGATGGCAGATACGAAAGAAAAGAAGGGGGGGAAATTACTGCAGTGCCGAGGCTGTGCCCGAGTGCACTGCAGGAGCAATGCAAGATATATATATATATATATATATATAAAAGAAATAGACGGCAGAAGAAAGATGCGAACACTTATTTAGAGAGAAGTGAGATGTGCAGTCTTCAACCGCTATAGCAGACAGGCTGCACCGAATCTTCCTCGGTACCGTGGCGAAGGTTCCCTTCCGAACACTGATAGTTTCACAATGGGCTTGTTTTGGTTACGGCATGGGTTTCGGTAACCAAGTCGGGAGCTTCGCGCTCGTTGGTTGTAGGTTATGCGAGTTTTCCGAGTTTGGAAGCAACTCCGATGGCTGACATAACAAAGAAATTATTGCTATAATCTTCACCACACAGACGTCTGCAGACGTCAAGGTCGTCTATTCAGTGTAACGACTCTGTTTATCTTCACTTTTTTATTTTCTTCTTCTTCTTCCCTTTTCTTACAATTCGCAGTTTGTTTCAAAGCTGTGTTACGAGATACAACATATAATCGAAAAGCTCACAAAGATTCTTTTCGTGTTGAAATAGACGACATAAACGGCCACAAAAGAACAGTCAGCTGTAGCATCCACAACGACGACTCGGGCATTAACGAGGTTGAGACGCTTATATACATAATGGATATGCTTAAACGTTGCAGACTTATTTCTACCATTTAGCTATCTTCTTCCTGTATATCTCATGACATACATCATACCATAATAAAAAATAATGGGCTCACAGGTTCCGTAGTTAGTGTGAATTCTTATGCAGAACATGTTAGGCCTCGGTAAATGAAACCGCGACAATCGGAGCTTATAATCCGTGGATGTCGCAACTATCCGCGATTAAAAGCGTGCGCTCTGCTTCACATCCAAGTTGCGTTCGTAAGCACAACAACAAACAATACCGAAACTAGACATCCTAAGCAACTTTTGTACACCTCACTGGCTTTGTGTACAGTTTCACCTCCTGTTCGCTCGTTTCACAGACTTTGGAGCAACAACAGGTTTCCCGCTTCGTACTAGACGTGTGTACGCCCGCAGCGACATCTGTGGCAGATTACCGAACCTTTGGCGCGGATCGTTCAACGGTTCGCTGACTTTTCGCAAAAGCGGCTTATGTAGCACTCCTCGACTAAAACGCTTTCGCACACGTAGGCGCACATAAGTGCGGCGAACATGCTCTTTCTAATAAAGTGAACTTGACCGCTTTGCAAACAGAAGGAAGCGACAACGCTGTCGGTCCCTTTCCTAGCGCCCACGGTGTTTATACTGCGCAAATGTTTTTCTTCTTCTTCGCCGACCAATGCAGGTTGCCGTTGCTGCTTGCGCAGCGAAACGCAACAGAAAAAGGGAGGGATTTTTGGAGGTTGGATAGGGGGAATCAAAATGTTTTTATTGTGCTGTCCTTCTCCTCTGCACTTCACTCTCTCTCTCTCTCTCTCTCTCTCTCTCTCTCTCTCATTTTTCGAGAGCAATCCCCCCCGGCCCCTTTCTTCATTCTTTCTTCCCTTCATTCTCTCTGGGCTTTGTTTCGGCGCATTCTCTTTCCCTCTCTATCTCACCTTCAACGATTGTGGGCAACGAAAAAAAAAAAAAAGACATTCGCATCCAATGGCTTAATGTACTACCGTACCTCTCTCTTCAACAAGGAAACGCCAGCCAAAATCTCTCGCAGTGTGCAGCGCTTCTGTTTTTGGTTCGCCATGTTGCGGACTTTTGTTTCAACACTTATGTTTCGTTGTTTCGCCGTCCGCTCAACCACACCCTCCTCTCCTTCACTCTTTCCCCGTGTTTCTTCTGTATTTTTGCTCGCTTTGTGCTTCTGCTTCTTTGTGCTTGTGCTTCTGAGATGCTTGTGTTTTCTCTCTCTCTCTCTCTCACCTCCCCCCCCCCACACACACACATTTCTCCACGACATCTCCTCGTGCGCATGTGTTTTGGTTCGCCACGTTCAGCGCTTCTGTTTGCGGGCGTTTCTTGCCTGTCGCCAGCTCGACCACCCGGTATTCCCTCGCTCTTTCAGCACATTTTCATCTGCTGTTTCGTCCGCGTGTTCGTCTGCTTCTGTGCATTTTCGCTCTCCCTGCCCTTTCTCCCTCTCTATGCCTCCTCCGTGACATGGCCTCCTCGAAAGCACGTTTCTACACGCATTCACCACACCGCCGAACCTACTCGAAGTCACGCGCCCTCTCTCGAGCGTTGTTTTTGTACGTCGTCTGCTTGAATTTTGTCGGTTTGCTCCAACTTTGGGCCAGCAGTGATCGAGGGAGGGCACATTTTCGGTTTGTTTCCTTTTCCATTTCCATTACACGCGCCATTTTTGTTCTCTCCTCACCCGCCGAGGTTCATAAGAACGCGAGCAGATCAGCGGGAGCTTTTTAGTTCGAGTTTGACCTTGCCGTTGGAGTGTTGCTTCTTGCGAAGGAACGTTCTTGGCGGTAACTCCGACTCACTCACGAAACTTGGGACTCGTGTCAAACTTCTGGCGAAGGCGTCTTGCCTGGAACGCACAGCCTCCTCCATAAACGATTGTCGTCTGCATACGGAACTTCAAATCGTCTGGTTCCGTCTAGACTTCTGGAAGCAAAAGTTCCTGAAGTCCGCTCCTCCGAGTGTCATTGTCGTCGGTACAGATTCTCTTCGCCGTGAAGGTGTGAGATCATTGCGTCGTGCGAACATTAGTCTCGCCAATTCTGCGAGCATTTGAAGCAGATAACGTGAAGTGAAGTGGACGCGGGAGTCTTCTTTGATCGACGTCGTCTGCTTTTCAACAGGTCGGCCAAGGTGATCGGATTTATACGCGTCGTCTGCAAACCAGTTCACCGTCTTCTTCCCAGAATCCATAAACCACAGGCGACATCGGCATTGGAACTAGCGCGAGAAAGTGGACGTGTTTGTGCTTGCCCTGAATTCTACGCCTTCGCTGGCTACCTTGGAGTTATCGCAGCTGCGTTTGGAGGCTCTGCATTCAAACATTCGCAATAGCATCTCACGCAACATGGCCAGGTCTGTACCTTTTTGTTGTTTTGCAAACGTCATTTGTAAGTTTGCCAAAATTCGCGCCTCTTAACGTGGGCACGAGAGAGGTCGTCGATCATTAGATGGTGGAGGGAGTGCCGCATAATAACTTAGCATCGGAGACATGAATGTGTATTGCAGAGGGAGTCAAGTTGTCGGTATGCAATAGTAAAAAGAAATTACGTTTAACGCAAAAACACAGTATTACCCATTTGTGCTACTGCCGCACAACCTCACATGTTGGAAGTACAGTCACGACATGGCCAAGCAAGAAGCATAAATTCTTGTGTAGTAAGGATTCTCAAATGTATCTAGTTTGGCCTAGACACCTACCTAAATACGACAACCACATGTGGTCCATATCTTATAAGCCCGACTAATCACTCTGTAAACAAATTCATCAGACCTTCCACTCTGTGAAGAAAGACGAGCAGCGAAGCTGTGGTGTTTTAACTCAATGGACGCATCTATCTATATGTAGGTATTATTATTATTATTATTACTATTATTATTATTATTAGTGGTAGTAGTAGTAGTAGTACTGAAGGACACAGACAACGAATACATATTTTGACTGTGGAGCGATTTATTCTTATTCTTTTGTGAAGTAGTGACGTCTGCAAGTACCACCGAATGGCAGACGGGAATTCCACATTATTTGCAACTTCACTGTGAACTACGTAACTACGAAAAGTATATGAAACTGGGCGTAATGTAAGTCCTCTTAGCGGCTAATCGTCATATAATTTGTTTCGGGATAGTTTCGATAAAACAAGAGGTACAGCCGTTTTATGTAACCATACTCCCTCCGTAGACGGCCTTATTGTGTTGACAGCAGACGGGATTTCTGTAACGTTTACAACTTCGCTGTGAACTAATTATGACAAGTAAATGAAGCTCGGCGTAATGATAGAGTCGTCTTAGCGGCCAATTTCAGTATAATTTTTTCTCAGGATACCTACGTTAGACTGAGAGCTACATAGCATTCGTGAGAAACTGGAGGAGGAGGAATAAGCTTTATTCTAGTGCAACAGATTTACGAGACCTAGGCCTCTCTACCTATAGATGACGGCCTCGAGCCCTTGGGTCCTGGCGGCATCTTCGGCCTGCTGGATTGCCTTAAGTTGGTCTTCCGGTGTACAGCTGAGCAACACGGTACCCACTGCTCTCTGGTCTTGTGTGCTTTATTCTGCGCGGGTGTCCGAGGACAAGCCCAAACCATATGTTGTAGGTTCGCTCTTCCTTGACGGAATCGACATCTATCCGTGTAGAGGTCCGGGCAGTACAGCGGTGCTAGGCCACCGGGTTCGGACATGTATCTGTTTGTAAGAGGCGCCATGCCGTTGCTTGCCGTCTACTTAGCGAGGGGTGTTCCGGGGGTGAAACGGGCCCTTCCCAATTTATAGTGTTTGGCGATGTCGTTGAAGATGGTCATCCGGTCTCTCTCCATTCCCGCTATTTGCGTGTCACCTGCTCCATAACTCCATCAAAACTTCTATGGCGCGACATTGGAACAACCCCGAACATCGGCAAGAGCGCCTCCATGGAATTGACGCTGGTTTACAATTCCGGCTTCCACTTCGGTTGCGGAGAGGCGAGGAAACACTCATTCATCGATTACGGCTAGGTGTGGCATACACCCACCGATACCTTTACAAGATTGGACAAGCACAGGACCCTGGCTGTAGCGTCTATCACACTCCCGAGACAATAGCTCACGTACTTTGCGTGTGCCCTCAATATGCGGCCGAACGAAGAACACTCAAGTCTATTGTTTACTGCTTGGACTCCCGCCCTTTTTTGGAAGAAAAGCTTTTGGGCGCGTGGAGGAGTGTTGACTGTGCCCAACGTGCCATAAAATCACTTTTGCACTTTCTAAGCGAGACTGGTTTAGACGATCGCCTCTAGAACCTGTGAGACGTGCAGTCAGTGCGAAATGTGTTTGCGCAATAACTTTTTGTGACAAGATTACTTTTTGCGTGCACAAGATTACTATCGCGTGTATTGCGTCTACAGTGCACATCCGCATATTGGACAACTTGTATATAGTATCTCATTGTACCATAACATATTCACCCGCCACCTACCTTTCCCTGTATTTCCCACTTCCCCTTTCCCCAGTGAGGAGTTGCAGGCTAAAGACACGCTCTCCAGGCCGACCTCTTCTCCTTTCTCTTCACTAAATCTACTCCTCCTCCTGCTCGTTCCGACAGTTCTCGAGCCAGGTTGAGCGCCATTTCGTTCCCGGGAAGAGAGAAGCGTTAAGACATTTTTTTTTTTTTTTGTCATGTCGACACGACACGTAGACGCATGGACATCCCCCAGCGCCGGAGGGTAGCTAGATACAGCTTCACTGTGAAAAAGAAGGTTACACGCCTACGCTGAACCCTGACAGAGACCGTCATATCTCACCTGCCAGGGAAACAAACCGCCCAATTACACACCCAATATTTCGTAAATGTTCGCCAACGGCAAGCTATCTGTTCCCCCTAAAAACAAAAGGGCTTGCACGATCGGGTCTTATCTTGTCCCACAACGATAATCGTCGTCTAATCTTGGCCGCATTTCCTTTCTTTAACGCTGACCATCTGGCACTTTCTGGTCGCGACCGGCATGTGTGTATCTGCGTGACGCAGCGTTCTCGACAAGAAAAGTAGATAGGGCAATGTTTTAAAGCAAGGAAACGCAAGTAAAAACGGACGACGATTATTGTTTGGGCACAAGATACACCCCAGAGCGTGCCATTTCTTTTTTCTTTTTTTCGAGCGTAGGTAAAATCAGTGCACGAGCATCTACACAACGCCCGTCATTGTCATCGTGGTTTCCCTCCGCTGTACACTCAATTTTATTAAGGTTACCACTGTAACTCAGACAGTACGCTCAAGAGAAGAGCACAGTTTCAGGCAGCATAGAATGTAAAGCTATTGTATTGACAGACGCGCTTAAGGAAAGGCGGTACGGGAAGACTGGCAATTTCAAAAATGAGAGCGTGACGCGAAGCGATATTTAACAATTTATTGCGCTTAATTTAGCCGCTAGATTACTAAATATAACGGTACAGAAAAGTCGCGTAGGTTTCATGCTAAATTAAGGTTAATGTCGTTTGCTACCACCTTTCCATTACGTCAAGAAACTTCAGCCGTACCAGACATGCTTTTCAAGTTATGAGAGCTTGCTGGTCCAGAATTGCTGTAGTAAGTACAATTTGCACTTATACATCTGAAATAGTCTATCTTTTCTCTTTACCACATGCGTAGGGTCATCTCGAAACTATGTGTTCTACTGGTTAAAACACGCAGCTGATATATGGTTGTTTTATACTGAAAGACCAAAGGAGCAGTTATAAAATCCGAAAACTCCGCCTTAGTACTACACTAATTACGAGCCAAGGACGATAGTTTAGTACTGAATGCTTCCGTCATCACCTCTTCCGCTGCGCAGGCTGAAATTTACCAGATTGTCATTCAAAATGCAAAATTTGCGCAATGCAACAAAGTAACAACCGACGCGTCCAACAATCACGCACGTCACGAAACAGCGGAGAGATGACGAACAGCCGTAAAGCGTACGGTAACAACCAAGTGACTGACTGACTGGCCGTTATAAGCGCGCTAAACTGGCCTAACCTCGAGCTCGCTACACACACTCACGAGTGTTCAGGCAAACACAGTCTTCAAAGATGGCAGGCGCGCTTTTGTAAAACGGCATGCTTTTGCCACGCGGCGTCAAAGGGGTGAGCGCTTGTGTGGTCCCCTTGCTAACAACGCCGCAGGTCTCCGCTACCTCCTGATAATCCACGTTGCCCGCGTGCGCGCGTGTGTGTATGTCGACATCGTGAGCGTCAAGGCCTGTCATTAGCGGCGCCATTTTCGACCGCAAACTAGCGCCATCTGCGAGCACAAATGGGCGGCTTCGCGGCGAACAGAAATCGCGAAGTGGTGGCCCCGAGGCGCGCGACCCGACCAGCCGCGAAGGCCGAAGGCGAGGCAAGCGTAGTCGTTTAGGCCAGACGGGCAAAAGTACAAGAAGCAGACGACGGAAGCAGCGCAGCAGAAGGCAAAAGTAAAGAAGCAGACGACGTAGACAGCGCCGCATAAGGCAAACATAAAAGAAGCAGACAACAGGAACACCGCGGCAGAAGGCAAAAGTAAACAAGCAGACGATACGTCCGGAGAGAAAGAGCACGCGCGTTTTGTATGCGCGTCGTCTGCGGGCGTGCGTATAAAGACGTGCAGACGACCAGGAAACGGAACAACGCAACAGGGGAGGGCTTGAGAAGCGAAGACGAAACGGACACACGAAGTGGCCGTTAGTTTCTCTATCGACGCTCAGTCGTGAGGCCGTTTGTTTGTTCTCTTCGTAGCTCTTATTCTGCCCTACAGATTGATAAGTATAACGGTCCTGATCCGCGGCTCTGCGAGAGTCGCACGAGAAGCCACGAGAAAAGGCGACAAAGAAAGCAGACGCTACCCCGCTGAGACCTTGAAATGTGATGAGGGGGTACCTAAGCGATTGTAATGAGGCGCCCAGGCTGACATCCTGCTGGTAGCTTTATTATTTTTTTCCTTTCTGTCCACAAACAACACTGAGTGCTCCTTAGGAAGGCAGAATGAAAGGGCGCAGAGGAGGGGGTAGGTTCAAGCATGAATCCGGACCACGAAACCATACTAGATGATACGCTGCTGCGGCCTTCTGCTCTTGCGTAAGCAAGGTCGTTAGACTTCGCCTTTGTCAAGGAAGGGACGTCTACATGCAGGTCGGATTTCCGTATTGCATGTGCTTAAGAGAAGGTAGAATATTTAGCATGCAAAATGAGATCGCCTGTCAAGATAATTTCTTCTTTTTTTTTCTGATTTGCGTGGGAAGTGTTGAAGATGTAGACGAGATCTACTAGTAAAGTTATTATGTGATACGAAGATGTATGAATTTCACACGTGTTTAAACATTAGCAGCGAACTAGAAATTACGGGTTCAAGCTTTCTTCAGTAAAAATGTTCAGCACGCCGTGCTCTGTATTATAAGCAATGCTGTCGTCAGACGGGCGCCAGCTTCTGTGGTGTCCGCGTCTTGTCTTTGTGTTCTGTTTAATTTGGCGCTTGAAACATGAATCAAAAATTCTACATCGACAATTCTGAAATATTCTGTATTCCAGGATAATATCAAGATAAGGAAACAGCGCCGGCGTACTTCTCCCAAAAACAAAAGAAATATCAGCTCCTACCATAACAGCGCATTTCTTTCACGAATTTAGTCCCTGCAGATGTATACTGATACTATACCTATATGCGTCGTTCAGTAGGATTAATAAGCAAGCTTGGATGTGTATGTAGGACAAGTTCAGCGGATATCCATCCATAATTTAAAGGTAATGATCAGAAATGACCAAGTGGAGCATACAAAATGAACGAGCAGACAAAAAAAATATGTTGGCGGGGACGCTTTGCGACGTCTGCAGCAGCTGCCAAATGCTACAGCGGTCAGTGCAGACGACCTCGAAAAACGCAGACGACAGTGCAGTTAAGCGGCACACCGTCGGGCATGTCCCGTTCACTACTACGCGGGCGTACACGCCTTTCTTATGGGAAGTGAGGCATGATTCATTCTAGCGAACACGCCTTTCAGCAAAGAGAGATTAAAAATGTATATGTGTGTGTGTACGCGCGAGTGTGTATTTTTTCTTTCCATCGAGGAAAGTCCCCGAACGGTTCCCACTTCCCCGCTTCTGCCCGCCTCATCGCGCGCAATGGCGCTTCATTACTCAACTTGTCATTTAGTTCCGCGCCAAGCCCTCCGCTATACGTATGCACTCCTGACCGACGTCGTCTGCTGCGCGAAGGCGGTCTTAAAAGACACAAATCGTCTGCTACTACTACCATATGCGACCAGGGACGCAGAAGCAGTAGCAGCAGCAGACGATGGGCACACACACACACACACACACAAACACAGGCCCACACACACCGGACTGTGCAGCAGCGTATACAGGCCGCAAGCTAGCAAGCTATGGCATGATCGATTCACAAGAAGACTGCTGCTGGCCCGCTGGCCGGACCAAGTCAGCCGGTGAGTCGTACGTACTATACAGTTGTACGCAGCCGTATCGACGCCACCAAGAGGGCCTTCCCTCCACGTCTCTCCGCGATCCATATCAAGTGGTCTCCCTCCGGGGGCGAGGCCTCTCCGCATCGTACGGTAGTCGTACGAGGCCGTCTGTAATAGCACGCACCATACGGCGTCCATATTCCATTAGGTGCGCATATACAGAACGGGCCACGGCGCATGGTGGCGCTGTGGGTCACGATATCCCTCTGCGCTTCCTGCATTCAAGTCCAAGGCCAGGAGAGAGCGCGCTGCGTGCTTGTTTCTGTTTCGTCTGCGAGCGTCCGAGCCGTCGTCGTCTGCTGGCTTCTTTTCTATTTCGTCTGCAAGCGTCCACGCGGGCCCGTCGTTTTTGCGGGCTTCAGCTTCCTTCCGTTAGGGTACCCACGATTGAGTCGCAGATGAAAATGCATCGTTAGCGAGAGGTGCGCATGCGGGCTGCGGTCCGGGGCCATGAATATAGAAATGAGGAAGATCCGCGTCTGCGGCAGGCGATTGGCTTGGCCCTCGTCGTTTTGAAGCAGACGCCGAATTGTTCTAGATACGAACGGCTCTGGCGCGGGACCATGGAACCGATAGGACTCGAGACAATGGGACATGGCACCCACGATCTGCAGCCACTGCCTTGAAGGTACGAAGGCGACGCGGTGCGATTGTCTCTGCCGTAAGCAGGAAGGACCAATCAGATTGAGAGAAAAGACAGAAGGCCCTGCCTAACAGGGAAAAAGGAAGACATGTACGATAAAGAGCTTTAGCGAAAAGTACGTGAACGTCTTCTCAAGCGCCGGCCTAGACATTCAATGTATGTAGAGCGCAGCTCGATTCGGCCACATCATGCATTCGGTCGGTGTCAAGGAGGCATTAGAGCTGAATGTCTTGTTGAGTTCCTGCTAAAGCTGGACAGCCGACCTCAGTGCCACACACTGTCGTGGCTGATGCAGTATTCTGGGACGTATTCTGATACGTACTGTCATCGACCTTGCCTTGTTCCAGATGAACACCAGTGCATTTGCTCAGAAATAATCCCACATGAGATTTTTTGGTGGAAACCGTTCTGATTCCCCGTAGCCGCATAAGCTTCTACTTCCTGGTAATAAAAAAAAATAAGGGGTTTAACGTCCTCAACTGCAAAGTGTTTTATGAAGGACGCCGTAGATGAGGACTTCGGATTAATTTTGGCAGTCTGGATATCTTTCACGTACACCCAAAGCATGGTACACAAGCGTTTGCTGTTTTTCTTCCCTTTGTCCCCATCGCAGTGCGGCAGCCACGGCTGGGCATCGAAGCCGCGACCTTATGTTCAACAGCTCAACGCCGTATCAAATGAGCCCACACAGCTGGTCACTATCTAGTTAGGTTAGGTTAGTTACGCTAGAATGTGTGAGGCTGGAGCCGACGTTTACAAGGTAACTTGCCCTGATGAGGGCCTTCGTCAGCAATGAGGGCCTTCGTCAGCAATGACGGGTGAGGACGCTAGGGGGCGCGATGTAGAGAAGTCGCCTTCACACCGAGCTCCGACGTAAAGGTCCATATCTTCGGAAGTGTAAGCCCTAAAGTGAAAATTCCAGTACGAGAAGAACCGCGAACACCAGGGGATCACGGAACTACCGCCGTCACCACGGTAGGACCACTTCTCTACTCTCTGGAAGAGTTTGAATTTTCGAGGCGGCGACGCCGCCACCTAAGCCTAGCGCCTAGGGAACGCAACGGTGCAGCAACTCGCATAGCTGCTGCGCTGGCCCAAGCACGATGCGACCACGGACAGCGGCTTCAGCGTCGGCGGAGACGCCAGCAGAAGAGAGAAACGCTGAGGGAACGCAAAGGTGTAGCAGCACGCACTGCTGCCCCGGCCCAAGCATGACGCAGCCACGGGTAGCGGTTGCAGCGTCGGTGGAGACGCCGGCAGAAGAGCAAAGAAACGGAGTCGCAACAGCTGCGGAAACTGCCGGAAGGGGCATCCAGCCAACATCCTCGGATGGAAATCATGCAGAAAGAAGGCCTCTCCACGCAGGAGAGGAGGAAGGAGAAAAGATGGACGTAGGCGCTTTCGCCGATAAAGAAGAAACCCAAGAGGGCTGGTGCCGCTCTATAGGCGGAAGATACGTCCCGGAGGAGAAGGTGGAAAAAAGTATTAGCAAGAAGAAGGGAACGAAAACCCCTAAACCTGAAGAAAAACAAGGCCATGGCAGAGAGGACGGTAGACAAGCTTCAAGTTCGCCTGCCATCGGGTACAGAGAAGATTATCCTCCGACCAGCAGGAGGAATCGACAGCCTAAAGAAGAAGCTGGGGGTTCTCGCCGGAAACGCCATCCTGGAGGCGGCCGGGCTACTCCCCATGGCAGAAGAGGACATTGTCTTCAACAAAAACAACCAAACCATCTTAATATCAAACCCGAACAAGGAAAGGGCAGAGGCTTTCGCCAAAATCAAGAGCATCCGAGCCGGAAAAGAAGATATCGAAATGACTGCCCACCCGTCGATGCCCGAGGGGGGCAAAGGCGTCATCTACGGGATTAACCTAGACTTGACGGAAGAACAAATACACAGGGCGTTGGACAACCCACGGAACCCAACGTATACGGCAGTCAGAAGACTAGGAAGAACATCCGAATCGGTCATCATTAACTTCAAAGATCTGGAAGTACCGAGGGTCGTAAAATTCTTCAGTCAATGGATTCCATGTCACCTATATAAAAAAAGTACGACGTGTGCTACGCATGCGGCAAGATTGGACACAGGCAAGACGTCTGCCCAGATCCAACAAGCACCCGCTGCAGAGGCTGCGGGCTAAGAAATCAGCCGGAGGATCACGCCTGCGAGCCGAAGTGCCTCCTCTGTGGGAAGAAGCATCAGTTAGGGGACCCGACATGCAGGGAACTCTACAGGAAGCCCCACTGGGTTAAACAACGCGACGCGGCCCGGGCCGAGGCCAGGGCCGAACAAGAAAAGGGAGGAGCGACCGCAGGCAGAAGTAGGCCGACAACTAGGGTCACGCCACCGCCTGCTGCGAAAAAGCAACGATCCGAGTCTAGGGACAGAAGTGCATCCAGGCCGCCACCCAGGGACGACCAGACCCACTGGCCAGGCCTCCAGAAACCAGGGGACAAGAGGACCCACTCTGGTATGCCTGTCAGCTTCGCAAGCGTGGTCTCCCAAGGTAGAACGCCAGAATTAGAGGCACAGGCCAATCTATTTAAGAAAGAAATAGAAAAGAGAGATGAGGAAAATCGCCAGCTAAGAGAAATAATCAAAACCCTAACAGAAACAGTAAACCAACTCAAAGAACAAGTTGGGCAGCTAACGAACCCAACAGTGCGAGCTGCGCAGGCGGCGCCATCAAGGCCGCTTACCCCAGTCCAGAGAGTAGCGGCCCCCGAGACGCAGGACAAGGGCAGCATGGTGGTAGATACGGTAGGCACCGCAAAAAGGAAGGCAGAGGGGCACGAGACGCCTCCACCCGAGAGACGAAAAAAGATGAACAGAAAGATTAACGAAGATGAACTAGAGGCGCGCCTCAAGGAACACGAGCAAAGCATGCTAACCAAACTTAGCGTTATCATAGATAAGAAAATTCAGGCTATATCGAATCATATGAACGCACTTCTGACCGTGCTAGGAGGCGAAGAACGAGCTCATCCCGATCCCGAGCCTCCCTCGAGCCCGGAAGCCCCGTTCTCTTCCTCATCATGGCCAGGACAGGAACTATAATTTGGCAGTGGAACTGTAGGGGTTTCAAAAAGAAAAAGGCGTTGCTGCAACAGCACATTCTAAACCAAGGAGAGCCTCCGCTTGCCGTGGCGTTACAAGAAACAGGCAAACCCCCAGTCAAAATTTCAGGGTACCGCACATTCGACAACGGAAGAGGGGAAAGATCTAGAGTAGCCACCCTAGTTAAGAATAACATAGCGGTAATTGAACACGATGCGAGTACGGACGAAGTGGAGGCCGTACTCATAGAAATCCTTACCGGCAAAAAGAATAGGGGAAGCATATTTGTCCTGAACGCATACAGCCCCCCTCGCCAGCCCCCCTTAAGAAAGCGCTGAGGGCAGCGAAATCGTGCCCCCTACTCGTATTAGGAGACTTTAATGCAAAGCATCACGAATGGGGCTACACCAAAATCGACAGGAAAGGTAGAATGCTGTGGGAAGTAATTCAGAACACAGTACTCTCGCTACTAACGGACCCGAATGAGCCAACCAGAACGGGTAACAGCATCTGCTGTGACACAACACCAGACCTAACGCTAGGGCACAGGACGGGCAAAACATCGTGGAAGAACACGGGCGAAAACCTCGGCAGCGATCACTTTATAATCGAAATACAAATTGATAGGAAACTATGGGTGCCCGTACATAAGCCAAAGCAGGCCACCGCAACTGACTGGGATAAATTCAGGGATATCAGATCAACAGCAGACTTAGGCGAAATCAGAGACATAACAGAGTGGACCTCAACCGTCGTCTCACACGTAAAACAGGCCACCGAAACGGTAGAGGGAGATGAGCTCCCATTCAGATTAGACAACAAGCTTAGAAATATGTGGAATCGAAAAACAACCCTCGAGAATAAGCTAAAGCGCCAGAAATGGAACCGGTACTTAAGGAAGAAAATAGCCGAGCACAATAAAGAAATAGAGAGCTACGCCTTCAAACTAGAAGAGAAAAGGTGGGATCAAAAATGCGACGAGCTAGAGAAGAATATGAGCCGTCCCAACACGTGGCAGATGCTGCGCCACCTCATAGACCCCACCAACACCAAAACCCACGCCAACATAGAGCAAGTCAAGGCGAGATACAAATATGACGGAACCGATGAAGAGCTCATCGACCGACTTAAAGAAATTTATATAGGCCCCGCATGCTCGGCAGCGGATAAAGAATATCAGGGAGCGGAGAATCCGCTATTGGACGAACCGATTCTAGTAGCAGAGGTCAGAGCCGCGCTCTTCGGCTTCAAAAGAAACACAGCCCCTGGCCCAGACAAGATCGCCTACGGTATGCTAAGGAACTTAGACGACGACTCTATAGTTCACCTTACAGCTTATCTGAACAAAGTGTGGGAATCAGGGGAAGTCCCTAAAGACTGGAAACACGCCAACATCATTTTAATCCACAAGAAGGGCAAAATCCCGGGTATAGAAAATCTCAGGCCAATTTCACTGACCTCGTGTCTAGGCAAATTAATGGAGAAGGTAATTCAGACGCGACTAACTCGATTCGCGGAAGAAAGCAGCATCTGGCCTCACGAGATGGTAGGTTTCAGACCGCACCTTAGCGCTCAACATACCATGCTAAGACTACAACACGATATTATAGACAAACGAAAGACCAAAGATACGAGAGCAATACTGGGCATAGACTTAACCAAAGCGTTTGATAATGTCAGCCACTCGGCCATCCTCGACGGCCTGTCAGATCTTAACGTAGGGAAGAGGACCTTCGCCTACGTAAAATCTTTTCTCAAGGACAGAACAGCGACCTTGCACATGCAGAGCCTCAGATCAGAAGAGATTAAATTAGGAAACAGGGGCACCCCGCAAGGAGCCATCCTATCCCCCTTCCTATTTAATTTAGTTATGAAAGACCTTCCGGGCAAGTTAGGAAGGATCGAAGGACTAAAGACAAGCGTATACGCAGACGACGTCAACGTTTGGCTCAATGAGGGCAGCGATGCGTCTATCGAAGAAAGGCTCCAGCGGGCAGCCGACATCATAGACTTACATGCCAAAAGTAAAGGGCTGAGCTGCTCCCCGACAAAGTCGGAACTACTGATCATCAGGCCCAGGACGAGGACAGACAACGCATCTCCTCCCGAAATCTCGATAGACTTAGACGGGAAAGAAATTCCGCAAGTAGATGAGATCCGAATTCTGGGCATGCTCATAAGCAAAACAGGGAACAACCACACGACTATAGCTAAGCTAGACACGCACGCAAACCAAGTGGTAAGCATCATTAGAAGAATCTCGGCCAGAGGCAGAGGGCTAAAGGAGAAGAACAAGTTAAGGCTGGTCCAGGCTTTCATCTTGAGTCGGATCTGCTACTCAACCCCATTCCTTAACATTAAAAAAGTAGAAAGAAACAAGTTAGACGTCATAATAAGGAAATGCACGAAACGGGCACTGGGACTACCAATCTCGACCTCAACTGAAGCACTAGAGGGAATGGGGGTGCATAACACATGGCAGGAGTTAGTGGAAGCTACAAGAACGGCACAACTCGAACGCCTGAGTCTAACCGAGACAGGACAGCAGATTCTAAACTGGGTAGGACTACAGGCCAACAGAGGAACCAAATACCAGACGATCCACATTGAGTCGAAAATTAGGAAAGCCCTCACGGTCGCACCGATACCTAAGAACATGCACCCATAACACGATCAGGAAAGACGCCAGCACAGAGCCAAACACTTGGCAACAAAGCTAAGCAGAATGCCACCCGAGACGGTTGCCTTCACAGACGCCGCCCTTGGCGGAGACGGAAGTTCCGTCTCAGTGGTAGTCGACGGGACCGGAGCAGAACAGGGCGCGATATATACAAGCGGAGTAGACGCCACGGCAGCGGAGGAAGCAGCCATCGCCCTAGCGTGCGTTAGTACGGACGCGAGGGTGATCGTTAGCGACAGCAAATCGGCAGTAAGGAATCTCTGTCATGCTCGTATTACCCCCTGGTAACATGACTGCACCTCACAAGGTGCAACTTGCAAACGACGCACCATAGTATAGTGTCACGTGTTGAGGACAAACGCAGCCAGGGACCGCGTAGTATTATATTTGATGGGGCGATGAGATTAGGAAGATTGCGGTTATACAGCATGCACTCGACGTAGCGCAAGACAAGGTCAATCGGAGATTTCTGGGAGTGATCATTTCTTCTTGCGGAGCATCCCAATCTGGCCCGATGATGACGGCGATCTAGTGACTTTTATCACCCGAGCAGCGCCGAGTTGACTGATTCGAATGATAACTGTACTGAACTGCACAATGGCGTAACCTGCTACCATTTAAGTGTTGCTCGTACAACGTGTCAAAATTAGGCGGACGTATTAAGCGGAAGCTTTAGCTCGGGCCCTACTCCGATTCCAAGTCTTCAAAAACATGTGAAACGCTTTTCTGAGATAATCACTGAGCCATTTTTAATGAAATTTGTTGCGTTTGTGAGAGAAAGTTAAATTCTAGTGATTGTCGGAAGCTAAATCTAGATTTAGTGCCTGAATTCTTTTAATGAAGTTTTCAAAAATTTGTAATATTGAAAAAAAAATAGATAGAAACATGAAATTTACGAATTGTAGCTCTGCACTTGAAAAGATGTCGCAATTCTGTAAACTCCATCCATAAGAGCATCTAAAGCGGACAAATTTGATGTCAATTTATATCTTACGTGAATGTGGTACATTGTTTACAAGAGTTTTCCAGAGATTCTACTCACAATTTAGAGGTGTATTTGAAAGCCCGGCTGTATAATATATTAGTTCTGTCCGGTTTAGATGTACTATTAGGTGCAAGTTACAGAATTGTGGTATCATTTATTCATT
Organism: Dermacentor andersoni; assembly: GCF_023375885.2. NCBI lineage: Eukaryota > Metazoa > Arthropoda > Arachnida > Ixodida > Ixodidae > Dermacentor > Dermacentor andersoni. The sequence continues at coordinate 121,264,458 of NC_092821.1, read as the reverse complement.
GATGAGTTAGAGTTGTACAAATAGATAACTTCATTTTCCGAAAATTTCTGATATTTGTCAATTTTTATTAAAAATTGGCCTAAATGAAAAATTCGCAACCAACAGTCACTAGGTTCTAACTTTCTTTGTTTTAACTGCCGCAAACCTCATCAAATTTGGTGCAGCGGTTGGCGAGAGAAACGATTCCTCCTTTCCCATGTATTTAGATAGGAGCACCCGATCTAAAGCTTCCTCTTAAAGGGCCCTTAACCAGGCCCCATAACAAATTTTTGGTTATACGCTGAAAGTTGCTACGTGTCCTCTAGGGAGCGTTCTGCCGCAAAAAAAATTAAAATCGTCTCATTAATAGCCCAGTTAGAAATATTTCAGTGCCGCGAACCCATGACAAGCGAGACACTCACTCCACTAGCCCCGTCTAGCCTCCGCAGGCGAAATTCCTTCCCTGCGTTCCCCCATACCGGATCTCGAGGATCGCGTGACGCACACGTCACGTGCCCCACCTTCATTTTTTTTTCTCCTCACTCTCTTGCGGCGCGGCGCACTTCCGCTGACGGGGTCACGCGGGAGCTGTTGTGATTGTCTCGTTTCGCGCAGCTCGCGACTTAGCGCGCTGTGCACGAGGACACCTGACTAGGAGTATCAGTCAGTGCTACACGAATACTGAGGCAGGCACAAGCGGATCACAGAGCATGATCGCGCGCTGGAACACGGTAGAAAATGACGTAGTTTCGGTGTCTGCGCGCGCGACTGCACGACGTGGGAACAAGCAGACGAAACGGAAGTACATCTCTCTTGCTGCGGTGCGAAGTAAAACAAAGACATGCAGACATTCGGTTCGTGTGTTTTATTATTTCTCTAAGCTTTAATTCGTCTCTTCAAGAAACGTTACGCAAATAACAGACGTTGCCTTGAATAATTCTCGAAACCACGTGTCACCACGAGTGACGTCACAGTGCAAACACGTTTACGTAGGCGCACTAGCACGTGTACGTCATCTTCGGGCTTGGAGCGCGGCGGCCGCGAGGAGAAAAGAAAACGGGGTTCGATTTGAAATTTCAGGTCCTTCCGCGGCGCATAGCGATGTAATACTTTGCGGACACGGTCGTTATCGCGCAGCAATGTATGATCTGCGCACGTCAGCTCAATATGGCCAGACCTGCTGAGTGGCCATTTAACTATGAGCAGGAAACAGGACCTTTCGCACACAGAGGAACAGGGTGCACGAGATAGACTGAAATGTTGGTGCTGCTTCTTTATGTTTTTTTGTTTGTGTGTGGCTGTTTGTGTGTGGGGGGTTGCGTGCGTGCATTTTCTTGTTTCACTAACGTAAGCATTGAATATTCAGACTACAGAAAATGATGTTCCGCCCGATTATCCAGCAAAAAAAAAAAAAAAACGCCGTGTCCCGGGCCGCGATACAAAACAGCACCGTAAATCGTTATCATTTTACCATTACCGATACCACTTACCCCTAACTGCATATTCGCAGTCTATCAACCGCCGTCAACGAGGTGTCGGTGTCTTGCCAACAAGTAATTACCATATGTACTGTACTGGCATCCCCGGGAACATCCGAAGACACGAGCATGAAGTCTAAGTCCAAGTCTTTATTCCAGACATGCATTTACACGGCTGAGGAGAACTTAAGGCAAATCCGTGTAGCTGCCCATAATTCCCACGGTAGCTGTAACGATCGCAGCGCCAGCATTGCATCTAGCAGCATTTTCGGGAAGCTGTATGTTAGGATGCACGGTACAAAAAGCAAAACCGAAGAAGCGCATCCAGGGCGGTGAACGTATATTAGAAGCGCTCAAAACCCGGTACGCCTGGCCCGCTATAGCCATTAACGGAATCATTCTTCATTTCGGAGCATTTAACGGGCGTCAGCTATTGGACTCCGAGAACACGCAATGCAAAGCGATGTTGAACAGCCTCAACTTCGAATCAAGGAAAAGGACACGTGAGAATGTTCATTAGAAGACAGGCGCTTCTAAGTGCTGTAAAGCAAAAGTATAATATCCGTGAACGCAAGAACCAAATCAGGAAAGCTTCAACTACTACACAGCAGTCAAGCGCGTACCCAATGCGCGCGGTTAAGCGGCTGTCGTGGCGCCCTCTTTCGTTGGAAAAAAGAACGAAAGAACAGGAAATCGCGCCATCACGTACGTGACATTTCCCACGTTTCCATTTGGCGTTTCGCGGCTGGCGTTTGTCCGGTTATTTCGTCCTCGGCGTGCGTACGAATCAGCCGCGTCGAAGATGATGAGTCGTGTACTGCGTATGCTATCGCGCAGCACGCAATTCTGCCGATTATTACGTGGTCGGGAAAAATCTTTGTGTTTTTCTTTTTCTTTCCTTCTTTTGCGCGTCGGCACGTTGGCAGTCGCTGGAGCGCGTTCCTCAGTTAACGGATTGCACGCGCACTCCCGCAGGCCATATCCAGCACTCGAATCTGCAAGGATTCTTTTTTTTTCGCTTCGTGGAGTTGTTCTGTACTTCTTACTGCAGTACCAAAACACGCAGCCTACTACTAAATGCCTCCCGGCGCAGGGAAGAAAGATGGCCGACTGCCGCGTGTTTAATGATTGTCCCCCCTCTCCGCACCTCCTCTCCCAACGACCTTCGCTTTCAACTTAACCCTTCCCTGCCGCTGCTGCAGAATTGCGCCAAAGGCGGTTGCGGATTCCGCGGTGGCAGTACTCTTAGTCGCGCTGGGGTTCCCGCGAACTGGAACGGTTTGTTTTATTGATACGGTGGCGCTAGCTTTATAATCGCGCATGCCTTTCGTCTGCTTGCATACGCGGGGTATGCGGCGCAGATATCGGAGACGCTCTTTTGGAGATTTATCTGGCTTGACCGATGGGAGCGCTCCCTTCGGTACACGATATCCCGGTGGACCCGAGTATGGAGCGATATGGGATGCGTCTCGTGATCGCTGCAGCTACAGCGGCTGTTCCACTGGTGAACTTGTCTCGAAATATAGTTTTCTTTGTCGTATATGGAAGCTAAATGTCATACTGGGTGAATTGAGATTTCTTTCAGTTCTACAAAAGATTGAGAAGGTCATTTCGGGGCTCTCGGTTTCTGGAGGTAGGTGTCGTCTGTGACAACAACATTATATGTCCTTATATTTGTTGAAGCTATTCAATGTTCTTCGTCGCCTAGCACTTTCGGGCTTTTTTCAATTAAGCGAGTTGAGATCTACTTGCTAGAGTTCGTGAAGGCCATTCCAGTGTTTCTTTTTCTTTTTCACGTTTCTATCATTCAGGTCGTCATATATCTGGCACTTATGCGCCTCTGCACGTGTTTTGACTTTTTAGTTGCCATACGATCCGTATGGTGTGCTTTCGGCCTTTACCATTTGCCGGCTCCTGCAGCGATAACGGCTGTATGTGCTGAAGTACGTAAAAAAATTTTTTTAATGATTACGCGATCTACTTTCACGTCCACTGAGCAGCCACAGCCACTGCTTGCAGTATTCTCTATGGGTTTCCATGCTCGCAAAACTGGGCCGTTTTGTCGTACGTGCCAGTTTTATTCGAGCCATTCGTTTTTTCTGCATATGTGTCGCATAGTCAACAAATGCTGTTGTCCGAAAAAGACACAGCCTCAACTGCACCGAGGCAGTGACTGCGCTGAGGAGACCCACAGCAATGTGCTCCTTTCACATGACCTACCAGCCCTATAGTCACATACAACCGAACGAGTGTTTACGTAAGCAATGCGCAACGTTGCTCTTCACTTGAACGCCACCGAGTATTGGGGGCGGTATTTTGTAAGTCCACCTAGCGGACATGTCCATGTCGTTTGCTGCTGAAGTGCTGATTCGAAGGAATGCCTGCCTCCTTCTGACGCGTACCTCAGCCCAGCCAATCAGCACTTCAGCAGCAGACGAAATGGGCATGTCCGCGAGGTGGACTCTTACAGAATACCGCACCCCCCCCCCCTTGTCACTTTGCGCCCCTGCAGCCCGACAAATTCGTCCTAAGCTTTCTTTTCCTTTCGGAGGCTTCGAGCTTTATTTCATACAAAGATCTATGACGATACAAGGAGCGGTGATACTACAACGAGCCTTGACGTAACTATAGGGGTATCACGATGCCTGGCTCACGAGTCTCCGCGGAGACGAAATTTGGCGGTGAATCTCATCTGGTGCAGCAAATAGCTGCGCGGTGAGTGTAGGCTGTACGTGTCCATATAGTTTCAATCCCACCTCTCATGCATAGCATACTATATAGCATATAACATAGTATAGTACAGTATATTATAGTACAGTATAGGCGTTGGGTAATATGACATTTGAGTTATTTGAACATGGGATAGTTATTTGAGCCTTATGCCTGCAGCATATACTCGGGTGACGTGCGCGCAAGTGCTTTTTGGAGACGTAGTTTGGCGACACGGGCGTAAACGATAATCGTGCTTTTCGTCGCAAAAGAGAAATCCAACCTCGCCGCTTATCTTTCCGCTTGCTTGGATTCGGATTTAGTAATTCCTGCATATGTACACCTGTTAAGGATCGGCTCCTCGAACGGAGCAGATTGTGCTTGCATATGTGGCGGCCGGAATCACTCTGTTCGTTTGTGTGTACTGATTGCCGTGCACCGCCACTACAAAAACCGTTCGACGAATTATCTCATTTAATCGGCTGCCCACGCACAGTCGTATATTTCGCGTTCGGCTGATATTTGTGGTGCCGCGCGGCGTCGTCTACTAGCCTTTAGTTTCGGAATACTTTCCTTTAGTTTCGTAATACTTTCCTTTGCGCCCATTTCGTGCGCACGTGATGTGTATTTGTGTGCGTTAATTCTGTGTGTGCGTTCGAGTGCGTGCGTGTGCGTTTCTGCATGTGTTTAGGTGTGTGTTTGTGCGCAAGGGTGTTTGCACGAGCGCGCGCGCATTGTCTTGGCAAAGAGGGATGTGTGTTTGCGCATCGCGCTATGCGTCTTCCGTGGCTCGGTAATTACACGGCGTTCAGCTGAGGAGCACGACCAAGGTCACAGGTTCGACTGGCGGCCGCGGTTGCCGCCTGGCGGTCGGGGAGGGGCGCGAAAACGTCCTTGTATACATTTTAAAGTTTTTGGGCAACTTATAGAATACAAGTCACGAATGTGTGACTTTGATGTATCAGTTATTGCCGTCGAACCGAAAGGATACCGTGAACAAGAGTTGTATGTGGTTAAAAATTACCGCGATGCAATGCCAAACACCTTGTGACATTTGATAGTAACCTGTAAAGTTGGTTTAAGTGTTACATTAAAGAACCTCAGGTGCTTGAAGCTGATTAATCATACATCCCTCACTACGGCGTACCTTATATTCAGACTGTGGTATTGGCACGTAAAATCCCAGAATTTAACATTAACTTTTTTTCTTTAACCTTAAGGGATGTGCGCTGTATTCTGCGAAATCGAAAACCTCGTTACTGGAGAGCTCTTTACATCAAAATGGCAGCCGAGAACAGAAAACACAAAAAGAAAGATATGTGCAGAATAGACGTCGTCAGTGTACGTTGAACACTTGTCTAGAACAAAAGAAACCATGATTGCATACCGATAAAGAAGCATGGCAAAAAGTTGCCAACTTACACATACCATGCGCAATGAAGAGAAGCCAGCGCACGACCTGCGACATGCACAAGTAGCCTCGCAAAATAAATGCGCGACTTTCAATTGCATCTCAAGAGAAATTCAACGAGAACTCAACAGAAATGCCACAGAATTCTATTTGAAGGCTTCTGCAGCAGACGGAGCCCCCTATAATCACGGCGAAATGCCGCGGATTTCGCAGCAGATGGCGCTTAGATTGATTCCAGGTGGTCAATGCCAATCGTGGTGCCGAGAAAAAAGCGTGACAAAAAGTTGCCAACTTACACATACCATGCGCAATGAAGAGAAGCCAGCGCGCGACTTGCCACACGCACGAGTACCCCGCAAAAAAATGCACGACATTGAATTAATCTCAAGAGAAATTCAACGAGAAGTTAACAGAAATGCCACAGAATTCCATTTAAAGGTTTCTGCAGCGGACGGAGCCCTTATAATCACGGCGAAATGCCGCGGATTTCGCAGCAGAGGGCGCTTAGATAGATTCCAGGTGGTCAATGCCAATCGTGGTGCCGAGAAAAAAACATGACAAAAAGTTGCCAACTTACACATACCACGCGCAATGAAGAGAAGCCAGCACGCGACTGGCGACCCGCACGAGTACCCCGCAAAAAATATGCACGACATTCAATTTAATCTCAAGAGAAAGTCAACGAGAAGTCAACGAGAACTCAACAGAAATGCCACAGAATTCCGTTTAAAGGCTCCTGCAGCGGACGTAGCCCCTTGTAATCACGGCGAAATGCCGCGGATTTCGCAGCAGAGGGCACGCTTATATTGATTCCAGCTGGTCAATGCCAATCGTGGGGCTCTAGCATCCCCCATCGCAAGCCCACAGCGCCGCTTTTTCGGACGCACAAGGCCGATCGGCTGCTATTACTCCTCGGCCCTTTACCTCGATCAACAACCATTCCCCGCGACCCGGGGCCGCCGTACACAGGCACGCAGCAGGCAGTGCGTATTCCCCCGCAACGAGTCAGCGACGATTGCGCTTACTAAGTGGTCCCCGACATGCGCCACGTGCGCTTAATCACTTTTGCTCGTTTGTCGATACCGACCGTAACACGGTTATTAAAGACGCGCTCCCGACAACGGTGGAGCGCTTCACCCCAATCACTGTCTCGCGTGTCCCGCAGACGTTGCTCGGAAGAAGCTCGCATTAGGTGCGGTGTGTCTCGGGTTGATCGAGCACACACTGGCGACGTTCCCTTACGTTTCTTCCTCCCCCCCTTGTTCTTTGTTTTTTTTTTTTGAGCGCCACAGAAAGAAAGAAAAGAGAATCACCCGATTCGTTCACTTTCGGCGCGGGTTCGTTCACCCATCGGGCCGTTCGCTACACCGCGTGCCTTTTCGTAACAGTGCAGTGAGTGCATGTTGGTCGGGGAATATTCGCGATGTGGAGCGTATTCAAATGTGTGTGTGTGTTTGTGTGTGTTTGTGTGCGTGTGCCCGATTCCAGACGCGTATAGTTTTCGTTTCTGCGTACACACACACACAAACACACACACACGGCGCGTGGCACAGTTATATATCGGCTGCCGCATCGAGGGACTCCTCTTTCCTGAACCGTGGATTCGCGACCGCTTGTGCGCTGCGCGGAGGTGGAATTCCGCGTGTGCGTAATTGGCACTAATGGCGCTGTTGGGTGCCGCGCGCGCTGCTTTGTCCGCTCCTCGTGGGTCTGACACTTTCCTCTGACCTTCCCCGTCGTCCACTGGCCGTCGCACCACCGGGCGATCGCCGCTGAGGGTACGGATGGAGCCGCTTCAGATAAACAAGCGCTCATATACGCACACACACACACACACATGAAATCAAGTTCAAAGACACGCACACAAAATAATAAACAGATGTGTACACGAACACACGAGAACATAGACGCAACTCCAAGCGCATGCGCGAACGCATAAGTACGGGAGCCAATACATACACATACGCGCTCAACCCACGGGGACACAAGCACGCACACACACACACACACGTGAGTACACAAACACACGCACGAGTAGCCTCGCAAAATAAATGCGCGACATTCAATTGCATCTCAAGCGAAAGTCAACGAGAAGTCAACGATAACTCAACAGAAATGCCACCTCATTCCGTTAAAGCCTTCTGCAGAGGACAAAGCCCCTTATAAATACGGCGAAGTGCTGCAGATTTCGCAGCAGGGCGAAAAAAGTTCACCCACACACCCACACACTCACACAAGCACACAAACACATGAGTACACAATCACGCATAAACACATACCAGCCACGGTGATAAAAGCACACGGACACACGAGCACGCGCGCGCACACATATAAGTACACGGAAACAGGGATACACGAGCCACACCGATGCACATTTTTCTCGTCTATCTTTCAACTTACGCTTGCTCAGCTTTTCCTGTGTCTGAACCGCTCTCTTCTAATCGAGGCGATCTGCGGGCCTATATATAGTGGAGCAATTTCGGCTTTACCGAGTTTTGAGGGCACGTTTTAGAGCCCAGCGTCAAATTCTACTGAAAAGAAGACATTGGGCAACACCTGAACCGATTGGATGAAATGTGCCTCGTGGAACGAAATCCGAGAGACGAAGGATATATAAACGGACGCAGTATACCACACATACGCAATCGGTGACGTCACGCGCCGAAGTTACACTCCATACCTGCGCGAGAGAAAGGAAAGCTGATTAAATCTAGAGACAGCGTAATCATCGCGTTTCCTCTGCCACCGCACCTGACGTGCAAGCTCGTACCCCTTGATTTTGGGACTTCTACTGTCAAACCGGCGAGTGTAACGCCGCATTCTCCAAAAAGGTGAATCATCAATCACAGCCGACTGTTGGGGATAACACAGATGAGTTGGCTCTGCCAAGGACTTTCGAAAGGGCCGCTAACGTCCTGGTCTATTATGGCCGTATTTCCTTAATAAGGCACTTGGTCTTTTTTTTTTTCATCAGCGAGAGCCAGGCATCTGACAAAGGCGACGTCTGATGATTCACCACCGTAACATGCGCGACCGGACATAGGGGACATAGAGATACAAAATAAATAGCAAAGGAGTGGGGAGGGGAGCAGCAGAGGCTGCTTTCCGACGGCACCGAAAGCGAGGAACCATTTCATTTGCCAGCCATTAACTGCACATACACTGTTGTTTAGGGACGATAAGCTGGCTCATTCATTCAACGAAATTAATTAATTAATTAACCGGTTTGCTACCCTTCAATGTGGATAGGGAAATGACCATAGAATGTGACGGCACAGCACGTACGCCGACGCCCAGAGACGGTTCGTTTTACTACGAGTTATTTTCGAGGAAATGTCACAAAAAATTACTAACTTTTCACGCTTCAAGAGGTAGTGTTAGTTCATGGCGAACTAGAACACAAATACGTATAATACTCAAATACGCTGCGCTTAGGCAAGCAATTAACGTCTTTGCATGACCTCAATTAAAATACACAATAATTACGTAAAAGAAGGCTAATAATAATAATAAAAGCATGTTGGAGTGTCTCATATGCACACAAATAAAACTTATCAGTTCAGAGTTAATGTTGAATAATTACTTTGCGTACACCCGTCGAGCAGAAGCCGAATTCTCAATTTATGGGAATATACTTCAGAGCAATCTAAATTATATTAACTTTCTCTGCCTTATATATATCTAATAAATTCAGGTTATGAACACATGCGATATCCGTTTTACTACAGAGTTGCAAAATATATCAAACGCATGCTTTCGCTCCTTGAAAGAGAAATCGATTGTTAGCACCTTTTATTTAAAAAAAAACTAACGGTGTAAACGAAAAACCTGCAGTTACAGGAGGATGGCTCACGGTTTCCAATGCAACGAATGCCGTTCAAACACGTTCAACGATGGCCAAATCATGGTAGTTCTATGCTTAATATGTTTGCAGTACGGAGCCCAACAACTTAACCTGATCCTAACTTGCATAAATACCCTGATTAACCATTAAATATAATAAAGTACTCCACCCCCACTCCCAGAATATGCCTTCAACAATATTAGCTAGTACATCGGCACGAATACCATTCCTTCAAATGGAAGGGGCAAAAGCGCCTTAGATTCACGTACGTCCAAGTACATCCACTGTTCCGATAAGATATGAAAGTTGCCAGAAAATTTCAAGACACGAACATCGCGTAATTGTCGTCCCCTTTACTCGTGAAATCTACAGTGCAAGAAACTTCATACAGCAGATCCTTCTCCTTCTTTGGGTGTTTTCTTATCCCACATACGCACTTGCCCATGACCATTAAAAGAAATATTTAAAAAAGGTCGTTGCAGTGACAGCAAATTACCCTTCAAGCAGGTAACATGAACTAGCACTTCAGCGCGCAGAAGATATGAAAGACGATCAATTCGCACGATTATTTTATTTTTCTTATTTTTGTCGTCTGCGCTAAAGGTGAGGCAACGAAAGGGTTCTCATTCCTTTTCAGATCAGTCAGCAAGACAAACTGTTTAGAGCGCGAGAAAGATTCCACACGGAAGAAGCAAAAAAGTAAACTTACGCAAAAAACTACATAGATAAGCGAGCAGACGACAAAGACGGCTAACTTCTGCACCTCGATCCGAAAGGTGGCGCCGTCGCCGCCGTCGTCTGCAATGTATATATATGTAGTACGTCTGTTACGCTCCAAGCGCCTCGAGCCAGCGTTGCCGCGGGCGATCACTTCATCAGCGAACGTCTTATCTTTTCTGCTCTTTTTTTTTCTCGAAGATAAGGAGAAGGAAACTGCAGGTACAGCAAGCTGCTTTTTAAAGGGACCCACGGATCCGTGTAATTGCGGATTCGTACTATGTCCAACGTCCTAAATGCGCCGGCGTCTTCTTTCACTTTCGGTCGCGTTCTCTTCGACGAGACCGGGCGTTTTCGGTGTCGTCTGTTCGTGTAGGGCCGTGAGATCGTCTGCTGCGCGAAGCAGAAGGCGCCGCCGCGCCATCCCAGGGCTACTTAATTTATTTTTGGTATTACTTTATTTATCCCTTTTTCACGCTATGCACATTGCTATGCCAACCTGCTGCTGAGGCTGCTCCACGATCCTTCCTTTGGATAGATACACACACACACAAAATAGATATGGAAAGGAGAAAAAAAAAAAGAACAAGCTAACCAAAGGGAGTGAACGGCGTCTCATACTATCGTTTGCTTGGTGTAGGAGAGAAATCACATGTTTTTGCTTACACCTACAGCCGCATTTTGTTTTGTTTTTTCGCGTTTTCTGTAGCAGACGGCTGAGCGAAGTCCAGAAAACCGGTCTGCTGGACAGCACCGCCGAGTTCGTTAAATTTGTTTTCGATTGTTGCTGTTGTTGACTCTATCGCTTTGTATTTTCTGTCCTCTTTCTCCCCCTCTCGTTCATTCCATAGCGTCCTGCTTGTTCCTGTGCCCACCCGCACCCATCCCGCTTTTTAACTACCGCACAGTGAGGTATAGGAATTCTAACACGGATTGCACGCATTCTTTCTTTTTTCCTTATTCTTTCCAGTGGATCTGGAGAAGCAGTATATAGCGGGAGAATAACCGTTTCACGTGCGCGTGAACAAGCAGTCTGTTAGTAGCCTGTCACTGTCTCGTGTTTGTGCGTGGCCTCAGAGATCGGGTTGCGCGCCCCATGTCTCGGAAACCATAACTTGTGCGCGCGTGTGCGCTTTGCACGGGTGGGTCATCTCGTGTGGCGCCATTTGTCATCTGGAGTGGCAAGCTATACGCGTAGTGCGCGCCGACGGACGCGCCACTGATGGCGGCTTCGCTAACTGCGAAAGGATGCAGCCGTTCGCCGTAGTTTTGTGCGTAGTTGCTCGTGCTTCTCTTTTGATTCTCGTCTACGGCGCGATACAAGAGGCACCCGTCGCATGTGTGTAGTAGCCAAAGCTTCAAGATATGTCGAAGAACAAGTGTTCCGCAATGGGGTTATCAAGTACTCGAGAAAAAAAAAAAATTCTGGCGACACGATCATTCTCGCGAGGCCTCATGAGGAGGAGCAACGGCCTCAACGGGTCGCCGCCGTTCGGCGGGATATTTCTTGTTATCACGCATTCGTCCATCACCTCGGTGTATGTTGTGCTCGACTATGTTTGCACGGGTAAACGACGAAGTTGATCGTGGCCTACCCATGTTTTGGTTGTTTCTGTCTGCAGGGCAGCCTGCGTTTCTCTTTTGGATGCCGCTTGCCGTGTTCCTCTTGCTATATAAGTATAGGGCGCACGACTGCACAAGTACATCGTGCTGTGTGCCAAGCTGATGAGGCTTGCGAGGATCATGCTGTGTGTCAAAGCTGCTGATGCTTGCGAGGACTAAATTTGTTTGTTTTTATACGGCCCGTTATATTGTTTCACCAGCTGCCGCGCAGTTTATGGTTTCGGATCTAGTTTAAGCGTGGCTTCGCCCATGTTGAACGATTGTTGCTTCTGTGCGTGCGTGCGTGTGTGCGTGTGTGTGTGTGTGTGTGTGTGTGTGTGTGTGTGTGTGTGTGTGTGTGTGTGTGTGTGTGTGTGTGTGTGTGTGTGTGTGTGTGTGTGTGTGTGTGTGTGTGTGTGTGTGTGTGTGTGTGTGTGTGTGTGTGTGTGTGTGTGTGTGTGTGTGTGCGTGCGTGCGTGCGTGCGTGCGTGCGTGCGTGCGTGCGTGCGTGCGTGCGTGCGTGCGTGCGTGTGCGTGTGTTAAATACGAGGGTCTCGTCTCGCCTCGTTTAGTAACGGGCCTAAATCAGGCTTTTTTTTCATGGGTGTTATTACAGGCACTCGCTTCTTTCACAGCTTCATTCGTTTCGCCCGAGGTCATGCTCGATATTGTGGTTGCTTGCGAAATGAGAGAGAAAAGAGATCACCCAGGACTAGGACTGCTGTTTGCTGCCGGATATAGTATATTGCTGTTCGATTCCCGCTGAAAAAAAATTCGAGCCGCGTTTGCAAAGTCTTCACACCTTGAAAATGCAGTCTGAGCAGGCTTACCACGCACAGCGCCTTTCTGCGCGTGCATTATGCGCTGAACTGAATTATGTCTTATTACTTCTTGCGGCGTAGGAGTGGAAGAGCCTATAACGCCGCAAAGAAGTAAAAACCGGCCTCGACTCCAGCGCCCAGTTGCCATGGGCGCGGCGCTGCTTTGCCTGCTAATATATGGCGGGGACTTCTTTCTTCCGTGACATTCGAAAAAAAGAAAGAAATACCCGCAAGTTGGCAACTCATTAGCTTTGTATACGTTTCTAAGGAGGTCACTAGGGAAATTCCAGATTGCGAAAACTGCAGCGGGAAGGGTTGTTCGTCGACGTACGCAGCGAAATTACATTGGCGGCGCAGCAAAGAACGCTCATGTAGATAGATTTAGGTGCACGTTGAAGAACCCCAGGCGATGAAAAATTTATCCTTAGTCCTTCGCCGCTACCGCATGCCTCATAATCGGATCGCGGTTCTGGTACATACGTAAACCTCCAGAAATAAAGCTTATCTTGACAATTTGAACGAGAAAACGCGGCTGTCAGTGTCCGAAATCTTTCTTTTTTTAATCTACATGCGACGCACAAATTCATTCACGCATCGTGCCTGTCACTACCAGCTCTCTTTTGTAGGACAAGAAACCGTTTGCTTCTGCCTGAGACAACGCTGTAGATCACCGTTGAAGTTTTGCTCGAGGCTTCGCCACATGCCAGCTAACTGCTCGAACGAAGTGCGCCACCTTCTGTGGTGACAAATGCTAAAGCTGCAGCTATCCTGGTGCCATCACACTTTCCTTTCCCCGCAGTGATGGTTACACACAGACCATTGCTATTCTAGTCAAAGTTCGCCAGCCCCTCCGTTATAGTGTCCTTAAACAGTCTGTATACGTACACCGGAGGATGTAGCCGCGCTAGCAAAGGTTATCCAAGGTATGTTGTCTTTCTGTTGTATTTTCTTTCTCTTCAGTAGTGTTGCATCTCAACATTATGTCAAGATGCAACACATTACACGCCCTTCCAAACGTTACGAAACGCCTGTTGTTTTTGTCATGATTTTTGATGTCTTGAATACACATACTGTGGACATGCAACGGAATACCCGCCCTAATAAAATTTATAGAAAGTATGTTACCTTTCCGTTGACATTTCGTTGTCTTACGTACACATTGTGTTCACATGCAGCAATGCACCTGCCCTCCGGGACTTGTGGAAAGTATGTCATCTTTCTGTTGGCTTTTTGGCTCTGTTGATAGTCTGTTGCGATGCAGCTGAATATCATGCATGATTCTTTTGAAAGACCGGGCCGCGGGCGGGGGCCTAACAAGGCTGCTTCCGGGCATCACTTCCGCGTAACGTCGCGAAATCCGGCGCGTTGTCGGATACGTGTGGCAGAGGCCGCGGGAACGCCCGTGTCCTCATCAATCCACCGACGACGGGGGGCAACGAGCTGCACGAAAACCGTGCACCCCGAGAACGGTGCAACGGGCGAAGGAGCGTCCGAGCCAGCTGGAGGGAAGAAGCATCTTCCCAACGAGCGCCGTGATGGATATGCATATGAATGTTGAAACAAAAGAGCCAGGGACCAGAACGAGGCGCGCGCGCCCAGAGGCCCGAGTACAAGCAGGGGTGCTGGCTGCCGGAGAGGGGATAACGCTTCACCGTGCGTTGGTGCTTGCGGAGCCGGGACAAACATGCGCAACGTTCGCAACAAGCTGAGAGAGAGAGTGAGGGAGAGAGGGAAAGATAATGCGTCGGTGTCGTTACTCGAGAGATACACGGAGATGCATACGGGAACAGCACCCTGAGACAAGAGGTACAAGGCGCGGGACGTTGTGGAGGAAGCTTCCAACAACGTGTATATATAGGCAGAACGATGACGCTGCAGAATAAAGGAAGAGTGGGGAGGGGAAGGGGGGGAGGACGCACGCGAACGACGTGCGACGACTCCGGCGCTGCCGAGTCGACGTAGCCGTCGCTTCGGGGGCTTCGCTCTCTCTCGCAGTAGGCGCGCTCCGGCGACACAGTTCCCAGGACAGAGCACAAATTTTACTAATGTGGTCCGGACGTGTGCAGCTCGCGTCGAGCGAAGCGCGCACTGGCGGGATGCCCGCGTCTTTGTTCTGTTGCTTCCTTCTTTTCTTTCCCCCCCTCCCCCCCGCCACGAACGCATGCCTGCTCAGCAGAAGCCGAGAGCCTCACGCTCATTCTCTCATAGAAGCCGTCGTCGTGTTCCTGGCTCCTTGGATTGTCTTCTGCTTGCGTTTTTTGAGTCGCAGACGACGCAGGAACAGACGACGCGCGGGCGAAGTGAAGGAAAGACGGCGCGCGCCTGTCCTGTCGACTGCGCCACTTCGCGGGTGGGCCCCGGCCGGGCGTTGCCGAATCGTTGGGAAGGTAACATGACGCGCACCCTCTTCGTCGCCGCTGTCGCGGCTTAGGTAGCAGCGCGTCGCCACGGGCGGAGCTCCTCTTGTTCTCACGCGACGGTTTGACTGGGAAGGGAAGCTAAAAAGAAAGCGAGCGGGCGCCTTCTCGGCGGTTCAAGAAATGAGTTAATTGCGCAACTTGCCCAAACTGATGTGATGGGGTGGCCGTGGCTGCGCACTCCTTAACGGTGCCACCCAGGGCGCTCGGCAGTGTTGTTTATCTTTTTTTTATTATTCTACCTTCACGAGCTTCCTTTCTCTCAAGCGGCTCACTGTCACGAACCTGGGAGCAGGTTCGCGAGCGCATTGACACGTGCAGACGTTTTGCTAAGCGAGCCAGCCTGACGGTAAAAGACACTACAAACCAACACACTGCCGTTACTCAATACGACACAGTGCCGCAACCAGTTGCTTCTAACGAGTATTCTTTGTACGGGATCCGGAAGTAAGTCGTGAATCTGGCTTCCCTCCCTACAAGGGAAACTGACAGTCTGTGTTGTCTGGAGTGTAAGATGTGGCATATCAGGATTTTAGGATTGTGAAAAGCAGTGTCATTCAGAATATTATATTGATGCATTCACGGTGATCTTGCCAGCGTTGCATATATCCGGATTTGCCTTGGCATGGAACGAAATAAAGGAGCACCTTTGCGGTCTGCTTGGGTCTCTTAGAAAAACCAGTTTGGACAGCTTGTACATACTTAGTGTTCGACTAGACTGCTTTGACTTATACAGCTGTTATTTTCTCTATGTAAAGTATACAGGCTGTGTAATACACGAAAGTGGTTAATGAGACGACTTCCCTTGGCCTGTTTGTGGCCAGTATAATTCTGAAAGTAGACTTCTACGAAGCCTCCTAAGTTGTAAGGCTATACGCGCACGAAATATCCACAGGCATACATAAATGCGTAATCATTCTATAAGCTACCTAAATAAGAATTTGTGGATGTTCACTGCAAGGCCACCGTATGGCGCGTTCTCACTTGGTGCCACATTTAGTAATGCACATGGTTCATTCACTGCATTGTCCTTGCCAAGACGTTATCATGAAGTTGCGCAAACGCCAGATCGCCATATAGGGGTATTTCTACACGTTGCTCGCTATTTGCTGACCCTTCCGGCGCGCGTTATACACTCTTAAGCAAAATTACACCCTTTGGGTCGTATTTTGCCACACAATAATAATCGCCGTCTGTCTTGTCCGCATTTCCTTTCTTTAGCGCTGCGTGCCCGATACTTCCAAGTCACGAACGGCATGCGCGTTGTCAGCTTGACAGAGCATTCTCGACAGGAAAGTAGAGAACGCAGCGTTTTCAAGGAAGGAAACGCAAGCAAGACAGATGACGATTATTGTTGTGTGGCAAATATACACCCCAAAGGGTGTACATTTGTTTAAGGGTGTATAGGCAGCACTGGCAATGTGTTTAAGAGGAATATTTATTATAAGACAAAAGCCGAGAAGTATGCCTAAGCTGCTAGCTACTAAGCTTGGGGGAGGCGCACAAAAGGACACGAAGAAAGCAAACAAGAACTATAAATATAGAAAGTCGAAAGCACAGAAGTAGAACAAGCTGAATAGTCAATCAAACAATGATGTTTATGTAATGAGCCTATGAATAACCCTAAGGCCTGTGTGCTCGCGCACGCACACATTAAACTTCAAGAAGAAAAAAAAAGAAATACACTACAGGGGAACATAATTAAAACAGAATGAATAAGAAGAACAAATATGAAAAGAAGAGCGCAGATACAACAAAGTGCAATGTAAATACAAAAGGAAAAGGAGGAGAAAGGCAGTTTAACACTGCATGAAATTATGACACAACGAGGCAAAGCTCTCAAAGGAACGATGACGGCGAGTTATGAAAAATATCAAGATCATGAAAATAAGCGTTATAAAGTCACTGTATTCTGTGGTCGGTTACGTGTTGTCGATGACAGGCAGGGTCATGGAAATTCCTGTGTTGTCTGGTGATGCGTGGAATACGAAGCGTGATACAACTGAGGAGTTCGGGACAGGTGAGGATACCGTGAAGGAGTTTGAAGATAAATAGAAGGTCAGCGCGATTACGTCGGGAGCGAAGTAAGGGGAATGACAATAATCCAACAGTGTTAGAACAAGGCCCAATGTCATTGTTTGCAAAGCGGTGATGACATATACTTAGAAACTATTTCTGGACACCATCTGTAATGTCACTCACTGTTGGTGCTGGAAAATCCATTCCAGACGACCGACGCATACTCAAGTTGAGGAAGACAGACAGTTGTGTACAACTTGCGGAACGGTGTAAGAGACTTGAATTTCCTCGATATTCTGCAAACAAAGCCAAGAGAGCGCATACCCTGCACAGCAACGCGTTTAGTGTGAGCAGAAAAGTGTAAGGTTGTATCAAAAAGTACACCAAGATCATTGAGCTCACACACCTTGCACAACGGTACAGAATCTACAGAATAAGAAAAAGAAATACTTGCTCTTTTGCGTGTGAAAGTCATGACTTTGTTTGGTCTTAGCTCCATTCAAGAAGAGGTTATTGTTTCTGCACCATTTAGAAAAGGAAAGCAGGTCCGACTGCAGGGTGCGACAGTCAGGGTGAATTTTCTTTAAAAATTTGATGTCATCGACGTATAGACAGAAAGAAGAGTTCCGAATAACGGAATGAACGTCATTAATAAATATTTTAAAAAAGAGGAGTGCTCCTAATGTTCATCCTTGAGAGACGCCGCTAACTGCCATGTAAAAAGAAGACGTTTGGCCATTGACGTCAACATAACATGATCTATCAAGAAGATGACTGCGCAAAGGATTGACAACTGACGAGTCAACATCACAAGTGCGAAAGTTTGATCAGAAGCAGTGAGTGGCAGACTACATCAACGGCTTTGCTCAGGTCACAGTAAACGGTGTCAACTTGCCCCCTTTGAAGTACCGACGCGGATATCTATGTCATGAAACTTGCGAGATTTGTTCAGTTCAGTTCAGTTTATTACCTTAAAAGTCCACCGCAAGGGCATTACACAAGGGGTGGGTTTTTGTGAAATAGCAAAAACATCATGAGAAATAATCATTTTGCAAAATGGCCGGTTACAAGTTCTGTGAACGAAGATGGACAAGCGGTAGTAGCGATATTGGTGGGAAGGCCGTTCCATTCTGTGGCGGTCTGTGTTGTGGCGGCTGTTCCAGTCTATGTCTCGAATCCGGCAACATTGATGCCTTCAGGTAGCACGTGCGTGTTTATTGACCAGTTGCCTTCACCCAGAAAGATCACGTACTCGTGACGCCTGTGGCAGAAAGGATGTTCCCTAATCGCCGCCATGGTTTGCGAGTGGTGGCGCTGGCTAACACTCCCAAGGTCAGTTCTAGCAGTAACACATAAATACCCAGGAAGTGGATGGGGAAACCGCGCCACGGTAGCTCAATTGTTTAGAGCACCGCAAGCGTAAAGCAAAGACATATGGGATCGTTGCCCTTCTGCGGCAAGTTGTTTTTCCATCCATTTTCATTGCAATTAATTTATAGTTTCTTTAAATCAATTAGTAAGTACATGTAATTTCCCCTGTGCTTTCCTTGGTGTCTTTGTGTGTAGGCTTCTCATCGTGCAACAGGAGTAAGCTCAACTGTTTTACTGCAAGCGGTGGTAGATCGAATTTTTTCTGAAGTCCTGGAATTCTGAGGTGTACTTCAGGACGGCACAGGCAGGAGACACCGACCTTGCCGCAGGTGTGTACTGAAATGGAAGTAGTCAAAGAGTTGTTAAATATAGATATCAATATACTGGAGCAAATATATTGTAGTAGGCTTTTACAATTGCGGAATAATAATAATAATAATAATAATAATAATAATAATAATAATAATAATAATAATAATAATAATAATATAGTGCTGCTGATGATGACTATTATGGTTATCTACTTTTCTCCGAAGACACGAAGCGGTACAGTTAGCGGGCAGCCCTTAATCAGAACTCCTCTGCTGCGACAGCATATAGAACTGTCCAGCACCGACGTACCGAGCAGTAATGAAATCTCTTACAAACATTCCACAACTTCCCGAACAGGACGCATCGACGACATTACAAGGATGAAGACGGCACGATGACGGCACGACGACAGTACCGCGACGGAGCAGCTGCCAGGGCGAGTTAGGAACAATGGTGTTCTGCTGCTGAGCATGACGTCGCGGTTTCGGTTCACCACCAAGCTCGCCACGTTCCGATGGGGACCCGCACAAAAAACGCTGGTATACCGTGCTTTGGGCGAATTGTAAAGAAACCAGAGTCCTCGAAATTCATTCGCAGCTCTCCGGGGCGGGGGGGGGGGGGGGGGGGGGGGGGGTATTCTGTAAGAGCCCGCATAGTGGACTGTCCATTTCGGTCGCTGCTGATTGGCTAGGGCCGCTCGTCTCCTCCTCTCTCAGATAGCTGCATCCAATCAGCAGCGGCCGAAATCTAGTTGGACTCTTAAAAAATACCCCCCCCCCCCCCCTCGCCCAGCACAGCATCCGTCTTAGCCCAGGCGCTGCTTCGGAACGTTGAAAGCCGCAGCGCAAACGACGGCAGAGGCGTGACGACCGAAGTGCTGACGCAGTAAAGACGTTACACATGGTGGCCGTACCTTAAACTAAATAAACGATCCATAAATCACGGCGCAACGACGCACGTCGATGCGCAAGGGTACGGCCGGATGGACGGGCGGACAAAGCCAACGACGTTGCGAGGTCCTAACTGCTTTCACAGTGAAACAACTAAATTTGCGCTGTATACACACAACGCAATTAAACGCTTCTGCGGGGAATGCACGCACGCCGACCAGCCAAGGAAGATGGGAGCTCAGCGTGCACCCTCTAACGACCAGCAGAAGCGCCGCGCGGCCACCGAATGTCACGCGCAGCACCGCGGGCAAGCTCATTTCCTTTCGCAACAAGAACAACCCTTTCTTTATCTTCGCCCCACAGAAGCGGAGGGCTGTAGTAGGGAGGGGGTAAGGGGCGTCTAAACGCCATAACGGAGCGTAATGACCCGGGCCGCGCCGTGGCTAATGGGTTGGCTCCACGTTGGTCCGCGGAAAGGAAGCCGCATTGTTAGGCCTCGCCAGGTTACCCCTTTCGCCGGTCGAGATGGCGTCTTCAAAGGGTTGGCTCAAGACAAAAAAGGTGCAGCAACTAGCCACAACGACGAAGTGCACTAAAAGGAAGTCAACGTACACGCAGAAAAGGAAAAAAGAAAGAACGAAATGGTGAAAGCCATCTCCAGAAGACGGTCGTCTGCAGAACGACTACCGAGGCATGTTTCCCCCCCCCCCACCCACCCACCCACCTTTGGCGGGTCATTACCAGATCACTTTGCGAGCCCTTGTACGTACAAGATCGCTTTTAGCACCCCGCTAAAGAAAGGGTTGCGCGTCGCGAGCAACCACCACCTTTTGGCTAAAACACGCCTTCTGTTTATATAAATGGACTTCCCGCCCCAAGAGTATGTCTTCTGTTTTTCTTTTATGCACTTCTGCAGCCGATGCAGAGAGTAGACGACCTTTATATGTTCTTTTCCCCTTTTCTTTTCTGACGGCGTTCCATTCTGCCTTAGGGTAGGGCACCTGCCAGTGTCGGGAAATCGTCTGCTTGTGTGTGAGAAGAGCACCGCTGTGCTGGACGCATATTCCAGGCAACGCACGCCGCTTATGAGGCGAAGCTTCATTAATTAAAATGCGTTTGAAATTTTGCTTTGTGTTCTCCTTGTTTTTTTTTTCTTTTACTTCTCGCCTCTTCTTACTCACACCAAGAACGCACGCGTGATCGTGGTTGCTGCGCAAGTTCTGCGAGGTGTGGCCAAAAGAAAAAAAAAGGTTGGAACGTACTTCATTTTCCTCGTTATACTCCGGGCTACCCTTGTGCAGTTGTCCTCCGTTGTGGGCACTTAGCAGTTTTCTTTTGTTCCTTTTTCAGGGCACCGCTTCTGCTTTCTGCTTGTAATTAACCCCACATGAAACACAGTTGCTTTCATGACTGCCGCTACAACAACCACATCGAAGGAACGGCACAAATAATTAAGGCTCTCGGGAGACGAAAATGGGACAAACCGGGCGACACCTGAACTGTCGCGGCGTTTCAATCTAGGACGACTGAAGGCGTTGCTTTTGATTTCGAAACTCGGCAAGGCGACAGTCTTGAGAGCTACGCCGCTCCTTTCGCCCGCCCGCCCGCCCGCCCGCGAGGGGAAACCGAGCGTTTGTAATTGAGCCAATAATTACCGCGTACGCCTATGAGACGGACTAAAACGCAAGGAAAAGAAGCAGACGACCCTGATGCCTGCCGCGCACAGAATTGTCTGCTCGCGTGAGAAGCGGCCGCATCTGGCACCCAGCAGACGACACGTTTCCCCGATGTTTCACTCCCCGAGCGACTAAACACATGTTTTTTTTTTTTTTTTCGCAGTTTCGCTGAAGGCGGATCACCCACTTGTTCCTTCCTCTGAGCGATTCACTGCGTGCCCCGATCGGCAATATATCGAGAAGTCTCGCAGAGAATTCCAGTGGCCTAGCCCCCCGTGCATGCGTTTAATGGCGATTTCCACACCTACGGCACCACGAGCGTTTCCGCGTTCGAAAAACTGCTCCTGCGGGAACGACCTCTTGCGGCTTCACTCGCAAACTGTTACAGCTCAAGCAGGCTGGCAGACAGGCAGGACGGCACAGCTATATCCCCGGATGGCTTCCAGCGAACGCGTGCTCATCGGCCGGTTCGGCAATCCAAAACTGAGATATCAATTTTCTCGGAAGTGTCGATAATGTAAGAAACCTCCAAGAACTGAAAATACTAAATGGGGAGGGGGGGGGGGGGGGGAGGAGCTGGGTGGCTTCATTTCGTAGTACAGATTGCTCCTTTTCCGATACACGACGCAGACACGTCGATGGTCAAGCATGGGATTGCGCGCCTGACCATCTGCGCCGAAGAAAGCGCGCGGTCGCTCTCAGCAGGTCGTCTTGGCAACGTTAATTGCCGGCAATGTAAATGGAGCGTCGGCACCATTTACATCGCTGTCCTATAGCCGAGCCCGGCGACAAGGTTATTATAGCAGTTGATGACAAATGGAGGCTACGTATACACACGAGCGTGTGAGCGCCGCCGCTTACAGTCTCCCGTCGTGAGAAAAAAGAAAACTACACGCAATTCTTTTTTTATAACGAACACGTTCCTAAGTAGCAGGACGTAGACATCACGTCGCATTGCACGATCTTGCTTTGCTACACGCCTAGCTTAATTGAACCTTGTCGTGGCAATTTCGCGGGTACGTCGAAAAAGGGTGCCGCCGAAGTGGAAGCCACTGAGAACAGAAGCCTGCATTGCCATGAAGCGCGAAATTTTAGAGAAGGCTGCGGGAGTGTGCGTGTTTCGTTCCGCTAACCGAACATATATATATATATATATATATATATATATATAGCCTCGAATCAGAAGCCGATCTTTCAGCCGTACAACTTAAATTATGAGGTTTTACGTGCCAAAACCACTTGCTGATTATGGGGCACGCCGTAGTGGAGGACTCCGGAAATGTCGACCACCTGGGGTTCTTCAACGTGCCCTTAAATCTAAGTGCGCGGGTGTTTTCGCATTTCGCTCCCATCGAAATACGGCCTCCGTGGCCGGGATTCGATTCCGCGACCTCGTGCTCAGCAGCCCAACACCGTAGCCACTGAGCAACCACGGCGGGTAGCCGTACATCTTGAGCAAGGAGAGGGTCCCATGTATTCACCTTTGTAAGCTGCCTGTTTTCAAGTTGCTTGATGTGGTGCAAGTGACAGCAACAATTAGCGAATCAGTAAAGAATGAAAGAAACAAAGCACGGACAGGAACCAGCTAAGGATGACTGTCGATGTTAATGCGATTAGCATTGAAGTAATAGGCCGCTACTCACCTTTATGCTGCCGTCGAAACGCCCCGTGTATATTTCATTTGGTACAACCTGGGTCTTTTTGCTAAAGTTGTAGCGAGTTCTCATCTAACGGTTTGTTGCGGAAATCTCGCAAGCAATCTCGAAAATTGATCTGACAGATCCACAAAATTCGTACGCGGTGACCGCGATAAATCCATGCCGCAGAATTTAAAATTTCCGTTTCTGCAATTTAATGAGCAACCTGGACAGACTTACCTGTCAGCGTTATATGTACGTTAGAGGGTGAACAGTAAGCGAAGCTATAGATTTGTAAATAGCACACTTGGAACACCAAAAATGTAAGTTTCACCATGCCAGAGACTTGGTAAAGCCGGAACGCGCGCAACAAACCAATGACTGGTGGCGACGCCACCGTAAGGATACAGCCGAGACGGTTACGAGGCCTTGTAATGGAATGCGTTTCGAGCCGTCGGGAAGACATATGGAAAATACTTGTGCGACGTGACACTACCTTGCGCGGACAAAGGAAAAAAAAACAAGAAACTTAAGAAAAGCACACATTATTTATGTATTTTAAGTCTTTGCGCGTGCGAACCTATGAAAAGCAGGATGTCACTTGCATTAAGAGCTTAGGAAAGTGCGTCTACGATTCTTGCGCACAGGCGACCTTCCCGTCGAGTTTAACCAAGCGTCGTGCTCAGCTGCCTTCTCCTTGGACAGGAAAGGACAGCACAGCGTCTTCTTTAGACAGGAAAGCAGCCTGTGTCGTTTTTGACTTCGATGGTGTCTTCGCACAGCTGCCTACTTTGACGTCTTTGTTAGAACTGGAACGATACTTACGATGGCCGCTATCCGCTTTGCCGCCTACATTGCCGTCTGCGGCGACTATTGGAACACAGCCTGTAGTTTTGTCTGTCCATTGTGTTGTCGTCTGTTTTGCGCTGCCTGTAGTCAGATCCGAACCAACTAGACCGATGGCAGTGTTGCCTGACAGGCAATGCAATTAGAACAGACGGCAAGCGGGAACGTGAAAATCAAACACTATTCTTCGTGAAAGTATAGGGGGGCTCAGCATACGATGGTGCACGTTCACCATGCACCAACTGGCCCAGCGAACCACACTACTAAGCTATTCTTTGTGTTACCGTCTGTTTCGAGCTGCCCATAGTCAAAGATGCGTACCAGCTTGCGCGACCACAGTGTTTATCGAGAAAAGATTAAATTTGACCCTACAGTGTATAAAGCTACGGAGTTGCTAAACTTTACGATGGATACACTCTAAAAAAAGTTTACACCCTTTGGAGTGTACATCTGCCACACAAAAATAATCATCTGCCTTGCTTGCGTTTCCTTTCTTGAAAACACCGTGCCCGCTACTTTCCTGTCGGCAATGCTACGTCATGCTGATAAAACGCATGCCTTTCGTTACTGGGAAGTATACCGGGCTGGCAGCTAAAGAAAGGAAATGCGGACTAGACAGATGACGTTTATTTTTGTGTGGCAAGATACGACTCAAAGGGTGTAAACTTATCTTAGAGTGTACACTCTAAGAACAGTTTACACCCTTTGGCGTGCCCCTTCTGCCACACAACAATAATCGTCATCTGCCTTGATTCGTTTCCTTTCTTTATCGCTGCGAGCCCGGAACAGAAGGGGCACTCCAAAGGGTGTAAACTGTTCTATGCTGACAACGCGCGTGCCGTTCGTTACTGGAAAGTTCCCGGCTCGCAGCGATAAAGAAAGGAAACGCATCAAGGCAGATGACGATTATTGTTGTGTGGCAGAAGGGGCACGCCAAAAGGTGTAAACTGTCCTTAGAGTGTATGGATGGATAGATGGATGGATGCTATGAGCGTCCCCTTTGGAACGGGGCCCCCATTGGGTTGCGTCACCAAGCTCTTGTTATTATATTGCCTAAAGTCCTACTTATCATTAAAAAAACCACACACACACACACACACACACGCGCGCGCGCGCGCGCACGCACACACGCACACGCACACACACGAAGAATTCTCATCACCAAACTTTCTGAGCCCCTATTGGGAACTTTGTTTTTGTACGCTCCCGTTGTTTGTCATTTCCCTACTTCCACCAATCTTCCGATGGCCTCCTACTATTCCCTCCTGCGGACATGTTTGATTTCACCCTGCTCTCGCTGAGCCCAAGGGCTTCAAGGAGGCCAGAGGTGCCTAAATCGACCGCTGGGCAGGAGTAACGGTCTCACAGCGCCTCGGTGCGGGGTCCGCTTCGAAGTTTCCCGTCAAAACCACGCCGTTGTTCGCAGAAGTTCACGGAGCATGCTCGCCTGCAGCCCATGCGGATCTCGCAGACGACCGTGTAATTACGCTGTTTACACGACCCGAAACAAAGCGACCGCCTCGGGGCACGGAACAGACGATCATCGCACGCTCGACTTTGAAGGCGCCCTGCCGCTTGTCGATGCGGTCAATGACTCCTCGCTCATTTCTATTTCTTTCTTTCTCTTTTGTTGTTCTTTTCTCTCTCTCATTCTTTACTTTCTTTACCACGGACGCACGAACGCGCTTCGGCAGTTCTTGCGGCTGCTTACGGGACCGGAGACCTTTTGGTGCTCTCTCTCTCTTTGCCGGTGTTATACGACTCACGTGCACGGAATGCAACGCAGAAGTGACGTCTGAAACCTGCAGTGCAAAGCAGAAGATTTAAATATAAAGCATACGCGAAAGCAGCCAGTACAAAGCGAGCATTGCGGAAAAGTAAAAGTTATCAGGTCCGACTACAGCTTTCTCGCAGGCAAGAAACTAAAGCAAGTTTTATACGTGGTTTCGTCGGGGCGCCTTCCGGTTTACCGGGACAGGCGTCGTCGGTCGCCTGCTTGGCGTCGTCTGCTAAATTAAGTCGCAGACGGTGAAAGCAAAAGTGAAGGGGACGCGTTTGTTTTAAACTGCTGCTGCGTTATCTGATATCGCCTGATCTTCTAACAGGGCGTTTCTAAAGCAAAGGACGAAGAGCGGTCGTGCCACGTCGCATTTAATATGTGGAAGCGTTTTTCTTATCTACCCCCCCCCCCCCTCCTCACCCCATCCATATTTTTTTCTGGTGTCCCCCCCCCCCCCATCTTTGCGCGATTGAGCGTGATGCTATAGGAACAGGTTCCTCGGGTTCGTTTTCGAGATCGTGTCTGTTTTGTGTGCAGACGAAAAACAAAAAGAAGCTTCGTTTCGTCTGCACCGGTATATGCAAAGCAGACGGCCAGCTTAGGCTTCCGCGATCCGTTTAATTGGCGTGATCGAGAGCGGGGAGCTATAAAGCTGCCCTAAAGAGCACAAAACGACGACGCGAAGAGAACGAACGATACTCGAAGAACAAATATATATATGCGCACGCATATATAATATAGAACGGTAGGATACGCGCTTCTGAGAGCCTGCCAACGAGGATTCGCGCCGTTATCGTGCGGTGAGCGGTAACGTCGAATGCGGAGCGGCGCATGCGTGAGATTTAAGGCCGTTATCTGATCACCGTGGCCGGGCAATCTCATTAGAGAAAAATAGCGGTGTCCGAAAGGGTAGCGTACGGTCATAAGTTGGCCCTCGAAGATTTGGGGAAAACGCCGTCCGGGGTCGAAAGCTTCGGTGTTTCAACATGTGTAATAGTCATGTCACGCCTGTGATGCTCGCCGATAGCATGACGTAAATGATTGGGTTTACGGGAGAACGCGTTTGTCTAACGCCCGAAACAGCGTTTACGGCCCATGCATGCAAACATCCGCGCGTGTGGGGGGAAAAAATCAACAACTACAGATTTCGCATCTTTGCAGTCTCGTACACATGCACGGCTACCACATTCTGATCGCTCATCGATAGGGTGGTTGTCGCATATGTATTCAACAACCTAACGTAGTCGATTATTTTCTTCTGTCTCTCTCCATATGGCGCGCTTATGTATCATAGAATTAAGAAGACTCGGGAGTCGCAGGAACATCCGGGCTGAGAAATATGACTGTATCTTTAATGTACTCTCCTAATCTGAAACCCGAAATATCTCGATCGATCTACAGCTAATGTATACAGGCATCGACAACCGACGTTGTTCGCCATATTGGTGGCGGCGATCTCGCGCTTTGTGTAAACGAACGTCTCACGTATCAGTGATTGGTCGATCATTTCCTGGCGTCGCGAATCTATACTCAAGCCTGCCCGTTCAACGTCGTTAAATCTACAATAACGAGGAATCCTAAACCGGTTTGTACTGGTAAATTATTCTTAAGAGGAACCTTTAGCTCGGGGGGCTCCTGTCTAAATACATGTAAAAGGATAATTCGTCTTTCTCGGCAACCGCTGCGCCAAATTTGAAGAGGTTTGTTGTATTTAAGAGGAAGCTTTAGCTCGGGTCCAACTCCGACGCGGCCTTTTCAAATACATGTAAAACGCAAGAACGTTTTTCTGAGATAACCCCTGGATCGATTTCAATGAAATTTTTTTCCATTTGAGAGAGAATGTTAAATTCTTGTGACTATTGGAAGCGGAATTTCGATTTAGCGCCTGAATTTTGTTAAAAAGATTTTCAAAAATTCGCAAGGTTGAAAAGTACAGAAACACGAAGTTTACAAATTAATAGGCCTGCATCAAGAACAGATATCGCGGTTCTGTAAACGGCATCTATTAGATCTTTCAAAGCGGACAAATTCGATATGTCAATTTATATCTTATGTGAATTTGTTACGTTGTGTACAAAGGTTCTGCAAAAGCTGTATTTACACATTACCAAATTTTTCAAAATTCATGTGTAACATATAAATTTGGTCCGCTTTAGATGTACTATGTAATACAATTCACAGAATTGTGATATGATTTTTCATTGTTGAGTTACAGAGTTGTAAACTTGATAGTGTCGTTTTCTGAAAATTTTCGCATTTTGCCAATATTTAATAAAAAATTGACGACATAAATAAAAAGTTTGAAACCAACAGTCACTAGATTTTAAGTTTTTCTTTTAAATGCAACAGACCTCGTCAAATTTGGTGCAGTGGTTGCCGAGAAAAACGAATTCTACTTTTACATGTATTTAGATAGGAGCAGCTGAGCTCAAGCTTCCTCTTAAAAGAAAAACTTAAAATCTAGTGACAGTTAGTTTCTAATTCTTGATTCAGATCATCAATTCTTTTTATTAAAAATTGGCAAAGATAAAAAATTTTCAGGAAACTAAACTATCAAGTTTACAACTCTAACTCAGCAAGGAAAAATGACACCACAATTCTGTGAAATGCATCTGATAGTACATCTAAAGCGGACAAAATTGATATGTTACATATGAATCTAAAGAAAATGAGTAAAACGGAAATACAGCTTTTGCAGAACCATTGTACACAACGTAACAAATTCACATAAAATATAAATTAACATATCTCATTCGTCCGCTTTGAATGATCTAATGAATGCCGTTTACAGAACTGAGATACCTGTTTTTGATGCAAAGCTATCAATTTATAAACTTCGTACATATATTTCTTTCGAACATGCGAACTCTTTAAAATTCTTTTAGCAAAATTCACGCCCTAAATCAAAATTTCGCTTCCAGCAGTCACTAGAATTTAACTTTCTCTCTCACATGCAACAAATTTTATAAGGATCGGTCGAGGGGTTATCTCAGAAAAGCGTTTTTGCGCTTTACATGTATTTAAATAGGCTGCGTCAGAGTTGGGCCCGAGCTAAAGCTTCCTCTTAAAAACGTTTTTTTTTTTTATATTTTCGTTAATGTCGCGGTAGTACGTTGTTTAGTCGAAGGCAAAGTTATCGTCGAAGTTCCACAGATAAATTTCTGGTTGTCACCATCGGCCCCGTTAACAAGTAGATCGATGGCCAGACAAACACAATGGTACATCTTATTTTGTTATAGCGCGAGCTTGACACGGACACCAGAAGGCACATCTGACACACACAGCGCTGCGTGTGTCAGATGTGCCTTCTGCTGTCCGTGTCAAGCTTGCGCTACAACAAAATAAGATATGCCGCACCAACAAGCCCCTATAGCTCTCCACAATGATACAGTGACAGGCGTTCAGAGGTGCCTGCCCTTACCAAACATTGCACCAACGGGAATTGCTCACTTGGTAAAACGAAACGTCATTGACCTTGACGAGGTCAACGGTGGCGTCGACACGCGTTATTGGTGCGCTGATGTCCGGCATGACGCTGCTTCTAGAAGCCAAGTTGCGCAATGAGTAATAGACGGAGAGGACGTCATTAAAGGTAAACTCCGTCGTTTTTTTAAACCAGATTAGGATATTATCATTTTCGAATGGCATTGACAGTCCTGTCACCCGTAGTGTACTGCAGTTTGCTTAGAAATTCATCAATAATTTTATATAACCAATAAACGAGATCCCGAAACCGAAGCGAGCAGCTGCCTCGTGTGACCTTACGATCAGTCGATGACGTCAGGGCCTACGCAACCGTAATGTAAACACGCAGAACGCGCGGCGTGTCACTAACGCCCAAGAAACGAAACTGATGATGTCTCCTGACGACACCGGGAGCTTTCACGGATTTCCCGTACTAGGCAGTGGCGATTTCGGCGACGATTTCGGCAACAGTGGCGGTGAAGCCTCTAGCGTCACAAACACAGGGTGGCCAGTAGAAAGACAGGAGTCGGGAACACGCAACCGATCTTTAAAAATTCACTTTCAGGAAAGCTAAACGACTTGCAGCCACATCGTTTGGCACAGATAATCAGAGTGTACGCGAGAACGTATATTCAAATTTTTATTAAGATCAGTGGACGTCGAAAAATCGCCGGTGTTGCCGTCTTAATGACGAGGCGCCCGCTTTCTCAGTCACCTCCCGCAGTCCAAAGTGGACGCGTGGTGGTGTTTTGGGTCTTTCCTCCGCACGATTGTGTGCACCTGCGGATGACACAATCGGAGCGTCGCATTACTGGCACGCGAGTATTCGAAACCTTCGAATCGAACAGTGTCCTATTCGATTCCGTCTTCGAATCGAATAGTCACTGTTCGTAAAAGCGAATATGTTTTCCAATGCTATTCTACATTTCAATACGTCATCTTCGCCCAATCAAACATAAGATTGGAGGAAATATTGGGCTTTACAGCACAGGCATAAAACACGAGACCTTGTGTTGTTGAACATGCTACGTCGCTTGGGTAGCCATACTTTGCAGGCTCTACAGCAGCGATCATCTGCAGTCCCCGAAGAGTCCTTGTGCGTGCGAAAGAAACATATACCTGTTTGCTCCTAATACTCCATTCGTGTTTTCAATAAACGACGCTTCATAACGTACTGTGTAACGACAGAAACTTACTAACTTTACGTGGGAACGAACAGGATAACGCGTTAGCTCGAGGGTGTACCAACCGAGCGACGGCGTCCTTTTCTAAACCTAACCACTCGCACTATATCCCTCTCAAAATCTCATCAATTCAAATGCCAAAGACAACCTTGCTCATCAGCGCGGAGACCGCAGAAAATACCCGCCACCTCACCCGCAACTTAGCGGGGAAGAAACCGCCGATTGGCGCAAAACACACACTGGGGTATTCCCGATCTAAAATTGCTGAACGCCATGCATCCCCCTCGCGATAAGGCCAACTGTCCTTGGCGCGGTGGCATACCCACCCTAATGCATGTAGCATGAAGAGTGGTCTGCAAGACGAGCATAGACGATTCGAAAACCGAAAAGCGAAGTTGAACTTTCCGACACGGTCGTTGACTTTACTGAGGCCTCCGGTGGTGAGTCATCAAAACTGGGAGCTGGGCGAGTTGGTGTGGTTTCATCTTAGCGAAAAAGTGCGCGAAAAAGACGCAGACGAGAAAGAGAGAAACTCCGGTAGTGAGATTGTGCGAATCGCTAACGTCCTTCTGGTTTTGTTTTTATCTGCAAAAACGAGCACGATGACCGCTGCTAGCCCATGACGCCAGCTCATGCGTTCTCCTGCCAAACGCGAACGTGAAAAGGGTATTTTCCTTCAACGGTATCGTCTTCAGATTTGAATGCGCATCCAGTTGTGCGGACGTATAAACATCCATCCGCGCATTTCTAAAAGTGGGCTAGGAACGTACGACCTTTTGTCTAGGCCGCTACACGGCTTCGCTTTCGGAACGACCACCCCAGGAGCTGTATATCAAGCGCGGGTTGGAAGAAAACCTCAAAAAACATTTCCTCTTCGGTGAACAACAAAAGAGAAGACTCGGGAAACCCCAAAAGAGAAAGGGTGAAGATGAATCCATTTATGACAATAACAAAAAAAAGAGAGAGAAAGAAAACGACCCCGAATAATATATATATAACAACAACCCGCCCGCCCCCCTCCGACACCAGGACCATCACTACCATGAACCCCTACTTCTATGGGCAAAGATAAAGCGGCCATCACTAGGACACGAGCGATATAACTCAATCTTTTCATAGCGGAGAATCAGCTTGGCACGTGCTCTGTTCGAAACGACACATTTACGCAGGCTGAAACAAGACGCGATAAGGTGCGCCGACATCGAAACGTCGACGCGCCAATGAACGACGACCATTCCAAATAGGGGACAGATGGAGATAAAGAACACGCAGCGAGGCATGATTCGTTTTCTTCTGCGATCGCACGCAGACGACAGGATACACGTGTAAGCGCCGTCTGCTATACGGACGGCGACAGCCAGACGAGGGACCGCGAAACTCGCCAGATAAAGCTGGGTGCAGCGAGTTTCGTATAGGGCTCTACGACTTGTCGGAGACACACACGTTCTTTTATTCTTATTATTTTTTGGGGGGGGGGGGGGGAGGTGAAACAGCGTATAGAGCGTATAGTTTATCATCGCTGCACCGCACAGTAAATGTATTACAGCGCATGGCAATTCGTTTATCTCGACACGACGTTCGACTAGCGACGCTGCATATTCGGGAAGAGGTTTGTGGTACGGTCGTGGTGGTAGGTGGAAGGCAAGCGGAACGCCTGAACTTTCGCTTCGTCGTTGGTATTTTCGTCGGGCTTTTCTTTTTTTTTCCCTCTGCGTACATCTCACCGCGTAGCGTTTAATCTTCATCGCGTAGCGACTCGTGTAGGGAAAAATATGAGGCCAGTCCTCGTAAAAATAGCCCCTGCGTCTTCACGGATCTCACCTTTCGTTTTGCGCGGTGGGTCACACGCGTTTATACGGACCGCACACAACGCCAAGCAGATGACAAGCCGCCGCCCCCTGAGCGAGCAGACGAACAAACAAGCGAGTAGACGAAACAAGAGCAAGAAAGAAAGAAAAAAGGAAGAAAGAAATCCATCCGTGTAGAAGTCATTAAGAGACGTAAGAGTGCGTTCCACACGGAGTAGCAGACGAAGGCGACCCTTCGCAGACAAACTAAAAGCATCGAAGGTCAGCGGTCAACAGGCGCTGGTAGCCCGCGCAAAATGAAAGAAACAAATTGGAATAGTAAGTGAAAAGAAGAAGGAACGGGTACAGCGGCAGGGTATACAGTTTCGCTTGCTCCCTTCGTAACCCGAGATAAGCGGTGGAACGTCTAATAAATATGGACGGCATGACTACTGGCGAAAAGATGAAGGCGGAGGCAAACAACCTGCTACAAGGCGCCGATATAGGAGATGAAGAAATGAAGCTTGACGATTATGGACGAAAATAAAGTGAAACTTATGGAAAGATGACGTCGAAACTAATGTAGTGTTCTTTCTTTACCTTCTGTATACATGGTTCTATAAATGATTCTATATAAGGGCTCTGGATGCCGCCTCCTTGGTTATTAATTACGCAAACTTCTTCAATGTGCTAGAGTAGCTTGTAACCCCCCCCCCCCCCCCCAAGAAAGAAAAGTTTGACCGAAATAAAACGTGTTTCTTTTCTTTCTTTCTTTCCCCTTCTTTACCCAATACCCAAAAGCTGAAAGACGAGGCGTGAAAGCTGGCAAACTTTGAAGCGAATAGGAACAGCCGATGCGACCAGACGATATATTGCAAGTCAGTGAATGTCTAGCAAGAGGAATTGGCAGTTTCTGTAACTGGCCGACGCCGTAGGCACGTCTGGTAAGCACAGGACAGACGACAATGTTGAAGTGAGCTGAAGACAAAACTTAGCCCACAGAGCCGCAGCGGCTCGCTCACGCACAGAGAGAATCCTTTGTAGTAAACCCGTTTTCCGAATGGCTGCTGCCGCTCACTTTCGCGCTCTTGCTGTCGTCTGGACCTGAAATATGCATGAGACGCTGCAAGTGTTGCAGAAATAAGATGTAAATAAAAAAAAGACCCACGTAAGAATAGAACAGAACAAAGCGAAAGGTTTTACGAGCTAACAAAATGGAACGCAGTTTCACAAGGGACACCTATACTTTCAGGTGTCGGCGGAAGGTGTCGTTTCACTCGCAAGCCCTGCAATGTTTGGCATAACAGAGCACATGACAAAATTGAGGTGGACAGAAGACAAATGAGACACACTGATTGCTAGCGCCCCTCCTCGCAGCAACTTCTTCTCTTCTTTTTCGCGATTGTGTCGTCTGCAGCTGAAACTTGCACACCAAGCAGCAATCATTGCTGACATGCGACGTAAACAGAAAAAAAAAACGGGTTTGGGAAAAACAAGAGGGAAGACGACAATATGTCCGAGCTCCTCGAAAACGCAACGCGACTTTTCGAGGAGCTCGCACACATCCGCGCGGGCATCAGACGATGACCTCGCCCCTCGTACGCGTACGCTGCAACTTCTGGTATGCGCGGAACAGAAGACGAGAGTGAGGTGAGCAGTAGACAAAAGGAAGGCACACGTAGCGGTAGTAGCGGCTTACTTAAGCGCAGAGAGAGGCTTCTTTGTAGCCAACCCTATCGCGGCGCGGCGCTGCCGTTTTCTTCCACGCTCTTCTTCTTTTTCGTCTGCATCACTTGTCTGCTCCTCAGACTCGTTTAACAGCCGGCACGAATTTTCGTGTCATCTCACCCCCCTGTGGTGACGAGCTCGCTTCTAGAAACGGCCTTCCGTGTCGTCTTCTGCTTCACGCCTATCCGTTTTCACACGCTGTCTCTCGGGCCTTTCTCTTGACGTCTCGTTGAATGCCTGCCTGTGAACCATGTCGTCTGCTCTGTTGCGGTATTGCTCGTCTGCTACCTATGAGAAAGAAACCACACCTTCCGTCACTGCTTGTTACTCGCCGGAAGTGTTGCGTCCGCAAAATCGTTTTGAAAGGAAAAAGAGACCGCGAAAGGGCTGTCGTGACAGACAAAAATCCGTAGGAGTGCTTGCGGTAAAGTGAAAGTAACAGGTCATCCTGGAGAAAGAGAAGACGTGACAATTTCTATCATTTCTTTTGACCAACCGTTAGGTGTAAAAAATTCTGCTTTCCGTGGCCGTAGTAACTTGCTGAACGAAATTGAAAGAAATAAAACTTACCAGACAAGAGTGAAAGCAGTCTGTTTTACAGATATTGCCCATGGTTATGTTTACTTGCGGCTGAGAACAGAAAAAATATTTCGCCAGTAAAGACAGATAATTTTTACCCCATAAGCACGCGATCATGTACAAGGTTGTACAAGCACTACGTGATTCACTGCCCCTGTAGCTTCGCTTAATTTATGTGACATGTTCGCCATTCAAGTTTCAGCATCGCGTACTGAAATTACACCATGCAGCATACATCTCAATGCGACGCTAAATAGTTCCCGTGCGAGGTTCCGCTAGTTTAATGAACTACCCGCCCAAGTTAGCAACGGTAGCGCTGGCGACCGTTCCTAACCTGCTATATCTGTCTTCAGCTTGCTAACGCGTTTCGCCATGGTAATGAAGAACCTCGCATAGGTCCAAGGCAGGTCGACCAACACGGAACACCTGCGTGGCTATAGCTAGCAGACGACCAGCAGAAGCTACGCCAGCGGAGCAACCCGACGTCGCCGTCTGCTGTACGCACGCGATGGCGTCTGCTCTTTTCCGGTCATAAGCAACTCGTTCCGGCGATCATTTAGGGCGCGGCGTAACAGGGATTGGGGATAAAACCGGCCCGCGATTGTTTTGCTGTTGGCACTCCGTTATGGCGGCCACCTTTATGCACGGACGATAAAAGGCACACCTAGATATATACATATAATATGCGCAACTCCGGCTCGGAAGCTGCAGGAACGGGCAGCATAAAGGCATGTTTACGATGTCGTTTGCCAGCTCTAAGCTCACCTTTTAACAAGCAGGCGCCTCCGTGAACTAGGTGGTAAACTATAGTAGTTGCGGCGTGCTTTGCTTGTTGCGAGATTTGTCTTTGTCTTGACTTCTTGGCTTGTACACATCGAACTTGTGCGTGCCGGTGAGTCTCTAGGGAGCAGCGGTGCATTGTAAAAGGACAGCGCGATTCGGCCGGCTCGCAGAATGCAAGATAGGAACGTGCTTCTCGCAGACGAAGGAGCTGCGGCTAATTTTCTTGTTCCGAAACCCGTTGCAGACGCTACTTCTATACCCGACAGGCGACGGTTCTCAAGCTGGCAGACGACAGCGGCTCTTTAGCAGACATACGAGACTTTTTCTTTAACAGATAGATGACGCTGGTTTTTAATTAACACTATGTTGTGCCAGGAACACTTGTGGAAAAACTTCGCCACCGCATTTTGTCCACTAACTCCAACTACGCACACGGCTAATTTGATCAGGCGCTACTTCTGCGACCTTCTCCGCCCTGTATACCACGGCCGTCGAGGAAACCTGATCCAGTGCTCGGCAGTCTCTTGTCCACGATGTGCGCGAAGATGACCTATTCCTGGGGAAATTGCCTCGTTAAAGGAGCTGTCCTCAAATGAGCGTGTCCTTACACAGATACAAGACATACTTCAAAGAACAGGATTACTACGCCCACCTGCAAAGCGCTAATATGTACACCGGAAAGCGGTCACAGCGCCAACAAAGTATACATGTATAACGTATCACGGGCGGCGTATACATATATTGCCCACATGGCCAAAAGGCTGAGGAGAAAGAAAAAAGCTCGTTATCTTTGCAACAAGCTCCCTGACACGCTCGCTCGCTCATTGATCTTTATCAAGCCACGGTGATATAAAAAAGAAAAGGAGGACGGCAACCCACGAAAAAGTTGCAGGCTGCTCGTCGCATGTCGCCGAAAGAGTTACGTAAAACGCTTAATAAGAGAGCGAAATAGACGCTAATTAAGGAGATAAAAAAAATGAGGCCCTCAGCCTCTTTGACAACGCCCGAAGAGCTCCCAATTCCGAAGCATATTTGGACATCGGTCTCTGCAGCTTAAACCTCCTTGGCGCAAACAAACACAAGCTACAGTCCATCCTCTACAACGCATGCCAACACCCACATCCCCTGAACTTGGTGCTCTGAATACCTTCAATGCGTCTGCTTACTGCCTAACATGGCGATGTTGCAGCACACTCTCTTTCGTGTGTTGTGTGTTCCTTAGGAACGTTCATGCAGTGCTTGCCGGTGCGTCAGTCACTGTGATGAAAAGGTACGTGAACGCCATAGAGCGAACCACTTCCTAAAGATCACCACTGCAAATCGACATATCGCATTGGCAATGATGAGAGCGAGTAATTACAGTGTGTCCTATATGCGTGAGTTCTCACATAACCTTCTTATAACATTCACTTTGGTCACATTTAGTGTTTCAATTGCGAAGCAGCTATGTCACACAGGAAGGGTACGAAGCGTGTTGTCGGGCAATTGTCATGCCATAAAAATGAAATGTTACTCACTAGTGGTGCTCCAGTACTCACCAGGTGGTGCGCTACGAGCTTCAGAAATTCGCAAGCGCAGTATGGAGTCAACGCAGCCATATTTAGGGGATATGGAACTGGGATCAGTGAATGGAGGTAGCTGGGAGAGGCCTTCGTTCTGGTGTCTATTCAAGACACTGTCAAGTCCTGCCCTATGGTCAAATTCACCAGCTTGTCAACTCTGATTGGCTAGCAGGGCGGCTACAGACTCTCTGGTTGGCTCAAGACACAAACATTGCAGAATTCGACAACCTGTAGGGATTTGGTGAGTGTATCTAGAATAGCACACTCACGTAGTGTAAATGATGATCATGATGATGATGATCATGACAACGACGACGGGGTGGTGCTGGCGGAGCCTATGATGACGGTAATAGTGATGATGACCATGATTACCATAACAGTAATTAATACGATGGTAACGCGGAAATTTCCGCCTAACGGATCAAATAAGCCACTTTGAGTGTCCAGAACAGTACCCCTGCGAAGATAATGATAACGGTTATGATGGCGGTTGGTGATGATGCCAAAGGTGATATTTATGATGATTATGTAGAAGAGGAGAAGACGTCTGTCTAAAGCATCAAATTGGCAACTCTTAATGCGATCAGTATTCTTCGGGAAATTCAACCAGTTTGTTTGTTTGTTTGTTTGTTTGTTTGTTTGTTTGTTTGTTTGATCGCTTCCTTGCTTGTCCGCTTCTAACCTCTTTCACGCCAATTTGAGTCGCTGATTAGTCCATTCTCTAAGCGCATCTTGACTATCACATACGAGGTCTGTTAGAAAAGTATCCGACCTTATTATTTCTTTTTTTTTTGCGCACACCTAATGAGTATGAAACAAGCGCGCTTGCATCAGCCGACTTTGAACCTTCGTGCGCATGCGGGAAATATTTCCCGCCTGCCGATAGCGTCAGTCGCTGCGACGCAGCGTTTGGGTGAGGTATAGTGCGCAGTGCTCTCGTCGGTTTTTTATTGCAAAGAAAATGGCGCAGCGACTGGAGCAGCGCTACTGCATCAAATTTTGCCAGAAACTGGGCGACAGCCAAGTTGAAACGATTCGGAGGATTCAGACGGCTTTCGGTGACGATGCTATGAGCAGCACACAGATTAAGGAGTGGTACAACCAGTTTAAAGACGGTCGCACATCGGTGGAGAGCGAGCGACTCTCCGGTCGACCATCAATATGTCGACATGACAAGGTCATTGCCGAAGTGAACGCTGTGTTGAATCGGGACCGTCGTGTGACTATACAAGAAATTGCGCAACAGGTGGGCATCAGCCCTTTTTCTGCACATTCCATTATGACGGAAGATTTGGCCATGAAGAGACTTGCGGCGAAATTCGTGCCGAAGCTGCTCACGGTGGAGCAAAAGCAACTTCGTGTTGAAGTCTCACAGGACATGCTGGATTCCACAGACGGTGACCCCAACTTCATGAACACCATACTCACTGGTGACGAGTCTTGGGTGTATACGGGTACCACCTGGAAACCGAATCCCGGTTGTCACAGTGGAAGCATTCCACATCACCAAGACCGAAGATGGCCCGCCAAGTGCACAGCAACGTCAAAGTGATTTCTGACTTTCTTTGACTCCCGCGGTGTGGTACACCACGAGTACGCACCAGAGGGTCAAACAATCACCAAACTGCACTACAAGGATGTCCTCTGTCGCCTATGTGATGCTGTGCGGCGCAAGAAACCGGAGTTGTGGTCAACAGGAGATTGGCGCATCCATCACGACAATGCTCCTGCACATTCCTCGCACTTGATTCAGACTTTTTGGGCGAAATAACAGTCTGCTGCAGTTCAACAGGCTCCTTACTCTCCTGATATGGCCCCCTACAACTTCTGGCTGTTTCCCAAAATGAAGAGGCCATCGAAAGGAGCACGATTTCAGACAAGAGAGGACACTGTGGCTGCAACGACAGCTGAGCTAAACTCCATTCCGGAAGAGGCCTTCTCCGAGTGCTTCCAACAATGGTAACACCGCGTGGAGAAGTGTGTGGAGTCCCAACGAGACTACTTTGAGGGTGATTAGGTTTCCAACGTTCCAGTTATGACAGTTTTTTTTTTCTTTCTTCTCCCAAAGATCGGATACTTTTCTAACAGACCTCGTATATACGCCGAATGTGCGTTTCTCCTTGAGTAAAAATCTTTTACTTCAAATTGAATTCAGCAA
Source organism: Dermacentor andersoni (assembly GCF_023375885.2). Lineage (NCBI taxonomy): Eukaryota > Metazoa > Arthropoda > Arachnida > Ixodida > Ixodidae > Dermacentor > Dermacentor andersoni. Next base: position 121,225,703 of record NC_092821.1, on the reverse strand, counting down.
CCATTCTTGTTAAAGCATGGTTGCAGGAAAGAGGCTGCCCTTGCTGTGGTCAATCAACTGTCGTTTGCGTCTGAAAGCTGACAGTTGTTTTGTGGATTGCTAACACGCGGCGTTCTTGAAAGATATTTGAAGAGACGTTACACCATATTCTATACGTTTTTTTTTTATCTATATATAATTAAAGCACCCTGGCGGCCCTCCATATGGCATGTTCACACGGCATATACATAGTAGCTGGCGAAGTCGGATGTGTGACAGACACGCTTAAACTCTCAGGTCAATCACAAATCTACGAGGTCATCTTTTCGTGAAACAACAGCGTATTTGTGTAGTGTGTGTGCGGCGCTAGGGCAGCGACGAATTGGATGCTTAATGGGTGAAGAGTGGATGCTTTAACGGTACTCGTGTGTTTGCCTGATAGAATAGTAAGTGCCTCTTCGAGTAGAGCTTTGCAGACTTTTACGCCTGATTTCCACGTATTGAAGAAAAAAAATAGCCCGTCGTCTATTGGGTAGAGCATCGGGGTTGCTGTGCTGAAGTAACCGGGTTCCAGTCGAATCAACTTGTGTCACTGGGTATGTGCATGGGTATGTGCCACTTTTCATTGAATCATATTGACACCTACTTGGGTCACCAGGCACGTAGCCCTGCGCAATATCAATGAACCTCGTTGACGGCAACTTGGGTCATTGGAGTATGTGGCGCAAGGTGGCTGCCACTATTCAATGAAGCTCTTCAACGCCAACTTGGCACACGGGCCTCGTGCGGAGTTCGTGGCGGCGGCACTAGATGGCGCACCGTGTCCAGAGGGAATTCACCGAGGAATCAAGCACGGATGCCTTCCCTCTCTCTCGATTGTTGTTCACGCTTTGTGTTAAGGACATAGAAAGACGACCGAGAAACAATAAATCGGGCTTTGATCTATCTATCTTACATACGTGATGGGCGAAGGGTGCAACAGAAAGTCTCTGGGCTGATGTATGCACACGACATAGCGCTACTAGCGGACAACGCGAGGGATTTACGGAGACTCGCGAATATATGTGGCAATGTGGCGACGAATCTAGGGCTTAAGTTTAGCACGGAAAAATCGGGAGATATGCTCTTTAATGAAGGCGCAAGTCATGACACAGAACAGATTCAACACCAAGTCACGCCCGCACTCAAGCAATATAAATTCCTGGGTGTGCACATAAACGAAGGAAAAGACCTACTGATACATTCATGCATCCACCAAGATACTCTAAATAAGAAAGGGAAGTGGAATGCAGCCGTACTGAAACATTGAACCACTTTGGGCACAATAAATACGAGGTGGTGCGAGGAATTTGGAGAAGTGTAATGGCACCAGCGGTAATGTTGGCAAATGCAATTCTATGCCTTAAATCATAAATCTTGTCAGGGTTAACGAGAGGGCGCTGGGCTGACTGGCTTTGGGGACCCACGGTAAATCGACAAGGGAGGCAGTACAAGGCGACATGGGTTTGGTGTCATTTAAATCAGCGAAGCGCAGAGCACGATTAATTATGAAGACAGAGTAAGGAGTACGGATGAAAAGAAATGGCCGGCTAAAGCGCACCAATATCTGTACCTCAAAAGCGTGGACACCGAATGAAGGAATAGGACGCGAAAGCTGGAAACGGGATAACAAAGTAACAGGGCAGCTACAGGCTAATTGAAAGTGTAAAAGGACATCCAGTAGTCATCATAAAGTCAGAGAAAGAGCTAGAGATGGCAGATTGGTTGCAAAGGATGGAAACAAGAAAGACTATGGAGGTTTACAAAAAACGGCAAAAGGAAATCGGGAGGGAAACTCTGTACGATAACACAAAGGGCACAGTGTCTTGCTGTTTGAGGCTCGATCTGGCTGCCCGAGGACAAAAACATACCGGAGCAAATATGCGCTACAGGATGAGGCATGTGTGTGGTGCAACAAAAGCCCGGAAATGACTCGGCATAAAGCGCAATGGAAGTGTTAACGTATGCACCACCTAGACCCGCAGGGAACGTCCCCCTTTGAAAGCGTTGAGTAGAGATAAGTAAGAGAGGTTTAGAGCATTAGCGCAACAAAAAGCAGGGAAGATATTGATAGAACCGGAGTCATTGCAAGCCTAGGTAACGGCACAATATAGAGACACACGTTTTAATGGCAAAAGTAAATATCTATATCAGATGGTCAAAAATGCTAGACGACGATCAATGTATAGTAAAGCCTAGTTAGATCAGGCAGGCTAGGTGGCTATGTGTCGCCGCCCCGTTTCAAAGGGGACGCCGTAAACATCATCATCATCATCGAAGCGTGAGCGAGGAGCATGGCTGCAGTATACGACTCATACATGACGCGCTCCGGCAGTGGCAATGCGGTGTGTCCCTACATTGCCTCAATGCTAATCGCACTGACGTCGACAATCATCCTGAGATTATTTCTGCCGGAATAACTTTTTTGATGCAAGTTAAAGAAGCACGACAGCTACAGGCGCCTCATTATACCGCTTATGTTTTTCCACTTTTATTAGTGGGCTACGCATAATTTACATCCGAGAAAGGGCGCCCCTTCACACGAGGAATGTCGAACTAGACAGCGCTCTACAACAGGCGTTCGACCAATTCGACCGCAACGCGCCAACTCCACTCGGCCCGAACGGACCCCTCTCGCCGTCAATACACAGACAGCAGCATCAGCACCGTATACCGGGAAGCGAAGCGCTGCTGCCGATACATCGAGGGCATGCCGGCCGAAGAGCAACAGCAGCAGACGGGCCTTGCCTGCTTCATTAATGCACGGCCAAGCCGGAACGTAACGCCGACCCGAATTGGCCCCGTGCTTCGATTGCGTCTCAGTTTGCGTCTCGCCCGCCGGGGCCGACGCGTTTTAATGAGCCGTTGGCTGGTGCGGACACAGTGTGTGCTACACTGTACGCGCCTGTGTAGTGTATAAGTATACTACGCACGCATGCAACAACGGCGCGCTGTGTTGCTTCACGAACGCCGTCGTGGGAAAGGTATAGCAGAAGCTGGCGGGTCGTCAGCGCGGCGGTGACTAACACGAGCCTGTACCAGCCACGGAGCCACGCGAGGGGAGCTTTATTTATAGTATACGTAACGCGGGGCTGGTTATGGATTGGAAACAGAATACTAACAATGGCCGGAGAGGGAGCGCGAAGACGATCTTCAGGTGGTCTCAGGTTGCAGAGACGTCGGCGGTAGCAGAAGTGCCAGACGACGGATTAGCAGACGATCGCGGCGAGACAGACGACATACAAAATTTGCTAAAGAGAACCTCGGCGATAACGTTGCCCGTCAGTAGTACGTGTTGCCGGTTCACAGTGAACAATTTCAGACCGCGAGATTTATGGCCACTTGGCGCAAAATGGAGACAGAAATGGGGAGGGGATAAGGTGAGCATTATGCCTCCCCAATTTTGTTTTCATTTTGCCCTAAGTGGCCATGAATCTTGTGGTCTGAAATTGATAGTGTTGGTCTGCATACAGGAGTTGTAAGTAATTGGCGGAGTTCAACCACCACGGGAATGATAGCAAGCACGCGAATTTGGCTAAATTTCGTACTTCTGGATAAGACGGCTTCGTGACTTCTTCAAGTTGATCGTTTTGAGCAAAATATTACATAATGAAAGCAACAATCTGCAATAATTGCGCATGTTTGCACAGAACAATCACCTCGTTTAGAAAACTGTGAGCGCTTGGAAGTTTATAAATGTAAATCGTAATAAACACCGTCGCAAGAGCGTGTGAGGCCACAAGCCCGAAGATCAGATAAAGCCTGTGATAAGCTTACCATGGCACCTGAACGACCGCAGTGCCAGAGTTCCCTCTGGTAATTTTTGTAGAGAGCTTTATATATATATATATATATATATATAATGGTCGTGGCCTTAGAGTTTGGCGCGTTCTCGGAGGCCACGTATACCACCGACGGAAACAACGCAGCAGACGAGTGCGCGGGGGAAGATGAGCCAAATTTAGAGAGCCAAAGTTTTCCTGACGCGCCAATCAGAGCTGCGACAGCATGGCCTGCCGTACGAACTGTTCTGTTCCACTGTCTTTCGGAGAACCCGTGCCATATAGGCCGACCAACAACAACGTATGTGATCGCTACTTGAAGACCGTTCTTTCGTCGCCCCCCCCCCCTTTTTTTTTGCTGTTATATTATTTTTTCTATACGTCTTACGCGCCAAAACCGCGATGTACAGTGCAGTCCACTGTTAGAGGGAACGCTGAAATGTGCGGCCCTCACTTGGCTGGCATCCTAGCTGCAAGTGGCTGCGGAAGCAATCTTAGTGCACTGTACAGGCGTGTCGAGAGCTAGGGGTGAGAGCTAACAACTACAAGTTATCTGCTCCAAATCTAGGTCATTGTACTCTTGCTAGAGAGGAAAATCTGGGCATGCTGAGCACGCAAGTGTTCCCCTTAACAGTGGACCCCTCTGTACGCGATTACGAGGCATGTGGCTGTGGGGCAACTCCGGCTTAATTTGCCCACCTGTTGTTCCTTAGCGTCAGCCCAAAGTATACACGGTGCAAGAGCATTTGTGCACACCGCCCACATCGGAATGTGGCCACGAACCTCGGCGGGGATCGAACCCGCGAGCTCATGCTCGGCAGCGCAGCGCCATAGCCGTTGAGCTAACGTGGCGGATACCGTTGCTCTGTCTTCTCTCTGCTGTTTTCCTCATTCTGTTAGATTCAAATGCAAAACATTTGTGGTCGCCATGTCTGACTGACGAAGCGTACCATTTCTTGTCTTTCCTTACGGGTTTCATTTACTCGGATTTTCCTTATTTGTACTGTATACACCGATCGTGCGCTTTGGCTGCTCCAGGATTCTTGGCCGATTCACTTTAGTGGGCATGCGCTACTGTATTTAGTGTCGTCGTCATCATCGCTAGCGTCTTCATGACGACATATGTCTATCTGTCGCATCGCCATTAACCTTAAAAGGTCACTAGGAAAGAGACCGCCCTGAAAAACCAAGGTTTCAAAACAACAGAAGACTGTTCGCACTTCCTGGCTATATGAAACACGTGCAGGGCTTTTTCGATGAATCGCATCTGAGAGGTGCAGATAAGACCTCGAGATAGCCGCGCTTGTCTATTTTTTTTTTTTTATACTTCGCTTAATTTGTTGCCTCCACAAACAACCACCGGCGCGTCTTTGCACAGGCGTACAAAGATGAACATGGCGACGAGTTAGGCTCGACACGAGATTCGTGCCTGGAATTCCTCGGCAAGACTCGCTTTCTAAATTCTTCCGCACCGCGTCCTCGTCGGTGTACGCCGTCACGTTTCAAGATGGCGGCGCCCCGCGGTTTGTTCGTCCTTGGCCGTGGTCGGCGCTCGCTTCCCCGGAGCAGGCGAAAATACGTCGGCCAGCCGCTAACTCTCCCGCTTTATTTTCTTTTATTTTCCTCTTTCCTTGGCTAGCCTGACAGTGCTTTTATTTACGCACTTTCGCCTCGGTTCCCTCTTCAAGTCCTCCTTTATTTTGAAGTTTTTGTTTGTTTGTTTTTCTTTTCTTTTTTTTCCGACAGCAGACAAGCTTACCTTCTGCTACCTTCTGCTGTGCATGGCGTCGCCGTTGTCTGCTATCCCCGGTAGCAGACGACAACCGCAGAAAAAAAAGAAGTAATGCTCCGGGAAGGAGATAAAAAAAAAAGCCGGAGAAATCCACGAAACAAGTAATAAACTAAAAGATATACGCCGGCCAGAACAGGACGCGGATGTCTAATTACGCGTCCGTGGCGCCTGTCCGAAATAATGGACTTTTTGCGCCCGGGAAGCATCTTCTTTCCACCCCGTCGCGGGCTCCTCCCCTGCTGCCTCCCTTCGGATTCGCTTTTCGAAAGCATGCGCTGGTCGCCAAGTTTGTTTTAGGCATTTGCTTGCCGCTTTATTTGGGCTTGTTTACAGAACGCACTCACCTATGGCTTCCTACAACCGCTCGAGATGCCCTCTTCTCTCATCTCACACTTAGGTCGTCTGCTAGTAGCTACGATACACGCGTCGCGCGTGCGTGATCTTAACGGCCACGGAAACCGGCCTGTAGAGGGCGGAATTTTTTCTTCTTTTTTTTTACAGATTTCTTGCTTCTTTATCATAGAGTTTCTCAAAATACCCTAGAGGGAAATGTGGCGCTAGTGTCTACGGGGGTTCTCATGAGCGTTGCCTCAACCTACATGGGAATGATGGGAAGTACAGGCTTCGGATTGACTTCGGTCTTTAGACTAGTGGCGTTTGTTTCTGGCGCAGTAAACAAAGCTATACTCAAATATTATCGCGTAAAATCTAATTCTATTTCTGCAGTATGTTATATAATGTACAACACGCTGCATAAAGTTTGTATGACTTTGAGATGGAAGCATGGTTTACTATGGTTTGTCACCAGGACATACCAGGGTATGCATACTTGTGCGATTCTGTTCCGAATTTAACGCCAAAGAATAATTATTTATTCATTTTTTTCAACAGCAAAACAACCGTGCAAGTACTTATATAAAAATACTCATCAAGTATTTCTGGAAATAAAAATGTTGTATTGTGACAAAGCGTTGCGCCCTTGAGAGGAATGCTACAAGTGTCGTCTGCTACGACGCCTGCTCGCTGCAAACGCGAGACTTTTCTCGCAGACGACAGCTAGGCACTTGCGAACTCTCTCGCTCTTTCGAAAGGTTGCGTCGGCTGTCACGATTGCTGAACGTCTTCAAGTACTTTTAAGCACATCTGCTGCGGTGCTAGCTAGGACGCTAGTGGCCTCCTACGAGTATGCTGCATCATATTTTATATTGGCGTACCGCTTCCGAAGCGTTACAGCGTGGCTTTGCGGGTACCCATTGTGCGACACTAGACTACAGCTAGGAAGCAGCTATCTTTCCTACCACAAGTAAGTTTGTGTTCTCAAAGTCCTAAAACACGCATTTCAATGAGCACATAAACAAACACATAATGAAGCCCTCAATAAAATTTGATTGTCAAGCCACTAGAAGTACAACTGTATATGTCTTGTGTCAGTAGTGCCTTCTTTGTCCTATTCTGAAGTTTCATAAAGCACGTAACGCTACAGTGCCAACCTAACACACTTAACAAACAAAGGTCCAAACGCTCAAAACATGTTCTTTCAACGTTTACGATGCCGCCGCTTTCTCGTCACGGCTTCGACGCCGCACCGCGACACAAGCATCGTCCCAGTCGCTGGCCCAGCGCGCTATCGCCACTCCGAGCAACATAACAAAGGCAGAGAGCTTTGCGTTGCACTGTCCAACTGCAGGTTATAGCAATTGCGCTTGGAGCGAAACCAAAACTGCCAAAAAAATACTTGTACACTAGTTCGCCAGTCAATAGAATGCCAATCCGAAGCCTGTACTTCCCATCATTCCCATGATGGTTGAACGATCGCAGCGCCAGATTTGCCTCTAGGTATACTAATATGAAACTCTATGTTCTTTATCATCGCCTACATCGTTTATTTTTTAACTTTTATCACATGCGGGTCAACGCCACGCCGCAGCGGATCGCCATCTGAGTAGGGACCTTGTATTTGAGCTGTAAGGGAGCGCCTCAAATATGCCGCTGGATCAGCTCGGCTAGAGACGTTGACACCAAAGCTGCCTGCTGCTTTATAAAGAAATCAAATTGGCGCGTCATGATGGAGAGATAACAAGGACGATTGAGCTTGCCGGAATCTCAGTTACTTGTACAACACCTACAAATGTCCGATACTTCTGTACCATTTTTTTTTGCTTTTTTATTCCCATTTTTTCCGGAGGTGTGCCTGATGCTTTGCTTCTTGTACTACTTGGCCGAAGCACGCAAGAACAGAGATGCCGTTGATCTCAAGGAATGCTACTTGGGTGCGCCAGAGCTTCAGGAGCAGACGAAAACGCTTCCAGAGACCCGTCGAGCCGTTAATTGTTCGTCTGCATGCGCGCTCGAAATATTTACGTCTGCTACTAGCGGGCGCCATGCCCGATTCATTCGGCCGGGCGTATTAAAATATGGATCGCTCGACCCTGAACAAGCTTCCGGTTTTCATAGTCTCACTCGATCATAGTCGAGTGGCAGGCGCCCACTGATTAACTCGCTCTTTCTTTTACGATTTTCTTTACCTGCTCGCATTTACCGTTGGTTGGCCCGTAACGCCGCACGCGGTGTTTATTTCGGTTTGTGGTTTCAACGCTTCGTCCTGCGTGTGTTCGTCTGCAAACCACGAGTTGACTTCTGCGGCCCCTTCCGCGCTACAGCTCGGTGTACTTCTGCGTCGGCTACGTGTATGTTTTATCTCCGAGCTTGTCCTGCCTGTCAGACAACACTTCTGCAGTCTTCTGAGGCACGTACTATACGTACGTCTGTTATCCGCGAACTTGTTTGTCGTCTGCCGTTTCGACCAAAAATGTCGTCTGCCGTTTCGACCTGAGCACTCGCTCTTGCGACGCGTAGGTCTACATTCTTTATCATGAAGCTTGTTTCTTCTTCAAATTACAACTGCGCTCACGTGTGATGACTTTCTTTCTTTTTTTCTGAATCGGGTAGTACACGTCGCAATTTTATCGACAAGACTTGTAGAACACTTGCATTTGCAGAAACAGAAGACGGAAATGTTTCCAACGCTTAAAACGTTCTTCCGCGATTGGTTGGATGCACTCCCGGCTGTTCCGAATGCTCCCGACAGGTGTCTACTGCAGTGTCGTTCTTTTTCTTCTTTCTATTTTCTGTTCTGCTTTTATATGCTTGAAGGTTCCAGAAACCGCCGCCGCGAGCGCTGTGTTACGAATCCCGTTATACACACTCGATCCGTTTTCTTCGCGAGCACATTATACTGCCATTACGGCAAGCGCCCCCCCCCCCCCCCCCCTACTTTTGTTATTTATAATGACGGAAAGCCCCCTTCGTGGAGTGCTGTCGGAAGGCGGAGGTAAAAGTGGGGAGGGAGTTCGTACATTTGCGAGATAGATTACCGCGCAGGAAGGTCGCTCCTGCCACGAAGAAGAAGAAGCATGGCAGCAATAAAAAAAAAAAAAAATACGGAAGCATTTGCTCGCGCGCATTGGATTATTCTCGGGCCTCTTCGATACCCATCGGTCACTTAAGGTGTCATAAAGACGAAGTTACGCAGTCAGAATTCATTTCTTTCGCTTAATTCAAGGGACGGACCGTTCCGCAAAGTGACACTTCCAGACGCCGAGTGGTCGGAAGCGCGCCGCGTCCTGCGCGCTTTGCACGTGTAACCAATTTAACTGCGCTAACGAAGGTTTACGTTGCCTATAATCCCGGTAAACTGCTGCTGAATTGATGGAGAAAAGTCTGCCTGACACCCGTTGACACTGGTCCGTCTTTCTGTATATTCCTGCTTCCTCCTTGTCCTTGAAAGTGCAGATGAATTAGCCTGCAATGAACTTCGCTCAACATTCTCTAAGAAGAAAAGAAATATGCCTACAAGTTTAGCAATCGAGTCGACTATAAGAGCAGCAGCGGAGAGTGCGGTAGAATTTCAGCCGACTTTTCAACTAAAGATTGCGACATCTACGACTGCAGTGTTGTGTATTCTTGGCGTTCCCTCACACACAACTTAATGTAGTTACGTCATCGCCACCTGATATTACAGAACGTCGGTAGATATTTGTCTACTGAGTTCATAATTTTAGTAGAGGCAATTTCTATTTAATACCGTTGTGACAACCCATCCACCGGCCTGCAGTTGTGGCCTTATATTTTTCGTTTGTGGTAGTCCGTACAATGTTTACGGGCTATGTGTATGAAAAAATGGGAAAGAAACATCAGAAATACAGAGTAATCTGCAAGTCTTCTACAAAACGTCTAGAGACTGCTCAGATCGTACTGTTGTTCATTCATTAGATGAATTCAGAGTATGTTAGTAAGACGGCCATCTCTCTGATGTAGTCAGCCGTCCACGTGAAAAAGAGTTAAAATTGTAAGTATTTACCCTTACGCCAAGTTAGCCTTGCGCCAGGAGAAAAATTTCAGAAGGTAAAGAATAACTAATGAGTGGGGTGAAACGAGTACGGTTTACGTCCTATAATGCTCATAACTATTTGTGCTGAGCTGATTGTGCAGTCATATTTCGCTTTGAAGCCAGTGATCAAGTCTCCAAAATCGGTGCACGCTATAATGCTTCTCATGGTCCTGTTACAGTCGCACTTAACAATACCGACTTCTTCTGTAGCGTAGTCTTGCGCTGGTATCGAGGTTATAGCGATAACAGCCTATTACGACTTCGTTTCCAATGACGACGGACTCTCTCACGGTGGCTTAACGAGCAAAAGTGGCAGCTGTAGTCATAGCTAGGCCAGCTCGCAAAGCAATCCCGAATGGCAAACATGGCGGCCCATGTTCGCCCGTGGGAACATGGAGTAACCAAACGGGAAGCAGACGATAGTTGAACTGAAGACGTTAGCAGACGAGTGAAAGAAAAGGACAACAGGGCAGAAGCAGACGACTAAGAATCGCTAGCTGAAGACGATGGGCTGTTGAGCAGACGAGCTGGTAGCAGCGTCCGCAGATAATCTGTTTGGGGAAGCGCAGCAGATGGCTCTAAAACCCGCAGGACAACCCGGGGAAAACAATCATCTGGCGCTCGATCTCAACGCAGCGAAATTTTAAACACCGAGTTGATAGCTCAGCAGGCAGCACGCGCAATTAAGTCTCAAAACTTCTCACGCCTTAAAAAGCGCCAGATTACGGGGCAGCACGAGTAGGCGGTCACGCGAGTGCATATGCGCGTTCTGTGTTTTTCTCCTGAGAACGCTAAACAAAGGTTACGGAATGAGCGGCCACCGTACGACGCAGCCAGGAACGTTTTCGCGTCCAGTGAAACAGCACACACAATATGGCGGCAGCGGCGCATCGCGTAGCAGACGACGACCACCACAGAGGAAGAAGGTTGCACACAGACGACTCTGCGGCGCGTGTAAGTACACGCATGCTCACGCGCCGTGAGAGAATGCCGCGCGGTGGCGGCAAAAAGCAGACGATCTTCACACCGGCGCCTGAGGTGTGACCGCGCGAAGCAGACGGCGACGACGAACTAGCAGGAAACGCACGCCAGAGGGGTCTCAGCAGCGCGGACGAGAGAGCGTCTCGGTGAAAATGATAAGACCGCGAGGAAAAGGACGCACGAAATAATAATCGCCGCACAAGAGGCAGAAAGGGAGGGAGGGCTTCCGCGTGTACGCGCCAAGGTTGTGGCGAGAAACGGCGGAGCTAATCGGTCGACCTGTCAAGAGCGGGCAGCCATGGGCGCCCTTTTGGCGGAACCGCAGGTCGCGGCTTCTTCCGTTGACGCTTCGTCTGCTTGTGTTGCTTGCGATTCGTCTGCTCCTTGGACCAGGCGTCGTCTGCTTCTGTTTCTTCTTTTTCTGCTTCCGTGCTGCCGACTGTCATGCGCTTTGAAAGACTCGTTTAGCGCGCCTGGGCCGGACGGATGGCGCCTCGCGATGTTTCGCGCGCACTGACGCTCACCAGATTACGTGGGCCATCGTCTCTTAAGCATGCGCCGCGCTGAGGTTCGTCTGCGGCCTTGCCTTAGTTCCGTGACCGATGTAGGCGAGTTCGGCGAATCAAAGAACACGTGCCGCGCACACGCAAATTGGCACTGCTACTACAGGTAACGCGGCATCGGATGCAGGAGATCGTAAGCTACTACAACTACTAGGAACATGTGTGGTGGCAGGCAGTAACAGGAAGGGAACGTCACCCTTTGCTGAAGTTGCTGAAAGAAGGGCAGCGGGTCCCCGTTCACCGGATTTGGCAACCATCTGTATATGATTAGATTTACATAGGACCTTGAAGCAAGATCGAAAGAGCGTCGAGCTAAAGTGTAGAATCGGCATCGATTTTAAGGTGATCACATTAGGCTTAAACTAAAGTGTTCCAGCGCAGGTCATCTCCCCGACGCGGTGTAAGACATACATCAGCTCAGTTTGTGGTTTCTACATTGTCCATGTCTCTCGGACGCTGCTTCTTGAGCAGATAAAAACAACAGGCAGATCCAACGCACATGATGGAAACTATGCGAAACGAAGCGTTCATGAAGTGGTTAATAAAGTTCTGTAAAGTTAATAGCTCTAACGGATGCAGTTTACAGAGCCGCGATATCTGATTTTCTTGCAGACTTATTGGTTTGTAAACTTCGTGCTTCTAGTTTTCTGAAACTCACTGATTTTCTCAATATTCTTTGAAAAAATTCGCTATACTAAAGCAAAATTTTGCTTCATAGAGACTATCTATTTATTTATTTATTTATTTATTTATTTATTTATTTATCTATTTATTTATTTATTTCAATACGCTCAATGCCATATGGGGCGTTACAGAGAGGACTGGGATTCGATACAACACGTGGAAATCGCGGTTTTGAAGGGTGACGGAACAGGGTTGCTGACAGTTCCAGCTAGCCGCTGTCCTTGGAATGAAGGAATAAGCGTGTAGGTTTGCACGCGCGTTTGGGACGTGGGCCTTGGAAGTTGTGATCGGTGCGGGAGTAATCAGAAAGAACGAAACGGCTGGTTCGGTATTGGATAGCTTCGAGAGAAGACGCAAGCAAGGCAGATTAAGGATCCCAGATACAGGCGGCATAATCCAGTTTCAACCGTACAAGTGTATTTCATATAAGTAGCAGTTTTAAAGTGACAGGAGCCAACGAAACGTTTCGGCGGAGAAAACCTAACGGGCGATTAGCATTGTTCGCAACGAAGTCAATGTGAGTTTGCCATGTCAAGGTATTAGGTATATGAACGCCGAGTTATTTATATGATCTAACAGCCTCTAAGATAGGATCATTTAGTAAGTACGAATAAGGGGCAGGAGCGTTACTGTTACGACATACTCCCATTACATTACATTTCTTTACATTGAGTTTCAGTAACCATTGAGTACAGCATGCTTGGCCGTTGCTAAGGTCAGCTTGGAACAGCAGTGAGTCGCCTGGTTTAGTTATCTCCCCGTATATTACACAATCGTCAGCAAAAAAGTTTAATTTGTGAGAAAACATGGCTGGGAAGGCTATTAATATAAGTTAGGAAGAGTAAAAGGCCCGAGAACGGTCCATTGTTACCGGAGGCGACAATTGAATTAGGAGAGTCACAGCAGTTTGCCGTGACGTACTGATTTGGATATAGTAAAAAAAAAAAAATTAGTCCACTGAAGTATACGTTAGGGTGTATATTAAGGGTTTTCAATTTTAGGAGAAGGTGGAGAGAGAGAGGATGTCAAATGCTTTCTGAAAGTCAAGGAAGTTGCAATCTACGTAAGGGTCACGGTCAAGGACGTTAAAGAGGTGGTTTAGTAAAAAGAATAGGCTGGGTTTCACAAGAGTAACGTTGCCTGAAGCCGTGCAGGCGTGTACCAAAGAAGTTCTTACTTTCGAGGAAGGTTACCAGCTTGGAGTAGATTACATGCTCCAGCAGCTTGCACGGAATGCTGCTTAACGCGATGGGTCTATAGTTCTGAGTGCTGGATAAGTCACCTTGCTTGGGACATGACCCCGCCCTCCCCGCCGTCCAGTCGTCAGGGGGCTCAGGGCATTGCAAATATTGAGTAAATATGTGGGACAAGGTAATTGATGAATATGTCCCAGCGTGCTTCAGAAACACAGCGGTAACTTATTTTGTCGGTACCAGGCGAAGATGACTTGAGTTCCTGTATTAATTTGGCTGTGCCAAGTCAGTCAACCTAGATTGAATCCATCAGAGGAAAAAAGAAATCACTGTAAGCTTGGGGGAGCAATGCATAACACATCGTTCGAAAATAAGGCAAAAAAGAAAAGAATTACTTTTGAAGAGCAATACGGCGCAGACTGCTTGGTATGATATCACCTTGCTCATCGCATAGCTGAATTTCCTGCTTTTTTAATCTACAATGCAACCTTCCCTCTCAAAAGCAACAAATTCTATGTAAATCGGTCCAGCCATTCTCTCGTAAAGGCACTTCTGCGTTTTACATGTGTTTGAACAGGAAAATCGGTGTTGGCCCCGAGCTAAAGGGTTCCTCTTAAATTTCGTGTTATGCTGTAACGGTCCTGAAATACCGGGAAGGAGACCGCAAAGTTGCGTATTATTTTTCAAGGAACTGAAGAGTCACGAGCAGATCTGTGATGGTTGCTGACTCAGTACCCTAAGATGAGGCTATATACATAGTTTGGGCGTTTTTCCCCAAATACATTGCTACGCATAAATCGTGTTTCTCAGCAAGCACTAAGTCAAATTTTATGACGTCTGTTGCATTAAAGCAAAAAAAAAAAGTTAAAACCTAGTGACTGCAGGATGCGAATCTTGGAATTCGCACTCTTTCTGAAAACGAAACTATGGAATTTACAACTCTGTAACTCAGCAATGAAAAAACGACATCACAATTCTGTAAACTGCTCCTAATAATATACGTAAGGTGAAAGAAATTGATTGTTCCGAAATCTACCATTAAATCCTGAGAAAGGCTTTCGCAGAATATTTGTAAACACTGTAATAAATTCACTAAAGCTACAAATCCACATATAAGATTTCTCCGCTTGAGATGCTCTAGCGGGTGCGTACATAAACCTTATATCTGCTTTTGATTCACAATCACGGATGTGTAAAATTCGTGCTTCTATTTGATTGGTTTTTCTTAAACTCGCCGATTTGCTGTTTTTCTTTTAAACTTGCCGACAAGCGGCTGCCTCATCAAAGCGTTTCTGCGTTTTGCATGTATTCGAATAGGCGGCGTCGGAGTTGGTTGGGCCAGAGCTAACGCTTCCTCTTACGAGTAAATGCACATCGTTATGGTTAACCTCCCCTGCCGCAGAAACGGGCAGTGCGTTCTGCAACTTCACAGCGCTACCCTGCAAAACAGCGTGCGAATCGCCCAAGCAAATTACTCGCTACAAGCGACTTGAATCAGCAATGCGAAAGCTGGTTCTGTAGCTCCGCATCAGGACAAACGACTCATTAAGTGACTTCCGCATTCTTAAGCCCTCAAAGATCTACGTTTTGTACACAGCGTCGCTTCAAAAACAATAAGTTGACGTTAAGGCACTAGTGAGTGAACGGGCAATAAATGTCAGAAGCAACATTTATTAAGTGCCGAGCGCCTGTTGAGAAGTGAGACTTGCTCAGGCGCCGCAAATCTTTCCGAGCCTATATTTTCAAAGAAGCAAGCCTAATTACGTGACAAACCGACACCATTAGAAGACGAGGACTCGATATAACGGCGCAGCTTTTATCCCAAAACAACAGTGGTCGAGCAATGAATGTCACTGGAGCCAGGGAACTATAGCCATGGGGGAGGGGTGGGCAGGGAGCACAGCAAGAACGTGTCCCCCTCCACAGGAATTTCTGTGCATCAGAACACCTCGCCTAAAATGAGGCTCGAAAACACACGCCTACTCAGCCTCCCCCCCCCTCCTAAGACAAGTGCGTGGCCCCCCCTCTCCCGCACACACACCGATAAACACATACACACGCACAAGAAAATTTCCTGACTACGCCACTGCCTGGAGAGCCAACGTTTCGAAAAGTGGAGCCTTGTCTTCGTCAGGGCTTCACATCGTACAGTGCAGCTGCAGAAGGCAAATCGATGTTTTGCGATATTCACGGGCCAACCAATGGTCGCAAGAAAGAAAAAAAAAGGTGAGTCGCCAACGCTTGCGAGAATACACTGAAAAACTGCGGCGAAACTCGTGTAACAAAACGGCGATAGTACCGCGGCGTTGGTAGGGCATCGCCCAGGTGCTCAAAAGAAAGCGCATTGGTGGAAGAAGTACGTGGCATTTGATATATGTGCGAGCACACATACACACACACACACACACACACACACACACACACACACACACACACACACACACGGCGTCAACGTAAGGACACGAAAAAAAAAAAGGAACGCGCGAGCTGCAATCAGGGTCAGAGAAGAAATGTGGAACCATTATTCATGCTTTCATCTTCCGCTTTATTTTTATTCCTTGAGCTACTTTCGCTACAAAATGGGCCCAAATGCATCCGACCAACCCGTTCCACGCGGGGTTTTCGTTCACGCGGCTCGGCTACACGCTCATCTCGAGCCAATTTCGGCCGGCTTACTTGAAACACAGTCGCGCCAGACGGCAGCTATAGCAGACGACAAGACCAAAACGAGTCAACGTCGTTGGAATCTCGCGGCGCCGTCTGCAATTCGTTCGTCTGCTACTGGTGTGCGCGCCTCGTATAGCAGACGATTAGCCGAGAGACCATGTTATTACGAAGGCGGAGTTAATTACTTCTCCTTTCTGTAACAGAACAGACCGGGGTACAGTGGGCACTAAAAAACTCTGCGCCCGGTTCTGCCGCAGCAGCCCTTGGTATATATACCCCCATCAGCGTAACGCGTTCTTTTTTCTCTTTTACTTGTAGACCTAATACTAGCCTAGGCGAAAATTAATCAGATCGCTGACGTCGCTAAGGCGACAGATTCAATAAATTCTACGTCTCGAATATGCGATTAATTTAACGATGTTATGTACAGCCAGACAGATGAAGCGAAGCTGCTGTACCTGATATAGTTTCCATCGCAGTATAAGCAACAAAAAAAAAAGAAAGAGAGAAGGATATGCATTTATAAGGCTTCCTGCAGCCGCTTCCAGGTTGTGGGTCAGGACGCCAAAAGTAAAGACGACCAAACGCGGACATTTTTCACTAGTCGGCATTTATACATGCAGTAGACACGTCCTACCCCTTCGGGTTATGTTCGGTCACAAACCGTAAATCAACAGAAGACTAGAAGCGTTCAATAAATATACCTCACGCGCTATATACGCTAATGCATATCTGGGTTACAATTCACGCAGAAGAGAATGAACAAACGCCGGAAGTAATTCTACTGTCCGCGTCCAATTTACTGTACCTGATAACGAACCGCGTAACAGCCTTTATTCCTGTTCATCTTCTGGTATGTGCTAAGCCTAATCACACGCGACCTTTCCTGCAGCGCTATTGGACCATTCGATGCGCATGCCATCGGGATTAAGCAAGTACAATTTATCATCGTTCGTGTAGTTCTTATCAAAGGATTCGAAGCCACTAGGCGAACTAGCCACTAGCCACTAGGTGAACCTATCATCGCCCAGTGTATATGCACTGTACTAAGCAGCTATATGGAACTGCAATTGCTCCGAAGCCTCAAAGGTGGGATTGAACGGTTTCTCGCTCTTTTGAACTTCCCAGCACAAGGCATGCTACGAAATTCCTCACATAGTTCTTATAAAAATGAATTTGAGGAGTCTATAGACTCCCTATATATTTACTGGACAGTGCTTTGTATTCTTACATGCTTGTCATTTTGATTATGTAGAATGTATAGATTTGACATGGAAGACAAAACTTCTCGACAAGCCCAGTGGTCCATTCATGGTTCACTACATGTAGTACACAGGTTTTCCGAACGCGTTCGTGCCAAGTCTGCAGACATTGCTCGACCAAAAGCGCGAGACCGAACGACCTCGTGCTGTCTGCAATCACCCTGCACACAGTGCAAAATGAAAGCCGATAACTTCGACACGCGTGACTGATTTCACAGAATGACGTAAAAAGGGGGGTCCAGCTCGTCGAACGCATAATTTACGTATGACGGTAACTATTAGAGCTACGGTGATATATGTAAGGAAAATGTTTAAACGTGTAAATTCGTTTTACATCGATAGCTGCTGTATAGGCTCGCTTACCCTGCCTCGTTTTGACGTCTGCCTCGGCGTCCACCCGTGCTGCCCCTGAAGTCCCAGAAAATCCTCTGCGTGAAAATTGCAAACAAAAAAAATTCTCATCGCGCCACGAGCATATCAACTTACGACCAACAGATTGGCTGCACGCGATTCTATCTGTAAGGCACTCTGCTGGTCATATAGAGAAGCGGAGGCTATAGAGCTATGCTACAGGAGCGCAACCAGGCACGCCGGCAGCCACCATGGTTGGCTAGCGCCAGCTCAATGACTGTGCACCGGATAGAGCTACAGCGTCTGCACATTTTTTCGTGTTATATCACACCGCCACCCCATGCATTTGCGGAGGCGGTCCTAAATTAAGTTTCTTCTTTTCTTTCTTCTAAACGTAATGACAATGATTGAGCGTATCTACTTCGTCTTCATTAGTCTTCTTCTCCTTCTTCTTCTTCTTCTTCTAGCGCTCGGCTTCTTCTCATCTTTACTGGATGGCGCTGACGTCGTCTTGTTTTCTTCAAGTGTAGCTCGAGGCCTGTTAATGGGGTAACCCAACCATAAATTGGAGAAGAGCCGAGCACGAATCCAGCAGCAAGAAGGTAAACGGTTGTTTCACTAGAGACCAGCGGCTAGGTCCTGACGGGCAAAGAGAAAAGCGGAGTTTATTTACTTATTTATTTATTTATTTATTTATTTATTTATTTATTTATTCGTTCATTCATTTGCCGAGACAATAAAAGAAAAGAAAGACGATGAAACATGCTCTACAAGCCATGTGCTAGAAATATGGCGTGAACGCCAATCGAGAAAGCTCTAATTATCGGACACTCAACACGGCATTCCTGCGCGTTATCATGCCACTGCGCAACATATGAGTGGCTATCGTACAGGCCACACGGTTCAACCTAAAATGACAACTTTTGGCCCGATAAAGAAGAAAGGGTGGGGGAACTGTTTTCTGAACGTAATGTTTCTTGACAACAGAGAACGGAAAGCAGGCGAAGGTTCGATGCAGGGCTTTGCCACTAAATGTATACAGCATAAAACGCAAGAGTATTATTCGAGGGTATGGCGGACAAACGACTTTTCATAAACAGCCAAAAGAAGGCGCTAAAGGAGAATTAAACTTTGAGGCTTTCCACACACTCTCAATTGCTTGTGGACAAATTCAGGAAAACGGGAAATCAATTTCCTTCCTTGCTGGCAGGAACTCCTCATTGATGCTATCTGTTAGAGATCTAGGGACACACAGAGATAGTATTTGCAGCTTCGCGTTCTGGGTGCAGACCGGTACGGCGCACCATCCCAGTTCGTGAAACTTGTCCCAGCGCCGATTTAGGCGTCTTCGTTACTGTGCAGGCCATGGCACAACAGCTAAATTCATTGCAGCTTTCACGCACATAATCGCTTTCTGAAACGCTGGCTGCCGGCTTTCGTCTGCTACCGTCTTGCGTGTCGTCTGCTAGCGGCTACCTTGAACGGAGAACTTCAGCCGTGCCATCTGGTCGTTCATTCTCCAAAGTAAGAAACTGGCCTTCGGGTCACTGTGCAGTTCCTTGACGTAGCACCCGCACGGTAAAACAATGATGCCACATACGGCGTAAAGCGAAACTCGCAAGAGTGCAGACGACGCACTCGGCGAAAGTGACAAGAAGCCAGCAGACGACACAGGGCGTCTGCCACCGATACAGCCAACTATCGAGAGTTTGAGAGGCCGCGTAGAAGGGCGCGAAAGCGGCGATAAAGTTTTCACGTCCGCGTCCCTAACGAAACGCAAGGTCAGTAGACGGGGAGATTGCGGAAGTTTTACGAACCAGTTGCACTGCATTTCCCGGGCGCCACGGCGCGAAAAATTAAAACGCCTCCCTGCCTCACGTCTGTAACGAAAGCGGGCGCACGAACAAAATTAAGGGACACGGATAAGGCGGCTTCCGAAATGGCGTAGCGGCCAGTCTCCCATGCCGGTGCACTGCCGCAGTGTTCCTTTCCGGGAACGATTAACGCTACATTGTGCTCGGCAGTCTCACGTCGCAAACAGTGAAACCGGAGGCACTGGGCTTCGCACGCACGCGTTTTACGCACGCGCGGTAGGCGCCATCTGCCGGTGGAGATAGCGGCTCTCCCAACGAAAATCGCGTGCACCGTCAAAGAAGTATTACAGTTATGTGGGAAGACACGGGGAGGAGACAAAGATACCGCTCTGACGCGGTCGCGGTTTAATGGCGACCGTACAAGCGGCGCATTTGGCGTGGCTCGCTGTTTACTGCGTTATAAAACGGCCGTCGAATGTGCTTCGTTTGCATGACCTTAGCAGGTGTGGCTCGACGAACGCCCCCGAATAGTAGTGCACTTCGAGGAGGATCTCGCCGGTCCGCTCTGGAGTGTCGACGTCCTGAATAGGAAGAGTTAGCAAATATGAGTGTACAATGTCTTAACGGTTGAAGGTGGAAACAATTTAATTTAGTGCCGTAGATAATTAACGCCGACGATACATCCCCCTCGCTCACGCGCTTCGACGTTCTAACAAGCTATAGATGGCAAGCCCATATTCAAACCACTTCTGACGCACAGAACGCATACCGGTGAGCAAAGACTGATAACGCGTGCAATTGTTGCCACAAGCGAATAAAGACAATAGTGAAACGGAGTGAGCTTTCTTCCTCGTGTCCAGTTTGCGAAAGGCATCACTGAGAACACTGCATGCTGTGATCGGAAACCCGCCCAAGATAGGTCAGCAAAGCCGTGCCCGCATTCTGTATTCACAAACGGTCCTCGACGATGGGTGATCTGTCTCGACTGCGGCGAACACATAGTTCAGCCCTTACCCCTGAAGTAGAGGGAGCATTTCAATTACGGGCCCCTCGGCAAGGAGCCGGTCGTGAAGTTCGCTTCAACTAGACCCCGATGGTGCCTGGTAAGCTCAATTTTACCTCAGAAATGGCCGAAGGTTGTTATCGAAGCACATGGCCCACTGTACACCGCGGGTACGCCAGTGCAATATATATTTTTTGGGATTGAAGTGCGGTGTCGAGTGGGAGGACGTTTAAGCATATCCTTGTAGGCCTCCCGAAAGTGGGGAAGGGGGGGGATGTTTCAACCCTTAAATCAGAACAAACATCTGCCCAAAACCGCTGTGAATGCAGATCGAACAAAGCTGGGTACAGCTACCACAGTTTAAAAAAAAAATAACCTAAACTTTCTACAGGTCGTCTGCAGACGGGGTCTTATGGACTGCTATAGCCTTGCCCTTTTCACTGTATATAATGTCTCTATGCTGTCTATAGACGAAGGTCGTTAGCAAGACTGTTTTCCTTTGGAATATTGAGGTATACCGAATTCGTAGCTGTCCCTTCGCAAAGAAGCAACGCCTATATAAAGATTAGTCGAACAAAAATGCAAGGTCATATACTACCCACAGGCTGTCTGTCTCCAGGCAATCTATAGCCTTCACAAAAAAATATCTATATGATTTTTTTGCATTGCCTATAAGTACCCTTTTGTAATGGTTGGGTCTTTTCGTTTGGTGTGATTACATCACACAATGTTCTTTTCTTTCCCGCAATTTACGAACATTGCGTGCACTGTTGAATAATGGCGCTCTTAAATGTGAATATGGGAGTAAATAAGTACACAACTCGCATCTCTATATCTTTCTCGGCTGTAAGGATGTGAGTTACAGACCGATTTACACCCTTTTTCACTTTTAAGGATCTATATTATGCTACCGTGTAGATGAACCGCCGTATTTGTTGCTTATTACTACTTATTTCACTATACTGTGGCTTATCCCATCCTTGCGCCTCTGCTTGAGTGTAAGGTTGTGAGTTACAGACCGATTTAGGCCATTTTTCCCTTTTAGGTGTGTACATTATTTTACAGTGTGGAGTGCATTAAGCTAGATTAGGTTAGGTTAACTATAGGTTATGTTATGTCGGGCTACTTTAGGTTAGGTTCGGGTACTTATAAACCGCCATGCGACATTCATTGAGTTCTTGTTCACAAAAGAAACTCAAACACACACACCCCGACGATGACTTCATAGCTACGGCGACCAAAAAACTTGGCTAACTTTCAGTCTCCTTCGCTGGCGCTAACGGCACGAATAACCGGCTAATTTTCTTCCTGTCAATTTTAAGGTGTAATACAACATGTTAACTACTCGGTTTGAGACTTACGAGCGACCCCACCGTTTCAGTCGTTGATTTCGCTTTGCCTGCTTCAACACGACTGCTTGCTTACAAGCAAGCAAAGCTAACGGAAGGAAGATGAACCGACTTCGTCGCAAGCCTCATGAACGATGAGTTACGTAGTGCAGAACGAAAAAAAAAAGGAAAAAGAATAATAGCCTCTATCACGCACACCTATTTAGTGCTCTCTTCGCAGGTTCCTAATGAAGCCGTCGCGCTTAACGTAATGTGCGCGATAAGCACGGAAAACACCTTTCTCCCAACCTTTCTCGCTTCCCGTAATGGATTGCGGTTTGAGCGCGTTAGAGAGAAAATGGACAGCCGCGCGAAGATCCGCTAACGCAACCGTTCCGGGCCGCTTATCATCGCAGCATCAAACTGATTTTAGGCAGAGATTGGGATGAAAAGGGAGCCGTATAGTGGTCCGTCGCGCCTCCGGATACGCACGTTCCGCGAATTTACGTCTTACTTACGCACCAAGAGGAATGGAGATCTGGTTAGGCACAGGGGTAGAAAGATTTACTGTAACGTTCACGCCACGGCGCTGTTACGCGGTAGGTATGTGAGCATGGCTGCATCCGATAATAGAGGGGACAGAAAGAATGCAGGAAAGTTGTTGCAGACGGGTGAAATACAACGAAAGCACGCCAAGGGTCCAGCACAAATAGAAGAGGCGTTGCCGGAGCTATCTTTCAACATCGCAACACGGGGTAATAAAAGTATGCCCCCGCTACTGACGACGGAATGAGATTGGAGGAGAAACTGCGGAAGGAAGCAAGAGATAAGCGATTGAACGGAGTACGACGCATAACACTCATGATGCAGTGCGTGTTCCGATGCACAGCGGTAGGCGGAAAGTGCATGTACGTATACGCGCTCCGTGGCCAAGAGTCATAAATACGACGCCCCTTGTACTGCTTTTACGGGGGAATCACGTTTTCATTACACAACGGCCTGCTGGTCACCACGTGGCCCTCCGACGCTCTATCGTTAAAGCTGTACAGGATTCTAGAAGGTATTACGGGGTGTAGTGAGGTGACGGCGTAGTTGATAATGAATGGTGTCGCGTTTCGACGTTCCTAGAAGACGTGCATGTAGGTTGTATAGTCAAGTGAACATCGCATTCTTCATGTGCCACAAGCAGGACAATGTTCTTTTTCTGCTTTTTTTCGTGTTTCTTTTTCAATACCAGAAAGAAGCAGTTTGTGCCAGCGCGTCGTCTGCCATGCCCTCGACAGCAGAAGGCATGCGAGTGACGTCGTCTGGTTTGGAGACAAACACTACCGCCGCGTATCTTGAAGAGTCTTCTTCAGGTGTCCTTCTCAGCAGAAGGCAGAGAAACATCGTCTGCTTTGGAAAGAAATTAACACTTGGACCGCAATTTTGCAGCACCTTCTAATATGTCCTTTGCAACATAAGACAGAGCGATGCCGTCTGCTAAGCGTAGTCCTCTTTGGAAGAAGAAAAATTTGTTTGCTCGCTGTTGATAGCAGATGACGAGACGGCGCGGGCGGATACATAGCTGTAAAGCACGGTGGACTGGCATAAGCTATGCCTACTGAAGCGCTTATGCCAGCGCTATAGCTCTTACAGAGGTGCACGGAATTGTCTGGATTGTGTGCACACCATGTCTGTGATTATCTGTTTGTTGTTCCCTATGTACTTCACGCACTCTTTCTCCTCCCCCCCCCCCCCTCTTCAGGCAAGCGTCGTTAGCATGTTCAAGTGCGAGCGCATTTGTGAGCTCTATGGGGAGAGAAGACGAGTTTAATAAAAAGAAAATAACCACTGCCTTTCGCGACGATATCGGTTTCCGCGTTGCTCGCTAATCCCCCGTACTTCATGGCTTTCACTGCCGCTTGGCAGCTCGCTTATTTGTTTGTTGCCATTGTTGTGGTTTTTTTACGTCTTCCTGTCTGTTGGATAGCCGCACAAACGACGCGGGGCGTCTGAAAGCGAAAGCGTGTTCGGTTTTACGAGGCCCGTGCTCCTGCGGCGAGGTGATGGGCCGCGGTAAATTGGACCGTGCCAGAAGCGCGTTTCTTGCGCCTTTACTGCCATTTTTGGTGCTTCGCGCGGTTAGGCTTAAGCGAGATGACGCGAAGGAGCGGTTCCGCTCGCTTCATTTAGAAGTTGCAGGAGGACGATGCCGTCACCGCTACAAAGCATAAAGCGTGGCATCCGAGATCAGGCGGCTCGCGTCGGTCGTAGACATATCTCGGAGGTTATGTGTGAAAGAAAGAAGTTTATGCGAGCGCGTCGTCTGCCATGCCCTCGACAGCAGAAGGCATGCGAGTGACGTCGTCTGCTTGGGAAGGAAACAATTTGACTGCGCGTTTTGCAGCGTCTGCTTAGATGTACCATTTAGCAGAGGGGACCTCAGCGTCGTCTGCTTTGGAGACAAACACTACCACCGCTTATTTTGAAAAGCCTTCTTATAGGTGTCCTATACAACAACATTCCTAGTTGGAACTTCAGAGCGCTGCGAGCGTTCAGCTACCGTGGTAATCATGCCCAGTAGGTGGATATGTCTAATCTTAGTGCTTGCGGCTTGAAGCATTCTTGTGGCATTATATCTTACGGTTTACGCTTCTAAAGTTACTAGCAGAAATAAACTTCCAAATGCGTGAATACAACAAACCTCTGCGCACATCACTAATTACTGAGAATTGTTTCGCTTATGACGAAATATTTTGTTGGAAATAATGAGTTTGCAAAGCCACAAAGTCAATTTTCTGAAGCCACTTTAGGCAAATCCGTGAACTATGCATAATTTCCATGCAGCTCCCGTAGGCACAAGCGTCACATTTTCCTCTCGCGATTTTTCCATGAAACTAAATGCTACGAATCCCGCAAGAAGCGATTGGAAGGTTTCACCTGTTGGAACTTCCTTCAAGCGAACTTTTCCGTTGAGTTCTGTACCAATACCGGAGGTTATATTTGCATCGTGTGAGCCATACTATACCCCCTTTCAAACGGTCATGCAAGAAAAAAGCCCTGTCATTTCAGCCTTCTGCGACTATATATAGCTGTCACAGTGTTGACTTCTCCGAAGCCGTAGACGACCTTGTCATCCTTCACTGGATATTTTACTTCAGTCGAAAGAATAAACGCTCTGGATCTGTAATTATTTCCGTGGCAGAGCTTTCTTCAAGCAATTCCCGAAGCTTGTCGCGATCGTTTTTCGATAATTTCATCTATATTTTTGGACTACGAACAATTTTGGCTTAGTGGAGCACGAGGTCGATGCTAAATGAAATGCGTTGGAAACAAAACCGAGATATATGAAACAAGTGATTTCAAATCAACAGTTATGTATATACACGCTCGCATATTCCTTGCCCAATGTGCATGGTAAGGTAAGTATAAGCTTGGAAGCAGGCTTTATGAAAGTTCGTTCGTCTCACCCGAGACGTGATCTGGTCCGGTGGAACGCCTGCAACCTCGTCGGCCGCCTGTCATTCAAAGTCCGCGCACGAAAAGGGCTTCACCTGAGCGTCGGTGCGCCCGAGTCGACGCGGCAGACCGCAACTACATAGACGCGGGCACATTTCCCAAATGGAGTCCCGTAATTGAGGCGTCCCGATAAGTGAAAAAGGCGCTTCACGTGAGCGGCGAACGTGAACGCCAATCACAGATTCCTCCTCCTCCACCACACGATCCACTCAGAGGGATAATCAATCGGGAGCATAATAGATCCACGAAGGGGGCGAAAGTTTCGTAATCTTGCGCGTCGTCTGCTGCGGCTCTTCGATCGTCGTACGCATCCGCTCGTCTGCTTCTTCTGCAGGCACGTCGCTATGACGCAATCGCCTCACGACGTTGTGTGCATCGTCTGCTCGGAGGAACTGAGAAAATCGTCTGTTCGACTCAAGTGCACCGGCGCCGCTTTCGCGTGCGTGGTGGCCTAAGTAGCCGCGGCCAGCCGGCAACTTCAGTTTCGTACTCGTCGAAAGCGTGCTGAGAAATACTCAAGCCGCGCATGCGCATGCGTGTTCCCTTGCCTTTTTACGCATTAGACACGGGGCGATGAAAATGGGCGCCTAGCAGAAATCGAACTCGCACAGCTTTCACCCCTCCAACCGCTTTTATTTTCTTTTTTTTTTTGCGTTCTTTATTTGCTTCTTTGTCGTGTCTGCAAGGACGAGTCCGTTCCCTAACGTCTGTCGAGTGTTGCCGTTCAAAACCGCTAGGGGTCGTCGGTTCATACTGGCATCGTGATGCACGTACGCATGCGTGAGAATGGAAAATGGTTGCTTATACGGGCTGCAGGATCCTTTCTCCTTTCATATCTCCGCACATTTTTCTTTTCTTTTTTTTTCTTTTCCTCGTGCCGCTGATTCAACGAGCAGCGGTTTCCTGCAGCGATGGCTCAATAGGCCCCCGCGTGGCAACTCGCCGAATGTTGTGCGCGGCGCCAAACCAGTCTGTAATTTGCCTCCGAAATTGAGAACCTATACGCAGCTTACTGCCTGGCGCGTAGCACGGGTTACACGGCACCGTTGGTGCCTTCGGGACGTAACTGCGTAGTTGTGCAATACTGCAGAGCGCTCTGGCGAGACCGGGTGTCGTACTACATCAATACGCTCGCTCCTGACGATGTGAAAGCAGGGAAAGGAACTTGCGATAGGAAATTCGCCTGTGAAATGGGAAGACTTGCATCCGTGGTGTGCCCTTCGCAACGTTGTAAATGCACTGCTGCGTTTCGGCACAACGATGCCCATTCTCTCCCCGTACGCTGGGGCATGACAAGAAAGTTACGCTGAAAGCGAAAGCACGAAGCTGTATGTATTGACTATTCCAAGATGGCGGAGCGAAGGTTACGGGAACAGAGCGACAGACATTGTTCGCTTTGATTATCCGACTCAGTGAGTGAGTGAGTGAGTGAGTGAGTGAGTGAGTGAGCGCGCGGGGGGAGGGAGATATCGTCTGAGCAAGCGGGTGAGAGGGTGGCGACGTGAGTGGCCGATTATGGGTGAAGACTGAGTGAGTGAGCCAACGGAGAAGGGAGTGATTGTGTGAGGGATCGGGTGGCTGAGTTGCAGGTCGTATGGTATACGAAGAACTTTATTTAGGTCCTGGGGTATCAGTCTTGGACTGATGCGGGCCGCTCCCACGTCGGGACAGAGAGGCCGAGCCCCTCTGCCGTCACACGGGCCCTCTGGACAGCCCTGAGTTGGTCCGCCAGCACTTCACTGTGCAGCATCCGCTGCAACCACTGTTCACCTCGAGAACCATCACCGGCCAACGCCAAGCAGCGCCAAAGCTTGTGTTCTAAATCGAGCAAACCCCCAGAGTAATTGGAGTTGCAGGACGTTCCTAAAATATTTAACAATGTCCAGAATGTGCAAAACGCCTGCCATTATAGATGCGGCATGATATGTGCATTCAAGTTTGCCTAGACCGATCAAGTCGCAACTTCATATTTTCTGCATTTGAACACCTCCAAGAGTGAAACATTTCACGCCTCAGTGCGCGCAGATGTATTCTTGGCATTGATAAATTACCTTTGAACAAAGTACTTCATTGTAAAGGTACCAGCTCAAAATCAGCAGAAAATGTGTTTCTTCAACTTGATATTTATTACCTTTGGCATTCAGGCTTCAGCTGTGTCATTTAAGAAAAAATGCAGGACAATGTCATTTTGCAGCCTATGCTTAGAATCGAGAAGTTGTCCTCAAGTGACAGAAACATTTTATTTACATCATCAAGATGATGATGGCGGCGTAGACAAAAAGCCTTTGAAAGGCTTGACGAGTGCCTACGCCCCCTACAAAAGCTTGGCTTATACGAACATACATAATAACTACAAAGTGGCAATATACACAGCAACAACAAAGAACAATCCTGTAGGTAAAATTTAAAAAATATATATATCTTACAACTTGCACTCGAAGATTGATTGTACTTGCAAAAGCAAACAGAAATCACTCTTCAATAGTACAATTTCATTGCATGAATTTACTAGAGAGGGTAGTCGATAAGAAATAATTTGTAGACCGTAATTCGCACGTATTTTTGGTATAAACCAATTTCCAGCTGCTCGGGAACCATATGTGCACGTCTTATGCTTTAAATTTGATAGCTTAACAAGAAAGAAATTTTTCTTAACGGTAAATTTATATCTTCTAAAAAGAAGCTTTAGCTCGGGCCCAACTCCGACACGGCCTATTCAAATACATGTAAAACGCAAAAACGCTTTTCTGAGATAACCCCGCGACCGACATTAATGAAATTGGTTGCATTTGAGAGGGAAAGTTAAATTCTAGTGACTGTCGGAAGCGCAATCTTGATGTAGGGCTTTAGTTTTGTTTAAAGAATTTTAAAAAAATTGGCAAGTTCGAAAAACAGACGCACGAAGCTTATAGATAATATCTCTGCATCAAGAACAAATATGACGGTTCTGTAAACGGCATCCGTTAGATCATGCAAAGCGAACAAATTCGATATGTCAATTTATATCTTACCCGAATTTGTTGCGTTGTGTGCAAGGGTTCTGCCAAAGCTATATTTCTATATTACTGAATGTTTTTAGATTCATTTATAACATATCAGTTTTGTCCGCTTTAGATGTACTATCATACGCAAGTCACAGAATTGTGATATAGCTTTTTTTTTTCTTGCTGAGTTAGAAAGTTGTAAACTTGATGATTTCGTTTTATGAATTTTTTTTGCCAATTTTTAGTAAAATATTGACTATCGAAACAAAGAATTCGAAACCTGCCGTCACTAGATTTTAAGTTTTTCTTTTAAATTCAACAAACCTCGTCAAATTTGGTGCAATGGTTGCCGAGAAAAACGAATTCTCATTTTACATGTATTTAGATAGGAGCGCCCGAGCTATTGTACAAGTCTTATTATATAATTCTGTTATGGGTATTATGTTAAGCACTTCAAAAATAGGTTTGAAGGGGGAATCAAACGCAGTATTGGTGATATTGCGCGCAGCCCGTTTTTGGATTGCATATTTTTTTTTTTTGTTAGTGTTGGAAAAAGTAGTCGCGTCCCACAATAAAGAACAATAGTTAATGACAGAGTAATACAATTAGTAATATATAGTTTTTTGATAAGCTGATGAGGAAATAAATTTCTGCACTTTGAGAGGATCCCTACCACTACTGAAATTTTTACTGCTACAGAATAAACGCGATCATTCCACTATAGGCGTTCCTCAAACAAAACATCTAAGCTCTTAACAGATCCTATTTTAAGAACAGTAGCATGAATTTCAATAACCTTGTTCCTGGATACAAAAAAAAAAAACAGCTTGATGTCTTATTTGTATTGATAGGGAGCGAATTACAGAGGGACCAGTGGTGTAGAAAGCGTAGACAATCAGCTTGGTTTCGAATGTCTGACACGCATGATCCTCTAAAAGATAGGCTAGTATCATCTGAATATATGGCGAATGTGGGTTTATCGCTAATGATAACAATGTCGTTAATATATAAGTTAAACAGTAGTGGCCCTAGTATGCTACCCCGAGGAACACCTGCAGCAATAGCTTTAGTATCCGAATATTGCTCATTGACTGCTACCTGTTGATGACGACCAATGTACATTCCAAACCATTTTTGAGGCCGATTATGAGAAAAAGAAAATTATACGGTGTCAAGTTAACGATCCCTCCCAAGGTAAAAAAAAAATATTATTATATTCTGGGGTTTTATGTGCGAAAACCAGGATGGTGGTTAAGAGGCACGCCGTAGTGGGGGACTACTCCGAATTAATTTCAGCCACCTAAGGTCCTTCAACGTGCACCAAATGCGCGGCACACGTGTGTATTTGCACTTCACCGCCTAACTAACGCTAGCTAAGTTCAGATTGAAACTTAGCTAGCATATGACCGTAGGAACATTTTTATGGAACATTTCAATTGGGTACTAAAGTTCATCTCGAGAGGGCCGACCTGACGTCGTCAACATTATCGTGGCGTCATGACACAGAGTAAAATTTGCTGACGTCATTCAGCAATAGGGCTAGGTATGACGACGTTGTTCATTGAAAAAAATAATAAACTAGTGTGATGCGCGCGTTTCGTCTGTCTTCGCTTGCGTGCGTCAGGCGCAACGATCGCAGGAACGCAGATCTGGCCGACGTATCACGACGTCAAAACCGAACAAAAGTGGTTTGAAGAAACAGGTATTACGGCGAATTATTTAGAGCATTCTGACCCAGTCAGTATTTCTCATATGGTTTAAAAAGTTTGTACTTTTCATTCAACGCAAGAAAGATGACAAGTCATAAATGTAAGTCCATTGCTTCTTTAAAGGTACACGCCCCGACAGCGGTAGCCGAGACGTTGAGCGTGAGAAAGTTCGCGAATAACTTCATAAGAGGAAGGCGCACTAACAAGGTCTAACCCAAATTAGAGCGCACCGTTTCGCCCCAGTGCCTTCATGAAGCGGTACTCTGATAGAAGAACCACGTCCCGTTACACCGTCTACGCTTCCGCGTTGCAGACTTCATCTGGGCGGGCGGGCGTCCTAGTCGGGGAAGCGGTTCTTGGCTCAAATGTGTGTCCCAGTGAGAGAAACGGCCCCTTCTTGAAGTTTTCTTCAGTTCGAGTGAAATGCGCGACCACACCGCTACCGTCACGACCACAAACGAGAGCAAAACGCTTGCTTCGAATCGCATCTACGTCACGGCCAGAGCCGGACCAATCGTGGGGGTCATTCGTTGCGAGCCACTGGCGTTGAGGAGGATGGGAGAAGTGGCGGGTGGGAAAGAAGCGCCCAAAATGGCCGCACGTTGTTGCAGAGAGGGCAACAACATGACGGAAAGGGCGCTACTCTTGGTGGAGAGAGCGTAGGGAGGAGACCGGCCGGCGTGCATCGCGTCGTCTGCTCCGCGTCGTCTGCTCCGAGAAGTTTTCTTGACTGCTCCGCGAGCGCATCGTCTGCTCCGGGAGATCCTCTGCTGCTCCGCGAGCGGGGCATCATCCACACGGGGAGTAGAGGTTCGCTCGTCCGTCGTCTGCTTGCCTCCAAAAGCCCGTGGTGGTTATTTGGTTCGGCCGTTGTGCGGAGTTTTGTCAACTGGTGTGGGTGTGGTGTTCCGTGGAAGCCTCTTTTTGCCCGGTCCAATTACTTTTTTTTTTCGGAACTATACTTCTTGGTGCGCGTCGGCAACACGACGAGAAGACAAGGAGAGGCAACTGTGTGGAGTTTATTTGTTTCCATTTCTACTTTTTTTTTTCTTCCGTACCATATACGCACCGCTTACGGTCGGTCGTCTGCTACGTTCCAGACGACACATCCACGGCACGCACAACAGACGACAAGCAGACAAAAATGTTCAGGTAAGATATCTGCGTGCCATTCATCTGGCCGTTTCCTCCTTCCTTTCTGGCCTACTCGTGCGCATGAATCTTGCCATTGTGTCTGGAACACGCGCGTATGGTGTGTTTCCTGCCTTGACCCTTTGGACCACCGTCTTTTGGTGCGCCGATCACGTGATGACTGGTTCCGAACGCATCAATCGCTGCGTGCCCTGGATCGCCCTAGGCGGGCGGCGGGCCGTCTTTGCCCGTTGTGACCGTGACTTGACAAGGCGTGCAGCATTTTTAGGAAGAGTGATAATTTTAAAGGCCATTCCGAAGGTGGGCTGACCCACTCTTGAGCCCGTAATGGCAGGGTTCGTTTCTTCGTTTCCTTAGTTTTTACTTGTTTAAATATTTTTGCACATTTATTTCTTATTCAGAGGGCAGGTGCACAGTTGCGAGATACTCGTTATCATGTGTCGGATCCCAGTGACGCTGTAATGGGCCGTCTTGTGTCGTTTAAACAAAAAGTAACTTTAGAATGGCCCCGTATAAACCGTTTGGCCAGTCTGCTCATCGGAAAGCTTCCTGTATGCTTCGACAGAGCTCCGAGTTGGAGACATTGTGGTTAATCGAGAGTATTTCTGCGGCCGCTACCTCTGCTGTATAATACTATGTGACCACAAAAAAAAAATATATATTACCATGTTATTTTTTTTCTATACCTAATGCAGAAGAATATACTCGCAATTGATTTAGATATAGAACTCTTTTTCCTCTACATCTAATGGGCGCAAGGATAAAGAAACCATGCTCTCGATGTTGCAATGCCGTGTATAAGTAGCAGCGTGTGTGCTAGCATTTTCCTCACATTCTGGAACATACCGCAATAGCTGGCAACCTCACACGTAAATTCCCTGCCCTGGTAATGGAGCGAGTAATTTTCATGAATTCAAGCACTTCTCGACCTATCCGCCATAAATTTCATTATTATATGGAGCACGCTCTATCGGAGAAAAAAAAAAAAAACAGAACGCGGTGATGTGCCGCGCTCTCACGTGACCCTGACAGCGCGTAGCCTGATGGCTGAATAACGCTCAAAAAACGCTTTGAGCTTATCAAGATCCACCCTTTCTCACACGTGACAGCGACACCAGTCCTCCACTAACCGCGCACAAACATCCGCACCTAACAAGAAGTCGTGCAACGCATAGTAACGAAACTGGTTTATTAGTAAACCGTCAGCGTTCGTGGAACATGCATCTTACAGTCTCCCTCTAGTTGCATGCAGCTCCCGGCCATGACATTATCATCAGGCTTAACGAAACGTAAGCATGCCAGCGGTGTAGCAGGAAAAGAATGAAACTCATTTTGTTCGTTCGTATATAGGATGCTACGACCTCAGTCCGTGCAACTCATGTTTGAGCGCGTAGTGTACCCTAGACTTTCCGCACAGGTCACAGCCACTACTGACCAGTGTTAAGCTATAATAAATAATGTGGTAGGGTAGCGGAAATTGCAGTAGCCGTCAGCCAATCAGGAGCGCGGTCACGAGAATGCGCTTGACCTGGCGTGGCGTGTTCCTCCGTATCGGAGCGTCGACTGCCCAGCATCGCAACCACCGAAACAGTCCGGCGCAGCGTCATTGTGAAACAGCGTACGGTACAGTGACACTTAGAACGCCGTCTGCTGCCTATAATGAGTAAATTGCGGGCAAAAGTGTTTAAGTTTGAACCGAGATGTAGGGCGAGAAGCAGACGTAACACAACGCCGCGCAGAAGAGCGGTCCCTATACCACGTCGACTGCTGCGTATATTGCTTAATTGGTCGACAACGGCACTTAAGTCTGCGCCCAAGAGATGGGGCCGCAAGCAGACGAAAGAAAACTACCGCGGAGTGCGAAATGGCGGCCTTTAGAATGCCTTCTGCTGCGTATAATGCGTAAACGGTGGACAATTAGCTAAGTTTGCGCCAAGAGACGAGGTAAGAAGCAGACGAAAAAAAAAAGAAGAAACAATTACGGTAGTAACCCGACCTTAAGCAACTTTATTTACTCTGAATGTATTTAAACAGAGGTAGGATCAAAACGCTTTTATCTTCTCTCTTTCTTCCAGATTTTTTTTTTATCCATGGCTGAGTACTGGACCCATAGCACAGTACAAAGATATATTATTGCGACAGCGATTATATGGGAACACCAGAAGAATTTTCGCCGTAGCCGTAATGTTCCGCATATATTTACGAAAAACTATGTTATATTCTTATCTAGGCCGTATATCCTCCTAAATCCGCTTGCACAATATATTGCACATTACTCTTAATTTTCTTTTTTAATTCTCTCGGAGGCTATTACTCAAGATGTATATTCTCGGTATGAATTCTAGCTCATGCGGAACTGTACGAAAGGGCTTTACTTATAGATTGCCGTACGCTTTCGAGACATTTGACACTAAATTCATCCAGACCTAAGTGTTGCCACAGACGGCAGATAAGCTGCCTTGAAGTGTGTTTTCATATCTTTGAGATTAGCCTGATAATCCAGGATGTTGCAGAAACATGGCAACGCAATCCACGTAGTTCCATCTTCATCTCTGTGTTTATTCAATGAAAGGCAGTTTTTACCACAGCAAACATGAGGAGATGGTTGCTTCTGCTACGTACACGGAGATGCAGCTTTAGCATCTAACTGTTTTATTCAAATTTCGAAAAATGTCCTTCAGATTAGTAACAAGACCGCTCAATAAACGATTGTGTTCCATAAATGTACTTGGGTGTCATGAGGATATGCAGAATAGACGGTATACTGTTCAACAGCCAAAGTTCCTCAAACCAAGTCTATCTAAGTTGTTCCTTAGAATTTTCTTTAGAAATGCAGCACACAAGCAAAAGTAATAAAATATTTCGCGCGCAAGACATGCCTTTTATCCTAAACCTTCTATTAGAAAGTGCAAAGGATTTTACTTCTCACAATCTCAAAATTATGTTATTTTACTGGCACCGACCTTTAAGGGCGGGGCAGTGGCTTTTGTGCGATTTGGTTGGTAAGAACATTATTTATAGTCCTGCAGAGCTTTCGGCCATATTCTTTTTATGTTAGTATTGCATTCACTATTTGCACTTGCTATTACCGTACGGTTGTACTTGGTATCGTTGCGCTACGTACGGACTGACTACAATTTGCCACTTCCTTTGAAACTTCCTTCTTCTTGCGGATTTTCGAACAAGTTTGCCGTATTAATTTCTTACGAATATTTTGCATTGATGATGCGCTCTTGTATTATGTTGCTGTAGTAGCGTGCTGTCGGTCTAAGATTGCTCACATGGATGTGACGTTATTATTACCTAGCGCTCCGCAGTAACCACAAGCGTACTACAAGTTTCCCTGCCTGTACAGCATTCATCTGCTGCATCGTTCTAAAATTATCACAGTATGCTTTGTTTCCTAATGCACTGCATTCGAAAATATCAATTTCTGTCAAAGTATAGTGCATCCGAGTCAGTAATTCTTCAAACCTTTTCACCCATGCCTCTGGATGCGATTTTTATTGTCTTGAATAGATAATAGGTAAATGAAATGGCTTGAGGAGTGGTCGCTGTTCTTGATAATGACCTTTGGTTTCGACTGATCAATAACTAACACGTTCCGATACTTTTTGCCGCTAAGATCTTTCTCACTATCGTGTTGCCAACTCTTGTTCGGCCAACCTTGCTTCGTCTCGACATTTAGAACCAATCTTCACAGCCTTATTGGACCGCACAGCCACTGTATCTACTGATTAAGTGATCAGATCATCTTAACATTAAGTCTTTTGTTAGGAACCTCGGATGCGGTGTCCATTACGTTGATCATTCCTCGGACGAAAACCCCTCCGACGTCTCTCAATATCACTCAACGCATCGTAGTGTTTTTTTTTTCTCTCTCTCTTAAGTACGACCGTGAAAAGACAGGGCACTTACAGACGAGTCGTAGTATGCTTAACTCCTCTTTTATATGTTATTAAGACGATGAAAAATATGCAGGTTCGCAGGAGCTCCTATATTAACGATGTACAGGAACAGTTGTGTAAACGATTGGGAAATACTCTTCGTTCAGAACATATAAAAATGAAGCTAAACAACCTACATATTGTCAATACGCATCGAGTAGATTTGTACGCCTTTTTAAAGACTTGTTCTTTCGTGTGCAGAAAGCAGAAATATTAGAAACCTGTAAGTTGAATCCAAATGCTCTTTTTCCAATTACTGACTTAGACTTAAAAACACATTCCCATGTGACATATTGGCGTCTTGCCCTGAGCTGAAGTTAGGAAAGCATGGTTAGATTGAAAATGACAGTCGTCGAACAAGGAACGTTTCTGGAGGCAAAAGTTTCGACAAGTAGCCTTGTTGCAGGAGTTCTCCGCGTCCCTTGTCAAAACATTGTCCCCAGCAAGGTTTCTTCTTCGATCACTGTTAACTACTTCAAGCCTCGATCGTCCAGTGAATCTCGGTCGAGCTTGCTTGCAGAAAGTCTTGCGAGCAGCATTCAACTAAAAGTGCAAAACCATAGCTCCACAGGCTGCCCATAAACTTTCTGGTGACTTTACAGCTAAACAACTGTAGACTTCCTATAGAATGGAAATAACGTTTGATGAGGACACACAAGACTGCTTGTCCAGGCTCACGAGAGTGACTGACTGCGATCATAAAATCGTTCACGGCTGCACAGGGTAACATTACCTGAGCTCACTCCGAGCAATGAATGCGTCAGCGCGTGCTCCCATAGGCGATAGGCTTTACGACGTGTTGCTGCCTATCATGCGAGCTTTGATTTCAGAAATGCGTACATCCGCTTGCGGTATCCCCACTGAAGCTGTTTTCGCGTAGTGCGGTGTTGGACTCTCGCTGCGACGTGTGAATCGTCACTTGTGCAATAAAAGAAAACATAAAGTATAACGCAAAACTTGGCGGTACAGCAAACGGCGTGTTGTACCCATGAGAAGGTATGTTGTCCGTTGAGGTCTTTGTTGATGGTACAACAGTGGGCATTTTGACATAAGGTTGACAGCGATTGCACAAATCACGTAGTATTGAAGACTGTATGCAGCACGGATGCGGATAAGCACATTCTAGGGAGCACAATGGCTCGAAGACATCCACATGGCTATATATAAAAAAAAAAAAAGCCAGCCGTACAACTCAACGTGATGGCTAATGTGTATCGCCGGAACAGTTACATGACATGCTAAGCACTTTGCGGCTTAACGAAAGATGACACCGGATATCAAGAGGATGACACACCCGTGAACAGACACTGCAATCTACGAAAGTGCCATACTTTCTTCACATTCTTTGTTATGTTTCGTTTGTTCAGTTAACAAATCGTGATTTTAAAATTGCTGTTCTCTTATACTAGCCCCGGTCGCACAGTCGCTGACGTTTCTCCATCTTTGGGCGATCACAGCCTCCGCTATTGTCGACCTTGCAGACTAAGTAATTGCACTGGGAAGGTTGTTTATTTGGCTATAGTAGAGCTCCTCTCTGCTTAGTACGGAGCAGACGACAATCGGTCAACTACCAGGCGGTAAATCGCTGCAAGCTACAAGAGTTTCGTAGTGTCCTCCTCCACCCTTCTTCTCTTTCTTATTTCTTAGTTCTTACTTTTTCAGGAGCTCACTCGTGATTTTCAAACTACTCTTTTTTACGTTGTCGTTGTTAACCTTAGCCCATGAAGGCTGCGTAATCTCTCATACTTCTGCTTCTTCGGACGGTCAAAGTCACTGCCTATTTTTCGTACTTGCGGAGCATTGCGGAAGGGCGAGAAGGTCGTCTTCTCGAATCGTGGAGAGCAGACGACGGTCGGTCACTACCGTCTGAGCAGACGACCCGCGGCATGAGTGCGCACGCGCACGCGCGCGCGCGCAAGCATCCGCGGGGGTGAGATATCGTCGTCTGCTACCGTGCGAAGGGCGCGCCCTCGGAAGCACGGCGAGTCTTCTTTCCACCTCCTTTGTCTTCGCTCGCGCCTCCATTAATGTCGCTAACGCCTCCGTCCCGGACGCTTTTGTGTTTTTGTTTCCAAATGCGAGCTTCGTGACGCGTTCCGGGTCCGCTTGCTCGCTCCGCGGAGGTCTGACAATTGTCCCCTCCCTCCGTTTCTTTTTTTTTTTCTTCTTCTTCTGCTTCACGGGCGTCGAGCAAACGCGCCATCCATTACGCTTTTTTGGAGTGGCGATGTTTTTGCCTTTCCGAGACCGTTAAGCAACGGATCTCGCTCGGCCCATATCCGCCCATTCTGCACTTCTTCGTCGCTCTTTTAGTTTTTCTTCATTCTCCAAGTTACCGGGGTTCTACAGCACGTAATGCAGTGAGTGCGAGGTGTTTTCTCAGGATTATATTTCCTCTACTTTACTTTTTCTTTTTTCCGTCTCCCGCTTCGCGCCAAGTCTCGAAGGTGGCCGCGGAGTTTCCGTGCAGCTACCTGCGAAAGAAGGGAGGCATTGCAGACATTCCTTGACCCAAGCTCTTCCCCGGTACTTGCCTTGTTAGTGTTTATCTTTTTCCGAGGCGTTTCCGCTCCATGCGCCCGAATCCCGTCCACGCGAAGAAAAATTAAGAAAAAAAAAAGCACCTGGTGAGATCACTCACTGAGGGCGTGAGGAACGCACGCGCAGCCTCAACCTACCCTCTTTCTCTCTCTCTCATCTCGCCTCACCAGCTTCTTCTTCTTCTTAAGCGATGCGGGAAATTTCGCGCATGAAAATCCAGAAGCGAGCGAATAAAAGCAGACGACGAAAAAAAAAAAGAGAAAATGAACAGCAGACGATTTCGCTTCTTTGCTTTTCGTCTGCTACCGCTCATCGTCCGCGCCATGTTTTTTTTCCACGTCTCCGCCTGCTTGCTTTACTCGCGCGGCCCATCTATCTGCGCGCCGCATCTCTCGCACGCCTGTCGTCTGCTAGCAACAATCTTGTTTCGCACCTCTTTCCTTTGCCTTTATTTTTCTGTTTCTCTCTCTCTCTCTCTCTATCGCGTCCTCACCTTCCGCGCACGTGCGCTGGTTGGTATTGGTGCTGTTATAGATCCCGGCAGTGGTACGCGGGTCGAGAGGCAAAACCAAGAAACCGTTTCCCAAACTGATTGACAGCATCGGGTCACGGCCATTGTGTAACGGGAAACCACGTCGGCCATGCAACCTCCTCCCGGCCGCCGCTGCCGCCAGTTTTCTGCGTTTTTTCGTCTTCTGCTTCGCCCTTTCTTACAGTCGTCGACGACTCGTGCGTTGCATTATCCGCCGATGGTGCGGCTGTAATCGGCCATTGGATTGTGTTGGCCACGCGTATGCAGCGCGCGGCTGTGTGCGCGTTCGTGCGTCTCACAGCTACAGTGCCCCCAGGAGGCGCTTTGCTTTTTTTGTACTTCTGGTGCAGTGCTGAAGAAGTATATCGTCTGCTATTTGCCGGAGTAATCTGCTCTTGTATATGCGAGACGAAGCAGGCGCTCTATAGTGAGGCGGAAAAAAAATGCCGTTGCATGCCGTCTCGTAGCTTGTAGGCCCCGCAACGTTCCGTTTTATTCATATACAAGCACACATACGAGACCGCACGTACCCCTCAGTATGAGTAGTCCGTCGCGCAGCCTTTCTTTGCGTGAATGCGTGAAAAAAAAAGTTCCGAAAAGAAGAAAGCCCCGCTCGGGGAAAAGAAAAGAAAAAGTTGTGTCTCGGCAACTTTCTTCTTTTATCCTTTTTTGTACGCCCCGTTTCGTTTTGCACGACTAATCGCATCCTGCAGTGGTACAGTACACGGACAGCGATGTATTCATATTTTTCGTGTATTTTGCAGAGGGTTGGAAGTATTGCAGCGAGTCTTACGATTTTGGAACGGATCCATCCTCGAGCTCTTTCTTTCTTCTTTTTTTTTTGCGCGTCGTTTGTGCCTGTAAGACCTAACCCTTCGATATTGCGTCTTTCTTTTTCATGCATTCATATCACTCCACAGCACAATCTAAACCGCCGTGATCTAGTTTATGCTTGTCTTCACATTGATACGCCGGTAAAGTATATGTATGCGCTTTAGATCACGTGAAAAGGACCTTCAGACGAAGCACGTAGCCTCTGCATGCTCAGAACGAAGGTTTGAACGCAATCGGAGGGCCGCATTTTTTGAAATATAATCTTGAAGAGTATCTACACTCTCTCTGTCTCTCTCGCTTGGACGTCTTGCTAATCTACCTTGGATGCAGTTGTTAGCATATCAACATCTTGCGGACCACAGTCGATGAAAAGTTCAAGTTCCGAAGAACACATTGTGCCTACATATGGGCTGCCCATGCATACGGTGTACGAATTATAGGTAACTAACAGAGCTTGTATAGGCTTCGTTTTTTGTGTGTATCAGTGTATGTGTGTGTGTGTGTATTTCTTTCTCTAAGCTGATGTAATCAGCACAATAATCAGATGGATTCTCGTCCCTCAGTTCATACACACGATACCGGTCACCCGCAAAGTCAATGCCCAGTTAAATTTTTACATCTCAAATTTACGAGACGATAGTCGACTGTCAAATTTATTTAGCGCATAATTTATGACGTCATAACGGTAGGCGGTTTGGTCCTAGCGTTTTCATAAAGCTTTCTCGTACGTTTCGGTGTAGCATCCTAGTATTTTCGTTAAAAAAACATTCAAAAGGCCAAATCGTACTCAAGCCTCTAGTTGATATACAGGCTTTAATAAGGACGTGAGGAACATGTGACAAGATAAACCGAATTCGCTTTTAAGCAAAGGTTACTTGTGATCTGTGAATTCGAATCTGACGGCTTAATACGCATGTTTATCTTAATATTGTAACGCTTACACAGTTAGTGCGAGCTCAACACGTGCCTGACTTTCATCTTCATCGCCTCTACGTGTCATCATCCACTGTACATCTTCCTCATTTGTATATATCATCATCAACTGCAATGCTTCATCTTCGTGCGGCACCACGAGCTCGACTGGAATAAAGTGGTTGCCTATAAGCGGTATATTCACTATAAGGGCTGTATTAACAGTTGAACATTTGGTCCCACTGAGCGCTTTTATCCGGCTTATCCAGGGCATGTGTGTTCAGTGACAACGGCCGCTTGACGGCGATTTGGGAGTCCCTTTTCGTACTCCCACACTCGAAACCGATTTGTACCCTTAATGGTGTTTTCTGTCTATAACTCCCATCCCTACTCCTTTACGTGTGTGATGGTGTGAGTTATGGACAGATTTCAGGGAGCACCCTTGAGGTAGCAAATTGGTTTACAGTGCAAGATGCCGCGAGGCCTCTCAACGTGAAACAAGGCTAAGTTCCGGCGCGGGAACTTTAGAGAAGCGTAGCCACTGGTTCTTTTTTCTTTTTTGTGTCTTGCCAAGACTGCTTGTTTTAGTGACTATCAACGTGTTCCTCGTCTTTGGGATGCCGATCTTGTCCTGTTCAACCGACCGCTTTAATATTTGATTGATTGATTGATTGATTGATTGATTGATTGATTGATTGATTGATTGATTGATTGATTGATTGATTGATTGATTGATTTATATTGTAAATGCTTGCAAATTTCGGCGCTGGCATTTGCGCGACACGTTATTGTCAATGAGCAAACATAAATGACAAAAGGAAGTAATATCAATCAATCAATCAACCAACCAATCATTTGATTCATGTTTCAATGTACATGGAGGGGTGAAAAGAAAAAGCTGCCGATAAGGCAGCTTGACGGGTTCTCACCCCCGTACGTTTGAGCAGCAACCGTTTAAGCAAGAACAGGTAACAAAGAATAATGCATCGACAAGCATTTCGCTCATCTAGTGCAGGTATAGTAATAATAGGACGTAGAAGACAAAAAAATAATAACTTGCATGCTGGCTTATGCAAAGTTGAAGTAACGTGCAAGTTTGCGAGCCATGTTCGACTACGATTACATAGGGAAAGAAAGCAAAATAAGAAAAAATGACACAAAGGAACAAACTATAAAAAAGCACACTTAAGTTCTGGTGCGGTTAGGTTTTATAACACAATACCACGATCATAAAAGTGATTTACCAGTTTTTGAATTGTACTTCTGATCATCTGCTCTCCGTAATTAGTACGGTTTAGAGGCACATGCCAGCATTAGCAATTTCTTGTATTATATGTGTGCATTGGTAATTTGAGTTTCGCAAGGCAAGTTAGATCATAACAATGATGTCGTTCACTAGATATCACACTAGATACAACTATAGTTATCTTGTTTTGGGCACGAGCGAGTTTTCGTATGTTAGATGACATTGTATTGCCCCATACAAGAAAGCAGTATTGTATGTTAGAAAGAAAAAGTGAGTGATACAGCAACATACTAATGTTAATGGGTAGCACATCTATATTCGATAAAGCAACCCCGTTACTCACGACAGTATTATTATTGTATAATCGGTCTGCATGTCCTAAAGCATATGTTCAATGAATATCACCCCTAAAGGTTTAGAACTGCCGACTATGTCTATTGGATTTTCATTTGAGAAGAGTGAAAAATCTACAGGCAGTTGCTAGCCCTTTGATTTAAATACAAAAATTGCCTTGGTTTCCTCAGTCCATTACTTGAGGCCCAGAGCGCTAGTTTTGAGAGAATTTCATTTCCTCGGCGGAATAGTGCCACAGGATTACTATCCGCAATGAATAAACATGTATCGTCCGCATGTATTACAAGCTTTAAATCCTGATCAATCTGTGCGATATCATTAATGAACAAATTGAAAAGGTGTGGTCCTAAAGTACTGCCTTGGGGCACGCCGAAAGAAATGGCTTTCACGGGAGAACGGTGATGACGAACTGCTATATACACTGTCTACAATTGTTCGAATAGGACAGAATAATGTTGCATGCTAATTAAGCCACGTATGCGATAGAAACGAAGCTTGCGCAAAAGTAGGCTGTGATTCAAAGAATGCAACGCTTTAGTGAAATCAACAAAAATCGCTAGTATTAAGCAAAACAGAGAAATGAAACAATGACGAACATTTCGCGGTCGACATGCTCGAATTGACAAGTTGGTGGTGGATGCGTTGAGACACTTGTGCGATAAAGAAGGAAATTAACGATTAAAGACAAACCATACGTAATGGAAAAAATATTTCTTTTTAAAGCGAGAACAGGAAGAACGAGCATCAAATGAGTACCACAATGTAAAGAAACACAAAAATAACAAGAATCTGTGGCGTCAATAATCAGGCATATTTCTATACTGTCCGTTAAGAAGCTTAATAAATGCATGGTGAAATTTTATTGCCGGTGGCAAAATGCGGAGTTGGCGGAGAAAAAAGAAGAAAGCAACGACTATAGACGAACGGGCGCACAAGACGGACTGGCTTTCCGCGTAGCGTTCATGAAATAACATTAATGCGCAATTTAGAGTCCTCCTTCATGACTTGAGACGAGAAAGAAGGTGTGATGCATGGTGCATGCTAAGCATTGCATCAGCTAAGAGCGACCAAATTGCGCATGATTACAGGGCAGCACTTTCCAAAGCTTTCACGCCTTGACTGAAGAGACCATACATCATATTTCGGGAGGAAGAAAAAGATACACCGACGTGCGTCCTTTTTTCCTTCACTTCGCAACAAACAAACGAACAAACTAACAAAATACATTTTGAGCTTACGGCTGCTCGGTTCTCGCTCAAATTTCGCAACAAGGTGACATTCTATGGCCAAGATCGTTCAATATTAAACTTGTCAGTTTTACATGCGTTGTTTGCCTAGGGGAAAAAAAATGCCAAGTTGCCTTCGAGTGGCGTCCCTCGCAGTGACATTTGGAAGATGGCGGCCATGAGGTTCACTTGTCACGTCCGGCGTGTGCAGTGCGGCAATGCATGACCTTCGAGATTAGTTGCCTGTTCTCGTAGGCAAATTCGAATTTTTATTGTTGCTTAATAACAATGGCAATGTGACAATGACAGCCGTTCGATGAGGACCGTATATTGCAATCCTGCTGCGAAAATTTTACTACAGAGCACCAGAAAGAGATAAATTATTCCTTTTTGATCACGTGAATAGAAAAAAGCGTAGGCCTCTGTGCAGAGAAGATCCGTCTGATTAGCCCTTCGAGTTTTTCGCTTAAACTCGAGCATTGTCATAGCGTGGCTCACTTTTCATTATTATTTGTTTTTCTCTGACACGTTCGCGCAGCTATTCAGGCGCCACATTACAGCGCCATATACAAGTACATATAGAAACTTCAACGAGGAAAAAAGATCTCTTAAATGAGCTATACCAATCCGTCATTCTTCACTAAGGTGCTTCCAACACTGCAACAGTGCTGGTTTGGGTAGTTCAATCCTGTCGACTTTACCACATAATATTCGCACTATTTGCGTCGATGTGCGGTCCTGCGGAGTACGCCAAATTCTTCCATGTTGTCGAATTCGCCGTCTTGTCGGCTCTGATTGGCCCAAGGCGTCAACATGACGGAAGTTGACGTTGTCAGAAACTGGCGTTCGGGATTGAAGCGTGTAATTCAGAAAAAAAAAAGAAAAAGAAAAAAATTCACGGGGACCCACAATGGCGCCGCTTTAAAAATGACTGTGTTTGTTCCGTCATTTAATTGTGGTGAAGAATTGTAAGAAAATTCTGTTTGTTTGTTTGTTTGTTTGTTTGTTTGTTTGTTTGTTTGTTTGTTGAAATTTGTGTTCCTCGTTTGCCTACAGTGAGGCATCACGCCGTACCTGCCAGTCGCAGCTGCGGCTGGCGCAGCAGTTTCATGCGCAGCCAAACTGCATGCAAGAACGATAAGGCGACTGCCTCGCACGCAGCATAAATCGCTAAATGGTGCTGGTTAAATTAGTGAATGTCTGTGTCCAATGCGCGAATTACATAGAATTGGTACGAAGAAGAGCACGCCTATTCACTCCGCTCAGTGTACTAACAGAATACACCTATTTCCTTTTTCCTTTCTGTAATTTATATCTCACGAATGCTTGCACGGGGCTAGAGCACTGGCGCATCAATATGCAAATAAGAGGGTGTCTGCAGGCACACGTGCCAGAAGGAGACGACTTTTGGGGCACAGATATATATATATATATTAATGAAGTAGTCACGTAACCATCACTTTCTGGCGCACGACAAGACTAATTAACGCGTATGGAAGAGAGGCGAGGCGACCCCTGTCGGTTGGGGAGTGCGCGTTCGACGACATTCTGGCCGTTAAAAAAAGACACGTCCAATATATAAGCGTTGGAGGTAGAAGTTTCTCGGTTGAGCCAGATACCACCAGCACGGCGCTTCTTAAGAAGCCGGCTGCCAAAACGTCCATGATAAGTATCGGCAAAACAAGAAAGACGGTTATCTTCGACGTGATATTAATTGCCTTCTTCCCCGTGTCCCAGTTAATAGCCTGGCTATCCAAAAAACAGCCGCAAAAGTACCATGTCCTCGAGCGGCCAACAGACGACAGAAGTGTCGGGCGCCTGCTCCTATGTAACAGACGACACAAACAGACGATTCCCTCGCACTGGCAGACGATTCGCTTCCTACATCAGCAGACGTACTATAGA
This sequence comes from Dermacentor andersoni, assembly GCF_023375885.2. Taxonomy (NCBI): domain Eukaryota; kingdom Metazoa; phylum Arthropoda; class Arachnida; order Ixodida; family Ixodidae; genus Dermacentor; species Dermacentor andersoni. Next base: position 121,181,032 of record NC_092821.1, on the reverse strand, counting down.
ACCCTGAAGCAGACGATAAGGGTTCACTGTCGAGTGTTGACAGACGCCTGATGGCATTCCGTTAGATTAAACCGCACGAGAAATTTGAAAAATATATAGAGAGAAAGGGCACCGGAAGTCGAGTTTCAAGTTCGTACCCTATCATGGCAACGAACTTATCTACAACGTAATAAAGAAAGAAAAAAAGAACATGAAAAGCGAGGAGAGGGTGTGGGCGATGCGGTGAGAAGGGTTGTGCTGAAAGGAGCGCCCGTCATGGGGCATGCGGGACCGATAATTAATTTGCGCCCGGCGAAATGCCGAAGCCGTTAATAATAATCTCAGAGCTGTCGCGCCGAAAGCTTTCTCCGGGCCAAATGACGCGTGCCTAAAAGGGTTGTTATAATCTTCCGTTAAGTGATTAATACTGGAGGCAAGGGACTGTCAAGAATGTTCCTTTTTCGGTCGGCGATGGGAGGGAGTGGGGGGAGGGGAGAGAGAGAAAACGAGTCGTGTCAAATAAGAACTACTCTGGCGTCGAAATAATTGCTCGCCCCAGAAGGAAACGTACCGAATCCATCTTTCCAACATGGCATTTAGCATTTGGGCTCCGTATTCCCTACATGGAGTAGAAGATGTAACAGTTGGAAGGAAGAAACATTAATAATCACAACCGGAACCGGACGCCTATAGCTTCGGGACCCTTAGCGCGAGCATGTTGTGGCTGTACACCGCAGAAGCTACGTACCCTTTCGTTACCTGTCGACCGTTATTAATTACTTCCCAGTTGATCAACGACCTTTTCCGGAACAGACGACAACGCCAGCAGACGGACAGAGCACGCAGCCCTTTCGAATTTTTTTTTTTTTTCGTCTGCACGGCACCTTCTACGTTTTCTCGTAGAACTACCGATGCCACAAGATTAATTTCCACACACCTTTTTTTACGGAAGTAATGCAGTGTATAAATGTATGTTGCATTAGGCAGTTTGACAGCAGAAACTGTAACGAGAAATGCCCGATAAGCGATGCTTTTGTAGCTGTTCTACACTTAGTGCCTTCTGTATGCTGTCAAAAAAGCCGGTGCTCCATCAAACGTAAATGCATGACCCTTCTATACCTTGCGCGAAGAAGGCGCGAAATTACCTTACCCTTTTCTTAGTGCGACGCTGTCGTTTCACGGTAATTCGACTATGCACCCAGCACTTATCCCACGGCCAGATAAATTGTAAACGAGTGACAAGACCTCCCGACCCCGATGATATGAATGAACTGCGGCGCCACCCAACGGGAGCGTGAAGCACTCGTGTGTTATAAATGGTGTGTTCTTTTATAACAGGGGAGCATGTTCAAGTGAAACATTACATCTAGGAGGCGCATTCGCTAGGCACTAACCACACGGTTCCTTGCAGTTAATTAAGTAATTTAATTTAATTAATTAATTCTGCATAGGAAAAAGTGAGGGCGTGATTTAAACTGAGACGTCTGTGTGTTGAAAGTCAGGACTGAATGACGCAATCTACGGCACGCGCGCTGGTTTTTTTTTTTTTTTTTCTTCTTGTAATACAACCTCCAAATTTGTACGTAAAGTGCACACATCAGTTCATATCCCATGCCTTACGACACTTTCTCACTGGGCGTACGACGACCTCCGCAAAAGCCGGAGATCTTCCTCAACAGACGATGTTTTTTTTTATTATTATTATTTGGCAAACCATAGTACAGCGTTTGTAGGAGGCTGGCAGTCTGTACAAAAGCCGCCCGTTCCGAGTGTGTATTGGCGCGATGGCAGCACTCGAAGCACACGGCTTCAGTGCAATGCAACGCTTTGCAGACGCCGCCTACGCGGACGCACCCAAGGACCGACGAACAGAAGGAAAAGAGAAAAAGCAGACGAACCTCCAACCCTGTTCTACACCCACCTTTCTACACAGACGCGCCGATCGGGATCCCGGAATTCCGCCGGCCCGAGCCAAAAAGCACTGATGTAGCCTCGGGGGTCATTCGACGTCTCCTGCACGCGCGCTCTGTGGGTGCGTGTCTCTTCTGTTTGCGCGCTGCTGCAGGGGTTCAAGATGGCGCCGTCCGGAATCGCAAACACGAAAGTAAAACAGCGAGTGGCCGCCGCTTGATGAACGGCTCACTTTCTGCGCTGGAAGGCGCGACACGGGTGCGGCGGTACGTGCTTTTAGATTAAGGAGGGAAACAAGTAAGAACGAAAAAGAGAAGAAGCGGAACTGCCAAAGTTTGTCCCCAGCAGACGACGCGCAGCAGCAGTCCCGAAGCAGACGACTGCGCCGCCGAGGGCCCCGGAGCAGACGGCGATTTAATGCCCCCACGAATCGCGCCGGACTTCGCCTGCCACCCTTGATTGGACGTTGCACCCAGCCAACAGGGGGGTGCTTTCGTTTCATTTTATTTTCTTGTTGTTTCTTTTTTTTTTTTTTTTGCTTTCAGGGTGCGCCGCTGGTCTTATCGGCTCCACATGTGCGGTTGGCCCCCGAAGGTGTGTTATTTACACCACGCGGTGGCGCCTGTCGGAGTCGCACACACATGCGCGCAGCAATAACCGTTCATCTTATTTTCGTGGTCACACACAGACGCACACATACAAGAGACCTCCGACTACCCGAACGTATACCCTCCGGGTTTGAGAACTCGTTGGACTCCGCTTTCTGTCGCTACAGCGGTTCGTTATTGACTTTGGCTTATAGAACGTTGTAATTCGAATATATATATACGTACCGCGCTTGGTGGGAGTGACGTAATACGTCCGTGCACTTTCGCTTTCGAGAACAGGCACCGGGGCAGCTAGCTTGCGTGGAACGTGCTTTGGCGACGCGCTTGTCGAAGGCACGTCGGGTGATATAACGTGCCGGTCGGGCGATTCCCTGCACTTTCGCTCGTGGAAAGCGACGTCGACGTTTATAGAATGCGGTTGACGACGCTTTGTGCCCCGAGGGTACACAAGGCGTTTCGCAATGGCTACCCCATGTGGAGAAAGGGCACCGGATGGTTACACATCTCGCAGCTGGAGCCACCGATGCTGCTGAAAGCTGCTGTAAGAGTATGTGGCCATGCATCTTTCGTTAAGGGGGACCGGGGAAGGGGGGCTATCGAGGCGATCTATCGGGCGTATAGTAAGCACCGACAAGGAATGTGAAGTCAATTCTCGAACCGGCGGGCGTCTTCGTTCGCGCGGAAGCGTTGTTCAAATGAGGATACACCAAACATCTGTAGTTCTACAAAGCGAGTTCTGTCGCGACTCGGATCTTGGGTGCTCGATATCGTTTCGGCGATCGTGTTTGATTTGAACCGCGAAATTGCCTGCACGTGCCCGAGGCAGTCGAGACGGGTGCGAATTAAGCAAGACGCAAAAGTAGACGTGACAGTGGCAGAAAGGAAGAAAACACGGCGAGTGAGAGGGTGTGCAAGAACCAAACAACGCTAGCTAGATGTCGAGACGTGTGATCACATATATTCAAATAATAAAACCGGCGGCGCGCTGAAACGCGCGAAATCCCCCCTCCCCCCCCCCCCTTTTTTTTAAATCGCCATACGCTTCAAAATATCACGTGCCCGCTGCTCTCGATATTTCGGTGTTGTGCGCAGCCCACAGATGTTTAAATGCAAAGCCAAAGTTATGCTTGTTAATAATTTTTAACAGGAGTTGCAATGCTCCCGCTACCTGCCGTTTAAGCGCCTTCCTGTTGGTCCTGTACATAGCTTTCTTTATTTCTTTTTCCGCTAGTCAAAAGGAGTTCATAAACGAAATCCTTCTAGCACTCCAAAAGGGTTCCTATGTGTCTCTTGTCCTAAATCGGTTTGTGAACATCATCCGCGTGTACAAAAGATTGCCAGTTTGCTAGGGGCGCCGCCTTAAAAAAAGAAATAATAAAAGAGCGGCACTTCGATGCCAACGCGTCCTGCCAACACCTCCCAAACAGGCGTCAACGAGGTGCTAGTCCTGTTGGTCTTTTACCTTTCTGGTCTTTTTTTTTTTATGCTGTGCGATCCAGCGTGAACACATAGAGTATGAACCACGGTGCGTTAGCCCAACTTCTTAAATCGCAGTCTGGGAGTCCCTGAAAAAAAGTTCAAGTTATCGCTCAGCCAAGCTCATAGAGGAGTAGAGGAATACCGCCGGTAATCAGGCGGCGTACACTTCAAAATCCGAAAGTATAGCTTTAACTTGACGCGAGCACAATCTTGCACAGTGCATTCTCTTGAGTCATTCTCTTGCACAGTGCATTCCCTAAGCTCGTGAAACGGCACGTTTCACGAGCTTAGGGAAGAGCTGACGAGAACGGAGGCAAGCCCTTTCTACGAAGAGCGGAGCGCATACCTTCAACAAAGGTGGCCTCCGAGATGTGCGTCGTGTATTGAGCGATGAAAGAGCCACGTGGCCGTGAGGATTCGACGAGCTAATGTGGCTTCCGAGATGTGCGCCGTGTATTGCGCGATGGGAGAGTCACGTGGCCGTGAGGATTCGACGTGCGCATCTGGCTAGTGAAAGTGGGGAGCGAACGGCGTCAGAGTGAGGCTGTCTTGCGAAGGCTGACAGCCTGACGTCACATGCTCTCGCCTAAGCTCCCCCGCCCCCAACCTTTCTTTTTGTCTATTCCTCCACGGGGCGCTGCAAATCATATTTCCGAGTTTTCAACTGCCCTCGCTATGAATATTCATAGCCAGAAGCCAATTTAGAAGCTGGACACACCCTTGCGGCGGAAGGTGAGAACGCAAGCCTTATATTGACAGGCGATGGAAGCTCCAATCAAGGTGATTTAATACTGTTTAGTAAGGTTCCTTGCTCGTCTTTTGATACAAAATGAGAAGAGGAAATGTGGAAAATGAAAAGATTGAAGAAAAAAAGGGGGTAGCATTTTTTTACCCACTTCCGCTTGTTCCAACTACGTGCGGCGGCTTAGTGCTCTTCTTATTTGTTTTTGTTTTGACAATTCCTTCGGCACCTATGTTGCTTCCATGTTCCGACTATATTTGTTAGCCTTGTATTTTCTATCGTATTTCTTCCTGTACTACTCCTGCCGTGGCTGCCAAAAGGTCGCTTGCAGTATTGAATAAATAAATTAATAGATAAATAAACGAATAGTTCCAACGCTAGAAGCCAAACAACGCGAAATCTACCTTGTGCCATCACGATTACTTCGGGCGTCTCTTGTACCACGCTAGCGGGTGTATGAGTAAACGCCCGACCAGTGCCTGGCCCGACATGTACGCACGGATTACACGTCTATAACACACCGTCGCTGCAGTGAAAAAAGTGGATATAGGTTAGTGCAAAGTGCAATCACGGATGACGAGTTCATTAAATTACGTGCGGTTAGTACGTCAACGTGCTTCACCAGTCGTCTCGTTAAGAACCATTTGCGTATGCTACGTAATTCGAACGCAGGCACAGGTTTGTTGACGCCAAAAGACATCTGTGAGCACCGCCTTCTACATGGTTGCCAGTGCCGGCAGATCCTTGTCTTTATTTAATTTTCACGCTATCTTATTTTTATTTTCTTCTTGCCTCGCCAGGCACCGCCTATATAGTTTCTGCATTCGTTGCCTTCGTTTCGCAGGGGAGCACTTCGTGTTTTAAGCACCCTGCGGCCCGCCAGAATAAATTCGTTCCTGACCGCATTTCTTTGCGCCTTTCGATTCTCGTTTTCCGTGTCGTCTGTCGCGCGAAACTGGCGAACAGACGACACAAAATAGCGCAAAGAAAGAAGCAGACGACACACGGAGGCCGCGCGCCCCGCAACAGGACGCGTGCGGTGGAACCAAGCAAGCGTAACATCCTGTGAGGAACACCCCCTACGTTCCCAAAGAAGTTCTCGGCGCTGCTCGTTCCTTTTTCACCTCTTGTTTTATAAGTTTTGTTTAGCAACAGAAGCTGCAGCAGCGGCTTCGCGACTCGTCTGCGTGCACCCATGTCTCTCTCTCTCTCTTCTGTTCAGTGCATGTTTTTTTCGTCTGCTTTGCTCCGGTTGTCTGCATTGGACCACCGCGTGACACTGCATGCGGCGGCAGCCTCGGTCGCCGAAGCAAATTCGTCTGCTGCTGATGCGGCTAGCAGACGAACGAGTGCGCGGGCAAAGCAACACACCCCCACCGCGCCTACTTTACGATTTTCAGAGTGCACTTGACCTCGAACCTGACCTCACTTGCTCAAAGGCGAGCTGGCTGCAGCATGCAATGCGCGTCAACGTAAAAAAAAAAAGTCTGCAGTGCTTTCGTTATGTGCGGCAGTGATTCGTGGCAACATTGCAAAAACCAGGGGCCGAGCAGGCGACATAACGTCTCCTAGCTTTCTTTTTCTTTTTTCTAACGAAAAGACGTACTATAACCTCCCACGAACTGTACATTTCTGCTGAGGTACGGTGCTCTTGTTTACGCATTAGATCACGATGTTAGTAGGCCGTAACTCTTTTTATGGCGCAGCTCCGACAGTAATGTGAAAATTTTAAGGTAACTGTGTCACTGGGGTTGACCATATTCGCCCGTTCCTTTATTATTATTACTTTTTTTTGTGCACGCGTGCATCTAATGCCACCAGCTTTGCCACTGCACGGGGTGTACATGTAGACAGTGTCACACGCTACCCTCTGGTTGCATATCTGGACCACGATGCCATACCATCGGTCCTCGACAGTCCATCGATGCTTTGGCAGCATCGTTGAGCATATGTATCATGAAAATAGTCATTTTCGGAGTAAAGTATAACGGGAACGACCTGAAACGTGTAAATTAGTAAAGAAAGACGGTGTGTTCGACTCGCGCATATGTTTAACCTGCCACCAAATCCTACGAAAGGTGGCTTTCTTTCTGAGCAGGCCAGAGCAATGATTGGCACCGTGCCTCAACTTGGTGCGCGTCCATTTCTGATGGCGTCGCTCAGTTTGTCCAAACCATGTTACGTAGTACACACGTGGTCGATCCGGCCACGAGAAAGAACCCCGACAGTAGCTGCGAAGTCAGCGATCAACAGTATTAGAAACAAGGTACGTACAAGGAAAAAGCCGGGAAGACTGATTTACCACAGAACAACCGCACCGAGTGACCAGACGCCCCAAAGTTTTCCTTATTTGGCAGACGACGACACAGACGTCTCCACCTTTTAATTTCTCTACGATGTCGAACTTTTACTGCGACATCAGTTGAGTGCTCGAAATTTTGTTTACCCTGTCCGTCCGTGCATTCTGATACGCTGACATCAGCGTAGCGGAAGTTGTCGTAATCGACGACACACAATGATGATTTCTGTCGTCGTCAAGCCGCCTCGTCACCACCGGCATCGCCATCACCACAGCCTGAAGAAAACGAATACTTCTCCGCAACCGCCTCCGCTGGAGTTCGAACGCATGCCAGTGAAGCCACGTGCAGAACAAGCACTGGTGGGCTTCTTCGGTTATGCACTCCTGGACTGTGTGCAAATGGGTAAGCGCCAAACTCATCAAGGACAACATCATCATCAACCGTCCGCGGCTACCGGTCTGTGTATTCCTGACAGAAGGGCACGTCACAGTCACGTGATCCAGCTGTCGGGGACTGTCCCGGGGTTTCACTCGAAATAACCGTGACCGGAAGTCATTCTCCAGGCTGCCGTCGTCTGCTCGTATAGCTACTTGGCACTACTACTCAGCGAGTTCATTATCGTAGCTTCCGAGACGGTGCACACTATGGAGGCCACGTCGCCGACACAACCACGAACGCTTGCATAGCGGAATCGCAGCCTGAGCGCACAGAACGTGCTCTCGAAGCTGAGATACCGTCGCACTTGCGGTTTTCCTTGCCCGGAAAATTTATATCGGAGTTCCCACACAAACGTAGGCGAAATCGCAATCGCACCACGGTGCCGTTCAGGCAGAAAGCCCCCGCCGATGTCCTTGAAGCTCGTGAGGCCATCCACGAAAGGCCCGACGCCCGCCTGGGACCAGAGCTCGTGTAAGCTGTCTACAAATCCTGCGGGCCAAAAAGCAAAGCGCTCGAACTTGGCAACAGAAGGGATGAATACATATATGCGAGCAGTGAACGGAGAAGCTCCATTTGTATGCCACCCCATCTATACCGGCGATAAACAACCACGTATGCAGTAGGGTATGCTTCCTCGCACACCAGTTTCACTCAGCTGAAAGGCAAAATCCACCTGTTTGCAACACATGTAGTAATGAGCAGGACAGATTTCGCGAAACTCATCAAGAGAAGCAAGTACGTGCGCCTGGTCGCTGTGCTTTTCTCTTAAATGAAGCACGAAGACTGCAGAATTACAGCTGCATAAATTACACGGCTCACGATATTCGCGTGCTGGCACACCAAGCTTCCGACGTACAAGACGTCACAGCTGAGTGTACAATATTTGTCGTCTGAAACGCGAGATGTACCCAGAAGCATGTGACATCTTTCATAATATGGCGGCAGACGCTGAGCGCATCTTCCTCAGCCGTCGTCTGCTAGCCGTCTGCGCTTGTGCGAGCAACAAATCTGCTGACAGCTCTGACAGTCCGCGCGCAGTTCAAAACTTCCGGTCCACGAAAAAATAAAAAATAAAGAATTGACGAACGCGCTTCTGACAACTCTCGGACTCGAGGGCGGAGCTTCCAAAACTGTCTGAGCAAAATCGGATGCGGCACAGCAAGCAGTCCCAAGCAATCCGCCGGGCCTGTCAGGGACAGATGATCGCTGAAGCCCACTGTATTGGACGAGGATTACCGTGTGCATCGCATAGGAATTGTTCTTTACATGACGGCAGCGTCTCTGCGTGCAATTCTCTCCATCGTCATGCTCGTGAAAATAGTGTCCGAGACACAGAGGAGGCGTACATGACAATGATGATGATGATGATGATGATGATGATAACCCTCAAACATGGCACATATCCACAATAGAGGATGCGCCGAGAGTAAGGTGGGTTTCGTGGAAAAACGACGTCGAAGGCATCGATGACGTCAATGCCAAGAGAGACGACACAGCGACACCCCCACATTGTTTGCACATTCGCTCGTAGTATTCAAAGCCGCCGAGTGTCCTGCGTGGCAACACCAACAAGTGTACAAAGAAAATAAAATCGCTCAAATCTCGTAAGCGGCACTGCGTTATTTCGCTCGTAACATCAGTCGCAGTAGAAAGCTTTGGGCTCAGTGTCGATGAATCCCCAGGTAGGAACTTCGCAACGAGTCAGCGGGCGTATATAAAACATGCAACCTTTACCCCGACTGCCTCTACACATGCGGCCTAAATATTGATTTACAAGTAAAATTGATTTAAAAATTGGGTAAGTAGACGAAATTTTGAGGTCATCTCGAAGGACATGCTGCAGTTCCGTTATATAGTTGGCTGCTTGGATGCTGTCCTGCCGAACAATGAAAACAAAGAAATGTGACTGTTTTACATAAAACAAACAAAAATAAACATGATGTAGCAGTGTTACCTGAATCAAATATATTCAACTAGTGAAATGTAGAACCGCCTAAAGAAACGGGGGCCTTTTTCGTCTTTTTTTTTTTTGTGCCATACAGCTGCGAACAATAGGCTCCACAACGCTAAGCACCTTAACCAAATAAATATAGCTCCCATAGACAGAGAAAGCTTGAGAATGGTAAGGTCTATCGATGTGTGCAATTAGAATCACACAGTACATGCATGTCTATGTCATCACACAAAAAAGGAAGTTCCGTCCATCACAAAGAGTAAGTCAGAGAGCGTCTTCATCTAATCCCACTGATCTGTACTAAAACATAGCAGAGATCAGTGTCTAATCCACAATAGTCGTTGTGTACTACCAGATAATTACTGTTTTACATTGTGCTCGAAAACCTTCTAGTTTTTTATGCTTTCTTCTCTTCGTATCGTTCTTTTTTTATTTTTGCCCTTTTGCTATGAAATGTACGTACCTGTGCCTAATGTAAGGCTATTCATTGTTAACCACTCCTGCCCTGGCTGCCAAGAGGCAGCTGGTAGTATTGTACAAATAAGTAAATAAATAAATATTATAATACAGATTTCTTTTTCTGTTACAACCGATGTGTTTTTCTGCAGTTTCCCATAGTGAGCGAACCCAATAATTTGAGGAAGAAACAGGCAGCATTCTAGAGTGGGTATGAGCCATAACATGAGGCCACCATCGTCGTCGTCGTCGTCATCATTATCATCATCATCATCATCATCACTGCGGGAGAATTCTGGTGTCGCAGTAAATGAGTTCTGGATTGAAGCGATCGCTGAAGCCTTTGTTAGACGAGCGGAAACTTTAGTTAGAACTATATAGCACAGAAAGTTAGCTTCTGTTCGGGCAACTAGGGCAGGAGGAAGTTTGAGTATTTGAGTATATATACTTCACATTGTCAAAACTGTCTGGAGGCAGTAGCACCACCAAACTACCATCTACATCATAATCACCTCAGTATCGGCTATCGTCTCGAAATTGCGAACACATATGTGAGCGGCCAGAATGATACTCGAAAAACACTACCGCCGACAGGTCTACCTTGGCCATTGTCGTCTGCACAATACACCGACTTTCGCGAGTAGCAAACAGAAACCTTACAAAGTTTCACCACTGGCTGAGTACTTCGTCTTTCGAAGTAGCGCAGACGACAACGGAAAAAGAAGACCTGGTCTGCACTTTTGTCGTCTGCACTATACTTCGGCAGATGGACTAATCAGCCAGTGGTGAAACTTCGTAAGATTTCTGTTTGCTGCTCGTGAAAGTCGGCGTATTGCGACGAGGCTTGTAGCCATCAGAAGTTCTGCAACTTCTAACGCGCCCTGAGTATAAGAGAGAAAAAAAACGCTACCACTACTACCACCACTCCCACCACAGTGGCAGTAATCGTCTGCAAACGGGAACGGAGAAATCGCGTGAGCGGCAACGTTTGCTGCCTTTCAAAGACCCTCAGCCCTGCCTGCGTCTCCTTTGTACCGGGCCGTCTGCAACTCGTGAATACGGAAGCACAACACCTGCATACCTCCATTAGCGCCTCAGCGCTGCGCGCCGGCTGGAAAAATAGGAATGACTCGACCCCGCAAACACCTCGGCGATCCATCACCACCGACTCCGCAATCACGAAGCAAGTAAACAACGCGCCAGGGACGATGCAACGAGAAAGAAAGCCCTTGGGTTGCCGGAAAAGTGACTCCGTTGCATCAGCACGTGTATGCGAGATTAGCGCCTCGGTTGGCCTGTTTGCTACCGAGCGGCGGGTAGACTCAGCCTCCCCGTGGGATTAAAGCCCACCGAGGTCATCCATGCTTAGGAGACGCTCTCGCACAGCGGCGTCGAGGATTATCTCGTTTGGGGCTTCGTCGCTGCTGCAGGGATTACGGGCCGCCGTGGGAAAGAGCAACAAGCGGAAGGGCAGAGCGAAAATGAAAAAAAAAGAGAGAGAGAAAGGTCACCACGCATAGCTTCTTCCGAGCGAAGCAACGTTATTCGATGCTTCGTAATCGTCTTGGTATGCCGGCGGGCAAGTTTGACGTACAGCTGCTCTGGATTCGGACGCTTTTGCGGTTGGGATTCCGATCGCGTTGTTAGCGGTGTATGAGGCGGGAAAGTTGAAAAATGACGGCGTTTTCGAAATCCGGTGCATTGGATTGTAGCAACGCAGCCTAGAGAGAGAGAGAGAGAGAGAGAGAGGGGGGAAGGGGGGGGTAAAGGCAGGTATGTTTACCAGATCGTTAACCGAAGTACGGTTGGCTACTCTGCACAAAGGATGGGATAAGGGCAGAAAAGCCTTCGCCAGGATATCTTCACGCCAGCTCATCATAGTGATACCTGTATACCTTCGTAACATCTACGCATCCTATTTACGTATACATAAAGGACAGCTGGAATGGAGCGTGTTTGTTTCGTTTTTCTGAGAGCGCAAGAATGGTTTCGCCACCGGGCACATTTTCACTTTCCTTCGTAATCAAGAAAATAGATGTGAAGGAAATAAACCTACGCCAATAATTTATTTTCGCAGCACTTTTTGCATTTTTACTCCTGGGTAATTGTTCCACGCAAACCAAGCCACGATTCTCATCTTAGCACTTTCCGTCATGGTCGTCTGCTTCTTCCGTCGATGTCGTCTGCCGATGAGCGCTCACAGACCCAGAGAGCCCGTACACTTTGGGAATAACTTACCGTTTCTCGCACTACACGCACGCAGTTTCGAAGCGACGATGTCACGCCTTGGTAAACTTTTTTTTTCTGCGCAAATGAAGTCACATTTTTCATCCCAACACTTCCCGTCGTCTGCTTCTTTCGTCGATGTCGCCTGCTTATATTTTCATCAGTGTCGTCTGCTGAACGCCTTCTCGTCTAGTTCTTAACTTCCCTTGCTTTAAAGCGGTTGCTACGCTGCATACGATCGTCTCGCAACACCAATAAGAGCCGGACGCAAGTGCAATTCCGGGTCGGCTTTATCGTTCCGGCCGTACATAGTATTTGCCTAACTCTTCTCCTAATCACCGTTTGTTATTTTGCGTTTATTTTTTACCTCTCGCTTCGGTTCATTGGTGGCGACTGCACTTCTGTTCCGGGAGCGAACCACACGTTCGTTACAACGGCGCCTTGACATCCGGCTAAAGAGTCGTGGACAGGTCGCAAGTTCTACGTCTGTTCTCGTTCCGCGTCGCCCCGTCCTCGCTTTCTTCGCTTGGTTCGTCGTCTGGAAGAAAGCGAAGTAAAGCCGCTTTTACCCCGTTTTATCAAAACAGTACGCGGCTCGAGGAATACAGATTAGGTCCAGGTTCGAGGCGGATGCAATGCGTCGGCCGTGCAAGAGCTCCCAAACCATGGACTCGCGGGCGTATTTGTTGTGAGTATTTGTTTATCATTGTAACTCTCCGAAAGGGGGCCTTTAAGGGTATATAAATGATAATGACGGTTATTATTATTATTATTATTATTATTATTAATGTTATTATTATTATTATTATTATTATTATTATTATTATTATTATTATTATTATTATTATTATTATTATTACTATTATTATTATACGTGCGGCCTGTAGCGGTGCGATGACGTCATCGCCGGGAGGTCGCGTTGGTGACACGGTCAGTGGTTACACCGCCGTCACAGCGACCAAACACCAGGGGTCGAATTCACAGAGCTTTTCGTGCGCGAGTGACCTTCTCTAATGACTGGTCGCATATTCACTGATAACATGCCCAGAATCAGGATCGGCTGTAATTTGTTCTTGCGAACAATTCCAGTGCAAGAACTTTTCAGCAAGAGCAATGAGCTTTTCTTCTGGCAGCCGCCTTGCCAGAAAATTTCTGTAAATCTGTTTTCTATTTTCCTGTTACTTGACACGCTTCTTCTGTTTTACGGTGACAGACATCTTGTGTTCAAAAAACAGTTATCTGTTTTGCATTACTGAAAACGCTCCGCTTTCTGTTTTAAAACTTTCTGTTACTTAAGTATTATTTTCTTTCTTATATTACAAAAAATAAATGTATGCGTAAAAACAATCATCCATTTCGAGCCACAGAAAAAGTTCTGTTTCCTGTTCATATTTTCCTGTTATCTCTTTTTTTTTCTGTTCCAGCGTACGAATATTTGACGCGTAAATACAATTTTCTATATCGCGATAGACAGTGGGTGAACCAGGAATGTCGCTGAAGCCAACGTTTTGGAAAGGACATTTCTCTTCGTGAAGACAGTTGCTGCATCATCATCATCATGAAAACTTTATTGTACAGACTGAGGAGTTTGGGGCACGCAGGCTACCGGGCCCCACCCCACTGTACTCAAGCGTTTGTGTTGCTTCGGTCCATAACGCTGGCAGCCCGATCAGTATAGCCACGGTCTGCACGACAGGGTCTCCAGAGCGCAGCAGGGTCTCCCAGTCCTCCCAGGTCTTCGGGTGCTCCAGGCCCCACGGGGGAGGATCCACCGGGCAATGAGAAAGGAGGGGGAGAACAGAAGCGCGAGGTTCGGGACAAAGATTACAGGCTGATGTGAGGAAAAGTGGGTGATAGTGAAACAAGAGTGAGAGGAGGTCCTGACGAAAAGAACTTCCCTTGTCGTAACGTTGGCTGCAGTCGACATGCCTGGTTCGACCACTGTTCTATCACCTCTAGCCTCCATTTTTTTTTCCTGTGGACGTCTGTTCTGCTTGAATTTTCGATCGCGCGTCGCAGAAACATTACGCAAAATCACAAATCTCCTGCGAACATGCAATTTTTCTCGCGACGAAATTTAGGCCATGTGGTATAAAAGGTGAAATTATTTAACTGTAGCACAGAATACAAAGGCCACATGCATCGCTCGTCTATGTCTCCGTTCTGTTGACTTTACTCAGTCTTTTCTTTTTTTCTTTCTTTCTTTCTTTCTTTCGCTGCTGCTGCCAAGTATAGTTGGCGCTTTTTTCTCTCGGCGGCTGTAAGAAAGAATTTTCAATTTAAGTCGTTGTCGAAGAAAATGAATTTGCGTTTCAGTTTGCGTCAAAAGACCCTTTGAGAGATAAATATAAAAACAGGAATATTAACTGAACTGCTTATTCGCACTAGGGTCAGAAAGGCAACGTCAGTTTTCCTCCAGTTGCAATAACTGCTTCGAATTCAATTTCCCAGGCTACGGATATGTTTCCGCTTGCCATGGATCGCACCCGTACGTAAAGGAGAAAGAACAGGAAAAAAAAAAGTAAATCCCCTTTCAAAGCGAGCTAAGCGAAGTAAATAAGTACGCACGCCCTTGCGATTAATAGGCACTGATAGCCAATTTACTGAACTCTCCCGACCCTGTGAGTAAAGTGTCTTTTTTTTTTTTTTTTTTAATTAGCGACCATGTGTATTCGTGCACAATTTCATCGCACACACTAGCGTCAAGCTGGGTGCGCAGTTTCTGCAATGTCACAGTGTCCAGTTATCGTGAAGTGCACATTGAAGAGATGTGCGTATTTTCGAAATGCACACACACTCGATTGCTTTTTTTTTCTCTCTCTTTGTGTCACAGGAATCTGCTGTGGAAAGGCAGATACTGATCTATCTATAGGTGTATCGTCGCTGACTGGAAATCGTTTATTCTGATTTAATTTTAACGCTTTTTTTTTTCTTTCCATAAACCAAGGAACTAGATATATCATGGAACGGCGCGCGACCGAGAGCAGGTAGCACCTCTAATGCTGTGGAAAATGATGCTGCAAAGAAGAGCTAGGCGACAGTTGATTTCGCATACGAAATTAGAAAAGTGCTGTTTTTTTATTTTAAAGCAAAAGAAATATACTGATGGCCAAGTAAACGAGAAAAAAACGAGAAGAAATGCAACCTAATTAATAAGCTTAACTCTGAATTACAAATATTTCAGCGTTGGTGTACACTGAATGCCCTTCACCTTAACCCAACGAAGACAGTTTTTATCTTATTTCCCCCTGAAAAAAAGGCTATTCATTCAGATGTCGTTTACAATAACCATCCGATAAAACAATCTCGTGAGACAAAATTTCTTGGCGTTATTATCGATAACCATTTAAAATTCCGCCTTCATGTGCGTTCCGTAGTTCATAAGGCTTCATATGGCTTGCATGTGCTGTCGAAATGTCGAAACTGTTTCCCTCCCCACATACTTATCAATCTTTACTACGCGTTTGTTCACTCTCACATAAATTACTGCTTCGCGATCTGGGGTTGCACATACAAAACTCATCTGTCACCGGTGTTTACACTTCAAAAAAGAGCTCTTCGCATTATAGCACCCAACAATATGCATATTAAGAGTGAAGATTTATTTAAAACCCAGAACATCATCAACATTTGCGATTTGAACACATACAACATCGCCTCCGTCATGCATCAAATAGTTAATGAAATATTAGCCTTGACAACAGTTTTGCTCCATCCCTCACTTCGCAATGTTGGAAACGCATCTCGCTGTCGTTTTCTATTGCCTAAGGTAAATACTAATTCGGTCGCTCCACACTACAGTTTACAGGTACCTCAGTTTGGAATAAGCTTTATAGTGACCTAACAACTCGAAGAACGTTGCATACATTTCTTAAACAACTAAAACACTCACTTATTAACAATGCGTAAGACTGTGTATGCTTGCACCGTCCTCACTTTTCTTTTTTTTTTCCTGTGCCGATGTTTTCGATGACATAACAAAGAAAATTGTTAGAAAATTGTATCTCATTTGTGAAATTTTCCCTACTGCTGTATTTTCTTGTTTTACTTATTCAGCTATTTCACTTTCATGTGATTTTATAGTAAAAAAAAAACAGCTGCCATAGAAGTGTTTTTTCCTAATAACAATCGGTAGGGACCCTTTAAGAAATTTGTTGGGTCCCAAAAGTGTGTACTTTGCCATTGTATACGTTCATTATGTTAAATAAACTTTGAAACTTCAAACTTGCAAAGGGGGTTGACCGAGGGGGCCCGATGTTTGTTAGTCATATCACAAGAAGCCAACAAACACTGACACCAAGGACAACACAGGGGAACTTACTTGCACTTAATAAATGAAATAAAGAAACGATAAATTAATGGAAATGAAAGGGGACGAAAAAAAAAAAACTTGCCGCAGGTGGGAAACGATCCCACAACCTTCACACAACCTTCGCGTGCGAAGGTTGTGGGATCGTTCCCTACCTGCGGCAAGTTGTTTTTTCGCGTACGAAGGTTGTGGGATCGTTCCCCACTTGCGGCAAGTTGTTTATTCATCCACAGCTGCCGACGTTAAATGCATTTCACCTATGGAACCACGCGCTCTTGGAGACGACCGCCGAAATGAGTCGCGAGGAAGGCTATGACCGCGCGTTCGATCCAGCCACGACGAGACGTAAAAACTCACCGCGCACATTTTTTACTGCGTCTCGAGTCGTTATATGTGCTGTTACGTCCACGGAACAAGCAGCGCTGTCGTGGCAAAAAGTTAGCGACGGCATATATAGCAAGTATACCATACGTGGACGTCCCGTCGCTTTATCACGGCTACCGAAGCGTCTGTCGCCGACGTGTATTACATGCATACGTGCAGGGCTTCAGAAACCCCATCTCTGCATACGACGCGTACAAATGCGTCGCATGGATCAGATCCTGCTCCGCTATAGCTCGAACCACGTATAAATTACGGCACCACACACAAGAGGTCCGTAGATAGATTTCAGCTAGTATTCAGCTAGTCCTCAGACTATGGAATAGCTACTCCTCAGCTAGACCCGGTTCCTACGCTGACTGAACCCGGAGAATATAGCTCTCATAGGCGGTATTTGGCCTAGATGACCGCATCTATCGATGTACAGTATCGTTCACTGTTAAAGGCAAACACGCATTCCATAACTTGTAGAAGCTGAGTTTCCGTACAGAAGGTCCGGAGAATAGCTTCCTATGAACAGGTGTCTACCTAAGGTGTCACATCAAACACATTTTCAATATGAAGTTGGAGATATTTTTAAGCTACGTTGGTTCGAATGCTTGAAGACACCGTTCGGCAATGTGTCCGAGCCTGTCGCGCAGTGGTGTCTATAGTGCAAGCTTGCGCGGGTTGACGTATGAATTTATACACGGCTATGTATCATGTTCGAATGCAAAATGGCGGAATACTGTGTGTATAGCATAACACATGTGCGTTCTGTCAGCGTTAAGCCTAAGTGCTGAGACTATTGGGAGTACATAAGAAAAGGAAGCCGAGAGCCATGGACTCAAGAGCTGCCTAAAAGAGAATGATAAGCCAAATACGTTATGGTCGGTGATCCATGGCCGGTAATCTAGTAGCTAGTAATATATAGATAATGGAGCGCACGCACTGTGGTCTACATAAGACTGCGCGGTCAGCCGTAGTAACCGGTGTGATAAAACAAGGGTTACAACGCACACACCCGTTTCGATTCGACACTGGCAGGGCACGAAACACCAAGAGTTACTGCTTCTTACGTAACGAACAAGTAACGGGTCGGTTGCAGTAGGAAGCGGTACAATATACTACACAAGCTTCTTTTACAAGTACGCAGGATTTCGTTCGAGGAAGAAGGAAAGATACGTTCGAACACCAACATGTTCTTATCTGTTGCCCTGTAGATTGCGACTCTGGTTCGTAAGCCCTCCTTCGCCGGTCGAACGACACCAGACACTTCAAACAAACACCAGGAGAAACAAAATTTGATTTACGCCCGAGTGGCATGGCTGAGCTTGATAACAAGGGATCGCCGATACGTGATCAAGTGGCACACCGTCTCATGAGCGCTCGAGAAATCCTTATCACACCCGCTGTTATCACAACCACGAGAATACTAAGTTGCGCAATGTAACCGCCCAGTAAATGCACGAGGAGGAAATCGACTTTAAAGCCTCACCTGGAGCTTCGTTTCATGGTTGCTCTGATGTTCTTCGGTTGCTCGGTACTATATCTCTCCGTCGAAGAGCAGGGCAGTGGTATTCTGTCCATCGGCACGTAGGCAGTTCCTGCAAGTGCACGCACTTTCTCACTAGTACCGTGCACCGTTGCGCTAGGGCTAGCTTAACAAATCAAAGTATATGCGGCGGCACAGCATTTGATCGCGGCATGCGCCTACGCGATCGCCTCGTCTGCTACTTGAGAAGGTTAAGCAGACAGCACTGTAGTACTGCGCAGCAAGAACAGGCGGTACAGACAAAAACGGCAAAAATAGTGGCAGAGTGGCTTGATAACAGGGCTCTTCGAACAGTAACAATTGTGGAAATGTACGGGCTGTCAGAACTGGGATCCACTTTTTTGTCACGCCTGTTGAATGTTTGTTTGGCTTTTCAAGTAGCCTGCCCTTCGGGAACAGTGAGCAGACGACACTGAGAAGGCACAGAGCAAAAGCAGACGGCACTGCAAAACCGTGTAGCGTGGCGGTAGAGTGTTTTCATGAGAGGGGCGTTCCGAGCAGTGACGAATAAAGAATGCGATGGTGGTTGAAACCAGACACTACTCTCTGTTGCGCCTGTTATCTGTTGTGGAGGTCAAGTCGTCTGGTCCTTGAAAACAGTAAGCAGACGACACTGTAAAATCATACAGCTTAATATCGGAGCGCCTTACTGAGCAGGATCTTTGAAGTTCGAAACTGGGTACTTGCTGGCCATTTTCTGCTTGTTGTCCTGCAGGCACTCTTTATAGATCTCCTGTTAGCAGATCACGGCGCCTGCTTTTCGGAAAAAGCGAGCAGACGACGCTGCAGATTGTCACGACGTAACTTGAACATATATCGTGACCAGCACCGGCCTTAGAAAGCAATGAAAACAACCGCCCGCCGAAACTCAACACTACGTTCTGCCGCGCACAGTTGACCGCCTTTTCGTAAATCGTGTCGTCTGCTCTTCGCAAATAGTCAACAGACGATATCGCGAAACTGAATGGTGTACAAGAGTGCAGAGTGTCTTGACGAGCGGGCGCTTCCGACAGGTGGATCTTTTTCGCACTGCAGTGGTGCAGTGGCAGCCGATGCTTGGTGGTATTTTCTGTGTACCACCGTCAACCTAAGTCCGCTTCCCATGGGGTCGCAGCTTTCGAAACACTGCGCATTTTTAGTGTAAGGCTAGGGTAGCAGAATCGCGGCGGTCGTCTTTTGAGTTCGGCGCCGGCTATAGATAATAGGCTCCACGGAAACGGCGACTCACGTGCGCGAGATTAGCAAGCAAGCGTACAGCGCGGTTGTAAAAAGCGCACGTGACTGCGCCTTTGCGCAATCGCTTCCTCCAATCGCATGTCTCGGCCTATTTCGCAATCTGCAAGCGCCTTGCTCTTGGCGGCATGTGTGTTCAGTTGGCGCTGTTTATCTCGCTGCATCCTTGAACCGAGAGCTATGTGTGCAGTTTGCACGAAAAGAGCTTTTTTTTTTCTATCCACCGTTTGCAAATGAGTTCGGATCACTGTTTTGCTTTCAACCGCGGTTCACGGAGATATCCCGAAACAGAGTACTGAGCGTTTCTTCCGGGTAGAATGCAGAAAAGACTGAATAAATACGTGAGTGGATCTGGCTATGGATCTGCCTCCGTCGGCAGTGCAAGTGTCAACTGAAAAAAAGAAAGGGGGGGGGGGGGGAGAAAGGAAGAAATATTTCTCAATGTGCAAGCAGTTGAGAAGGAGTTCAAGTAAATTGAAGAAAGAAAAGAAAGGAATTTGCTGAAGTTCGCATCCTTTCTGACAAAGCACGGTGCGCCATGCGGCTTGAAGTCGGCCATTCCTTTTCGAAGGACTTACGCAAATTCCACATTCAGTCACAAGAAGCCGCCCTCATTAAGCTGTATATATTCTTGTCGTGCGCAGGCCGTGTGTTCAAAATTCAGTCGCAACCAGGAAACGCCTATTATATATGGAGTCCTCCTTAATGAAGCCGACAAAAAGAAGCCGGTTGGCATAGCGAATGTACCAGGTGCTCTTTTTGTTGTTGTTGTCGTTGTTGTTACAGTGAAAACAGGCACGTTAAGTATCGCCTGCATGTGGCAATTAGCGTTATTCTGACATAACAACTGGATTGCTCGAATAGGCGAGTAGAGTGTGCGCAATTGCGACTTGGGCTTGCATCGCCGATTTCTTTGTAGTTGCACGCTTTAGTGCGCATGTTCACACTGCGCAACTGAAGCCGATCGGTATAGAAGTCTAGGAAATTTAGCGGTCATTATGGCCCTTGTTACGAGAAACACGGCTCCACGTTCCGTGTCGAAATGCATCGGGTTGACACTAACGAGCAATTTCGTATTTTTCACAGCGCTGGCGATAGTTAGCTGGGGCGTCACTACATATTTCACCGCAGGATTTGAGGACGCTTTGGTCTTTGTCAAAGGTATCAATCGTCACTTACAGCGCATACATAGACGAGGGATAAAAAAGAAGGACGACGAAGACAAGCGCTGTCTTCGTCGTCCTTTTTTTGTCCCTCGTCTATGGTATGCGCTGTAAGTGACGATTGATACCATGGAATACCAACTAGCCGTACACAAAATTTGTGAAAGGTTTCGAAACCGCGCCGCGCCAGTGACGTCTCGCCGCGCCTAGTGTCGCGGTTCTTGCAGCAGCCATAGCACACACATACACGCACTCTCTCTCTCTCTCTCTTTCTCTCTTCGTCTCAAGTGTTGTGTTTCTGAAAAGAGGGATAATGAGACGTTGACCGCTGCCACTTTAACACCGCAAAATATGCACAAGGATGCGTCCCGATGACGGGACTTCACGCCCGTACGTGGTGGCATCAAAAGTTTTGATAAAGACTGCACACGTATTCAGCGGGGAAAGGTGTGTGTGTGGGGGTGGGGGAGGGGGGGGGGGAACAGTGAGAAAACTCACTGTTGCGGGCAAAGAAAGGAGATAAGTCGGACCAAACATGTCGGTTCCTAAGATTTGCAGAGGCGCACACCTTGCCTCTTTCGTTGGCGCGCGGGTTCCCAAACAACGTGTTACAAGTCGTTGAACGTAGGCTTGCAACTTTGCTTCGTGCATAAAACTAAAGTGCCTCGTAGAACTAACTGATTGTACAACCGCGCGTAGTCTTCAGACTAGTCTGTCCGCATCCCGGCGACTCTGAGCACACTCTCTCCACTTTGTATCTGGATACGGCCAAAAAATATGGCATGCGTAAGCCGCAGACGCGGGGCCAGAGTGCTTTGTGCAGTGCCCAGTGTCCACGGGCGCTCAACGGCATGCCCCACGTGGCGCTGTTGGCTCGATCAGCCGTATTTGCCCACTAGGTCCTCCTCGGTTGATTTCGTACACCCACTAACAGTCCTGGGCCAAGACAGAGGCTTCGGGACGAACGAAGAAACGCCAGGAACACACAGTGCCTAAATTCCTCTGAGTACAAGAGTGTCTCTGAGTACATAGAGTGAGGTTTGATCGCTGTGACCACGGTGTGTAACTTTGACTGTGAGCTGTACCCCAGTCATCAACCGAAAAGTTGACACTCGTCTCGAAGGACCTGCCGACCAGTTCGTTCGGGGGAGAAGAGTGAATCTTTCGCGTTTTCAAAACCCTTGCGTGTTTCATGTTGTCAATTTTCGTGTATTTTCCACGTGGCCGAAGTTCACTGCCCCCTGCTCCTGTAGGCAATGTTCACGTGACGGTGGACAAGGAAGTCATCGGAATTTAAAAACGTCGATCTTTGAAGCTCCACAACTTTTGAAGCGGTCAGTGAGTGCAGTTATCACCTCTGACCACGAAGCCACTGACCAGAGGAAACTTCCTTGAACCCTTGACAACATGAAACACATACCTTGCTGCAATGTCCGAGACGGCGGTAGACATTCACGCGCGGTGGTCAAGGGGACAGATCAAAAGCTAGTTTTGGCAGCGCATTAACAGACGCCTAGACGAGCCTAAACAATGGTCATGCACCTTGACCAAACTGTCAAGCGCGAAATCGATCACCTCAGGCAAACTTATTCATACGTGGGCAGGAATAGCCAAATTTTCTCTTTCTCTCTTTCTTGACCGGCACGGTGAATAGGTCGAGTCCTCATAATCCCCGGATAGCAACAAACGCTTCGTCGCCTGGATCCGAGAGCCCAAATGAGACTATACAAGTCGGTCAGCTACCAGCACCTCAAGAATCCCGGCCACACATCGACGGCCCTGCTCAAATCTTAAGCGTCAAGCTCGATCACCGCGCGTTCTTTTGACCACCTTAAGGCATCACAAGACTCCGTAACCACACGGAACAAAAGCCGAGAATTCGGGCCGAAGTCTTAAGCCGGTGCGCGGCCTGAGACAGCGACCGCGGAGGGTCATGGCCTACAGAGATCGGCCTTGACCACACGCTTTCAATGTCCATTTCGGGTCGCACCCAACAGGGCTAGCTGGTTATATATCGAGCGTCGACAAATACCATAAACCATGGTTCCCCGAGCGACGAACCACCTCGGCGGTGTGTAGGCAAAGCGGGCGTATTTGAGTGGAAAGACCAGATCCGTCGTCGTATGGTCGTCCCCCCTCGGAAGATATTTCTCAAGGTCGTCTCGAGAGTCGTCCTTCCCCCGCCGAGGGACCGCCTGCGATGCCCCCGATGCGGGGGCCCCCCCGATACTACGCGTGCGGCGCTTTGCAATTCGAAAGAGGAAGGACGTCGACTTAGCAATACCAGGCGTGATCGAGTACCGCCGATAGATCTTGTTCTCGCCCCTAATCTCGAGGCGTTTCTTGTGGGAAAGGAAAGAAGAAGAGGAAGGCCGGTGGGAAAAGAAGGTGGCAGCTTAGACCCACCGAAGGTAGTAGCACTTGATGCCTTGTCTCTGCGTTCGCTCACTCCTCCTTCTCGTTTCTTTTTCTTCTTCTTCTTTTTTTTCTTTAGAATCAGGACGTTTCCGACTGCTTTCACTGGAATTTCTTTTCCTATCGATCCACGGCGGCCCAGGCTTTTGAAATTCACGGACCTGTCCCCAGACGCGCGTTTCCACCGGTCGCGTTCTCCTTTGTGCCGCCGTTTCTGCGCCCAAACGCACCGATGGAAATGGTGGACGTCTGCGTGCTTATGATGCTCGTCTCGTCTCGTCTTGGCTAGTTTTGTGCCCCCGGCGCCCACGCGCTTGGCGTCGTTCCAACTGCCGTCTCGTGATCGGTGGATTTATGTGTTGCGAGGCGATTACACGCGGAAAAGGGACCTCGTTATCGATTCACGGCGACCGATGCTCTCCGGTAGATGCCAGCAGCCGATCCG